>NW_027176384.1:1722341-2320700 GCF_023349555.1 Cebidichthys violaceus
CAGTGCAAACAGGCAAATAAACAAATGTGTCCCCGGTCGTGTGTCCCCCCCCCCCCTGCCTTGTGTGTGTCCCTTCAGTCAGTAACATCTCAATATGTAGGACTCCAGACTAGGAAAAACACAAATGGTTGTAATGTAGTGGAATTATTTATAATGTACATACTTTTAAGCAATTAAACAAATGGATTGTGGCTTTTTTTGTTTTGTTTTCTCACCTTTAATAAACTATTCCTAGTCAAATGATTGATAATTGTGATGTTTTTTCTTTGTGTTAATTTATGGTTTATGATGAGTATGTTTTTTTTTTTTTTCTTCTTTCTGAACATATTGTTGAATGTCATATATATTCTTATTTTATATATTCTTATTTTAGTCTTGGAAAAGAAACGGAGAGAGGACAGGACAACACATCGTGCAAACAAATCAAAAGTACTATATAAAAGTGGAATGTTATGGATGTATCAATCAAGATTTAAGACAAGCAGGCAGAAAATCAAAAAGAAATCTAGCTCTTGTGTCTTTGGCTGAAATGTCAGGATGATTGCTGGGTCTAATTCTGAGGGCTCAACGGTGATTTATGGCCATGTCATTGAGAGGTTGATTTCAAGTTGTAAGTTAATTTTCATGTTTCCTGTGTTACTCGTTAGGCTCAATTAGAGGAGCGATGTGTTGACGTGTTGTTGTGGAGCTCTGGCATGAAGATTTCCTTGCCAGAATGTGCTTTTTACCGCGTTGCATTTTTTGTCCCCTCAGTTATAGGCAGTGTAAAATGTGCATTTTGTGTAAAACAAATTTATTTATAGATAATCTTTTTGGGGGTTTTGTTTTAGGAAGGGGGGTCCATTTATTTCCAGATTTTTCATTTTGCAAACCTCAGTTTTTCAAAATAGTACCCTTGATTTTCTAGGTGGGGGGAGCAATTTCGTAGGATTTGCTCGTAAATATGTAAATGTGCAGAAAAACTCTGTCTGCAAAAAAGAAAGGGAGCGGAGGAGGTGTGTGTGTGTGTGTGTGTGTGTGTGTGTGTGTGTGTGTGTGTGTGTGTGTGTGTGTGTGTGTGTGTGTGTGTGTGTGTGTGTGTGTGTGTGTGTGTGCGGGGGGTGGGTGCTGTCACTTCTAACTCGGCCGAGTCAAATCCGGTGCGAACTGACCCGAGCTGCTTTCTGCCCCCGCCTGAGTCGCTCACCTCTGCCACTGTGCTGACTGGAAGAGTTAGAAATGTGCGATCACAAGGCGCTGCGAGGCATCAACGACACGAACAGTAATGGTACATAATTGATTGCATAACGTCTGCTCTGTCATCTCGTACCACCACATCCCCATCGCCCGCTGTTTGTTGTGTTCACTCTGCCTGTGAGTGGAATTTTACACTTGAGACTGTAGGTTGGTGTCTCAACGGTCACAAAAGCCTTTTTGTAATCAATTTATATCGTACTATAGTTTCTGTGATTTGTTTTTATTTCTGTTTATGGCTTCCCTTCATCCATCAGCCAGGTAGCAATACTGTTGTGTAAATTCAGCAGCATGGCATACAGATATACATTTTTGCCAGATTCAACCATGAGCTCCTTTCTTAAAATACTTTAATTTATAATTAATTGATTTCTAATTCAACTGGGAAAACCTTAACCTCACACATGAAATTGGGATGCACTGTGTTGCAGACAGGAAATGTATGGAACACAAAATCGAAACCATATTATTCGCTTGCTTCACTTCTCTGAAAGCGTACAATAGGACGTGTGATTTTTATTATTTAAATGCATGGTTAATTTTTTTTGTTATTGTTAAATAATACAGCTTCTGCAGCAGAAAGTGGTCCACTGCGGCGGACATCGACACTATACAGACTGCTCCGGTGTCATCCTGTGGTGCACCTTATTTTAAGCATGGAGTCATGACGGGTGATGTACTTTGCTCTGAAAGTGGCAGACGAGGGCAAAGGAAGGAAGAGAGAAAAGAGGGCCGGCCTCAGTTTAGCATTACAAACCCCCGCCCCTCACTCTAGTGCGCTTAAATTCCTAAAACCTGAGCATTTACTGATAAACCTCCAGAGACTGCTTCAGCCCTGAGACTAGAGCGACACACAGGAGATCCAGTGACACTGCAATGAAAGGTAAGATATAAATACATTTTACAAATTGACTATCTGGAGATTTTCAGTTCAATTTAGATTGATTTAAGTTCAATTATGTTGTTAGTTTAATTATGTTTAAGGCACGGATAAGAATTGCATTGCAATAAATCTCTTGAGCTAAAAAGCAGAGAGCATGCATGCTCCTTTTCTTTAATGACATGCTTCACAGCTATCCAATTGCACACACAGATCTTATATATGTATAGTAAAACTACATTATTCCACTGTCTCCCACTCTGCATCTGGAGCTGTTTGGTGCCTTGCTTTAGGACATCTCTGCCATTTCTGTGTACAGGGAAAACAATCAGCATCGACCGGCCTCTGTAACCTGCTGCAATCCTCCTTTTCTCTCTCTGTCTGTCTGTTGTGTAGGTGACGCTGCCAAAGCGTGCGCCCCAAATGGCATCAGCCAAGCCAAGGACCAGAAGCCCCCCTCGGAGGAGAAGATGGAGGAGCGGGGCCAGTGGGCCAACAAGATCGAGTTTATTTTGTCCGTCGCCGGCTCCATCATCGGCCTGGGCAACATGTGGCGCTTCCCTTACCTCTGCTACAAGAATGGAGGAGGTGAGTGGACGGAGGAAGGAGCTCATGCACGTCCCTTTCTGGGAAATTGTAAGGTGTAACTAACATGTAAAAGGTGTGCAAATGGAGCTTACATACTTTATCTCAGGCTCATGCTGAAATAATAATATTTCAATCTTGCTCCAGTAAATTTTTACTGTCAACCATGTTATTTTTTTACATGCACTAAATTAGTAGACGATTCAAGATAGCTGACGTGAATTTGAGAGTATTTAAAAAACACATATATGGCACTACGGAACACCTGAGGACCCTTTTCAGAATCTGTCAATCAAAATCTAACCTTAGACTGACTCGAGCTCAGGTGAAAGAAGTAAAAACAGATATATATATTCAAGGTCTCACACTTAACCAAATCAGACCTCAGACCCCATCGGCCCTGCTTGTGTAGGTGCTTAATCCAACGCCCCTCTTCATCCCTCCATGGGGCGGCAGGGTCAGGGTTCAGGGCCCGAGTGGGGTCAGGCAGCTGTTGTTGCTCCGTGCTCACAGCAGCTGTCCCCGCAGAGAGGCGGAAATCTGAGCACGCCAAACATCCTTGGCCGCCCAACGGGACGTCGGCACAACTTTATTTTTCACAACTTTTCTCCATGTCCTCTTGCTGTGCTCCGTACCTTTTAATTCTTGGTCTTATTAAGAGTTATAATACAGCTTCAGTTTGTTTAGGCATGGATTCTTTCATATAGTTGGTAACATCATTAACTCTTGGACATGAAATACTACATCTAGGTAGTACACCTAGACATTATAAGGTTTACTTTTATTTACAGGAAAAACAAACACGACTCAACATGGGCTTTTGGACCATTTGTCCTTATTTGAGCAAACTGACTGTGACTTTTGGAGCTGCAGTCTATATTCAGGTCCACATTTGTTGCAGTACAAGAAGGCCCTGGGTTACGTTAACCCTGAATCCTTTGCTCTTTTTCTTAACTCAGGTGCATTCTTCATCCCCTACTTGATCTTCCTGTTCACCTGCGGCGTCCCTGTCTTCTTCTTGGAGGTAGCTCTGGGCCAGTACACCAGCGAGGGAGGCATTACCTGCTGGAGGAAAATCAGTCCGCTGTTTGAAGGTTGGCTGGACACACAGAGATCCTGGCAAAGCATACCAAATGTTATGAAGCCATGATACTAAAACCTGAAAAATGGAATTCTGAAGTGGAAGAAGTTTTTTAATATCTTCTGATATTTTAAATGTATGTTAAAACACATGTTACTGAATATTTGTCTTGATTATTCTGCAGGTCTTGGCTATGGCACCCAGGTGATAGTGACTCTGTTGAACTTCTACTACATCATTGTTCTTGCCTGGGGCGTTTTCTACCTGTCCTACTCCTTCTCCTGGGAGCTGCCCTGGTCGAACTGCAACAACACCTGGAACACAGGTAACAAGAGCACTTTAAAACACATGAGGAGCTCCACCAATGTTTTTGATACTTTAAGAATTACAACATTTTGCTTCCCCCCCAAGAAAACTGTGTGGGGTTACATCGGAGAAACACCTCAATCGAACAAACAATCAACCCAAATGCCACCTCTCCCGTCATCGAGTTCTGGGAGTGAGTTTTCAGAGCGCCTCGCCTCCTCTTGGTTGATACCTCACTGTTGTGAAAGCGACAGCGATGCATCGACTCCGCGTTTCTTTCCTTGTCTCTGCAGGAGAAGAGTGCTGAGGATTTCCCCGGGAATCGACCACATGGGCTCTCTGAACTGGGACCTGGCCCTGTGTCTGTTCATCGCCTGGGTCATGTGCTACTTCTGTATCTGGAAGGGGGTGAAATCCACAGGAAAGGTGGGTGACCTGGTGACCCTTTTTATTGATGCATTAAGTTTGACCAGAGACGGCTCTCGGACACTTAAAGGATGACATCTGGTATTTATTTTTTCTACTTGGCATGTCTCTGTATTTATCGTACTCCCCCTCCCACGACCCCGGATGGATGGATGTTTCTTTATTTGTTTGCATACTTATCAACTCTGTATGTGTGTGTCTAAATAGGTGGTCTACTTCACCGCGACCTTCCCCTATCTGATGCTGATCGTGCTGTTGATCAGAGGGCTCACCCTGCCTGGTGCTGCGATCGGCATCCAGTTCTACCTTTATCCAGACCTGGGACGCCTGGCAGACCCACAGGTACCACGATGCCACACAGACAGCTTACAAATGAAAGCCTAAATGCAGATCCACATTCACCACCATTACACCAAACCACTAATTCCCTAAGAGGGCCTTTAGAAGATGTGGTGATCCCTGTGGGCAAGGGGCGCACCACGTGCAGGTATCCCATGGTTCTCTGCTAGGGAGCCTAGTTTCTGCTGGGTCCATCTGCTCTCCATGAAAGAGGCAGGCACGGCAGGACTTGAATGCAGGGTCAGGACACCACTTGGAGTGTAAATACGAGCTCTACCACGACTGAGGCCCAGTCAGCTAACCAGGCTTAACTGGCTCTGTGCTCGACCGCAATCAGCAGAGTTTTGCAGAGTCCCCAAAATATTTTATGTGCCTCTTTTTGTTTAATTCTGCTTTTATTGTGTCATCTTATTCCTGTTCCTGCCACAAAACTGAATCAAACAAAGTAGAGTAAACACTCAAAACTAATAATTCAATCTGCCATTACCTTCTCTGTCCATCTCCTGATTGTTTGTGGTTCTTCCTTCCCTTTGCTATTTTATAGTCATTTTTTTGTTTCTGATAAGGGATGAGTCTTTGTCTATTTGTTACAGATCTTGCACTCTCTGTATTTGTGGAAGCTTGGGTCGTTTATCAATGTCGAGACAAACAAGACCAATAACAGACGTGTGACACTTTATATTGTGCAACTACATTAGTCAATGATTATGAACGCCAACACTCAGCACGTGAATTCGGATTATCTAAACACACATGGAACACACATGTTTGTACGTCAACCTAATTAATGTATACATTACATCAGACTTAGCGTCGCTTTACTTTCAGCGGTTTATTGTTTGTTTTGATTTTGTCTCTTGTGTAAGGTGTGGATGGATGCTGGCACCCAGATCTTCTTCTCCTACGCCATCTGCTTAGGGTCGCTGACTGCTCTGGGAAGCTACAACAAATACAACAACAACTGTTACAGGTAGGTAAATAATGTATACGCATACACGCTCAAATGAACAGGAATTCCTTCCTCATCTCTCATTTTGAAACTAAAAATCAACTTCATCATCGGGTGTGATTTATGTGATCAGCTGCGTTGATCTGAAGCTTAACGATGCTGGAAAACAATGCTGAAATGAATCTCCTCTGTTCCATCACAATGAAAAATGTGCTGTTTGTTGCAGGGATTGCATGGCGTTGTGCTTTCTGAACAGTGGCACCAGTTTTGTGGCAGGCTTTGCGATCTTCTCCATCCTGGGTTTCATGTCCTATGAGCAGAATGTTCACATCTCAGAAGTGGCAGAATCTGGTGAGGCTTTTTCCTCCCATGCATTAAAAAAAAAAGGAATAGCAATAGAGTAGCAAAATAACCTGTTTATAAATCCTCCTGTAGGTCCTGGCCTGGCCTTCATAGCTTACCCCCGCGCTGTGAGCATGATGCCTTTCTCTCCCCTGTGGGCCGCTCTCTTCTTCATCATGATCGTCTTTCTGGGGCTTGACAGTCAGGTACGTACCTCCAAGTTAATTAACACTTCTTGTTTTCCACAATGACACTGATTACTGAGGAAATACGGTGTTTTAAAGTGCTGCATTTCCTTTTACTTATCTTAATTATTTGGATTAAATTTGATTAAATTAGAAAATGTATTCCTATTTATACTACTCTTGCATTTATATTTAACACACTTAATAGAACCCACCTCTCAGCATTTTTATTTACTATTTACACTGTATATTATACACAATAACATAATTTACATTATGATGATAGTCTTTCTATTTCTTTTTTAAGAGCAACTGTAACATACCAATTGTCCACTGGGGATCAATGAAGTATTTCTGATTAAATTTTTCTGAATGTGGTACTTTGACTTCCCAATTGTACTGATATACTTTTACTTAAGTAACATTTTCAATGCAGGACTTGTACTTGTATAGTATTTTGAGTGTCGTAGTAGTTTTTTTACTTCAGTAAAGGATCTAAATACTTCCTCCACCACTGGTGGCTCGGAGACTTAAATGTGGGAAGTAAGTCTTTCCTTCATCATAGCGGACAAACAAAAAAAGGTTTAATTTATTGATCAGTGCTCACCTCTCTCCCCTCGTCCCCTAACACCTCTCCCCCTCTTTCCCATCAGTTTGTGTGTGTCGAGAGCCTTGTGACGGCGATAGTCGACATGTACCCCGCCGTGTTCAGACGTAAAAACCGCAGGGAGCTCTTCCTGTTAGGTGTGGTCTTCGTCTCCTTCTTCATGGGCCTCATGATGCTGATGGAGGTAGGGCGGTCACACACAGAGATCCATGCACACAGGCAAACATCTGCTGACATAAAGATATTTTTTTACTGACATGTTGAAGTCCTAATTATTCAGTAAAGGTAACAATATTTTGTCCATTCGGTGTCTTTTAAATGTAACATTGCAATGCTTCAGTTGTTTTCCCTCATCATATCTGTCTTGGCAGGGTGAAGGGTGAAAATGCCTTCATTTAGATAATAACATCTTATTTCATATCTCCTTTGAAATTTGTTTCACACACACATACATAACAAATCAAGTTGATGCTGGGGGGGGGGGTGTTGCAACTGATGGTTGTTTAGGGGTAAACCAGCACAGGATGCCTTGTTCTGCTGATATAAGCTCTTACATAGTTCAACCTAGTTGACATGGTTTCACCTCTGCACAGCTGGAAACATGAATGCTCTGCAGAGGTGTCAACAGGTCATCATTTTGTAAGTACAAACAAGTCACAGGTTTTGTGCAACGAGTCTCAGGTAAGTCTCAAGCATGTCAGAAGTCTCCAGTTTTTGGGCTTCGGTGTTTCAAATCTCAATCTCGCAAACGTGTACATCTTTAAATGTCAACAGTAGGAGAATAGATTTATCTGGAGGCTGATATGCATTTTTATACAGAAACAAAATGTATTGCTCGGTGCTTTAATTGATTTCCTGACACCATCATGTTGCGTTGTCTCACCAAGTGTGTCGAGTACGTCTGTGCTGACAATGCATAACAATAAAGACAACACAAACAATCCAGTGTGCCCTTTATACATCGGTGGACCACATATGTGACCACTGAGTTGATTGTGTAATCAGAAGTGAACTTTTAAAATGTGTCAAGAACAAAACCCCATACAAAAATATTGCTAGAAATAATAAATCCACGATATTTCTAGAATGGTCACACCAGCAATTTCATCTGATTTCAGTTTATTTCCTATTTATATTTCTGGCTTAAGGTAGATGTGTTAATATGAAGAGCATTAATTAAACTTCTATTCTAGTATTTAAGTAATTTCCATTGTGTCTTAAATCAAATGAATTGTAGCATGGAAGTTTTTCAGATATACCTTTGACTCAGTGCTTCATCTATCTTTGTAGGGAGGCATGTATGTTTTCCAGCTCTTTGATTACTATGCAGCCAGTGGCATGTGTCTTCTCTTCATGTCCATCTTTGAAACCGTCTGCATTGCATGGGTCTATGGTAAGCTGTCCTCAAAACATAAAAGGCTGTCTTTCACCGATGAAAATTGAAAAAAAACCAAAAAAAAACGTGTCTCATGAGTGTCTTCCGGTGTACGTGCTGTGGAATAATTGTCCTGATTACTGTCAACATAGATAGAAATGTCTTTACTGTGTTTTTCCAGGTGCAGACCGCTTTTACGATAACATTGAGGACATGATTGGCTACCGTCCAGGATGTTACATCAAGTACTGTTGGTTGTACCTCACCCCAGCCACGTGCATTGTGAGTATCAACAAACTAATTAAGTAGTATCCAAAAATACTTTCCAAAAATGACAAAGGCGGACAGCAACTGAGGCCTCCTCTCCACTCCTCTCCTCTCCACTCCTCTCCTCTCCTCTCCTCTCCTCTCCTCTCCTCTCCTATCCTCTTGTAGACATAAACACAAATCAGTTCTTCCTTCTTCATCAATAGTAATGCATGTTTAATTGTCTCTCCAGGGTACTTTTGCCTTCTCTCTCATCAAATACACCCCTCTAAAGTACAACAACGAGTATGTGTACCCTTGGTGGGGTTATGCCATTGGCTGGCTGCTCGCTCTTTCCTCCATGGTCTGCATTCCACTTTGGATGGTGTACAAGATCAGCACCACCCAAGGGACATTCAAAGAGGTAACATTTGATTCTGTTTTAAGTTGTTCAGTTAGCTGGGAGCTGTTATCAGATTAATGTTATCTCATACCTGCTAACCATGGATGATGTGTTTAGTTTTTTTTTAACTCAGGGTCTGAAATTAAAGGATTTGTGTGCCAGTTTTGGTCTTGGTCTTAAATCAGACTTCCTGTGAGCTTGTCCCCAACCCGTCTGAACTTTGACTTGATTTGAACGTATCCCATTTTTAAATTTTTTCCAAAAAAGACTTGAGCTCGTTCACACTGGTTTTACCTTTCTACAGCGCATCCAGCTGCTTATCAAACCATCAGACGCCCTACCCAAAACCAAGAGGGAGCAGGAGAATTTACTGGCCATCTTTGCTCCGGAGGGAGAAGCTGCCATGATTAGAAACGGCTACTATCCTGTCTCAGAGACAGACTCCAACTTATGAGGCACCAGTGGTGATGTGTATCGGAAAGACATGTGGTTTTTTGGTTCCATCCTTGACTTGCTGCACCCTCACCTCCATTCCAAAGATCACTGCAGGGAAATCACCATTAAGTGTCACATCATTGATTTTAAATTATAACAGATATGGAGGACTCAGGAGATAACAGGCATACAGTGTGTTGGGTGTGGCAGTGTGTGTACATTTCAGGGATGGCAGTAATGTAGAGAAAAAAAGGATAAAGATAAATAAATTAAAAAGTCATTCATTGGAGTTTTAAAGGGACAAGGGCAAACTGAAATCTATGAATACTTTGGTATATATTCAACTCTGCATTTCACGGATGATTTAAATCAACTGATCAGCTGAAATTTACGAGTCAGCCTTGTTGATGAAAGTGTTAACATTTTATAATGGAGGTTAATGATCTTTTCGTCTCAATCAAAGGTGGCAATTGTAGAGACAGACACACAGGTTCCCCCAAAAGTTTAAGAATAATTGTCTTAGTTGGCACAATAAGAATAGAGTTTTTGCTAATGTAACACTAAGAAAATCAGTGATGGAACAGGTTAACCATTTGTTACCGCTACATGTAAGATAAGTGTCCTTGTATATCTGATATTGCTTCATGGCTACTTAGCCATATTTGTATCATATATTTTTATTATCATAACTGATTGGGGGAAAGTTTCCCTTTTGTACTTACAAGAATTAAAATAAAATGTTGCGTTTCACATGAATAGGCTGTGTAATGAAAGGATATGTCAGTAAAAAGTATAATACTGTAGCACTGCTGTAGCTGTAGGACTAACTAGACATAAACAACGTAGTTTCATATTTTGTACTGTAACAGAATATGACTGTACAAATGTGAATCTTGTAAGTATGTTTTTAAATAAACATGCAACATTTCATGTTTTCTTGAATAATTGCTATGCAGTGCTGTATTAAAGTCTGCTAAAAAAAATCTCTCCAAGTCCCCACACTTTATGAAAGTACAATACAAAATTGCCAGAGTGCCTCTTTAATTTACTGATCATGACACTGTATGCTCATAATTGTGTTTGCTTGACACATTCATTATGGATTGTGATGGAGCACAGCAGGTGTTGACCTTGCAAAAGCGTAGTCTGCATAATGTGCATAAAGTGTAGTTTGCATAATGTGCCAACATGCTATGTTTCCCATACTGGGGACCAGGCATCAACTTATACTTCCAGACTGTTCTCAGGAAAATGCAGAAACTATGCATTTTACTATTTGGAAAAGGAAAACATGTATACCCTAATTTCTAGTCAGGAAAACCAGAGTAGATAATGGTACAGTTATGGTGAAAAAAAAGTGAAAAGAAAAAAATCTTAATGAAATTAAAATCTGCTTAAAAGTATTTTACCCCATTGAACTCACACCGTATGGGGCATAATACAGTACAATAATTACATCGTAAAAATATAAAATGATCTACAAAGACAAAGAGGTGTGTCGTTGATGAAGACAGTTTCTTAGATATCAAGAAATCACAATGATGGAGCAGTTTTGGAGCATTTTCTAGAATCATTTTACCGCTGGGTGTCACGCTTCTGCTGTACTGTCGGGTGAGCTGCTGATTGGCTGAAAAGGCGGCGTCGCTCTCTACGTGCCTCGGTGACGCCCCGTACTTTCCCACCATGCAGCGGGTGATGTCTGAGGAAAGATGGCGGAAGGAGGAGCGGCAGATCTGGATACCCAGAGAGGAGAGGTCGCGGCGCTGTTGAAAACACAGCTAAGAAAGGGAGACACTTGGTAGGACTTGAGCTGAAACCTTTTCCAAGATACCGCGTGGCCGTCGGCTGGCTCCGCCGAGGCTGTCAACGCTATGAAGGGTTAAGAAAGCTCGGGTGGCGGGCCGTGTTGACAGTTAGCTTCGATTTAGCTAACGGGAGCCTGTCAGCTTCATGTGTGTCAGCCTGGCATGCTAGCGGTGCTTGAGCTAACGCTAGACTGTAAATGAACAGCGATAGTCCCCCACATATCTTTAAACATTACATATCGTATTGTGGTGGTTATATTCGCTACTTCCATATGGTCATGTCGCTATTCATCTAATGACATACTCTAAATGAGGCTGCATTTTGTGTAATCTAATCTAGTTAGCAGCGCTAATAGCTAATTGGCTAGCCTACCGGAGCACTAAGTGGTATGCCAGCCAGTGGATTCATCCGGCGACTTCGGCAGGGCGGAGTCGGAGAAGAAGCACCTGTCAAAAATCACAGAGCCAGCTGGCCTGGCATGCAGCAACCTGAACTCAAGTCGGCTGTTAGAACTATCAATCTGTGTCGTCTTAGCCTCGTGAAGTCAGATTTGTTGAAAGCACTGACAGAAAGCCATCCTTCACCTGCTGAAGTATTTCTATTATCACCATTTAACCTGCAAAAGAAGAAACGCAAAACCGATGGTTTACACTTCAAAGCTTGTTGCATGACCCTTGAACAATCTAGATTGATTATCAGTGTCCCATCTTGTTTCATCAGAGCTGAAATCACAATACTGCTTGCCCTCTCTGTAGGTACCTGGTGGACAGTCACTGGTTCAAACAGTGGAAGAAATATGTGGGATATGACAGCTGGGACAAATACCAGATGGGTGACCAGAACGTCTACCCAGGACCGGTTGATAACTCCGGTCTTCTCAGAGGTAAGACGGTTGACGCTTCGACCTCCTTCGGCATTAATTCACAATGTGGAATGTATTGTAAATACCGTGTGGCACACCACGGACTGTCGGTCAGTACAGCTTTATTATTCTGGAAGAGAACAAAGAGTTCAGAGGAAAAGGGAACAAAAACAACATTGTTGACAGACTTCCATAGAGTAGCCTTTTTAGGGAGTTCATAGAAAGCTCTCCAGCATACCTTTTTTTCTTTGTGCGTTTTGTGCCGTTTGAGACAGTCAGTGCTGGGTCACTATTGTAACTGCTGCTCCACAGTGTGTCTGCTTGCTTGTTTCTCAACCTTGCTCTTATCCCGTCCTTACCTCTAGATGGGGATGTGCTGGCCATCAAGGAGCACCTCATCGATGAGCTCGACTACATCCTGGTCCCCACAGAGGGCTGGAATAAGCTTGTCAGCTGGTATGGATTGACAGAGAATCAGGAGCCAATTGCACGGAAGGTAACGGCTCAGTCATTAGCGTAAGGCTACGAATAGATGTCATGGTTGGAGGATGTTCCGCTCACTGCATTGAGAATATCTGTGGTGCAGTTTGATGGTTGTGGTTAGTTATTGCTTTGGTGTTGAGCTTGTGTCGGGGTGAAACGGAGAAACATGTGCGATTATGGCCATTTGAGATCGGGATATCAGGAGTGCGGCATCATTTTAAAAGAAACTTGAGGTCTGTAAAATAGTTACTGAACATAGAATAATAAAAGACAGCCAAATGATACTGGATAACTGCTCATTATACATCTTTAACAAAATTAATTGCAAAAGACAGTCCGGCAGAAAACGTTGTAAGGAATGAAATACTTCAGGCTTGTGAGGCCATAAGAAATGTTGTAGTATGTATTATTGGTTGACATGATTGTTCAGTTATAGTATCAAGATAAAGAGGATACTGGATATTTACCTTGCATGAAAAGGAAGCAACGATTGTGGTGTTTTTCCTTCATTTCGGTCATGAGCTGCGATTATTTATTTTAGGTTTAATAAGTACTTTCACAACCATGGTAGAGTGGAACAAACTACTAAATGGCTGTATGTGTGGTTACAGTAGATCAGTCAGAGGAATACTTCACAATGGCGCCTTCAACTTAACTGGACCTACGGTATCAAATCCCCGCTTCAAATCTCGCTAGTCATGGCATCATGGCTGCTAGAAGAGGTTCCTGTCCCCCCTTCATCTCTCTCTCTCTCTCTCTCTCTCGGTCTTTCTCCCCCCCCTCTTCCATTGACCCTCCCATTTTGCCATGTATGTCGTGGGACGTATCGGGTGGCTGCGGGGTTTCTATTTTCAGGCAATGTTCTGGATGACTGAAAAGCTACATGGAGCGATCTGCGAGACACAACATGCAACAGGTTCATTATTAGTTTTCCTCTTCTTTTCAACTTCTTGTTCCTTTTTTTTGGGGGGTTGCCATCTTGTGGTGCAGAGGGAACGCAAGCGTCAAAAAGGATTTAGGAGGCTTGTAGTCACAGGTTTGGCGCTACGTTTCCTTCCGTTGTCCTCCGCCGGTGTGATATACCCACGGCCGGCGGAGTGTTCCTTCTTGTCCTTGTTTTTTGAAGTGGAGGAATGCCAGCTGAGGTCACACTGAGCGAGGCAGCGTGAACGCTTCTGAGAGGAGTGCGAGAGGCATACGCAGTATGGGAGGAGGGGGGGGGGGGGGGGGGGGGGGGGGTAAATGGTTTTGGGCCCGGCTCTGATTTGACAAATTCTGCCAGAGTTTGGCGATGAGTTGGGCTTTTGCCCCGAGTTTACAAACACACGGGTGTTGTGCTGAGGGGCAGGATGGGCCCACCGGGGGTTTCGGGGTATGGATAGGGGAGGAGTGGGGGGAGGAAGAATCTGAGCCGAGTGTGTGTGCATATGATTATTGCAGTTCTCAGGGACATTTGTGAAGTTGGTACTGTGTGTAGATATGCGTGTGTGTTGGAGGGGGCTCAGCGGTGAAATAAATAGGCTGGGACCCCTCAGCTGTTTCCACGAGGTGCTGCTAATTTAGGCACTCCGACACGCTCCTATCAGATGAGTGGCAACCAGGCCAGCAGACCAGATTTACCAAACACTTGTCATTGTTTGAGATCGCGAATAAATAACTATAGGGAGGTCTTGTAAGAAGTGTACCTTGGACGTACATGGAAATAACATCAGCGAACGTACTAATTCCTATTCAACGAATAACCAGCTAATGGCTATTGTTCCATGTTGGTTGCTGTTAAAGAGTCCTTTTTTGTTTTATGATTAGCAGGAGGAGCATCTTTCTCATTAGAACCACTTTTGTGTAGTAAGAACATCATGTGTTTATAGATTTTCTGCAAATACTTGATACACACATAAACAGTTGTGGACAGTTTATCATTAATCATTTCTCCCCCCCCCCAGGTGGTAGAACAGGGTATGTTTGTGAAGCACTGCAAGGTTGAGGTGTACCTGACGGAGCTGAAGCTCTGTGAAGACAGCAACATGGACAATGTGATCACCAGACGCTTCAGTAAAGCCGACACAATAGGTAGGCCCGAGTCACTCTGGAGGAACTGTCGATTTCCACCGCCAAGGAGTTCAAAGTTTACTCGCACCCCGTCAGATTTCATGTTTTGAACGTTTACATTTCCCCTTTGTGTTTGATTAAGGGAACTTTTAAAACATTAATGAACAACAATCATCATGATTTTATTCATGAAATACAAAAAATGTGTAGAATGTCTCTCACACACACACACACTCACATTTTTTTTTAATTAATACTCACACTTTGCTGCAGACATGATAGAGAAGGAGATGAGGAAGCTGTTCACCATCCCTGATGAGAAGGAGACCAGGCTGTGGAACAGGTACATGAGCAACACCTTCGAGCCTCTCAACAAACCAGACAGCACCATTCAAGACGCCGGCCTCTACCAAGGACAGGTAGGGACTCGTTCTAATTTTAGTAGTGTGAATGGCTCTGAAGGGTTCATTTCCAGGAGTCAGCAAAAAGAAAATAAATCGTATTTGACAAAATCAACACAGAGCTGTCTGAATATGGCTTGCTATGTTGG
Organism: Cebidichthys violaceus; assembly: GCF_023349555.1. Classification (NCBI taxonomy): domain Eukaryota; kingdom Metazoa; phylum Chordata; class Actinopteri; order Perciformes; family Stichaeidae; genus Cebidichthys; species Cebidichthys violaceus. The sequence continues at coordinate 1,737,484 of NW_027176384.1, forward strand.
CAGTTATTATTCCTGAGCTCAGTGAAATATGCTCTAGTTTCAATCGCCCTTTTTCAGATAGCTTATCCTTATTTGTGCTCTCTGCCAGTCAGCCCTTTTTAGGCCGCAGCAGAGTGAAGCTTTAGAAACCCCTTTTGTTTGAATCTGTATCCAACAGGTGGCCACTACCTGCAGAGGGCAGTCAAACTAATCTGAAGTTCTTAAATAACTTCAGTGCTCAATTCTCTTCAGATTCTCCATGAAATTTTTCTAACGCCGTAGGTGGTACCGTGACAAGTTTCTTCTTTGCAGAATCAGATTTCTATGAAAATGATATGCATTCGATGATTTATATCCCCGTCTTGACTTTCCTTGGAAAAGACTCTGGAGTTTACGTTAACACAATGTGGCAGGACCGTCCTGTAATGAGTTGGTTACAACTTCAAAACTCACATCTGTTCATCTGGCTGCCACGTTAGGCGCTCGCCCTCTCTTTATAAGCCTCTTAAACTGTGCATGCATGTCCTGGCATCCATCTGGAGCAGTCTCTGTGCAGGCCTCGATCCATTTAGACACCTGGCCACAATGAGATCGCCAGCAGCTGTTCCAGAGGATTGTTGAGCCTCTGACAAATCGTCACCGTGTGAAACTGTAAATTAAGTACATCCGGCTCCCTGTCTTTTCCCATTAGAAAGCAGTAACTGGTTGTTGGTTCTGCTAGTAGCTTCTAAGAAGTCACCGGTGGATCTTCACAGTGTGTGTAATAATGTCTTTTTTTACCTTGGAGAATTCTGATTAATATGTGATATTTCTGTCAAATTAATTGTAAAATAATAAGATAAATACAACCGATTGCACCCTTTTAGCTCTAAGTAAAGACGCCATCTTATATTTCACAGTGTAGGATGCATATACGTGAACGTTTGGTGCCTTTTTAAACTGAGCAGATGGAGCCCTACTTTCCCTCTGCCGTCTCCCACAGGTTCTCGTAATAGAGCAGAAGACTGAGGATGGCTCATGGCCCCGAGGCTCCACGGCACCCAAGTGAGTGAACGGCACGTCACCTGGCTTGTGTTTCTTTGTCGACTGAAGGAAAATGTAACCCCAGAAACAGAATGCAATTATCACGCTGTATTCAAACACTGTTGATTTACCGATAGATCACACACAGGTGGTGTATTGTTGAGTTGCTTGAGATTTAGTCAGTTTGAAGGGGGAACAAAAGTAATATGATGTGACACAGCGTCATAATTTGATGTCTTGGAAGCGGTCTAAAACACCTTTCAAATGCTGCCTCTAAATTTAACTGTTACACCCCTTTTTATTTAAACTTCCCTGCTATGTCACCACAACACCTTATCATCTTCAAAACGTTCCTGTCTACGACGCCTCAGTCTACCACTTCTGCCTGACTTTTTGTTGCTCACATATCCCTCCTCTTTGTTCTAATTCATCTCCGTTTTATTTTATTGACGCTCGCACACCTTTACTGGGACGGCTCCTTATTTTCTCTTCTCTAACTCATGATCTATTCTTTATCTTTTTGAAGGTCATCTGGTGCTTCCAATCTCTCTGCTTTGCCAAAGATCTCGCCTTCATCTCTCACAAACAATCATAACAGCAGCTTCAACAGCAGGAAGTAAGGCCTAGCAGTGGGTTGAGTAGCTCAGGGGTGGGTTTCGGATGCCAACAGACAGAGATGGAGTCTGAAGTGTTGCTCAGCACAAACATTAACCCTTGAATCTCTGATCGAATTGGCCTTCCGCAGACAGTCCTTACCAGAAATGAAGTTACTTCAGTTTGATCTATTTGGACTTTTTTTCTCTGCTCTGTTCTGCTCAATTTGTACTCATCCCCAGCTTAGTCGTACTAGATGATCGGCTTACAGTATGAAGTTTGTCGAACTTTGGTTTATCTCTGCCTGTGGTTTGGGTCTTAAAGCCATCTTGTGATGATGCAGATTCAGCTGTAAAAGCTGAAGTCAGGGAGGAGGAGGAGGAGGAGGAGGAGGAGGAGGGTGGGCTGGGGGCTTACGAGGGATTGATCTTTTTTTTTTTTTTTTTTCTCCAGCGACAGCAGTGCTCTCTATATATGGCCCTCCGGTGTCTCTGGGTGCCTTATTCAGCATTTAATCTTGCTAGTTGATCGTGCGCATCTGATTTGCTATCCTGACTGATTGATGGCTCTGGCTAGGGCGGCATGATTGTGGTTAACGCGGGGATTATTTTACCCATTAATGTGTTTTACAAAGTCTTGATTTCACCTTTTACTGTCTTGTACACCACTCGATCAAAAATATTATTCAAATGATAGAATATTTGCAATGTATTTTGGGCTCAAAGACGAGCCTGAGACACGCTTGGTACAGACCATTTGCACACATTTTATCTGACTTAACACCAAGGCATATCCAGATAACATGATCTCCTTTTAATGAGATAAATTGTTTTCATGTTCAAATATAGAAGGATTTGCCTAAATCTGATGCATTCTACTTTGCCTATTGCGAATATCAAATATGGGAAAGCACACATGAATCTTTGCAACTTTTTATCTTTAAAACCTACACATCTTAAACCAAAAGTGATGCTTTCGATTCTTCTTCGACCATTTCCAAAGGTGGCCTCCATAAGATTTTACTGCCCACATCCTCATCTTTACTCTCGTTTTTGGTTTGGAAGCTGATACACCACATTAGGAGACCAAATGAAGTGTGCTATTGTTAATCATTCGAAAATAAAATCCCAGTGTGAGCTTAATCATGCAGCTCAAGTACAAGTCTACGTTTCTTAACCGTCTTAAAACAAGAGGCAGAGGGGAAGCAAGTATGTGGTCAAATCGCATATCAATCAGTCAGTCTACATTTCTTGCTCTGCCAAAATGAATGCTCACTTTCTTTTCAACTTTCAGTATCTGTTTCCTGAAAATGTCTCCTTGCTTCCTGTAGCCTAGGTTAGGCTTTGTTGCTGAAGCACTGGGATCCAGAGTCTGCCCTCTGCTAGAGAGCACTGCTCGGGCTGTGAGTGGAGCTTTTGCCTGTGCCGTCTAGTAGCCATTACTGTCCCCTCCTTCCACCTTCTATGTGTCATTTACTGCATGCCAGAGTTTGTCTGTGTGCGTGTCTGTGCGTTTTAGATAAAGACTCAGCGTTTTTTGATCCTGTCGGAAAGCTGACCGCCACCCTGAAACATATCAATATTGATAAAAGGAAGCAGGGTGAGCTACACTCACTAGCTGAAAAGAAAATCTCTCCAATTATTTTTCAGGACAATACTCCTGCCTTGTACTTCCATTTGGGTGTGCAGTTACACATTATCATTTCACAGCTCTGCTTCATGTTGTTTGATAGCAGCGGCATCTTTCCCTGCACAGAGTGGGTGACTTGGGGAAATTGGATCTTCACTCCCAGCAGCCCTCCTGTCCCTGATTCACTGTAGTGGCAGAGCTGTCGTTTCCTCTGAATTATGCATGGGGCCTCTTTTATTTAATTTTTTTTTTTCGCTTTCTCACTCTCTCTCATATGAAGTGTTCCCGCATTACGTAACACTTGTCTTTTTGATTTTGCGGTTTTGGCCTGGTCGGTTTAGCCTCAGTAGCAATGCTGTGTAACAGCATTAAGTTTCACCGTCTTACTCTGGCAGGCAGGCAGGCAGTCATTCAGTCTCTCTCTCTCTGTCTCTCTGTCTCTCTGTCTCTCTGTCTCTCTCTCTCTCTGTCTCTCTGTGTGTCTGTCTTTACCTCTCCCCCTGAGCTCATTGCGATGCACACGTTCTGCAGTCTAAGTGACCTTCAGAACACATTTCATCTGCTCCCCTCGTCGCCTGCTTTCACAAACTCTTGCATACCGGGCCCCTGTGATGAAACCAGCCTCTTCCTTCAGAGTTTTCTCAGCTTATTTATTTAGACCCTCCCTTTTTTTAAAAAGCTTTCATACAGACAGCCATGACATATTAAAGAGGACGAACAAGGGAGTGTGTGTTTGAGGGATTGCAACAATGTCACCGGGTGTAATTTCAACATGGGGAGGGGGAGAAATGAGAGCACAAGTTGTGTGTTAGTGTGTCGAGATGAGAGAGAAAAGGGGGATGAATGGTGGTGTGTCGGCATGTGTGAATACGTTTATTTGCGTTGGAGAGCGATACTAAGTCAGGCCTGTGAATACTGCAGCCTCAACTGGATGCAGTGGATCAGCTGCTCCCTCCATCCCCATCTCATTTCTCTTCTACACACCCCCCCATCCCTGTGCTGTCCGCCCCTCCCCCTATTCTCTCTCCCTCTCTCTCTGTGCACTTCTAGCTTCGGTAGCAGTAGTCTTGAGCATCCTTGCTGCTGCTGATGCTGCTATAAATATCTGCTGGTAGCCATAGAGTGGCAGAGAGCAGCAGGCAGGCCAGAGGGAGGAGCAGAAGACCAGAGGGCAGGACAGGGGGAAAGGATCTGAGGCAGAGAGGATAACGAGATGACAAGCGGTCGAGCTCGAAAAAGAAGAAGGGGGGGGGAGAAGAGAAGAGAGGAGAGGAGCTGCTTAGTTAGCTCTAAGAAAGAGGAAGAGTGTGTGTGTTTTTGTTCATTAATGCTTCCTGTGGTTTGATTTTTGGCCTGGCCGGACTTGGAAGTCAAATTTAGGCCTAAACTTGGTTCGGACTATATTCTAACAGCTACTGGAGCTGCACTGGGTTGAGCTGAGTTAACACTAGGACCCAACAGTGGAGACTGGAGCTGGACTTTTCTACGCGGGACTCTAAATACCAGGCTTTGAATGCGCCGGACCTGAACCCGAACCCTATCGGAATCCCCATCCGGGCTGCTGGTCATTCAAGTTTCGTGCGGACATGCGGGCCGGCATGGGCCGGGGCGGGGCTGAGATGTCATGCTCCTCTGTTGCTGGTGGTGCCTGAGGCCAGAGGCGACGGAGCTGGACAGCAGGAGGGTGGACCACCGTGTGCTGAACTGCGAGGCCAGCGCCTCCACCGCCATCACAGCTGTTTCCCTTGACCAGTGGGAGCCAGAAACGACCAACACTGCCTCGCAGCCCTCCCAGAGGTCTGCTGATTGCTGCAGTTAGGGAGGCCTAGCTTTAACACTCGGATTGTTAAGGAAGCCTCAGAGAGTGTTTTGGGGGGGTTCATAGGTCCGGCTTGTAGTTTGGTCTTTTGTCGAAGAGGAATTTGCTTGAGTGTATTAACAGCTTTATCTTATTTAGCTTAACATAGATGTAGCATTATTACATTTATGTTTACGATAGGATGTCCGTGACCTTTTTTTCGCTTGTAGCAGTTTAACAAACTCCGTTCAACCCGATATAACGTTCCCGTTTGTGCTTTTGTATGTTTATTGCACAGTGTGAAGAATTCAAGCTATAGTCTACCGTCCTACCACCCTTACAGCAACAGCTATGACTACTCGGACCAGAGCAGGCAGAGTGAGCGCTCGGGCCTCTGTGGACTCTCCAACCTGGGCAACACCTGCTTCATGAACTCTGCTGTGCAGGTAACCACACGCCTTCAGAAGTATGGAAAGTTACTCTAGTTCTTCAAAAGTTTGGATGTTTTTATAAAGTAATTTGAAGGCTTGTGGTAGCTCAACGCCATACTGTAACACAGTGTTTTTCCCTTTAACTTGTCACCATTCTGTAGATGTAAAAAAAGAAAAGTAACTACATGGTAGTTAAAAAATGCAGATCTTGCGAAGAGCCTGAATCCTCCGCTGATTATTGTCCTCTCCTGCTTCTGCCCCCCGTCAGTGTTTAAGCAATATTCCTCCTCTGACGGAGTACTTCCTCAAAGACAAGTTCACAGAGGAGCTGAATGAGGACAACCCACTGGGCATGAAGGGAGAGATTGCCAGAGCCTACTCGGAGATGATCAAGCAGCTGTGGTCGGGAAAATTCAGCTACGTCACCCCAAGGCCTTTCAAGGTGACTAGGAGGAAAGATTGTCAAATTCTCTGAGCAGTTCTGTATATTGGGGTCACTACCTAAGCAGTCCACTGTTTATACATTTTGGAAAGGAAACTCTTTAAAAATGATTGTGTCACCCACAGTAAGGCAGTTGGAGCAGGAAGCAAAAGTATGCCATACTATCAATGCTACTCTGAAAGGTACAAAGTAGGAACATGTAGGAAATGAGCTACTGGCCTAACACACCAGTGTAAAAGCCTGGTGAGTGAAGGGTTTTAAAGCTCAGGTTATTACCAGTTTCAACCTCAAATAACAGATTTAACAAGTTGAAAATAGCCATGTTGTTATTATTAGTTTGTTTGAAGGCTTTCATAGAAATGTGAGGGGTAAATCGATGTCTGGTGATGAAGGTTTAAACTAAAACCGATGACCAAGAAAGTATGTTACGTTTTTGTGACAATAGACTAATTTAATTTGATCTATGGCTAATATCGGGCAGAGAGTATCCCAGTTTTTGTGCCTTTTTATCATTTTCTTTCTTCCATCCTCCAGACCCAGGTGGGCCGCTTTGCCCCACAGTTTTCGGGCTACCAACAGCAGGACTCTCATGAGCTGCTGGCCTTTCTCCTGGACGGCCTTCACGAAGACTTGAACCGCATCAGGAAGAAGCCCTACATCCAGCTAAAGGACGCGAACGGCAGGGCTGACAAGGTGACATCATAATGGCTCTGCAGATGTGTTAAACTGTCTCCACATCTTAAAGTATATTGAGCTGGAGAATGCCCTTCTGAATAAGCACAGTCTTGTTGTTCAAAATGTTGTGTTATCATGATTTGTGTTTATTTTATATTTTCCAGACCTTCATATTGCTAGTTTATGTTTTGCTGTTTATCTCAGGTGGTGGCGGAGGAGGCGTGGGAGAACCACATCAAGAGAAACGACTCCATCATCGTGGACATCTTCCACGGCCTTTTCAAGTCCACCCTGGTGTGTCCTGTGTGCTCCAAGGTCTCTGTGACATTTGATCCGTTCTGTTACTTGACCCTGCCCCTGCCCATGAAGAAGGAGCGCACACTGGAGGTCTACCTGGTCAGACTGGACCCTCTGGCCAAACCCACGCAGGTAACGCGCATTGCCTGGCTGGGAAAGCACCTGAACATGGCGCCTGAGTGTTGTACCCAGACATTCTGATTTTGTGTGTTTTTCCGCTTCAGTACAAGCTGACCGTGCCGAAGGTGGGCTACATCTCTGACCTGTGTACCTCCCTCTCCAACCTGTCCGAGGTGCCTGCTGAGAAGGTATAAACATCAGTCGGCTCTGCTCTGGGGCAGTAATGATGCCGACATCTCTTCAAACGGCACAAACCAAAACAGTGTGTTCCATTTTCAACTGTCCCTGCCCATCCAGTCTTCTGACTGCTTTTCTCTGATTCCCCAGATGATTGTAACTGACATCTACAACCACCGTTTCCATCGGATCTTCGCCACCAATGAGAACCTCAGCAGCATCATGGAGAGAGATGATATCTATGTGTGAGTGTCAAACTTGGCAGACAGGCAGACTCCATTATCTAACATTTTAAATGCCATCTAAATTCTAAGTTTCTGGCCTGTGTTTACAGTTTTTTTTAGCTTAAGTCATAGTGTAATTTGACAGATTCAGCTTTTAGTCTGCTCTTATCAAACAGCATCATTCATTAGTACAAAATTTCACTTCCTAGTACAAATCAATGGACTGTTTTGACTTTATTATTGAAGGTTTTGCGACTTCAGAGATTTAAAGCATGGAATCGTTGGCTGTCGAGCAGTTTAAATCGCTTCTTTTGCCAAGCACATAAATATGCAGGAGTTAGGATTTCACATCTTGCCACTAACACGTAGCAAATTCACCGACTTCAAAACTGACCACACTTGCCCATGCAGATTCGAGTTGGCGGTGAACAGGGTGGAGGACACGGACCACGTGGTGATCCCGGTGCACCTGAGGGAGAAGTACAAACAGTCGGGCTACAACCACACCAGCACGCCGCTGTTCGGGCAGCCCTTCCTGCTCGCCGTCCCCAGAACCCTCAGTGAGGACAAACTCTACAACATGCTGCTGCTGCGCCTCTGGTGCGTTCGTTTGTCTCTGTGTTTGATCCTACGGTCATTGTTGAAGAGTGACTCCAGCTTCGTGCTTCTCAACTTTGGCAGGCGATCAAAAATTGCTGTTAATAGAAATGTTTTTTGTGTCTGCAGCCGGTTTGTGCGATCTTCGGTAGAGGAGGACGAAGAGGAGTGTGAGGAGACGCAGCCATCCAAACAACACGCTGTCAACGGTAACGCCACTAATGGACTGCTGGAGGAGGGGTCGCCGAGTGAGTGCACAACCCACCCCCACACTCAGACGTGTTCTGGTCAGATACTTTACCTGTAACAGTTTTGACCTTTCCAAATTACTTTTGTGCCACATAGCACTTGCTATTTGAAGTCTTTAGAAGCAGCCACGGTGCTTTTAAAGTCCTTTGTGTCCTCCCTCAGGCGAGATGGAGACCGACGAGCAGGACGACGAGTCTAGTCAGGATCAGGAGCTGCCCTCTGAGAACGACAACAGCCAGTCGGAGGACTCGGTGGACAACGAGCTGGAGAACGGCGTGGTCGGCCCACAGAACTCTACCAAAGCCCAGCAGACGTCAGGGCACAGCAGGAAGAGACTTTTTACATTCCAGTTCAATAACATGGGGAAAACGGACTTCTCCCTCATCAAGGAGGACACCAGGCAGATTCGCTTTGACGAGGGACACCTCCGACTCAGTGGTAGGAACCGGGGGAACAAATAAATGAAGGAAGGAAAATAAATTCTCACATACTATGCTCAAATTAAAAATAAATAAATAATGGAGTCAGACTCGTCATCTAGTATCCAATCATTACAGAAGTTATTGATCAAGTGTCGTTGGAAGTAGGTATTCGCATTTTCAAATATTTGCGGCACAGATAAGTAAATGAATCATTTTGTAAGCAGCGAGATAAATGACCCTGTAGATGCATGGAGGAAATAACAGACTGATTGATGATGATAGTAAAACTAAAATATCTGATTCTGTCTTTTGACAGACCGCTCTTATCTCTCCTTGGACTGGGAGCCGGAGATGAAGAAGAAGTACTTTGACGAGACTGTTGTCGAGGTAAAGCCAATATCAGCAGGCATTCTCTGATACACACATTCAACTTTACAGTATTAATACAGCAGTGCGGCTGGTGCACTTTTGTGTGCCATCCTGTTACAAAATATGGCAATGTGACCCAGAAAGGAGCAGCAGGAAGTCTCGGAAACGAGCAACGACTGTTTGGTAATCAAAAAGTCACAGATCTAACGCCTGCTGCAGCCACTGCATCCTGACTAAAGGCTTAAAAACCCACTTTGCTCATTACAAGATAAGCTGTTTGTGGCTAAAATGAAAATGTCCCTCTTAGATTTTAATAACATGCATTTAATAACTACAGTATTTTCTTTTTATACATGCACCAAACTTGTTTCTTAAAAAGTTCATTAAAATTAAACCGTTTTACAGAAGACACTGTCTTAAGACACTTTATTAGTCTTAAAGTGTCTATATACCACAAGCACAATCCATGTTTATTCAGTGAGACACAAGAGGACTATGAGCCAAGTTGTCTTAACAGCTTTTTTTTGTTTGTGTGTGACCGGGAGCAGGACTTTGACAAGCATGAGAGCATGGACTACAAGCCTCAGAAGAAGGCTTTCTTCAAGCTGAAAGACTGCATTGAGCTTTTTACCACCAAGGAAAAACTGGGAGCAGAGGACCCATGGTGAGAAACGCCGCACATTTCCAGACGCGGTCACAAGCAGGAGGTGTGACACCCGCTGTCTGCCGAGTGCCGCAACACGTTAGCTCAACTGCGTTGTGTGCATCCTTTCTCGTAGGTACTGTCCAAACTGTAAGCAGCACCAACAGGCCACGAAGAAGCTGGACCTGTGGTCTCTGCCGCCGGTGCTGGTGGTCCATCTGAAGCGCTTCTCCTACAGTCGATACATGAGGGATAAGTTAGACTCCCTGGTTGATTTTCCACTCAGGTTCTCTCTCTCTCACACACACACACACACACACACACACACACACACACACACACACACACACACACACACACACACACACACACACGTATCTCAATCATGTCTGCAGTTTAATACAACTTTATTGATCCGTGAAGGCTATTTGATTTTGGGAAGGTAAAAATAGACAGGAATCACGCATGTACAAGCAAAAGAGCTGTTAAAGATTATGTTGTTTTTCAAACATAAATATGAAATAAGTCATAATAAACTCCCCAGTGTGACTTCTGCTACTGCTAGCACTGCAATGTCTTCCTCCCATTAGTTCAAACTATAACGGGTATCAGTTCCTTTTTAGTACTGTGGTGGAGTGAGACCTCTGCTCGCAGGAGGCCGTGGACCTCTCGCTCTTTCGTTGTTGTTTGAGCAACGAAGTCACGCTAAGAAAAATCAGCTGGATCTGACTTACAATGAAAAAGTATTTATAATTCACAAATGCTAAAAGACAATTACAAACTGAATTACACTGTCGACAGTAAGGAATCGCGAAACCGAGTTCAAAGACTCTCCCCCCCTGCCGGCCTACAAACGCCAGTTTACAGTAAAGAGGATTGCCAAGAACTGAACAACATCTCTCCGAACAATGTTTTTATACCCGAAAGTCAGTAGTTTACTTTCAAAAGTCCATTATCAGCTTTGTGATTGGCTGGAATCTGATTGTCTCCTCCTGTCCTCGAACAATGCTCTCCATTGGTCTAAGTGATCCACATAATGTCTGAATAGTGTCCTCTGGTCCGACCTGTCCTCCTCCTCATAAAACAGCATGTACCCGACCCCCATGCTTTCTTAGGGCTGTCTTCATCTACATCTCTGTTTGATCAATACATCTCCTTCCCCTACTGTCCACACCTCACATTCCTGAAGTCGGCCTCTCCCAACTCATCTCATTATCATACAGTTGTTTTCGGATCTGAAAAGCCTGTCTCAAAGGTCTCTCTCTTTCCCTCAAAACATTCAGTAACTGTATTTTATAGTTTGATACATAGAATGTTTATACTTTTGTGATTTAACACTTTTCCAAACAAACATGTTATAACATTATATCCACCACTAGGAGTGATTATTAAACACACTAACATTGCTTTTAAACTTTAAATTCTTCACAGTACCCGGAAATACCTCAGAAAGTTGCTACCTTTCGAGAACAGACTTTTATAGTGTTGTGGTATGAAACCTTAAGTATACTGTGCATCAAAGACTTTATTTTCACTAATGCATTCATGGCACGTGACCACTTATAGTACACCATGTGATGTGTTTCCTGCAGAGACCTGGACATGTCCGAGTTCCTGATCAACCCCAACGCCGGGCCCTGTCGCTACGACCTCATTGCTGTGTCCAACCACTATGGCGGGATGGGTGGAGGCCACTGTAAGATGCACCACGTGCTCCTTTATGCACCCCGACACTTTGCAGCATTATCAAGAAAAACACTGTGCAAATATATTATTCATCACGTGCCTGAAACCCAGGGATTGCAGCAGGCTAGCAAGCTTGATGCAACCATCAGTCATAACTAGTGTTCACTACAAGTCTGCTTTGAAGGCTGCTTGATCTAAATTCTGTCGAGTTTGCATTGCCAAAGTGTTTTTAGAATACAAATGGTATGAGCACCGTTACGCTTACCACAGCATGGTAAGCGTAAAAGCTGTGTAATACTATGTCCTTGTCTTTTAATCCCGTGCTGCTCAGACACGGCGTACGCCAAGAACAAAGATGACGAGAAGTGGTACAACTTCGATGACAGCAGCGCGTCTCCCGCCAACGACGATCAAATCGTGGTGAGTGTCCTCATTGGCAGCAGTGCCGCTGTATGTTTATTCATCAAAGGCAGTTTTGCTGGACACGACCTAGGATGGTTCATCTCACCAAAGTGATGCTGTTCTTGTGTTGTCACTAATTGGGATTAATTATTAAATTGTGGATTCCTCAAAGACATCCGACTGTGCTGATGCTCCCAAAAAAGAAAAGCACTAATAAGGAACTGAATCTTTTTTTCTGTGTGTATTTTGTTGCACATACTGCTCTTGGACAGTTCCTGATATACAGTAATTGGTACATTTAAACAACTCTGTATTTCAGATGGGAGACACCACAATTACACAATGTGAAGTCTCATTAAGATGTGTTGACAGGAGGAGGGGGGGGGGGGGTTTGTAAAGGCTTTTCCACCTCACTACCCACTGACAAATCCACTAGACACACAGTTTCTAACTTAATTAGTTTGTCAGGTTCACAGCACAATCACAGCTGATGCTTTTTAATGACTTGGAGGTAACAACCACCGCCGGAAAATGCGTTAAGGGTCTGTACAGTCGAGGAGGAAAATAGTAAAAAATATATATGCGTGGGCATGTTTAACAGACGCTCACATTCATGTGATTGTTGAATTAAATAAACATGAATTGCTATTGGCTGATCTAGGTAAATAAATAGTTATTACTGGTATATACTGCTTTGAGATTCAATGTAAAAACAATGAAGACACCAAAGCTGACTGTCTCTATTAGTCTCATATTTTGGCTCTAATCCTTTAGCTTTTCCTCAACGGACGGATTTGTCATCATTTGTTGAACCGATTCAATTTAAGTGGTGTTCCTACAGTAGGTTTGTCTTGGTAGGCTGTAATTAATGCAGCATTGTGTTGACTCATTAGCAACCACAGTCATGGTATTAGAAGTAGAACATAGAAGTTAAAAAGGGAATTCTACATAAAAACAAAGTCACAGTAGTGAGTTTTTTTTTTTTTGTGGCTAGCTAATGTTGTTCGTCGTTGTTTTTCTCTCAGTCCAAAGCCGGCTATGTGCTGTTCTACCAGCGCCAGGACACGGTGAAAGGCACCGGCTACTTCGCTCTCGACCGTGAGGAAGAGGAGGAAGAGGAGGAAGAGGAGGAAGAGGAGGAAGAGGAGGAGGAGGAGGAGGAGGAGGAGGAGGAGGAAGGAGGAGAAGAGGAGGAGAACGAAGGCGAGGAGAGGCAGGAGAGAAACGGCCCCTCGTCCGCTCAAGGTGCCTCTTCCTCCGCCAGAGCCTCCGCCTCCGCCTCCGCTGCCGCTCAGAGTGACGAGGAGGACCTGAACGAGAACCGGCGCAGGAAGAACGACAACGAGCAGGGAAATCAGGAGGAGGAGGAGGCGCCCAATCGAGATGTCACCATGAAAACCAACTGAGGCAAGCAAGGACGCAAACACATTAAGAGAGAGAGAGACAAGGATCTTTCCATCCAAAGCCATATGTACACACAGCATGGCAGCGGGCGCCACCGGTCCCGTCCAGCGGCCTCAGACTCAGCCGCTCGACAGGCTGAGCCACTGCGGGGGTGCCGGCTGTTAGGTCAGGAGGCTGCCGCGGTACGCGACTCTTAAGAAATCAGGGCCCTCCTCTGTGGTTGGAACACTGTGCGTGCGTGCGTGCGTGCGTGCGTGCGTGCGTGCGTGCGTGCGTGCGTGCGTGCGTGCGTGCGTGCGTGCGTGCGTGCGTGCGTGTCGCCACGTCCATTCATTTAGCGTGCGTGCGTGCGTGCGTGCGTGCGTGCGTGTCGCCACGTCCATTCATTTAGGATCTGCTCACCTGCTCTCTGAAAAGAGTCACTGAACGACATTGGGGACGGATTTAGAGGCTAATCCCCCCCTTGCTTTTTGTGTTCCTTTCTTGTTTTTTTTCTATATATATATATATATATATATATATATATATATATATATATTTTTTTTTTTTGAGAGCAATTCATTATTGGAATATCATTTTATTTGTCATTTTATTATCATTTAGACCTTGTAAATATTTTAAACACTGAATCATATCGGGTTTTCATGATGCGCTGACACATTTTGAACTTGCACAATCACCAACTATCCACCTTTTTTTTTTTTCATGTATTATTGCCAGACATACTGCAACTGTACCATGACGTCTCTCAGAGGGTTTCCTCACGTAACATAGGAAGCTGCTTTCAGTGAGCCAGCAGTGAGACAGTCTAGACTTCATGTAGAGAAGTTCCGCTCATAGCTGGTTTTTATAAAGTGTCGAACAGCCAAACTGTCTTAGCGTTATGCTGCTGCTGCTGCTACTGCTGTGATCTTGCATTTTTTAGACAGATTATTAGTGTATCGGCATGAACTTTAGCGATTTAAGGCCCTGCTTTTTGCTATCTCTCTCTCTCTGGTCTCCTCTGTTGATCATTTGTTTCTTGAAACCTAAAATGAAGCAGGATTTAGAAGTCATCCAGCTAACTTTCAAAGTTAGCTGGATGACTCTTAAGTCCTACGCCACAAATCTCATCTTTCAGTTATTCATAGGTGGTGTTGAAGGCTTTACCATGACTCTGCGCTCTCTCTCGCTCTCTCTCTGCTCTTCATCTCTCCCTCTGCTCTTCATCTCTCCCTCTCTCTGCTCTTCATCTTCGAGGCACTGTGAGATTAGGAACATCGGTGATTTCGCTGACATCGGATGGATCCTCTCTTGTTTCAGATCACCTCGGCCTTAACTCTTAATCTCAGACCGGTCGCCTTTTATTTGCACATTACCAATCACACCTCGCACCCTCTTTTATGCCCCCCCCCACTACACACACACACACACACACACACACGCACACGCGCACACGCACACGCACACGCACACGCACACACACACACACATGCGTGCTCGAATGTCCGTCTCATTTTGTCTGCTCGTTACATCGCAGCCACGTCATCTCCCCACAAGAGGGCCAGAATGTATGCTGAATGGTATGAACACTGACCAGATGTATGTGGTTGATGCCTTTTTTTTTTTGTTGTTGTTTTTTTCCCATGGCTCCCTTTCTTGGTTTGGTTGAATGTGATGGTAAAGGGTTGTTCGCCTTTGGTATTAGCTGTATGAATTCATGGGTACTGCTGAATGAGTCCGTTTTCAAAGGGGGGGGGGGGGGGGGGGGTGCTTCTTTGTGGTCCTGAGCTTTTAGGGAGGGAAGGAGGATGGGAGGGGGACAAGACTGAAAAATAGGGTGAGTCTGCCCAAAAGGCCCCATCAGCTTTTGGGATCACGATACAGTGGAAATGCAGGATATCCCTCCATCAGTGTGACTTGTGATGAAACTATTCTCCATGGTGGAGTGCTCTGTTTTTTTCTTTCCTTTTTCTACCTGTTCCTCCATTGTAACTTGCATCAGCGTACCTGCTGTTGCCGCCGAATATTAGACGTGTACCATGCCTTTATGAGCATCATCTCTGCGATTCATCGCCTCAGCGCTGCCTTGCCTTTTGGGGCGACTCACCCCCCTCCATCATCCTGACTGAGTGAGATGCGATTGCTACTATAGGCTTATACAATACTGTACATAAGAGTTCACTCTGTGAGTGCACATTTGATAAAGTTTATTTATTTATATGTAAGCATTTAATAATAAACGGACAATATATTTAAAACCTTGGCAAGACCTGAAATGTCATGGGGGGGGGGGGGCTCTCGAGTCCATGCGTACAATAGTTTGCCAGGTCTCACCTGTGCTCTTGTCAGGGAGGGAATATTTAAAAAGAAAAAGGGGAAAAAAAGGATTGTTCTGTTTTGGGACTTTTTTTTGTAAAAATTAATCCAGACATCCTTGCATGATGACATAATGAGGGGGTTCCAGGTTTGGCTGCACTTGAGTTCACTTGGGTTTACATTTGAAATGTGCATGTGTATTCATACACAATCTTCAATAAAGTTGTGTAAAGCTTCCCTCCGGCCCTGGTTCTTAATTCTGTTGCACTGCAGTGCCTCGGCCTGCGGTGCGCGTGTCTCGTTTTATGGGTAGACTCTGTCTCTGGAGTGTTTTACTGTGTATTCATGAATAATTTAAAAGTACACATGTTAGTTCTCACATAATCAGTAGCAAAGTTCAAGGGAAATCCCAAAAGATACTTTTTATGATCATTTAATTCTTGCTTTACAGGGACATTACGCTGCTTTTCACCCCCCTGAGAAGGAATTAAAACAAAGCCTCTCTCTCGCTCTCTCGCTCTTCCCCTGCCCCAGTGTGTGCAGCAGCTGCAGGCTGATCTGTGGAGGAGGAACACGGTGTTCTCTCCGGGTTCTGACGGGTTCTCTGCCCGCTCACAGCTGGGAGGTTCCCCGGAGCAGCGGCTCATCCTCCTAACCAATGAGGAGGAGGAAGAGAAGGGCTGTGTGCGGGACAGAGGATCGCTCGCGAGGAGAAAACAGAAACCAACCTACTGAGTTCAAAGAGGTCGTTATAACCGAAACCTAAATGCTGATATGGAGCAGAGAAAATAAATGTTTATTTTTAATTAGAGTATATATTTTAGTCAGTTCACATATGACTGCTTCAATATGTTTTTTTTATTGATTTCATTTAGCAGACACTGTTGATTGGCTGGGGAAAAATAAGCTCAACCAGCTGATGGCACGCTCATCGCGTTTCCCTCTTCCGTTTGGGAGTTTTGGATAAAAAAAAAAAAACGTCAGAGTGAGACCTCTGCGTTTTCTCTGATCTCCGCTCGTGCCTACACCCGTCCTGACGTTCCCCGCGAATTTTATCCACGCCGCGCCGACCAAATCCACTCATTTCCCACATCTACCTGACATGCGGCATTTTCGGGGAAGAAAAAGGCAAAAGAAAATCGCGTGTCGCCCCGATGTGGACTTGAACACGCGTTCGTGTTTTGAACCGAGCGGTTATTGATTGCGGGACAACTTTTTCCTCGCGACGCAGAGGCAGAAACGGACAACAATAGATTATAAAACAGTCTGCTGCGGTGCAAGCTGCAAGGTGAAGCACAGGAGACGATGTGGAATTTTTTTTGTGTGCAGTTTATCACATCCAACAAAATCTCGGTAATATTTATACAACGATATGCGTTTATTGTGACTTTCTGTCTATCTCGAATGCAAAAGAAATACTTTAATAAATTAATTAATTTGTTTTCAATAGTAAACAATGACATGTGTTGTAGCGTTAGTTAAAATTGCTAGACATTGTGATATGTTTATGGTGATCTTTGCAAGCGTGATTTATTGTTTTGATGTCTGCAGCATTGTTGCGTAGCCGAACTGTGCCGATCATACATTGTTTTCTTCGCTTGGCTCAATCACGTTATGCTAGATTTTTACTTTTTAATGCCATTATGTAAAAGCAATATTAATACCACAATCACTACATTTTTGTTGGTAGGAGAGCCCCGTCGCCCTTTACCTGCCATATCCCGTTTTCACCGAGGTCATCTGAGGAGAGCAGCGGGTGCATGAAATATGTGAAAGGTACAGGAGGTGCTTTTTTTCTTTTCTTTTTTCTTTCTTTGGGTGCGGTTTTTTGTCTCGCTTTATTGCGGCCACGTTTTTGTGCGCACGCCATTTTCCCCCCGTGCGCTTTTACGCACAGCGACACTGACTGAACGGGGATTCCGATTGAAAATGGAGCGAAGAGGACAAAAGGAAAAAAAAGGCTGAGAGCACCGGGGGCCAAGCGCTGGTTGAGGTAGTAGTTTGTGCTGTTGGTCGGGTAGTTATATTACCCCATGTGGAGATGACTGCGCAATCTACTGCCTTGCCGGCGCTGGTGACTTGCGACGGAGGAGTCGAACCGAATCAACGCGAATGGCAGAGCTTACTGCCCTGTTTGTTAAACAGAATAAAGTGAACGGTGACGAATGTGCCTTCAAAATAATCACGTGTCCTGTGAAACTGTTAAAATAATCAGGAGGGGGACAGATGTGTTGGCAAGGCTAAAATATCTCTGGTTTTACATAATACATGGAATAAAGTGATTTTAATGGCATGTATCACATAGGTATTTTTTTTTTTGGGGGGGGAGACTTGGCATGTCATTATACCATCTTATTCTTTGTGCACTTTTAGTTATTACTGGCAAACTGAATTAAGCCAGTCAATAGTGTTGTATTACTATTATATAATGTGGGGAAGGTGTAGCACTTTTTCGAAAGAAAATATTAACAAAAAAAATACTATTAAAGTTAAAACATAAACTGGCCCCTCTTTCCTCACCAATCTCCTTTGTAAGGTCCCTTAGGAGGCCTGTTATCAACCTTTAAGTGGCCTTAGAAGTAAATAAACCTAATTAATTTAAGTTGTACCAGTTAATACGAATACCACCCAAATAATGAGGACATTCATCTGTTTCTCTTCCATGTCTGCTGTGATTAATGAAGATGCAATACACTATAGAATCGAGGCGTTTAACCGGGTTAACCTCATCAGAGTAAGAGTTGCGTTTGTATTATTGTGCTCATTCAGTGAGTCCACATGATGCTGTATGAATCGACCCTGTTCTGTGCTGTAAAATGTTTTGAGTTTCAGTGAGCACTGTGTGGTTCCACTAATGAATCCCTCTGCTGACGACTCACAAAGTCGAAACTACTCTTTTGGAGGCCCGTTGAACAGAAACAACAATAATATTGATGAGCTCTTCTACGCGTCGCCTCTTTAGTTTCTTGCTCCTTCCGATTGATTTGGTCTTTTACATTTTTTTTTGCCTACAAGCGGAGAGGAGTGCTTGCATATTGAGTTTACTTGACATTAAATTCTTCCTTTTTTTTTTATGACGCAAACTACATTTGTTTTTTTTACATTTATCTGTAACATTTATTTTCTTTTTTTCATTTCTGGAAAAGAAACACTGAAGGTAAACATTGCTCTTTTTTTTGCACAAGGAAACATTAAAAATATTTCTTTTTGACTTCATAAGTTATCTTTTTGTTTTACAAAATGTACATTTCACATTCACATACGGGGAGGTTGAGGCTAGCACAACGGTCACTTAAAAATGTTTCCCCATGGGCTTCAAACTTCCTCTTTGCTACAGAAAAAACAAAACTTCCAGCTTTTCTCATTTTCCCCATTACAAACTTTATCGTCTAAAAGGTAGAAAAAAACCACAACAGCAGTGACTACTTGCACAATACAGCAACTTCAAAAAGGGAAACCTACAGTCGAGCTGAAGGGACAAAGTAAACTTTCAAGAACTTCCTCTCTCACGTATTTACAAATGTAGTGGAACCAATAAACCGCCCTGGAGGACTCCCCGCCTTTAGAAAAGCACTCTTAACAGCTTGTCCACTTTACCCACTCATGATAATTGAACCTGAGTTGATGTGCAGCAGTTGGGTGGCACAGTGGGATGAAAAAATCAAATCTATTCATTCTTTGACATTCATCTACGAGAACAAGGCTTAATGACGGGTATGAGAATGAACATTCAACACATATTCTGATTCCCCATTCTGACGTCTCGACATGTTTGCAGTTCAAGACATTTCCACAACTGGGAAAGACAATGCTTAGTTGGCGGCAGGACAGATTTGACTCAACATATAAAACAAAAAGACATTCAATAAATTAAATACAGAACAAGTTTAAAAAAACTTGGTATCTGTCAAATAGCTTATATGATGACATATTACAAGACAGAATTCTTAAATTAAATATTTCTTTCATGGAATGTACAGGAGGAAAAATGCACCGTATGAATTTCAGACGTAAATGACTGCTGCTTGGAGGAATGTCGGGAATTGTCAACAGCAAAAAAGCCAAGGTGATAAACAGCCCATGCTACACAATGGCACATATCATATGACGTAAAACAAAAATGCGACATTTTGGGAAATACTTTTCACCAGAAAGCCAGGAAGTTTGTGTCCCAAAATGTCAAATTATTCCTTTTAGTAATTGGCTTCCTCATCCTGGCAGTGCAGGATTTCCAAATTATCTTTGGATTCAGTCAATCGCCTGTCCGCCCGATTTGATGAAATAAGGAGACAGATTCTCCCACTACAGTCGAGCCGAAAGTAAAATCAGTTCTAAAAATAATAAAATCTAAACTATCACTGTTCATTTTTGTCAGTCAAGGACTTTCTTTTAGAAGTTTTTCATTTTATGCTGGTATTTCTTTCTCAGACTGGAATCAAACTTTTCAAAAATGATGACTTGTATTTATTGATCCTGAAGTTTATAGTTTCTCCTTCCACCAGACTTCCTGCACTGCATCTCAACCCAGTGTGGCTGGCTGAGCAGTGTAGCCTGTATGAATGCAGAATAATAATGTAGGGAAGAAAAAATACACATACGTGTCTGAGGTTGCGACCCTTTTTTCAGACAAGCGGAACTCTTCATGGTCGCTTTTTCTTCTGTAAGTCCAGCCAACATGATTAGAAAAGTTCAAAATGAAAAATGAAGTTCTGTGTCTGGCAATTACCATGTTTGTTTCACATTTCATTCCCGTCTCTCAATACGAATCATACCCTTAGCTCTTATGCTAAATGTCTGGGATGCTAATAACTCTTAAGTAACAACAACCTTAGAATTATAAGCATGGTCTATGCATGTCTACAAACAAATGACATTATCACTAACGCTTTGATACATTACAGAAAAACAAATTCAGTCCATATAAAAACAGCAGTGTAAACCATTGCACCATCGCTCATATTCCCAGGCCTAACATGTCACTGTATGCACTGACAAAATCACAACATCCAAACTCAATACACCGTTACTGCCAAACCTGTCCCACTGAAGACAAATGGGTTGTGTATCGAGCACGTAAAGCGCATGAAACATGCAAAAAATGTTAAAGCAAACAAAAAGTTTCAGTTTCTTTCTCCGTCAAACTTTTGTTCAGATTGACTTTGATTGTATTTCGTGATATATATATATATTTTTTTAAACAATTATGAATTTAATTAAATCCTCCCTGCTGCAGGGAATATTTGCCCCCTTCATCATTTCACATGTAATGGCTGCTTGATTAATGATGTGGGTCAGTCTAAAGTGCGAGCATCTTGACGTACAAGTCGTCTCATCTAATGTTTAGTCTTGTGAGGTTGTCGCTTTTTGAAAAACTAAAGTAATAACACAATATTAAATAAAAAGGTTTAAGGTTGACATTTTGGGACAGCTTATTCATTAGATGAGAAAAATTGATACCACTCTCACATTTGTACATTAAATACGAAGCTGCAACCAGGAGACAGTTAGCTTAGCTAGACAGGAAACAGCTAGCCTGGCTCCGTCTAACGGTGTCTACCAGCATCTGTGAAGCTCACAAGCAAACATGTAATATCTCCTTTGTTGAATTCATACAAAATATGTGGTGCAATGTGTTCATTTTGAGGTTTTAGAGAACTTTTTCTACCTTTGGAAAGAGGTAAGTTAGCTCCCCCTGCTTCCAGCCTTTAGCTAAGATAAGCTAACGATATGTGAGCGGTATCAAGCTTCTCATCTAACTCTCAGCACAGAAGCAAGTGTGTTACCCTAATGCTGAAACATACATGTTTCATGAACTAACATGTTTTTTTTTAACAAAAATAATAACATACAACCAAGTTAAAACACCATAACAATGACTGCTATTCACCAACTAACTGCAACTAAAAGTCACTGAAGACCAACAGATTCATTTTTAGGAACATTTTTACATTTTAAGACTCCATATCAGATGAAATGACTTGTACAAGTGAACATCTTTTTCCGTGCAGATGTTTAAATGATGCCAATTTTCAAATGAGACTTTGTTGATAAACCATATTACACTGTGTCCCCGCTGTCATTCATACAGAGCTCCCACTCTGATTTGCCTTGCTACTGTGAGGTGGTCAACTTCAGGTCCTCGTCCCTTTTTCTCTCTGTCCGCATTCTTAAAGAACATGATGTTCACCCTCCGACCCCACCCCCGACTTTCCACGTGACAAAAGATTTCAGGCTTCCTGGACTCACACCAACTGAAAGCCACAAAAGATTTATGCTCGAATTGGGTCGAGCCAAAATCTCATCGCTGCAATTCAGTCTGTGATCTAAAAAGAAAATGTGGAAGCAGTTCTTCAGCAAGTGAGTTCCTTCGAAGCCACACTGTGGCAAAACAGAAAATGCAGCTGACCCGTCAGCTCGGGCCAGGGTCACGAGAAAAAAGGAGGTTTGCTTTTTATAAACAAGTTGACTGTACAGTATGGGAGAAGAGGGGAGGACTAAAAGAGTGGTAAGAAGAGGGGACATGTAAAGCACTGCAAGAGAAGTAAGAAGGACAGAAAGGAAAGAAGTCCTTGATTCGTTTTGGAAGAACATTCATCTATTGCCGCTTTCACATCTCTGCAGAAGTTCAGGGCCGGTCGCTATTTTTCATTCAAATTATTTCTTGAAATTACCACGTTTTTCTGACTTTAAAAAAAATAGACTAACAAAGCAGAGCTCACTGTAGTGGTCCCCAGAGCAGCCAGATTAGGTGGCTGACCAATTCTGAACTCCTATAGAGATATGAAACACCGACAAATCTAAACATCCAAACATTAGGATATCCTTAGTCTAAGGAAGAAAAAGTGCAAATGGCACAGAGGAAACCGAACGGGGATTCTCAGTTCACATCGATCCGGTTGGTTTCGGAAGCCGCTGAACCGCAGCCTCTCTGTCGGGGCTACTCAGGGCTGACGGTTGCCGTACATGAGCGGTATGATGAAGGCAGAGATGTCGTCTCCGGAGCCCAGACGCTCGCTGGTGATCCTCCAGCCTCGGTCTCTCAGCACGCCACGCGCTCGCATCACCAAATCTTGTGCTGCCATGGTATACCTGGACAACAGAGAAAAACCACAATAAAGCCTGTGATCCTCAGTATGTTGGACCGATTTGTTACACTAGTTAGTCATTATACCATCCCATTATGTATTAGTCTCCGTTTTGCCTCAAAGCAACATCTTTAGACTTCACAAGATGAAAATTCTCTGGTGAGAATTAAAAAATGTTTATTATATTAAAACGCGTGAAAAGTATGAGAGCAACTGGTTCGTGGCCAAGGATGTAATTTATTCTTGAGAGGGAACCGGTGCCTGTTAAATAAAACTGTTCAACAGTATGGTGTCATAATGCAGACAGAAATACTTGACATTTACTGGAGAACTAAAGCAGTAAACAGAAAGTCTCATAATCAGCCCTGCTCTGAGGTTATGTTTTGTTTCTTTACATTCATTTTATTTTTCACCTCGTCTTTCCTTTGAAATACATTCACTTCCTGCCAGTGTGTGTTTCCCGCCCGTGTGATTGCCCTGATTAGTTCCACCTGTGTCTCATCACCCTCCTTTCTCTGTTCCCTCCCTGTCTTTTGTCAGTGCACCCACTGTGTAGCGTTCAGTCTTTTTTTCCCCCTAGTGTTAGTTTGTTCTTAGTGCTTTGTGCTCCAACTTTATTTCCTTCTTCAAGTCTTGTGGATTTACTTCCTGTTACCTGCCTGCCAGACCAACTGCTTTTGAACTCGGTAAGTGTTTTACATCAATTAATCATAGAAATCACTTTGCCTCTTACTTTTCTGCATTTGGGTTCAGTTCTAGTTTCTCTGCGTTGCTAACTGTGACAAAAACAAAGACTGACAAATAAAGAAACTAAGAGAGAGGAAAAAAGAAACAAGCAGCAGACCTGTGCAGGTCATCGGGATCACAGTTGGCCAGGAATGTGGTGATGGCTTCAGCTACTTCCTGGTTGGAGAGGACGTCCCAGAGGCCGTCGGTTCCCATCACCAGAACATCGTCAGCCCCGTGCTCATACTGAATCAGGTTATATACCTTCACCTGCGTGCCAAAACATGAAGAGTTCATTAAAAAGTAGCCATGAAATGAATGGTTGTCTGATCTGAAACCGAAACAATGTTATACCAAAGTGAAAGATTCCTTTTAAGTGGCTCGCGAGATCAAGTACACTCAGCGAAAAGGAGCTCAAGTTTCTCAAGCCATACTGAAATCCATACTGACCCAGCCCTGACACTACTCAACGCGTGGCGTTTTTTACGACATACTGAATTCAGGGCGGTTTTCATTCACCGAGTGCATCTCCAGAAACCACTTGAAAGACTCAGCTGAGGGGTGAAAGAGAAAGCCGGAGACACAGAGCGCTGAGAGTTTAGTCTTCCATGTGAACCTGGTATGAACCCCAGCTATTAATGAATTAAAGATCAAGCAGGGAGCTCTGGGAGGGGAAATGTAAAACTCTATAAGACAAACTGCAACACATCAGGAGATGAAAGAGCTTTGAAACCAGAGCCAGACAGCCAGACAGGTGAGCTTAAGTTCTCCCCACAGCAGAGGACCCTTTTCAGACAGGGACACAGCTGTGACTGTAGGGCAGATACGACAGGGATAAACGCAGGGCAAGTCATGTGTTTGACTTATCCTCTCGCATAGGACACATGTCATGAGTCAAAACAAGATAAGGAATGGGTCTGGCAAGAACTAGGACGAATGGAGGACAAACATCTGCAACATCTGATTAGGGTCGTTAAGAAGTTGGTTAGTTGAGATTGTAACCAGCTCCATTAGAAAAAAACAGGCCAACTGCAAGAAAAGTTCATTAAGTTCTGCCCAAATGGGACTGGAAGCACTTCTTTTTTTTGTACTTTCGACCTGCTGCCACAATCTATAACTGTTGGCGGTCAGATGGCATTCTTATCGCTGCCTTTGTTGCCACATATTTTGTGTTTCTTGGCTTGTTACAGCCACCTGTAGATCAGTATATCATGGTGTCTAACTCGGCAGATGTCTCCATGCATGAAGTATATAAATAACTGCTGCGTTGGGCCTAATAACAGGTTGGTAACCTTATAAAAAATGTAGCCTTTAATTAAGAAAATATTTTTTGTTACAAGAGAAGAGTGAGTCACGTCTCCATGTTTAATGCATTATAAAGTAGATTATTGCTGCGTGTTGAGGCTAGCATGGTGTCACTTTTGTTCAGTGACTTCATTCTGTATTTAATTTTTTATTAATTATCCAGGATTGTCCCAGATGCCCGAACCACCTCAACTGGCTCCTTTCCACGCAAAGGAGCAGCGGCTCTACTCCGAGTCCCTCACGGATGACCAAACTTCTCACCCTATCTCTAAGGGAGATGCCAGCCACCCTCCTGAGGAAACCCATTTCGGCCGCTTGTACCCGCGATTTAATTCTTTCGGTCATGAACCAGTCCACATGACCATAGGTTAGGGTAGAAACGAAGATTGCCCGGTAGATAGAGAGCTTTGCCTTGCGACTCAGCTCTCTTTTCGTCACAACGGTGCAGTAGAGCGACTGCAATACCGCCCCAGCTGCTCCGATTCTCCGGCCAATCTCACGTTCCATTGTTCCCTCACTCGCAAACAAGACCCCGAGGTACTTGAACTCCTTCACTTGGGGTAAGGACTCATTCCCTACCCGGAGTGGGCAATCCACCGGTTTCCTGCTGAGTACCATGGCCTCAGAGTTAGAGGTGTTGATCCTCATCCCAACCGCTTCACACTCGGCTGCGAACCGATCCAGTGAGTGCTGGAGGTCACAGCCCGATGAAGACATCAGGACCACAACGTCTGCAAACAGCAGCGATGCAATCCTCAGCTGACCAAACTGTAAACCCTCCTCCCCACGACTACGCCTCGATATCCTGTCCATGAATACCACAAACAGGATTGGTGACAAAGCGCAGCCCTGGCGGAGGCCAACCCTCACTGGAAACGAGTCCGACTTACTGCCGAGGACCCGGACACAGCTCTCGCTTTGGGCGTACAGGGATTGGATGGCCCCCAGAAGTGGCCCCCTCACCCCACACTCCCGCAGCACCTCCCACAGTATCTCCCGGGGGACCTGGTCATACACCTTCTCCAGGTCCACAAAACACATGTAGACCAGATGGGCGTATTCCCAAGCCCCCTCCAGGATCCTTGCGAGAGTGAAGAGCTGGTCTGTTGTTCCACGGCCAGGACGGAATCCGCATTGTTCCTTTTCAATCCGAGGTTCGACTATCGGCCGAACCCTCCTTTCCAGCACCTTGGAGTAGACTTTACCAGGGAGGCTAAGTAGTGTGATACCGCGGTAATTGGCACACACCCTCTGGTCCCCCTTTTTGAACAGGGGAACCACCACCCCGGTCTGCCACTCCCTAGGCACCGTCCCAGACCTCCACACAATGTTGAAGAGACGTGTCATCCAAGACAGCCCCTCCTCACCCAGTGCCTTCAGCATTTCTGGACGGATCTCATCTGGGGCTTTGCCACTGTGGAGTTGTTTGACTACCTCAGTGACTTCCACCAGGGAAATTGATGATGCTCCTCCAGCTCTGCCTCTACCATAGAGGGCGTATTAGTCGGATTCAGGACTTCCTCAAAGTGCTCCTTCCACCGCCCGATTACCCCCTCAGTTGAAGTCAACAGAGTCTCATCCTTACTGAATACAGCTTGGATGTTTCCCCGTTTCCCCCTCCTGAGGTTCCGGATGGTTTTCCAGAAACACCTTGGTGCTGACCGAAAGTCCTTCTCCATGGCTACTCCGAACTCCTCCCACACCCGCTGCTTTGCCTCCTTCACGGCAGCGGCTGTAGCCCTTCGGGTCCGTCGGTACCTTGCAACTGCCTCAGGAGTCCTCTGGGATAACATATCCCGGAAGGCTTCTTTCTTCAGTCGGACGGCTTCGTGGAAAGGAGCCAGTTGAGGTGGTTCGGGCATCTGGTAAGGATGCCACCTGGGTGCCTCCCTAGGGAGGTGTTCCAGGCACGACCAGCTGGGAGGAGACCCAGAGGGAGGCCCAGGACCAGGTGGAGGAACTATATCTCCAAACTGGCCTGGGAGCGCCTCGGGATCCCCCAGTCAGAGCTGGCTGATGTGGCCCGGGAAAGGGAAGTTTGGGGTCCCCTGCTGGAGCTGTTGCCCCCGCGACCCGATCCCGGATAAGCGGTTGAAGATGAGAGATGAGGATTGTCCCATCGCGATTTAAAATGTTGTTTCCAATTAGTCCTGTTTAAGCATAAAAGTGTCACACGTAAAAGCACAAATAACAGACTTAAAAACAAAACGGCAAAAAGTTACAAGCAGCATAAATATGTCCCATAAGAGAAAAGTAACAAACAGGTTTATCCATCGAAATGGAACAAACGACAACCTGCATTTGCAGGTACAGCGTTTACATGCTCTTTAATGTGCGGCCGCTGAACAGCTAATTAGCCATCTAGCCGATGAAACAGAAATGTATAAATGTCTCCCTTTTTAGTTTTTTTGAACACAACACAATTTAATTTCAGTTGGCCTTTTGAGCACATTTTGAAGTCATCAATGACCGAGTTTTTGTCAGCAGGCTATTTTCAGAGTTAGCTCTTACCTCAGGGCAACAGGAAAGGAACGGTTTGATGTAGATGTTGGAGTCATGAACTTTGAGGTCATGGTCACCAAGCCCACGTGTCACGCCGATGGTGGCCAACACTCGTGCCTGTAAAAAAAAACAGACTGGTTCAGTTACGCTTTCTTACACTTCTATTTTTTTAATTTTTTTTTTACAAAGCATTTCTGTCAGAAAATCAGCTGTTAGCCATTAATAAATGTATAGATGTTCCCATATTGACTGACAGAAACCACGATGACCTGTTAGCTCCAAGGCAGAATTTACAAAACATGTGGGCGGCTCACAGTACGGCGTGTTGCAATATAGCTTTACATTTTGGTGCATTAAATGTAAACATATTGGGTGGAGGATTAAACAAATATCACAATATGTGACTGTTCAGAAGTGTTGTATGCATGAGGATATTCCTTTTGATTTCTATTCTAATAATCAAATTCTCTTTCATCGCTGTATGAAAACTCGTTCTGTCAACAGCCATTCATCAGACAACACTGGAGCTGTGTGGTCGTCGGATGCCGTAGTCCTTTAGTTTTGTCTTGCTTCGCATCAAACCAAATTGATTGAAATAATGAAACAAATTGACATGACGGGAAATTCGAAGCGTTTTGTGCCATTTATTTGGTGGATTGCTTTCATTTTGGGTCTTCTTCCTCTTCTCCTCATTCCCTGCAGTCCAAGTGGGGATTAACTTCACTTCTCAGAGAGACGACTGTCATCTCCCGAGTGGTGGTGGTGGTGTCGTCTGTCTGTCTGTCTGTCTGTCTGTCTGTCTGTCTGTCTGTCTGTCTGTCTGTCTGTCTGTCTGTCTGTCTGTCTGTCTGTCTGTCTGTCTGTCTGTCTGTCTGTCTGTCTGTCTGTCTTAGATGTAGCTACTGGAGTGAAACAGATGGACTGTCTCTTCTAGTGAGGGTGTACATTGACACACACGCACGCACAGTGTGGTGCTTGCACATCAGAGGCAGAGTGTTCGCCCACTCTCTGGGTGGCCAGCAGGCATGCAGTGTGTGTGAGTGCGTGTGTGTGTGTATCAGGTTGACAATGTTAGAGTGAGTGATTTTCTCTGCAGTTCTGAATTCCAGAGTAGATGTACAGAACTTGGAGTAGACCCCAACACACACACACACTTACCTTTTTCCCTTCCCCATATATTAGTGGAAACTTGAGATCTTCATCCCCAATGGTCTTGTACGCCCTGTGTTTGAGAAGAAAAGCAGAACAAAACCGAGAGTTGAATCTGTTCTTCATGTCTGACACATTCACACTCGAGAGGTACATAATGGAGTGAGTGAGCAGACCGTCTCCCTCAGGTGCATCAATATCCATCCAGATGTAACTAACTACAGTGGGACTGATGCTTTCTAGCCGAGATGTCTTGCAGAATTAAAGGTGCATTAAATAGTGGGACTTGCTGGAGTCAATCTTCTGAAAAGCGGTCAAAATTGGTGCGGCGGGTGCCAAGATATCCTGACATTTAATCCCTAGTATGGGACAAGCTCCAAACAATACCTTGATGACATCATTAGGGTTATTTTTACATTTATATTAGAAATTATTAAAAAAAACAAAAACTGTTGGCACAGGCAGAGTGGGGCCCATTCATGATGAATGAACTGATCTTGATGGGGCAATATGGTGAAGTTTTAATGTCTTGTGCTTGTCAGTTTTGCATGAAACAAATTTCCTTATGTTTCCACCATTTGTTCTTACTCAATTTCTTGTCAATGAACACATACTGTAGGTGGGAAAACCAAGCCACCACCATCCCCATTGTTGGGTTCGACTCCCTCTAGAGCGCTATAACAAGTGTTTTCACTGCTGAAAAATTTAGCGAGAGAAAAGTGAGGGGAAGGGGGTGTTCGGCTACACGAGCGACCAACACAGAAATGAGTTCAGAAGTGCACAAACGGAAGCAGAAGATCTGAAAACGCACTTAAGAAAACGGAGCTTTGATGTCGGACTGAAAGACTCTGCGGCTGACGCTGATGTACTTAAACTAGCTAGATTAGACTTGGTGTCACCAGTTCAACGGAGAATATCAACAACTTCAAACGGCTTTGCGTCAGACCACGGTTTGCTCCGTCTCTCTCTCTCTCTGCCCATTTGCCTGTCTCAAAAGTGAAATGTGTACTTTTCCCCGTCCCAAATGCAACGCTCTGTCTGGCCTCTGAGCCTTTTGTGTCAGATCCTCGCTCGTCAAACTGAACACCTCAGATTGAACAGTGAGTCACACGCTGCTCTGATTTATCCAGGATGTCTCTACATGAGAACCATCCTTCTCAGTATTTTGGAGTTACTCACATTAAGTTCTTCATCATAAATGCCACCCTTTAGTGGTTTCCAGCTGCTCAAATGTGGGGTTTTGCTGCTTTTCTCCATTTTGTATCTTAACATCCTCGGGTTTTAGACGTGTGCGTATGACAAAACAAGTGATTTCAAGCCATCGCTTCGAGCTGATGAACCTGAATACTGCCTTGCTCAGGGGCATCTCAGATGTTTCTGCTAAGCCCCAGTAGCCAAAGGTAGAATAATTATAAATCTCAAATCCTACAAAAGTATTCTCCAGCTGCCTTGGTTTGTGACCCTGGCTAATTGAAAATGTTCAAGCTCTACTGTGATGGCCCCTCTGTTTGGTTCCTTCCTATCTAAAGGGCTCCAGGGCTGCAGACCTGATTGGGGAGTAATCAGTGGCATTGGACACACCTGGGCCCGGTGTGCCTCATGCTTAAAAGTTTTAGATCCAGGCTGTGACGATACCTAGTCCGTCTGAGATATGAACTAAATCGAAGAAAGAAAAAAAAAAAGACTCCAAACTACTTCCTTGCTTGGATGTGAAGGGAAACATGAACAGTAGTCCACACAGTGGCCCATCCTGGCTGGCACATATCTGCTCCTTAGGGGCGGTATGGTGGTAAAATATACATCACAACACACACGGCACTGTATGTGGCTCTATGCACCAGTGAGTGTGAGAGAGAGAGTAGCGGTAAAAGCACATCTCATTACCGTCCTCTGAAGCCACAGTCAAACAGCATGGTGCCCTGCCAGCCCACAGAACACTGCACCTACATCCATCTCTGCTGTATCGTTATATCACATCAAGTTAGGCTGCTCCCTCATTAGCTCTCTGCTGGTCTCTTCGGCTCTGGCTGTATGGGAGGGTGTGAGCAGCAGTAAAGGAGGGAGAAGAGAGAGAAGCGGAGATTGAGATCACAGCACTAACAGCTAATGGAATATTTTTCTGATTATTGTTATAGGCGGGTGCAGCTGGAGATGTCTGTTTGCCATGCCACAACACTAGCAGTTTTCATTTCCCAGCATAATTTGGGAGGTTTGAGGCGGGTCGTTCATCTTAAAGCACACATTTTGAGGATGCAGGGGTCCGCCATCTTGATGTGCTTCATCTGCTCGGTGAAAAAACTAGAGTGTAAGACAGATAATAAACAAAAGAGGGAGACTTACCATCCGTTCATGGTGAAATCTCTGTAGAGCATCCTCTTGCCCACCTCCTTCCTCTGAACTCTCCGGGGAAATTCCAGGTGCGTGAACTCATTTCCTAACAGGTGAGGCTGCATGAAACCCTGGAGGACACAACGATGGTCTTCAAGTCAATCAAGCAGCTAAATGTGTGCAGATCAAACGATGAAAGCCACCTTTTATCACTTTGCCTTTTTGTCACTTTAAGGCTGATAATATGATCTTAGAGAGTTGAAAATGTCTTATGATATACTGGCCTCCTTTGTCCTACATAACATTAAAATGCCTTACATTTGGTTATTAAAGAATTATATAGAGGTGGATGTTTTACAGTTGAAAGGTTTTTAGGTATGTAAATGACCACACAGACCTGATGCAATTTCTTATTTACTTTACATACATGTTGTTAGATTGATTTCACTCTTTCTTAATATATAATACTGTACGTAGATTTTGCTACAGAAACGAGAGTTCATCCAAACATCATCATTGAAATTTATTCATGAAACCAAAAGGAATCATGGAAGCGTCGCTGCTTACTGCCACTGGCTATAAAAAGGTCAATCAAGGCCAGCTATTCTCAGCTGTGCTCACATTGCTTGATCTTCCCTGTTGCACAGCTCTTTAGGAAATGGATGAACTTCAGCTGCCTCGCTGATTGTGTTGCTTTGTTGTGTGAACTCACGGTGTGAGACTGTGGCCAACAATGGAGCGCTGCAGTCCAGGAAACGAGACAGCGTTTTTGCACTTCCGGTTCCCTCGACTCAAAGTCATGGGTTTTTTAAATTTATTTTTTTGGTTAGATCTAGGTTTGTGGTTAAAACAAGCTCGAGAAATTTTTCAAGTTTTGTTCGATATAAAATACATCATTAGATATACCACTCATATTTAAAAACGGTGGTTGCTAACAAGTGGCCAATTGAAACTACAGAGGTTGTTTGGTTTGTTGTGCAAAATAAAATTACAAATTGGAAGCTCAGCGGCGACCGTGGTTTGGTTTTTGTAGTCCAAAGTTAGCTTTATACTTATGGCGATTGCATTTACGCTTCAAAAGTCACATCAGTGGTGCTCATCTTCCAAAACTTGTAAGTATCATAAACATTTGTTTGCCACGGAGCTTATTTTCTGCAATGATCCAGAATCCAATGGAAGAATCCCATTGGCTTTTTGTACCTTTTTTATATATTTGTCACAATTCAGATCACACTTTAGATGAAAGACGACACTAAAGACGAGGTGTCGTACAGCAGACACACAAACACTCTTTGTGGCACCGAGTATTCTCACCAGGAACTGGAGTCGCTGTCGTTCTGATTCTGGCGTGAACTCTGTCGACATGGGAATGATCTCGTTGTTTCTAATAATGATGGCCCTGCAGACACAGAAAAAGTTGGGAGAGGTAATGTACAGGCAACCTTGAAGATTTACTTCAAGCGAACATATATTTTGGGGTGTGGAAATAAGCCACGACTGCGACGCATGGATGTGTAGCACGTGTGCTGCGGAGGAGTAGCAGCAAAAGAAGGTGAGCTGTGAGAAGGGAGAGACAGAGG
Source organism: Cebidichthys violaceus (assembly GCF_023349555.1). Lineage (NCBI taxonomy): Eukaryota > Metazoa > Chordata > Actinopteri > Perciformes > Stichaeidae > Cebidichthys > Cebidichthys violaceus. The sequence continues at coordinate 1,769,618 of NW_027176384.1, forward strand.
ACACATGGAACAGCTGACTACCCTCTAGTGTCAGCCAATTTCCCCGCTGAGGTTGGGCCACGAGAGCGTCCAAAACAGCGGGAAGGGCGTCACAATGCACTGACATCACATGTTTTTGGGTTCCTGTACTGCGGTGTAATTATCAGTGCCTGATTTAGAGGCTCTTTCATGTAGTGGACATAAGATAAGCATACACACCTGCTGTCGCCTGCATTCCCAATGTATAGTTTTCCAAGCAGGTAAACCACCGTGAGAGCCGTACATCCTCCTGTGATGTTATGGATTTGCTTTTCCCTCTCAATCTGGGCATCCTGGGAAAGCGAGAGACGGTCGTCAATCTTTAATGAAGATTCACTTAAGAAGCACAATTGGGGGGGGGGGGCTTTAAAAACCTCTCACATCTAACCACACATTAAAAGTTTAAAAAAATCCACATTGGGAATGCAGCCCACACAGGCAGAGGGACGGTTTAAATACATAGACTCTGCCTTCATCTGTTAAATAACATTCATAAATACGACTGTGAGGCCGTGAAGAAAATGATCAGGAACAGACACTGAGCAAGAACCAAGTCTGAGGAAATCAGATCAACTTTTTTTTTAGAAAGACACTCGATGTGTAAGCATCGTTGTAGACTATTGATCGCTTTAACCTGAACCTCATGTTGACCGCGCATCAGTAAACAAGTGGTCGCACATGAATAATGTAGACTGTGATATGGGAGAGGGTTTCTATATTGCCTGAACATGTCAAGGTTCAAGAGGCTTCATACTGACCCCCCACATTTCATAATGCTCATTAACTTGTGTTTTCAGTTTTTGTCTGTAATTTCTTCTTTTTTTTTGCATTCCAATCTTGCAGAAATCCTGCAGACAGAACTCTCTTTTCCCTGAAGGTTGACATCTTCCTACGAAGACTACGGCTATAAATGACGCAGTGAAAGTCTCCTACAAAAGGATGTCAAGTCAAATGTAAGAGAGCTTCTTTTTTTTCTTCCCTCGAGCAGACAGGGTGGTGGTGGGTTGATCGGAGAGGAGCTTTCAGAGTGATCTTTTTAATCTGGGTACCGCAGGGTCCAGCTTGAACAGCGTGGACTGTTTTCCACTGCCATCTAGTGGTAATACTGCATAGACTTTGGCTTCAGATACGTCGCCACAAAGCAATTGAAAAGAAACAGTGAAGGAAAAATAACAAAGAAACACACAACTGAATGTTACAGAAGAATCTCTTCCCTTTTGGATAAGAAAAAAAGTTGATTGGCTTGTAGCTGTTAATTTAGGAATTCTCCAATAAAAATGCCTTGTGAAAAAGCAAATTACACATTTAGTCAGATGCTGCCCTTGAACTACAGAAATCCGCAGTGCGTACATGTGCGTTTAGCCGGGAGCCAGCTCTCTGACGCCATATGTCTAAATGAACTGTAAATAGAGACACTAAAAGGTTGTGGTGGGGAAACTATCTTTATGAGCATCTCTGTAAACCGTCTGTGTGTTGGTGAATATGTGTGCCTTTCTGGCCTCAGGTCAGAAAATCAGTGTGTGATATTATGACAGCAAAGACTAATTCAGCAACTGATACCAGCTTTTGTTTATCTGACTGTATTTGCATGCGTTGGCTCCTTCAGTAGCTACATTTCCATATTTGCTGAGTGTTCATGCAAACATTTACTGCATACACACAGTATGTCTGTTGCTTCTGCAAAAATATACAGTTTGACAGGTCATGCAGTCCAATGCTAATATTTCCCTTCAAATATGAAAAAAAGGAAAATGTGGTGAAAATATTCCTTTTGTTTCCCATCCATAAAATCATAATTAATTTAAAATATCAGGATTTGTGAATCTTGTGAATTTATTGTGGTATAACTGTATTTCAGAAATTCACAAATGACCTAGCACCAGACTCTCACCATCTCTTTAAAGGCGTTCTCTATGGCTCCTACCACCAGACTCTCATGCTGGATCTTCTTCTCAGTAAAGAAGCGAGGCGGAGGCGGAGTGTTGCACGGGGAAGTCGGTGCACCTGCGGCCCCGCGCAGGGAGGCGGCCCGGGTCAGGGCTCTGTGAGGGCCCGGGGTGTTCCCCTGGAGGTAGGGGTTGCTGTCGGGCTCCTCGCCCAGGACGGTCGGGGGGAAGGAGGCCAGGTTGCGTAGGATCTCGATGGCGGCCTGGAGCTGGCAGGCGATGTGGTGCTGCAGCAGGCGGGAGGAGACGACTGCTGCGCCCGAGCCGGCGTGGCCGTCGAACAAGGCCCAGTAGTGGAACACCAGTCCTTCACTGTCCTGAAGACACATTTACGAAATATGTATATTCATTTATTATCAAGTGGAAAGTTCAACAGCACACAGTGACAGAGCAAATTAACAGCTGAATGAAATATAATCACATGATAAAATGATAAAAGGATTATAATTCTTTTTAGCTCAAAGATGCATATCTTTACACCCACTAATCAGTAACCCAACCACACTTTCTTAAATTCTAGAGGAAGTTCAGCATTCAGAATTATAATTCACCGGTGGGGTTTCAGTTAAAGAGCAGCTTTTAAAACATATTAAAAATGCTTTGCTCCTCCTCCATCTCATCATACCATACTCTGGCTACAACAATGTGATTTAAAGAAATAAAGTGACATTTGAAAAAGAAAAAAAATATACAGCTTAATGACTAATGCTGCTGGGTGAGGACAGATCCAGGAGAAAACATCATGACTCATCCTGTCCAACCATGTTTGGAAGCTGCAGAGGTCAAAGCTCCTCATCATCGTAGGCAGAAACAGAACGAGCCTTCCCCTCACACCTCTGTCATGTCTGTGCCATCACACACTCTGCTTGGTATTTTCTGCCCCCCCCCCCCCCCCTCCCATCATTAAAACTGTATCAGGACTTAAATTATTTCACAATTACGATGGGAGTCTGGACATTTTGAATCCCATGCGGCGCACGCGGTGTAACCCTGGAAAACAAATGACTTTGGATGCAAACTTTTGGGAGTTGTAACTGAACTCCCAAAAATAAATGAACGACCATCTGTCTCAACTGAACAAAAATATATCAAATTTAAATTAAAGTCCAAAGCAGTTCATTTTTTTTATGTTTATTTGGTTAAAATGACAATTTACTTACTTATTCATAAATCTTATACAACTCCTTTTTAGTTTTGCCATTATTTGGTCATCAACCACAGTATTGGGCAAAAGGATATTGCGAGATGAAGCCTTGATGAAAAGTTAAGAGATCACCAAAGTTCTTACACATCGTCCTGATGGGAACATGCGATTGGAAATTGAATATCATTGAGATTTAGATGCCACATTTTCTGATACTTTATTGCCAAAGTCATAAATGACCAAATCGGTTTATTAACATATGAACCTGAAGATTATTCAATGATTGAAATGATGGTTAGTTGCAGCCACAGATGCATCATTCTAGACGCATCATGCCACAACTAAACACAACGGGAACTCTGAATGACACATAAACAGCTCCACATATACAGTACTTGAAGTGAACTGTTCACTACTGAGTAGCTCCACTAGTTAGGTCACCGCTCCCTGTGTGTGCATGTGATCAAAACCGTTTATAAGTGCGTCATGTATGTACGCTGTTTACCCTTTGTGCATATGCTGAAACACTGAGTGCATTTGTGTCTCCTTACCTCTCCCAGCTTGCTGTGCTCCACACGGAGTCCCAGGCCCTCTCCGTTGGGCAGGGAGTTGCGTCTCTTGGCCGTGGGGGTCTTGCTGGGCGTGGAGGGAGGGCAGTAGCTCATCGGCCGCCTTCTCGCTACGACCACCTCGCAGGAGGCCTGGTCCTCATTCAGTGCACTCTTACCAGCATTAATCACCCTGAGACAAAAGGCATGATACAGGTCGACTCATATTTTATAGGCTGTTCGTCAGACATGCAGAGGTCCTAATATCAAAATCCCCATTTGGCAAAGTACTTTCGGCATTCATTTTTTTCCCCAGATTCAATTTTGCTGTGAGCAACAGATGCGCCACTTGCTGCGATGCCTGGTCTGACAGCTGTGGTCTGGAACAGGCGGTTGAATGAAAGCCGACATCAGATGCTTTTTGTTGGATGAAACAGCACTGTGGTCTCTCATGGTTATCATGGCTCAATGCAGGATCACATCAATTAGTCTCCAGCCTGCAGCCGGAGGTTTCTATCTGTGCGCCCAGCGAAGCAGCTGGCTTTTGTGTGTTTCATGTTTCCTGATGAAGATCAAACAGGAAAGCTTGTTTGTGGTACCCCTCTGTCGGGAGTGTCCTGATGCATCGGGACAGTCGCTTCTGGGTCTGTGTGTGTGTGTGTGTGTGTGTGTGTGTGTGTGTGTGTGTGTGTGTGTGTGTGTGTGTGTGTGTGTGTGTGTGTGTGTGTGTGACTATACATACGTGCTGAAAGCTGTGCGTGTGTGTGTGTGCTTTGCCTTATTCATCTTTACATGTCCCTTATTTAACCAGGTAGACCACTGAGAGAGCGACAAACCCCACAGTAATGTTTGAGGACAGCCACACAGTAACTGTGTGGTTTGCATAGAAGTGATCTGTCTCATTTGCTCTTTTCACACATTTCAGCATTTGACAAAAAAATTTTAAGTACTGCTTTGCTTCTTTTTTTTGTGGTTCACAAACAGTACAAGAAGCTAACAGAAATACACACATGAGCAGGGCCGAGGCCAGGATTTTGAATATAGATGTTAAATTATATTTTCTGTACATTTTAAAAGTTACATTCATACAAAATAACTAGTAAAAAAAAATCTACATTCATTTTTTTGGGGGGTTAACATAAACACCTAAATTGCAGCCCTTATCTTTGCCTGCTGAATAACAGCTAATAGCTACAGTAATGTGGCAGATAGCAATACATGGTGAGAAAATAAAGATCGTGGAGACAGCTCCAGCGAGGCAGGCGAGTCAGACAGACGTCTCTGGAGGGTGCTGTGAATGTGTGCGAGTTGAAAAATTGGCATGCCTATTTATAGACACAGACGTTTGGATATGTTTTCTGCTACTAGGCAGCATCAATGTGTGGTTCTTTGCCTCATATGCTTTTTAAGCTCCGATAGAAATAGAAAGATAGTGACAGGAGAAGCAGCGAAAACAAGCACAGAGACATTTTTGCAAAAGTGAATATGTATTTTAGATTTGGCTTTTGCCGTTCCAATTTTTCATTGCCTCATTATTTGATGTTTTTCTACATGCCTGTTTGGCTAACACCCATTTAAGCAAAGAGAAAGAGAGAGATATTGTCTTTGAAAGCCTTCTAGCTGTCCAGTTCCACTGCAGATTATGCAGTGGTTAAATGGGAGGATACCAAATCAATAAAGGCTTTTGTATTTTCAATCTGGTTCAAGTGAAGCCATTTTGCTTTAGTGGAGTGCAGAAAAAATCCATTAACCAGGGAGCCCTTTTAAAAATGTGTACAGCGATATGGTCTGATCAGTGTATCAAACGAGGGTTACGAACGTAACTACGGTTCTATGAATCCTGGATGACCGCCAGAGGCAGTGTTTAACACTGGATATCTTCTGTCTCGCGCATACACAGGTCGAGTCTTTATATCAACAAAGTCACCTGTGACCTCGGATGACCCCCGTCGTCTATAAGTTCCGGTGTCATCCTGAGATCAGTCCTACGAAATCTTCTCGCAAGCTCACGGGATTCCGAGTGACCCTTCACTCCGGATGGGAGAGCACGGTCGCTCGCCTTGTATGCATAGGCAATGGCCTCCACTATCCAGTGGGACAGGTGCTGTTTTGAAAGAGCACAGCCCTTCTTAGGCCCACCATAACAGACAAAGAGCTGCTCTGACCGCCGTATGCACACGGTGGCTTCCACATAAGCTCTGAGGGCCCGCACTGGGCACAGCAGCCTTGACTTCTCCTCTCCTGATGAGGGGTCAAACTGTGCAAGCTGGATAGGCTGGTTGATATGCGAGCGTGTAAGCACCTTTGGGAGAAACGCTGCATTCGGCCACAAAGTAACCCCCGAGCCATCCGAGTTCCACTTCAGACAAGATTCACTCACCGACAGGGCATGCAGCTCGCCTACACGTTTAGCTGAAGTGATGGCAAGGAGAAAAAACGTTTTGGTCACCAGCCATCTCAGCTCCGCCTGTGCCAGGGGTTCAAAAGGCGCAAGCATAGGGTGTCCAACACCAAATGTAGGTCCCATGCAGGGGCCCTTGGGGCGTTCGGGGGACGCAATCGCAGAGCCCCTCTTAGGAAGAGGGACACCAGTCTGTGGCTCCCCACTGTGTCATTGTTGACCATAGCATGTTGCCACGAAATAGCCGCCACGTATACCCTCAGGGTAGAGGGAGGCCGGCCCTTATCTAGGAGGGACTGCAGAAACTCAAGTACAGCAGGCACGGGCACTGTACTGGGTCCTTGTTCCGCACTGCACACCATTCAGAAAACAGCCTCCACCTGTTTTCGTACTGCAGACGGGTAGATGGTGCTCTGGCATTCATGATAGTTCTTCTGACTGGTTCTATGCAGCCAGTCAGCAGCCGGTCGGGCCCTCCAGCGGCCAGACCCATAGTTGGAGGCGGCTGGGATTGGGATGCCAAATCTGGCCTCCAAGTTGCGACAGGAGGTCCCTCCTGTCGGGGAGGCGCTAGGGTGTCCTGCAGCAGAGTCTGGGCAGTAGGGAGAACCAAGTCCTGGCTGGCCACAGGGGGGCCACTAGCAAGAGTCTGTGGCCCTGGTGAAGAACTCTTAGAAGCGTTGGCAAAATCAGAGGGAACGGTGGAAAGGCATAAAGAAGCACTTCTGGCCACGTGTGAGCCAGGACATCCTGACCCAGAGGACTGGTCCTCTCTGTCAGGGAGAACCAGTGGGGACAGTGGGTCGACGTCTCTGAGGCAAAGAGATCCACCCCTGCTCTGCCGAAGAGACCTCAGATGTTCTGTACCACGTCTGGATGAAGCCGCCACTCCCCCGCTGGAGGCTTGTGACGGGACAGGAAATCTGCAACCTGGTTCCGCTCTCCCGGCAGGTACATTGCCCGAAGGCTGGTAAGGCGAGGGGCAGCCCAAGTCAGAAGGGCACGGGATACCCATAGTAACTCTAGGGATCTGGTACCCCCTTGATGGTTTATGTAGAACACAGCAGAGGTGTTGTCCGACCGGACAAGCACATGCTTTCCCCTCAAGCTTGGCAGAAAATGTTTGAGCGCTAGGTGCACAGCCCGTAGCTCTAGAACATTGACATGTTCCATGCGGTCTTGAGCAGACCACTGCCCTCGAGCAGTCCTGTTCTGCCACACTGCACCCCATCCTGAGAGGCAGGCATCTGTTGTGACCACCTCTCGGCGGAATGGGACCGAGCCCATGGGGACACCGTTTGTAAGATATGCTCTCTCCCTCCATGGGGATAGAGCGAGTAGGCACTGTTTTCCCATTACTATTGCCCTGTGCCTGTGCCACTTGGCGTCCAAGTGAAGGCTGTTCAGCCATCTCTGCAGGGGGCGCAGTGACTGCAAGCCTAAGGGAACGACAGCTGAGGCAGCGGTCAGTCTGCCCAACAGGCGGAGAAAGAGAATGTAGGGCAACCGCCTGCCCCCTCGGAAGGAGGAGAGACTGGAGGATGTCGTCCACCCGCTGGGGTGACGGGCAGGCCCTCATAGTGGCTGCATCCAGAGCCACACCAATGAAGGTTATGCTCTGGGAAGGGGTCAGGGAGCTCTTTTCCCTGTTCACCTTGAGGCCCCACCGGGCCACGTGAGAGAGGAGGCGAGCAGTGTCCTGTGCTGCCTGAAGACGGGATGGTGCACAGATCAGCCAATCGTCCAAGTACGGCAATATTTTCATGCCCTGTGATTGCAGGGGGGAAAGGGCAGCAGCAACGCACCTTGTGAACACCCGTGGGGAGAGGGAGAGTCCGAATGGGAGCACCCTGAACTGGAAGTGACGGCCTTGAAAGGCGAAACGCAGAAACTGCCTGTGGTGAGGTACAATGGGAACGTGGAAATAGGCATCCTTCAGGTCGACAGACGTGAACCACTCTCCCCTGGAAACAGCCCGAAGGACGTCTGCTGTGCTCAGCATGTGAAATGGTAATACCTTTAGGAACTTGTTGAGTCCCCTCAGATCTAGGACTGGGCGCAGTCCGCCGCCTTTCTTTTTTACGAGAAAGTAAGTTGAGTAGAACCCCCCGGGTTGTGACAGGGGGTCCACCCTCTCGATTGCACCCTTGGCCAGGAGCGCGGCTAACTCCTGGTAAAGGGCTAGGGATTTTGCCGGGTCGGTGATGCTGGTCATTTTGACCATGCTGGAGGCTGGGGGCCGGCGTCGGAATTGAAGCTTGTACCCCTGGGTTAGGGTGGACACCACCCAGGGGTCTGAAGCATGAGCTGCCCAGTAGCTGATCTGCTGCTGAGAGAAAAAAACGCCGGCCGGCCCAGAGACATCATCTCCTGGCCCCCCTGCCTCTGTAGGCTCTGGGGGGGCGACTGTTAGTCCGCAAGTTCGGAGGTTGTCTGGGGGGGACATAAGTAGGGTTGTCTGGGTAGCGAGCTGGCCTCCCAGCGGGATGCTGAGGCCTGTGATGGCTACTGGTGTGAGCTGGGGGCTGAGCACGGCCTCGGGGGGCCGAAGTGGGACCCCTAGGTCTGCGGGGTGCGGGCATGTCTCTGCGAAGGCCAGAGAACTGTTGCCTGGTCTGGCTAGCTTCAACGGTCCGCTGAAGCGCCTGTATAGCAGATGCCCCAAACAGCTCACCAGGTTCTACTGGGACAGTACGGAGGGTTCTCCTACATGTCTCCGACAGGGGAGACTGCGCTAGCCAAACCTGGCGGCAAGTCTGGACCAGGGTGGACATCAGACGTCCAAGTTCCCTTGACATGAGCGCAAACGCCTGCAGTGAAGCATCACTGAGGCTGGTGGCGGAAGCGTCGAGAGTAGCTTGCTGCAGAGAAGCTGAGAGGGCAAGCATGAGGTGGGAGAGGGAGTTGCCGATGCGGCCCATGCGTGCCGCTGTGTCATAAGCCCTGGATAGCAGGTCATCCGTGACCTGACATTGGGGTCGAGGGCACCTGGCATCGGGCCTCAGGGGAGACTATGAGGGCCGCAATAGTCGGCTCAACGGCTGGCATACGGGCAAAGCCAAATTTTGCTGCATCCTGCATGGCAGCCAGGGTTCGTCCATCCGATGTAAGACGGGACAGAGTCCCAGTGTCTCTCCAGCATGCATGCAGCTCCCTCAGATATTCTTCGGAGGGAGGAACAGAGAAGGTGGTGGGGGCGGGAACGCCCCTGAAGAAAGCACTCGCAGACGGAGGTTCCGGCTGCTGTGTATCTAACTGCAGGAGTGCCAGTGCCATGCGAATGGTAGACCCCATGGTGCTATCGACTGCTCCCTCTGAAGAACTCTGAGCTGAAGAACGGGAGCCAGGCCCCGAAGCATGGGAGGGCCGCCCTTCACTTTACTCAGTAAAGAGATTGGCTGACGCTGCCAGTGAGATAACGTCCTCTTCTGGACCAAGCTCAGCCGTGGATAGATCTGGTGCTTCAGACCCCCCTGCACTAGGGTGGAGGGTCAGGAGAAGCGACTTCATTTGAGCAAGCTCAGCAGTCAGCAGATCCACTCTAGAAGACAGCCTGCTGGGCTTAGCCCTCTTGGAGGGAGCCCCTGCAGCTTCTGTGGCCCGGCGTTTGGAATGGGTAGGTTGGGCTGGATTCAGCTGTCCTGACAGGGGGAGGTCGTTCTCATCCATCAGGTGTTCCACCTCGGCGAGCCTAGCAGCCCTTACTACTCGAGGCATGATGCCACAGTTCATGCACGAGTTCTCCGAGAGGCCCTCACTCAGATGCTCGAGGCCAAGGCAAGAGGGGCAGAGGTCATGGCCGTCCTCCGGCTGAAGAGGAGCCATACAGGTCCTACAGCCGGGAGAGTTAAACATGGCCGCAATTCTGGAGGAACCCTTGTTCCACTAGTTGGTGTGGGCTGCTAAGTCAGTTTTGAGCGGGAGCGCTCTGCTGATGAGAACAGGCAGGGGACAATCAGTGAGAGGGGAGTGAGGACACTCTCCACTAGGACAGTCGTCACAGATATTGGTGTCCCACCAGTTAGCCTGAGCGAGAGCACTCTGCCACTGTGGAAACAGGCCAAAGAAAAAACTGTCCTTATAGTGAGAGGGGAGCGAGGACACTCTCTTCACTTGGACAGTTGTTGCAGATATTGGTGTCCCACCAGTTAGCCTGAGCGAGAGCACTCTGCCACTGTGGAAACAGGCCAAAGAAAAAACAGTCTTTATAGTGAGAGGGGAGCGAGGACACTCTCTTCACTTGGGCAGTTGCTGTAACTATTGGTGTCCCACCAGTTAGCCTGAGCGAGAGCACTCTGCTAACTTCGATAGCCGTGATGTTTACAAAAACAATGGACACCCTCCGAGTATTACCGTAGTCTAGTTAGCACCAAGTTAGCCGGAGCGAGGGCGCTCCGTTAACTGTGAAGGGCGGCCCGACGGCGTAATTCTACGCTCACACTAGCACGCCGCCGTTGGATTAGCTAGAGCGGAAGCGCTCTGCCAACCGTGGAAAAAACGAACAATGGTTATAGAAACAATGTTAATCGATCTCACCGATTGTTGTCTTCGTGATTTAGGTGGCCCGTATCAGACTGAGTCCGCGGCCGAACGGCGAAACACGCCGTTCCCTCTTAAGAGGGACAGCTTGTCGCAGCCTCTGGAGGGCGAAGATCCGCAACTCCGACCGGTGGTCACAAGGCTACCGCGACAAAGATCTGTCTTGATCATAGACAGTTAATTTTCGCTTTAAGCTTCTACTACCATGGTAGCTAGCCTGCGTAGCGAGAAGATGAAAAAGGACTGATCTCAGGATGACACCGGAACTTATAGACGACGGGGGTCATCCGAGGTCACAGGTGACGTTGTTGATATAAAGACTCGACCTGCGCATGCGCGAGACAGAAGATATCCAGTGTTAAACACTGCCTCTGGCGGTCAGTAAGGATGAAATAGAACGGCATATTTTATTGAATAAAACTGGCACTGCTTTGGTTATAAAGTGTCAGTCACCATGCATAGCACAAGAGCCATCATGTCCAGAGAGCTGGTCTTCGCTGTGATTATGCAGCTCTGCTTTCAAATCTAATATATTTCTGCTGCACCCTCCAAAATGCCCTCTGAGTTATGACGGACATAAAACACTCTGACGCATCGATCACTTTGGAGCTCATGATGGACAAGTCCGGGAAGGCTTTGTCTGCTTCATCGAATCAGCTGTCAACAATCACAGTAATGTGATGAACTTTGTGTGTGTGTGTGTGTGTGTGTGTGTGTGTGTGTGTGTGTGTGTGTGTGTGTGTGTGTGTGTGTGTGTGTGTGTGTGATCATGTCCTATTGGTTCTACTTGCTTAAAAAGCATGTTTTTAGGAACTTTTGAACCCTAAAAACTTTTTTGCAAAACAGTCCTCATCCTTCAGGACTACAATGTTGAATGGGTCCAATCAATAATGGATCGTTCTGTGTTACTCCATTTCATGGTAAGAGCAGCTGATGCCATTTTGGTGTGTGTGTGTGTGTGTGTGTGTGTGTGTGTGTGTGTGTGATTGAAAGTGCCCTTGCATCTAATTTAACCTCAATTCACCATTTGCAGGAAGACTAATAGTTTATTTTTCATTTCCCTGCCAATCACGGTTCATTCGGAACAATTAGCTTTCTTCCCATTAGGAACAAAACCTAATCCCCCCCCCCCCCCCCCCCATTGTCAGACATCTAATGCCCTCTTTGTTTCTCGACCCTCTGCAACAGATTCTGGGCCAGACAATGGCCCCAAGGATGAGATAATTATTTGGTGAAGCACAGTGGTTCATATAGCTTTGCCTCCGTTTAACTCGGAATGTCAAAGGAACAAAAAACAGCGAAAGAGCTACGAGTACAATGCATGAAACAATCTTTCAAAAAGGTTTTGGTCAGGATTGCACCACCACCTGAATATCAGCGATAAGAAAACACAACGGCAAAATGGGAGCGTTTGAATGGAATGCAAGAAGAATGGATGGGTTCGTCGTCAATATGAAGTTGTGATAATGGTGTAAAATGTACGCTAAAAATGTCTTTATTTTTCAGTGTATGTATTGGACAGTCGCAGTTCTAAGGGTGGTTTAGCAAACTCAATTATGAGCACTTCAACAAAACAATTTGAATATGTCACTTTCAATTGTCTTGGATTTTGCTTCATTCCAAAAAGAAAAGCAAAAAAAGAAAACTTAGCAGAGTTCTGCTGTTTAGATTATGAGCAGAAAAGAGAGTGTGAGGTGTGAGAGTTAGGAGAGGCGAGAGCCAAAATGGCTGCTGTAATGACAACACAGAAGGATTTAATTACAGATGAATGGCGGTACGAGCTGAACTCATTAATGACACCGGTCCCAAAGAGACACTCTTGACTATCAGACTATCAGAGTGTGTGTGTGTGAATGTTAAAGAGAGAAAAAAAGTAAGATGTGACTAAAGGCCAGATTAACAAACACTTTCAGTATTATTCTAACATAATCCAGTGGGAGAAAAGAGAAGGAGGGACTCATATATATATATATATATATATATATATATATATATATATATATATATATATATAATAAATGTCGATAAGAGACAAACAGAATGGGAACAAACTTTTTTTGTAGCAAAAGAACTGTTGAATAGATAAACTGCTCAAAGGGAAGCTGTTATAAATTCACAGATAGGCCTCTAAGAACAATTAACATTAAGTCGCACCCCGTTCTTATCTTTATCTACTCTTTATTTCATTCAGGAGCTAAGTGATAACTGATTAATTAGCTATTCCTCCCACTTGTCCCTTGGTAAACACTATTGTGAAACGCTATCCACAGTCATTACTGGTATCAGGGTGGAGAGTCCAGACGGGGGTTATCCAGCTGTGGGTTGAATTAATTCAATCACACAATACCACTCACAACACTTATCATTAAGTCAACAGCGGTACGAATGAACTTCCAGTTACAGTAAATATCAAGGGGAGTGAACTTGTAATTTATCCATGTACTGGAGTTGGCCATTACCACTCAACAAACCTCACACTGATAACGCTTTCCTGAATGTAACAACGGTCAAGCGTCATTGTTCCAATAACAAACTAAAGAGCTTATGGACTGTCATGGAATAATATCTTGGATCCATGCTTTTATATCAGATTATATGGAGGAATGTGACCTGATTACACATAATTACCAGTACACTGGTGGTTCTCTGCTATACTACAGTGGGTGGGTGCTGACGGGGCAGCAATGACGAGCATAATATGCAAAAAAAGGACAGAATATGAGGCTGCATCTTTTTTGAACTGGTGTACCACGGTATCTATCTAGAGCCTATTAACAAGCAATCTAACACACCGACAGTGCAGCTGGCCGTAAATAGAGCACCCATGTAGACACTAATACCCAGATGCTGCTGGTACAGAAGTGGATGCATCATCCTCTTGCACGTGAAAACCAGCTTGGGCTCTCAGGATGGATGAATGCCGTTTATCCATGACTAACAGCACGCACTTTGAAATGGCATACAAAGGTCGGAGAGCAAAGAGATGCTGGGTGGATCCAAAACAATGCTGGGGATGGATGTGGGTCACAACAGGTGCAGGTCTGTTGTGATGGATACCTGCAAAAGCACTGAGGCCTCCACAAGACTTAACGCACATATGCTTTATATCAAATGTGATGATGACACTTTAAAGGCATCAGCATATTTAACGGTAGTTACTTACTCAGCGTATCCGGTGGCCCACGGTAATCTCCTCGTCTCCTTCAGGATGAGGATGGGCCGAGCTATGTGGTCCGCGGAACACTCGATCTCATCCTGGGACAGCCCGAGGAACTCGGGTCGCATATATGGGAATTTCAGCGGCAGCTCGGAACCAGCGTTGCCCCCTCCGCCGGAGCTGCCCCCGGCCATGATTCCGCCCATGAACCCGGCCACCGCGGACTTGACCCGGGTGAGCATGTTGGTGGCGCGTCGCGGCTGGGTGTCCGTCTGCCGGTGCGCGGCGCCGCGGCTCCCTTTCCCCGGATTCCCCCCCAGCTCGGCCGCGCTGGTCGACGGCAGGTTTGATGGAGAATAAGAGGGCGGCGGAGGAGAGGAGGAAGAGGAGGAGGAGGAGGAGGAGGAGGAGGAGGACCTCAGGCGGTTAAAGCTTCATTCATTCGGAGCGGAGACAGCAGCCGCAGCCGGAGGAGAGGATGATGAAAAGAGCTATGATGCATTAGGTAAAGCCCTGCACACCCATGGAGAGTCATTGGTAGCAGCTCGGCCGTCGTGAACGCGGAAATACATTGAAGATTAACGGGTCATGTGACGCAACCATGGATGCACACTGCAAAATGTTAATTCCATGTTTGGGCTCCACGTTTTTATAAAGCCCACTAATACATTTATTTAAAAAAAAGAATAAAGTAATATAGTATAATATAAATAATAGTGGTACAAAAATAGAATATAAAATATCCAGTGGTGTGGGATAACTTTTCTTTTTTTTTGCTACTCTATGGCAATTGTAATCGTTAACAATATTTGATGCGATGAGTCATTATTAATATAGCTCTATTTTGTAAACAGTATAGGTTATGTTACACCTCTCTACTGGAAACAAATGGAAATGATTAGAACGCGTTCTAATGTATTCATACAAAACAAGACTTTAACGTCCGGTAGGCTCAATGACTGTAATTTTTTGCAGTGCAGGATGAGCAGCTTACAGAGGCTGACAGCAGGTTAAAGGTAATTCAGCCCTACAGTCATTACACGGGCTGTAGAAACCCCGCCCTTGTATTGTAGATTGTCCTAAACAAAAATATGATATATTGCAATGTAACACGTCAAAATGGACGCTTGCATCATGAAATAAATTATTATGATGATCATAAGAAAAAAGGAGTTCTGCCTTATTTTTCTAAAGTCCCTTCTCTTGAGTTAAGCAACCCGAGCGCGTTTCCTGCAGCCTACACTCTTTAGTATCACTGCGGTCAAGTCAGCAGACGCTCAGATCTCCGTGGTCAACTCAACAGACACTTAACTTTTAGTGCGCCTATGTGCTGAAATTCACGGTAAACGCATTCAAACGGCACAGATCGGGAGCTTTGCAAAGTTAGCGGAGAGATTAACGTGAGACAACTTCTGGTTTTCTACAGACGAACATCCGGTTTTCAAAATAAGATGCCAACAAAGTATACATATTGCATAATGGAAATAAGATTCAATTAATTATATTCACATTAAGTACAAAAAATGTTACCTGCATCTCGTGAGTTAAAGGGAAAATACACCTAAATTGTGCTTGAAGTGTCTTCATTCCGTGTCTTTATTTGATTTGCGGGTTGCTGGAAAGATATTAAAATTAATAATACCTGACTAACAGTCAATTAAGATATTTTACTACGCAAAAACTCTGAACTGAATTTATATCTTCAAATAGCAAATTTGTGAAATTTTTAAGGTGCTATAATGTTTTTCTCAATAATTCCCCACAATGACTAATGCATATATGTTCAGGACAAAAAAAGGCTAATATCACAATATTTGAGGTGCTACAAACATATTTGTCTCTATAATTCCATACAATGACTGATGTATATGTAATCAAGGCATCGTTGACTCCACCCATACAGAAAATCCGACTTTTTACTGTACAAATTAAGAGATATTTCAAAGTAAATGTCATACATTTGTACAGAGAAAATATATAATAACTGAATATTTGAAGTGTAATAAAAAAAGTTTTCTCAATAATTCCAGACAATGACTGATATGCATGTGTTGAAGACATCTCTGACTCTACCCATGCAGAAAATCTGACATTTATACTGTACCAATTAGAAAATATTTAAAAGTAAAAGTCATACATTTGAACCGAGAAAACGTCTAAACTGAATATTTGAGGTGCTATAAAAATAAGTTTTCTCAATAATTCCAGACAATGACTGATATGTATGTGTTGAGGATATCGTTGACTCTACCCTGAAAATCATAAATTTTTACTGTACAGTTATTAGACGTTTTCTCGGTTCAAATGTATGACTTTTACTATGAAATATCTCTTAATTGGTACAGTAAAATTACAGTAATACAGTAAATATTATTATTAATAATAATATTATTCATTGTTTTGAGGGCTATCACGTTTTGAAAAAATCAACATATGAATGCTGGTGCCAATTTATCATAAGCCTATACTTCATAAATAAGTAGGTGGTTTATTTACCAACTACTTACAGAAGGTTTATAACTTGTAAGGAATGTTATTATATTTTGTATTTCCTTACTTCAACAATATTCTTCAGCATAACTTGCTCTTTAATTTGGTAGGAGGACTCCTCCAATGTACTGTTTGACCACTCACATTTAGAGAAAGAGCTGCAGAGCATCAAAAGAAATCTGTTAATGGACAAATTATTAACATTTACCACCGTAAACATGATGGATTATTCCAGTGGAGGAATCCCTTTTTTATGACTTACAATAAAAACTGCAGACTGGATGACCCAAGCTATACAATTTTCCTTGAGAGTTTATTAATGAATTACCAAAAGTTATGACTTTCAGTGTCCCTTTCACAGTAGTGTAAGACGTGGCTATAAGGCTGTATAGACATGGGGCAACAAAAACATCAGCCCATAAATTAAATCTAATTTCCACTGGCCTGTATTTCAGATGGCATTTACAATAAACAATTCAGGACATAGATATATACAATAGTAGGCCTAGCTGACACTTTCTCATAGCACATACTATGGAAATAGAAAACTTTCTATGGAAATATATATATATATTTCCATAGAAATGTGCCGAGAGGACTGTTGTTTTAAGGACTATCCTTGTTAAATTAGATTTAAGTTATGGGCTGATGTTTTTGTCACAAGCTGTTGCGCTAGTAAGTCAAAATTTCGAGATAGTAAGTCGAAATTTATTTTTTTCCTCGCAGTGGCAGGGTTTGGGCTTCCATATTAATGTATGGGAAGCGGCATGACTGTGGAAAAAAAAGGAAGGTATTGTAATACACACTGAGTCCCAGTAGATAGAGCCATTACACAAAAGTAGAACAGGTCTGACCTACTGATTACCCAATGATGACTGTGCAAGGTACCAAAGGACTTTCTTTTTCTTTATCCAGGAACTGCTTCAAACAATATTATAGTGCTCTTCTGTGAAATAGTAACAATAAATACTACAATAAATGGTCTTATGTCAACAGTTCTGTAATTGATGTTTGCTCCAGGTCTTGGTCATACCCATATTCTTTGACTTCCCCAACACTTTTGTTGAGGAAGCTCAAAGGTGTCTCGAGGCTAAGGACCAGATGCAAGTTAATAGCCTGTTGTTTACACCTGCCTGACATTGTCTATGTGTGATTTGATTTAAGCAAGACATGTGATGGGTGTGTCTCCTCTGTCTTCTATATGGTCATAGGAACAACAATTATAACATAGCTGAATAATGATTATATGCAACCTGTTTTACGGGTGCCCTTGAAATGAAAGTATTTTGCATTTACGTCGTGGAAATATAAAAATCAGTTTTTGGCGTTGTGGTTATCAGCTCATTTGTCCTGAACGCTTTTATGGTCTTGCTTAAATGTTATTGCACAACACTGTGTTTCAAAGAAGTCCAGTGTCTGCCAGTGAAACACATATGAAGCTATTGCGCATGCAGTGGCGCTGCAGGGTTGCTGTTGACACATGCAACAAAGACTTTTGCCTCTTTCTACCTCTGTTAAGCCACATTTTGTTAACCAGCCATTGGCTGCCATCAAGACCATCAGATAACCTGCGAGTGATTTGTTTGTGCTTAGAAGTGCCACATGGGTGATTTCTTCCCTGTGTCATTCCCAGCAATAGAATGGTAGGAGGTACACATGTTGCTTGGAGACATCCTTTACAGTTGTTTTGTCTCCTTAACAGAACAGGCGGCTCCTGGCATCACAAGTAGGTGCTTGACATGCTTCAATCTGCCTGTTGACTCAGTATTACAGGGAAATACAATAGTTTTAATTATAAGAGATGAAAAGAAAGAGGTGATGCACAGTATAAAAATACCACTAAAATGTTTCTGTATTTTAAAGTCACTGATTGATTTATAGCACCTATAATTATCTTTTTCTTTTGTCATAACAATGGGTCAAATGACTATTATGTAAAAGTGTTTGGGTTTACTCTCACGGCTCTCACAGTGTTGTTTTTGGCCTAACCCCAAAAAGTTCTGAAAACCCACACTACACTACACCAACCAGCAGTCACAGTCAATAACTCTCTGTTTAACATAGTGGAGCATTAACCTGCTAAAGAGACAGATGTTTCTCTCAGAAGTTGGTTGAAAACTAAAAGAAGAGTAAAAATTGGACTGTTAACTGTTTGTCATATTGAATTAAAAGGTTATATTATGTAAGTGTAAAAAAGAAGTGATTATTCTTTTTTTAAAAGACTAAGAATGTCCTTCCAGCTGCTTTCAACCGTGCAGTATGTTTTCCATGTTAGGGCATGCAGTAGTAGCATAAAGGAAGGAAGAGGAAGTTTTCTTTGTGGGGGAGTTAAATATCAAGTGATCAACTGATGCCTTGGGTCAAAGTATTTTTGAACAGAAACATGACCTGCTCAAGTACTTTTAAGTAGCCACATCTTTCCCAATTTATCTTCCGAATCTCGAAACAAGCAATTATGTTTTCAAAAAGGTTATACACGGTGAACGCAGCATAATGATTGTATCAAGTTTCATTCTCCGAGTCTCAGTCATCACCTGAACCAGATTCAACAACAGGATTGTTGTGTTCACAGTAAATATAAAGGCTTTTCGTTCAGGGAAAAGATGCAACGGGTAGTTTCTATCACAGAATTTCACAGTATGACTTTAAGCAATAGTAAAAAAAATGTAAGTTGTGAAATTTTGCTCACTTCCAGTAAATGCAGATGCAGATTGTCTGGTGGTACAGTTTGTCTGTGTGTGTGTGTGTGTGTGTGTGTGTGTGTGTGTGGCAGTGACAGGGATTCAGTATTTCCACTTAAATTGTTATACCAGTCAAATTAAATATTTTAAAGTGGGTCACAAGTTCCAATTATAAACACAAAATGAAGAAGTTACAGGGACATGTAGTGCTTATATGACAATAAACCTTATTGGAAATGTTAAAGAAGCAAATGAGGAAAGTTTGTATCCACCCAGAGGCCACACCTCCACTCAGCAACATTTAAATTCAGCTTTTACAGCAGCTTGTGTCTCATTCGGCTCTGGTATCGTCACACTCAGGACAAAACAAATGGGACAGCCTCCTCAGCATCTACCTACCTGTCACATATAGCCCAAGCCTCACCTGACCCTGCCACTCAGCCCCCCCGGGCCGGAAAAAGGAGAAAAAAAGATTATAGATAACCCAAAGACCCAGAGAAGCAGAGCAGTAGGAGAGAAGAAGTCTGTGTCTTAGCACTGGCTGGTGAAAATGGTCCTGTGGGTCGCCTTGCTGATGTCTCACTGTTGTTTGGGTCTGAATGGAGCTGCAGCAGACAGCACGGGATTGGAGAGGATAGAGAAATGTGGCACCAGTTGTTCTCAGGTAAAAACTGCATCCTTTGGGACATTAACGACAAACAGACGTATGCCGATTGTCTCTGAGCTTCCAAATATAGTTGTGTTCTATTATTACCTCCTACGATTTCTGCTGATTGTGCTGCTAGTACCACAGTCTTGTGTTGCTGCTGCTTGATATTTCAATTGGGTGAGAGAAATACACCTATGTCAATCACAATTTTTACTACAACTACTATTACTACTACTACTACTATGCTACTACGACTACCTGTAAACCCCCTACTACTATTAATAACCCTTCTACACAGTTTCAGGTGAAAGGGCTTTTGAGGTAAACCCTGAATATGGAAACCCCGGATGGCTCTCTGTGCATGTGTCATCAGTTTATTTAGGATGAAAGTGCTGCTGTAAAGTTATTTCCCAACATTAAAACTTCCTGTGTGAGTCACCTATTGACTCACTGAAAAATGTTTATTAGGATATTATCAGGTAAAAGTGAGCATGCATATTATACTAAACGCACGCATGTTAAAGGAGCTGGTGTCTAGTCCTTTAAGGCTACAGTATTTTTTTAATCTCATACTGTATTACTCAACTTATCATTTACTCAAGCCTAAGGAGGAAACTAAAACAGCTGCAGGGTGGAGAGTGTGTAGATAACACTTACCTCTCTACCCTAGAATGTTTGCTTCTCTCTCAGTGAACTTAGCAGACCTAACGTCTTCTTTTAGCAGCTAACAAAGCCCCATATATCCCAACACTTTCATTCAGATGTGCCTCCAATGTGAATTGTGCTGGATTTCAAAAACATCATTACCTATGAGGTCATGTAAATATACTGTTATGGGATACTGCTTGGTCTTATAACACAACAATACCTCCTGACAACAAAGAACAATTTGCATATTTAGCATTACCCAGACGCATTCAGTGATGACCGACACGTCATTCCAGTGAAAGCATACTTGAACACCGTCAGTCATCACTGGGTGCAGGAATAGTTTGAATGTGAGTGTCTGGAATAGTTTCCACATATTTCCTGGCTGATGAATAAACAAGGATGTATTCTACAAAGTAAATTGCACTTGACGACCTTGGTGATTGTTTGTATCACTGTATAAACGTTGTCTGCAATTTAGCTTCATATAAAGTCAGCACAGACTTTTGTTGCAACTGCCAAATTAAAGCAGCGAAAGACAAGTGGAGTAATTGATTAATAGCTACCTTTACCCTTTGTATTTGTCTGCGTGTTGGAGCATAACAAACTGCAGCATAAACACAAACACGTTGGGTTTTAACTGAAGGGTCTATGAGGATGTAGAAAAGCTCCTTATTGTCCGGGAATTCCCTGTTCTGGAGCGGTGCTACCTTTGTTCTCTTTGTTAAGAATTACTATATTAATGGAGCTCCTATTCAAAAGGATTCACAGAAAAGAGTTACAGGGTGTTTCACTTTTACTTTTTTTTTCTCATTCTCTCTCCTTGCAGGGCCTTCAGTGCAAGACCAGGCCTGACAGTGAGTGTAGACATGCACGGCTGCTACATCACATCTTCACTCATGCATGCACACAGAACTTGATTCTGCACAATAGAACAGCGTTTAATATCGTGTTTTTACCGTGAAGTTGCCAAAGAAATTGCATGCAGTGTTCGGAATTGAATTCAAGGCAGGGGTTGAAATAGTCTATAAATCTACATCAAGGAACAGCATGTGACACTAAAGCCTCCTATAAAAACACAAATAATTTTTGAAGATCTGAAAGCAGAGTGCCCTACCTATCAGAGGGTATGAGAAACTTTTATTCCCATAACTTGTTGACGTGCAATGAAAAATAATAATGCACCGTAATGGACCCATGACAGGCATGTGGATGTCAAATTAAACCTTTGAATTATACAGAATTTATTTGAAGAAGTGCTAAAGAGGAATCTCGATGTTGCGCATCAACAAAACAATGATGGAGGAAATGTCGGTGTGTTTTGTTAAGGAAGAAAAAACACATTTTCACACCCTTCATTGGATGGGTGACAGCAGAAACACCTTACTGGAACATAATGAAAATGTGGGCAATTTTTGGTGCAACAAAAATGACAACATGATTGCATCGGTGTAAAGTATGTGTCAGTATGTTCTCTGTTAGATGATGTGTGATGTGTATTTTGTTTTCTCTGGCCCTGTTCCATGTAGATTGGTTTCCTCCTCCGTGTCAGAACCCCGCTGAAGGTCTGAACCATTCCTCTGTGTTCCACGACATCAACATGTCCACCGTCATGCGTTGTGAGGGGAGGCAGAAGTGCTCGCTGCACCTCAGAATCAAGACCGCATTCACACTTACTGGTATGTTGATGTGACGACTTAAATCCACACGACATTTACTAAATTCTTTTATCAGGAATGCCATTCAGTTGCAGCTGAGTTGTCCACCTAGTTAACCTTTCTGCAGGCACTTAGCTACTCAGTACTACCTTAAAATATGAAGATCCCATCATATTCTGTGATCTGCCTATTTGTTATAAGTGTTTAAAAAAGTGCACATAAAGAGGAGAAATGTGCCTCCCAGTAACTCTAAAGCTGTTTGAATTAAAGGTCCAGTTTGTAGGATTTCGGGGGAATCTATTCGCACAAATGGAATATAATACTCATAACTATGTTTTCATTGGTGTATTATCATCTGAAACTTAAGAATCTTTGTGTTTTTGTTACCTTAGAATGAGCCCTTTATATTTACATAGCGGCCTCTTGGAATTGGAATTGTTTAAAGGCACCTTAACTACCTTACTACTTAATACTGACAGTGATGTGACTAATTGCTTTTTTTTCACAGAGTGCAATAATTGTTTTACCAAAAAAATGTATTAACAACAGCATAACTTAACTTAAACTTAAAATGTGTTAAAGACACCTAAAACTGTAATTGTGTTTAACCCAGAAACATCTCACAGTACATTACTCCCTTAAGCACATGATGCAGGTGACTGCTCTCCTAACCTATGTGTGCGATGCTTTAACTCTCAGTGGCTGTACACGCTTTATTTTCTAGAATTTCTGTATATTCTCTATAATGACCCTCACACCAAAAGTTGTGACTCAAATTATCCAACTTTGTCTCAACGAGGAGGCTTCAAATGCAACTCTTTGGGTGTAGTCAAGCTAAAGTGGGACTGGTCATGGTTAGGGGTGGTTATTGTTGTTTAAAGGGTTGGGGATGGTGCAGATTAACAGTGAAGGAAGTCTCATTTATAAAACAATCTACTTTCCATGATCAAACTTCTGCTTTTGCATCATTAGTATGTCACTTGACGTTTTTCTGTTCCTGATTTTGCACACAGACTTGATCTGATAAGGTGTGGGTCAAAATTCACATGCTATCAGACACGTGCACACTTTTCCACTGCTGCAGCACACTATAATAATTTTTATGGATTTGCCAGGCTGGAGTGGGGAAACCCCTTTGATCCTGATTGAGTCAGGACGAATGTTCTTCCTGTATGACACCTAAAGTAATGCCAACTCACGCTGAAATGCTTGAATAGTTTTTGAATGGCTAACTGCCTGGTTACCGGTTACTGTTTGACAACTGTGTGCTCAAGGCCTCTTCTGGCTTCTGACTTCGAGATATTTTTCTCCCCAGAGTCCATTCATGGTTTGTCCATCTGCACTGTCACTGCGGGGATGATAGCCAGCTGCCAGATTTTCAGCTTCAGAAGAGAGTCGCGACACCGACTCTCTGGGCTGCAGGTACTGTCAACAGTTGTCACAGACATTTTGTTATAATTAGTGTGATGCAATGTTAGAGTTCGTTTTCATGTCTTGCCAGTGTTAAGCAAGCAAATGCGTGTAGGTAATTACGTTGCCAAAAACAGCAGTGTCATGAAAATATTTGGATATAATATTTGGATATCTGGAAGGTTTCAGATCTAAAATTCTTAAGCACACATGAAAAATGACATATAAAGACAAAACACATCAGTCGTAGCTTTATGGCAAATATTTTGATATGTGGTTTATTTTTCAATATCATATATAAGCTACAAACCCTCAAAACACGAAATACACAGTTGCTAAGTTTCCAAATCACATAATCAACTTTTTTTTTAGTTTGATATTATTCCAAACGCGTGGAACATCAGTTTCCGTGATGAAATTTTGGAACCGTGCCAGACGTGTAACAGCTTGTGCGTTTTTACTTACCTTTTTCCTGAAGGTGGAAGTTGAGAATGATTGCACTGACGTTTCTCCAAGCCAACACGTGCAAGTAACAGTGAAAACTGTGCCGAGCTACTGCGGGGTAACCTGGACAGGCACTTATGACGCTCCAGGTGAGAGCATGTGCATGTTTGCATAATTATCCAAACTCGCGCTTGTGGCAGCACGGCGGTTAACAAACAATAAAATAAAGTAGCTGAGGATTGAATGTGTAACATAGTACAACCATTAAGTCAATAATGGGTGTTGTGTAACCTACCAAGTATTTCCTTTTAATTTATTGGAACAGGTGACATGAGGAGGACTGATATACAGTTATGTTAAAGGTTAATGATTAATAATAGAGAAAACTGTAGTAGGTGAATATTATGTAAACGTTACACATGCAGGAGTTATGTCACGTTGCTCTAATGTTTATACCTATGACTGTTAGTAGTTTAAACATTATTCCGTTTCTCCACAGAATGCATCAGTGAAGATTTGCGCAGACATGTCCCAGAATGCATCAGTGAGTACATACTAGGCATTACATCATTATATCTAGCACAGCTTTATAAACCAGTGGACTCCAACATTTTGCCTTTTTAGCCTTTAAAACAAAGCCAAATGTAGTTATGACTCTTGTAACTTTGAGTGACTTTCTCCTCTGGGATTGTTTTGTTTGAATAAATTCTAGACAAACTGCTCTAACGTAATTAAGAAAATCAAAGACCAGAGAAAAGATAAAAAAATAAAGCTTATTGTGTCACAGATTTTTTTGTCTTCATGGTATGGCCTTTCAGATTGATGTTGCAGCCCCTAAGGTGGTACCAACAACACTAGAAGCCTAATTTAGGCCCCCGCATGTATCCATGTTAGTGAGATGCGAAACTATCTCACTAACATTGACCTCTGTTTCGTTCAGCTGGGAGGATATCATATGATGTAAACCCACAGAGGAAGGAGCTGAGTGTCCGTGTGTCAGAAATGTTGGAAGATAAAGACTACCACCTCCGCCTTTGCCACAAGGATTTCATCTGTGTTGGCACAGGAGCCTACACACTGGTTAGTCCCGCTGTTTCACATGAAACTGAAGCATCCTTTCAAACATAAGCACTCTCATGATCTCTTCAAATGATGTTTGGGTGTCGGAGTGCCCTTTGTCACTTAAAACCTTTCACCTACTTCTGTTAATTCTCTGCAAATTTTCAACTAATGCAATGCTGTTCTCTGATCCATAATTAATATCAAGAAGCAATAACCCCTTCACTTTTAAACCTCTTGGGAACTCTCACAGCTTGCTTGTATCAGACTGTGCCGGTGAAAAAAATGTGGCTAGTCAATCATGTGACTCAGGAATCCCAGAACACACAAAACCATGCTCACACATGCCAAAGAAAGAAGAGTACATGTCATGTTTACTTTCCAGATAAAGAAGGGGGAACATGTAAAGAGAGCCAACCTCCCTTACTCCCGACCTTTGCCCTGCCTCTGCATTGAGGTAAAATTTCTGCCAACACTCCTCATTTTAAGCATTTATGATCTGTTTCTATTGGTAATCACTTTTAGGAAAAGGGTTTTAACTTTTGCTAATACATTCCTCACAGGGATGGTCAGCTGTGATGGATGCCTCGAGAGTCCAGGTCTGCCCGTTCAAACACCGTGAGTCACTTGATTGCTTTCAGTCACGAGAAATTCGTAGTAATGTGAGCGTGGGGTTTAGCATTTCACAGCTAATAACAATATCAGTCTGAAAGATTGAGATCTCTCCTGCCCGCAGGTCTCGAGGAGCTGTGGCTTGGAATTAACTTTGACCCGCTTGAGGAGACGCTATCATGGGAGCCCGTCTGTCCCGTGACTGCTGTGGTTGCGTTGTGTCAGAAAAGAGGGAACGGCATCTGTGTGGATCTGCCTCACGCCTCACAGAATGTTAGCAGAGTAAAGGTATAAGTCCCTGACGTGTTGAAGCCGAAGTTGTGTTTACCTTGCCAGCTTTCTGTTCACAAAACACTTGAAGTTGGTGTTTATGCAATAAGCAAAAGTATGAAATCATTCTGCTGACGTCTTCTTCAATGACTGAGCAGGTGTCATTCTTTATCCAGTGGGAAGAAGTTATGACAACGGCAGTTTTGTTTTTGGGCCAGTAACATTTGTCTCATCTCCCACACATGATGTCAGAGGAAAGTGTTTACAAATTCAAGAAAACTGTGTAATATTGCACTTGGCCAGGCATGTTAAACTGTTTATTTTAAAGGGATTCAAAATAAGAGTAAGTTTATTCAAACCTCTTGCTTATGCTCATTTAATTGTTGAATCAGACCCATATAAAGCTTATCCAAAAACTTGCTAGAAACAGCGCAGTTGCAAGAACGAAGGTAGAGACTGCACACCTGTGAATCCTTAAACGAAACTGAGATTGTGTTTTGATCAGACATTGTCATCAGAAAAAAAAGGAACTCCCTGTTGATGTAAAAATAGCCAGCAGTGACGCAGAGCGACTCCCATCTGACAGCTGAATCCAGCTGACTGCTGCTCTGTGTATTTCATTAATAACTATTTCCTAAATATTTTCTTCTCAGATTACATTTATTAAAGTGGATCCACACCCTGATCTGTGCATGAAGGTAATGATCACTTTCTCCTTTTGACATAAATCATGTTTGTTGTTGGTACAGTACAACGCTCTAGTTCTATGCTGTGGGCCACTCAGGTTACTGGCTAACGGTAAGCTGTAAAGTGGCAGAGCTACGAAAGGGGAAAGAAAATAGATAAACGCATCTGTTTGAGAATAATGCTAGTTGCCTAGCAGTTCCTCTGCTACGCCTGTTCATTTCCATATAGTACACCCCACAGTAAAGGATCAAGATTTACTGTACTACAAAAAAAGGGAAACGCTCCGTTCAAACCCTCATCTTTTGTAGCTCAGTTCAGCAGTGAGAGTCTGGTAATCTAACCACAAAACAGAAGTACTGCTGCTATTGTTATCTGCAGTTTACACAGATTTACATCAGTGGTTAAACAGTTCATTGGAACTATTTAATGTGGGCTTGGTATAATGTGTACATGATTCATTTTTAGATTCCTATCTTAGAACTAAGGAGTTATGTGTATGAGCTTTATGTAACTGTTGGAAGAGGAGCACTATTAAATAAAACTGTACTATGTTCTTCAGTTCACTGCAGGCCATCAGTCCTGGACCAGGTGCCCCTTTGGTGATGCCAGATTCCAAGGTACTTTTTTTGTTTAGAGCAACATTTCCAATATATTATAAACATAATGCCATTATGTAATGTGGTATTGTAGCATTGGTCTCTGCAATGACAGCTGTATTTAATAATAATTTCCAGCATGGGAGGTGGTTGTGATGAGACAACATGGCCAGGAAGACGTGAAGATGTTGTCACAGATCACTGCAACGTTTTCTGTGGGGCTGTGTGCAAAGTCTGAAGGCTTGACTGTGTGCCAGATCGCCGACACCCACACCATGCACGTGGTAGGTGTCACAGAGAACGTATGAGTGATCTCATTTTCATACTTGTCAAACCTTTCAGTGACCCATTGCATGCGGCACAGAAGCATATGCGCCATGAAGGAGCTGTCACAACATGCTTGCGAAGATCGCGCGGCAGCTTCTTGTGTACCTGACTTTTTATTGCTGGAAAGCAACAGGTTTTCTTTGAGATTTTTGTAGCTTTAAAACACAGATTGTAATCACAGCAATACAAAGTCATTACATCCTCAATCAAAGGGTATCTGACACATATATCAGCAACATGAAATGTGTTAAAACATGTTTTCGGGTAAGCCGCTTATCAGTGTGTGTTTGTAATGCTTCATTAATCAAGCATCTCTCTAGTGAATTACGACTGAACAGTAGTATGGCTGATACCACAAAATAGAGCCAATAAAAGCAAAACAGAAACCGTGAAAACTTCCACAACACCTGCA
The DNA here is from genome assembly GCF_023349555.1 of Cebidichthys violaceus. Classification (NCBI taxonomy): domain Eukaryota; kingdom Metazoa; phylum Chordata; class Actinopteri; order Perciformes; family Stichaeidae; genus Cebidichthys; species Cebidichthys violaceus. Next base: position 1,797,314 of record NW_027176384.1, read on the forward strand.
CAGCTAAACTCCTACGTTTTTTTTTGTATGTCTTTTTTCTCTTTCTCAGGAGAAACATAAAGCTGTTGGCCTGAACCTGGCAGGGGAACAATGCAACTCATGTTTACAGGTATGTTTGTGTATTTTTGAGGTAATCTGCATGTTCCCTCACATTTAGACAGACAGTGACATTGACACATTTTGTATTTGGACAGGTGAAGAGGCTCGATGTGAAGTTTGCTGCCACAGTCATTCACTGTCTTGAGCAATGCAGTAAGTACAGTTTTACAGCTCCCTTCTTCTCTTCTTCTTCTGGTTCCATCATGTCTTGTCTGTTCCGACTCTTTTCTTTTCCCTCCTTTCACTTTAAATGTTTACAACCTGAGGCGCAGTTTAAAATGCAAATGGTTTCCACTACCTCTTTTTTAATAAACATGGATTGAAGCAGTAAGAGTTTACTGTCACGCAATCTCCAGTAGGGTAATCACAAACATATGTGTCTCTGAAGTTTGCCCCAAGTGGTGTCTTGGCAACATTTTGAGGAATAAAAGGATCCTCTGTAACTAGCATTGTGTACTTTGTGTGATTTAATAGATGAAATTGTTCTGTATAAACATAATGGCTCTGCAAAAAGTGAAGAAGACCATCTTTGATGCATTTCAGCTCCAATTTCTTTACGCATAGTTGACAACTTAAAACATTGAGAAACTGACGAGAGAACAATGCATGCTGGTTGAATCATCTTTGAAATGTCTGAGGAACAGATAATTGTTTTGACAGAGAAATCCTATCAACCGAGTGCCATGAGTCTAATAGTCTTTACACTGTGAATTATCTTATCACAGATCAAACCGGGCCCCACAGACCTGTCGTCTCCAGCCGAGCCTCTTGGGACTTGACTTGCGTCATTTTACCTGCTGCCGTCTGCCTCTCTGGCATCATCATTTTCACTTTGGCGCTCCACGTACTGTTAACCGGTAGGTAGAAAATCACTCCATCACTCTTGTTCAAGGCTTCAGTGCTGCAGACTGCTTAAGGGAACTAACCACTTATTCATAGTGTTCTAATATAAATAAAAAACAGTTTTAAAGTCAGACATCATGTCAAAAAACAAGGTGATAATAATATTTCACAGTACATGTCATACTAAAACAAGCATAGATGTACTTTTTCTTTGAACTTGTGGTGCTGTACCATATATATACTGTATATATATATATATTCATACGTATATATATACGTATATATATATATATATATATATATATATATACATATATATATATATATATATATACGTATATATATACGTATATATATATATATATATATATATATATACGTATATATATATACATTGTTGCAATTGTTTTTAGGTTACTATAAACTAATATATGTATATACATATATTAGTTTATAGTAACCTAAAAACAATTGCAAGTACCATGGGTGCCCTGTATCAGGTAGTGCAACATGCACAACTCATTTGAATAAAGCCACTGAATTTGTCATTGTGTTACATTTCCTCATCCTCCTCGTCTGATTAATCCTGTATTCTTTTTTTAGTCTATCAGAGGAGGAAACAAAAAATAAATAGAGGCTGCTTCTCTGAAAAGACAACAGGTGAGGTTATCACAATAATGATGACTAGAAAACATGTACATTTTCAACCTGAAAGCTGAACCTAAGCCTGTGTTTTGACAGATCCTGTTTCTGACTGTGTAGTCCCTGTATTGCAAACACAACCTGCTCTCCATGGAGGGTTCCTCATTACCGATTCACCACAATGTGGGAACACTGAGAAAGCCAACTTAATCTCTGACTGACCAAAGAACGGCGCTCCGGTCAAAGGCATTACTTGTAATGTGCAGCAAAAATCTGTAAAGTTGTTACACAGACCAAATCTGTTCTCTGTTGAATGCAGCGTACAATGTTGGGAGAGATATTTCAAATGTTATGTATGTTACTGTTTTTTTGCTGGTTAGTATGCTTGTTATAGTTAATGGCTGTTGTTAGGTGTTATCTGTTTGGGTGAAAGTTAATGTACATATTTCTTTTAAGTTAAAATATTCATTCAGTTTGCAGCTAAATGGTCTGTTCTTGTCATTATTTAAATTAATATTTTCAATAAAAAAAGCAAAATATGAAAGAAAACCTGCTCAATCTATTTTTCTCATAATGAACTTGTGGCCATAATGTCCACACGTCTTATTGTCGTTGTATCAGAAGCAAACAGTCACAGCATTACATAATTTGACAATTTGCTCCTGTTTGGTACCGCAAACAGGAGCAGCGAGTTTAATCCCCACCTCTGACACTTAACACTTCACCAAACTGGTATTTGCTACTGTGTTGAGCTGTATTGAAACGTGTTTGTCTTATTTTATCCAGGCTCCCACACCATGCACTTTGTTTGGACGCTTGTTAAGACGAGCCAGCACTGCTGTTTTGCTGAGTTTCCTTCTAAGTGCCACTCTTCATTTGCATCTTTACACTCACATAATTCGGCTAACATAATGAAGTAAATTAGCCCCCATGAACCTTTTTAATCATAAGAAAAAAACATTTTAATTAATCTATGCTCATAAAGCATTATATTAACAGAAAATGTTGTAACAAAAATATTAAAGCTGCTGTCATTCATATTGTTATATTGCATCACATGAGTGAGGGTAAAGTGAAAGGAGTCACTTATACTGAGGATCCGATATATTGCTCAATTCTGCAGTGTTTTACCGTTATTCAACACGTGTTTCTTGTTTTACAATCTGCAATTATACTCTTTTGGTTCACTCTCACCGCTCTCATCAACCTTGTTTCCAGCAGCAGCTTCTGTCAGCCTAAAAGGTCTAATAAATCACCTGCACACAGCCTGTGCAGCTCCAAACAACAGACACACTGTGGTGAACATAGTGGAGCATTTAGCAGCTAAAGAGGCAGATATTTCTCTCAGGGGTTGGTAGAGACCAAAAACAGAGCTAAAAAAGCAACCACGAGGATTAAGCTATGAAAGAGCAGGCATGTCCTAATATCAGGCCCAATGTTGGGCTCCAGTTGCACCTTCTATTAGGAGTATTGATAAGAAATTTTTTTTCAAGTCATGGCACATTTCTTTCTATTGATTCCAGTCTATGGCTTTAGCTTGATTTCCCTGGTTGCCTGGGAATGACTTGATGGCTCGATCACTTCATCTTTTTGTGTACAGGAAGTATTTGCGCTTGGTTTACATAGGCAGATGAAGTTTGCTCAGAACAGGACAGGACACTGTACCAGTAAGAGAACAGAGGCCTCTATGTGCAGACACTTACTCAAGTACAAGTGCACAATCCACCCTGTGATCAGAATTTCACACACAAGGAACTTGTCACTGCAAAACTCTAAATGGGTCAGTCTTTTCGTTCGGGTGTGCTGGCAAACATTTCCTTGTTAGATTGGTTTTAAATGCCAAGTAAGCAAGCATGTAAAACAAGGTGAGTCACTAAAACAAGAGATGAATATATCTATAACTGATCACGTGACAGAAGGTAGGAAATTGAAAAGTGGTCTCTATTATTATCCTTTACCACAGGGCTGAAAACATTACGCAGAAGAATATGTTCATCATGCCTTTTCACAAAACCTGGATTCACGAGAAATCCTTCCTCATAGTAGAGAGAAATCTAATCTTCTTGCATGAATCATAAAACATGTCCACGTTTGTTTAGGGAAAATATACGTGAGCTAATATACCAATGTGTCATCATTTATCATAACTTAGTCATGTTGAGGAAATAATGCAATTTGACGGTAAGCTGATTGTCGTAATCATTACAATTCATGATGACTAAGGTAGAAAATCCAGAGCACATATCAGATGATGTTCAAAGGATCCTGGACCTGAACCAAGTGTTGGTAAATGTTCCAAAAATAATTACTGCTTGCTCATTTGGGGAGTTCACACAATTGCCCCACTTATGTCTGATATTACATGCAGATGAAAACCTCGCTGTTTACATCTATAAGTAGATACCAAAGAAAAGATCTCCATATGTTTGCACATGTATTTATTCAATTATTTATCTTCTCTAAATGTTAATTGTAAATGCTGTCCTCTCCACATTGCCAGGAATGAACTGGTGAATAAACACTGAATCATTTATTTTAATTGGCTTAAAAGTGGACACATTTTAATGTTTTAAGTCTACTTAAAATGATGAAAAACACATTCCAAAAGCATTGTTGCAGGGATGGAACCCAAAAGGCACATGATTGTGTGTTCTTGGCAGCCGGCCTGAGGGACCAGTGGGTGGTTTTGCTCTGATGCTACCCCACCTGCATGCAATTTTGTATGAAACTCTTAACTGATAAAAGCAGAACAATTGACTTCATCAAGTTATCATAGAAGAGTAAGGTAAGGTTTTCCTTCAGCTTCCCTTTCAGTCTAGGGCTTGGAAACAAAGACCCGACTGAAGCTGTAAACTGATCTGCTTGCAACATCAGGTATAGAAATAACACAAAATCACTTGGTTGACTTCCAACGATGATCTCACTTAGTCCGGTGCTACATCACCGGAATCAACAGCACAGTGCAGGCAGTCATACTAGGTCTACAAGATAATGTTTGTATCTATATATCAGGAACATGTCCCTTTATAATCAATATGAAAATGGTAAACAACATTATTACCACATAAGTAAAAACAAATGTTAAGATGATTTTGAGAACTTGTTGCACAAGTCCATGTTTGATCAAAATGATACAACTTTTACAGAACAAATGTTTATATTTGATAATAATCCTAAATCAAACTTCATAATGCCCCCCACCCCCTTAAAAACAACTACACAATATCTAAGAATACAGTTATCTTAACTGTAATAATAATGATTTAATTTACACCATATCTACAGTGTACTTAAATACATGGTAAACAGTGCCATCTTCAGGCCAGTTTTTCCCAGAGGAAAGCTTTTTTAAATGAATGACTGAACATGTTGTATGATTTACCTATAGAACAGATTCCCTAACATTATTTGCTATCAAGATAACCAAAGATAATAAAAACTATGCAGAAGTACAAAAGGCTAATGCTAACCACAACCCTAATTCATCTAAATGCTTTATGCAACAAACCTCCGAGGTTAGGTTCAGGAAAAGATTATGGTTTGGGTAAAAGTGGAGATGGTGAGAACAAGGTGCCAGAGCCACAGAAGAAGGAAGAAGAAGGTTGACAAATGTCAAACATCATATTGTGTCTAACCAAGATGTTGTTCGTAGACAAAAACTGCATCGCTGCCAACTTGGGGAAGTCATTACTGCTCTTCTTAGCAATTCCAGTGACTGGGTCTTTTGCTAAACGACCCTTTTCCAAACTGAAGCTTATTCATTAAATCTTAGCTGAGGAGCTCAATGGGACCGACCCATTTATCTGGATTTGCCACACTATCGATTGAGAATGCCAGTGCCTGCAAGCTGGATCTAAAGGGTACCATAGACGACTTGGCACAGCAAAAAGCCCAGAGAGTTCACCTATGATGTGAGTAGAAGTTATTTATTATTAATTTGACTAATAATCAACCTACATACTAGTGTTTTGTATTGAAAGGAGAAGGGTCTAGCTGTAGAGCTCCAGGCTCAGGCCCACCTCCTCCTCCTGAACCTTTTCTATCATCAATGTAGAGCCAATTGAGATTATACTACAAATACTGCATCATATCATATAAGCATATCATGTATATTCATATGTCAAAGGTAACTGGTAACTTTAGGCTTAAAATAAATGTAGTGGGGTGAAAAGTACAATAGTTAGCTCTAAAATGTATTGTAGTAGTATTAGAAAGTTGCATAAAAAGTGTATAAAAATGAATCTGAAGTACAGTACTCTGTTATTCCATCATTGAATGGACATATTATGTATTCAATTTACCCTCAGCAGGCTACTTTATATATACAAGATATGTGAAGTAAAACAATACACTACTCAATGTAATACAGTGGCATGTAAACGTCATGTATTGATAAGGAAGCACGATAAAAGCACATTCATTTTCCACCGTGACATCCTGGTGATGTAGATAGGTCCCAGTACCGGAGGTGCTCGAGCCTGGAGCTCTGCAACGGGATGTAATTATTTTAAAGGCTTATGTGCAAACATGAATAATGTTGTCAATGTGCGGGTACGCTGCCAAGATGATGTTTCATATGTCATGGTGTGCCATCACCAATAAGTGTCAAGTTTCATCTGTGTCGTGATGAGCCGTCACCATTTATCTGTGCCAAAGTGCTCCGTCACTCTTGTTTCCGTCAGTATTACATTTTGTTATGTTAGGTCTGATTTTGAAAGGCCGGCCCACCTTCTATATCTTGTATCGGGGCCCTGTGCTGCCTTCTGGCTAGATAAAAGAGTTGCAAATTCCAGTTACAGTTGATTTTTTTCTGACACGAAGCACAGGCCATGGATGTGTCTCAAACTGATCGATAACTCATTTTATGACTGTGCCAAGCAAAAAATGTTGCAGTGCTCTGGAAACTCAACCCTTGACAATTGCTAGAGTTTGGACTTTTTATACTGTGAAAAACAAAGATAAAATATGATGTAGTTATTATCTAATCTTCATGTGCTTCCTGTGAGTTGTGTTGGAGGTCTGACTAATTGATTTTATTGCCACATACTTTTCACTGACCTATAAGGCCATTAGTCCCTACATGTCGTTCTACAGTGGCCACAAGATGGAGGTGTTCACCAACACTTGACTTGAAATAGACACACACAAGGCATGGATTGTATCTGTTCATGGTGCAAAGCAGTGAAAAGTAAAAAGTCACGCCAATGATTAATGACTAATGACAAAGTTTGAATAAACACAACAGCCACAATGAAGTATTGTCTGAGAAGTAGAGCTGCTACTGAATATATACACCTAAAGTCCACCTGAGCAAGGCATTAAACCTCAGATCAATTAAGAGGGTTAAATGCAGCCAAACATTAATGCTGAAGATACAAATCTAATCTGTGACATATCATCAGTCAGTGCTGTTTAAAATAATGTAGTTTCTTGTGATGAAATTCTGTAGTTAATCTTCATCTGAAGTACCCATATTACTTTCTCTTTTTTGGTCTTGTTTTACTTCAATTAGTGCCTTACTATATTCCCAGAATACCTTTGGATAACCTCTTGGGGATTGAAAACGTTCACCTGGAGGTTTTACATGCATATAAATAGAAAATCTTGAATTTATTCCAACAATATGCAGACGAAAGTGAGAATTTCACAGTCATATTCAAAACGATCAGCCTATATGTTGAAACTGCATTGCAGATAATTATTAAACTCTATTGTGATTTGATGGAATTATCTGAACATGATGTCATGCTGTCTAAGCATGGCTGGTTATCCACAAGGATAAAGATGCCAGGTACAGTGCCAGTAGCTGTTTTTGGTGGAATTTCCTTCAAAACAAGAAATGAGGTGAGTACAAATAAATAGGCTATCATTGGCACATAGGATGATGATTTAGGCCTTCAGGTAAAACACTACCATGCTTCTGTCTTTGTCTCTAGCTGCCTGTCCATCTCCGTCTCTAAGCCCATACGGTGAAAGAATGGCAAACTCCGAGGCCAGAGACAACAGACAGGGATGAGCTAATCCTTGTTGTGTATAATTCCAGACATTCCGATGGGGTGTTGTTCCCGGGCAGGCTAATCGGTGAGCGCCGACGCAGCGCTCACGCGGGGGCTTTGCGCTCAACAAACAAATACAGGCCTGTAGAGCCGTAGAGAGTGGAAAGTTGATGTCAAATAGGCAAGTATTCACATACAGAGGCACTCACGCCCACAGGTATGTATGGAAAGACATACATCCGGAAACACACACACGTAAGAGGAGAGTCGCAAAACTGGGACAAAGGTGAAAGGTTTAAGGTGGAAAGAAAAGAAAAGAAGAAAATGGATGAGGGGATGGAAAGATGAGGGTAAATTGCTGTCACTTTGGCTTTTAAAATGATGGAAAGTATGTCTTCACACAAATACATGCTGTGCATTCATAAACATTTGTGTACAGGTGGGTGGGAGACTGTGTGCGGAAAAAATGAAAGGATGAATAAATATACAGAGGAGCAGGAAGGTAAGAGGTGCTGTAGGTCCAAGTGGTGACAGATGACAAGGTAAAGAACCTCCTGTAGATGAAAAGGATGAAAGACAGGGGTTGTCAGACAGAGGACGAGCAGACATGTAGCCCGTAGATAAGACGACAAGCTTGTCGAAGGAGGAGAGACAGTAGGGCTTTCGAAGAAAGGTACGGTGCGCGTCGGTAGGTCCTGTTGATGAGAATAGGAAAAGCTCTTTTCGCACACAGAGGCCTCTTTGTTCCTTTGTGAGTCATTCTAGAAAGGGCACAGCTGTAAACAGTCGAGATCAGTCCATTAGGCCCTGAGGTGCCAGAGCTCCAGTGTTGACTGTGTATCCGGAAAGAAACGGCAAGTTTGAGTCATCAATAAACAGAACAGTCAGATGAGTGTGTACAGTAAGTGTGTGTTGGGGGTGTGTGTGTGTGTGTGTGTGTAATGGGAGGCGGAGAGGAGGAGTGCAGGCTTTAGGGGGGATAATGGCGCAGAGTAGCACGGGGCAATGATCTCATGCCTCTCCCAGCTGGCAAACAAGGCCTTTTCCATGGGCTTCTATCTCTCTGTCGCCCCTCCGCTGGTCTCCAAATCCCTCCCTTTCTTTCTCACACTAGCAACTCTTTTTCATCCCTCACTCTCTCACTTTGCTCAGTGTTTACACTGGAAATAAACATTTTGCGGCAGTGGTGGCGATTCTTTCCGTCCCTCGACTCTCTGTAAATGTCTCAATTCAAAGCGAGTGAATATCTATCCCCTAATCAAAGCAAACCTTTGAATTGACTTCCTGCCTTTTAATTGGCAGTTGCCTCGCTTATATTCAACAGGACTTGTGCTTCAAATCAGCGCGGATCGCATCATGAATGCCAGGTCACTATAGTGCAGCTATTAAAGGCTGCAAAAATAGCCCTGAGCCAGTGACAGCAGTGGAGTCACTGGTCATTGTCAGCTACGTTGACCACTGACCTGTCGCGACCCCGGCACACGCCAGGCCTGCTGCCGACTCCCACCCCCTCCTCTAGGTTGTGTTTGTTGCCACGTTAAAGCCATGTGAGTACCCCTGTTGGAAGGCAACCTGTGACCCTTGACATTTCAGTAGTTGAGGTCAAGCCATGTAGTGGTTGGCCAGCTGTGGTGATTCCATGCTCCAGTTTGTGTGTGTGTGTGTGTGTGTGTGTGTGTGTGTGTGTGTGTGTGTGTGTGTGTGTGTGTGTGACAGGGGCAGGTGGGCAAGAGTACCAGTACAGTACCATAAAGACAACAAAACAATGGCAAAGGCAGCAGAGGGGACACAATGAGCTCACTCAGCACAAACATTGTTGTAGAAAGAGAGGGCAAAATGCAGGGGAAAAATATGGCTGACCAATGCCAAGACATTATGTCGTCCTGTTCTTGTTTAGCACTCATTACAAACACCTTTAAAGGAACAGTTCGACAGTTTGTGAAAAAAACTCTCAATTGCTAATAGTCAATTAGCTTAGCACTACGACTTGAGGCAGAGTTCACACTGCCAGGTGACCAGTTTAATGTTTTCACACCTCAGTTTTTGTATAGATTAAACATATCTATCTATCTATCTATCTATCTATCTATCTATCTATCTATCTATCTATCTATCTATATATATATATATATATATATATATATATATATATGTATATGTATATATATATATATATATATATATATATATATATATATATATATATATATAAAATATAATGCGTTTGTGTCTTTATGATAAGCTAAGCTAACCAGCTGCTGGTTGTAGCTTCATATTTATCATTCAGACATGAGAGTGGTAACTCTAGTCTAGAGATGTTGATATAGAATTGTCTAGAATGCCATTAAAAAAAAAAGAAAAACTGCAAGCACCACTAATGAAGTATCAAAGACATATACTGTGTTTTAAATCTAATAACTGGCAGTAAACCAGAGACACTAACAATACATATATATATATATATATATATATATATATATATATATATATATATATATATATATATATATATATATATATATATATATATATATATATATATATGTTTTTTTAATTTAGGTGAACTGACCCTTTAATCTGCATCCTCTGTGTCATCATATTATTATATCTCTTTGTGTTTTGATTATGAAATGAAACAAAAGAGACAAGTATGTGATTCAACATGACTCGAGTATGTCTTTTTGTGTGTCAGCCCTCAAACACTTTGATCCGGGTGAGATGTCTTTGTCAGAGTGAAAGCTCAGCCGAATCTCAACGCTCCTGTCTTCACTGTGAGAGCAAAGACAAAGAACAATAACATGGAAACACAATACAGTGGCAGTTTTTTCTGCAGGAGGAGGATGGAGTGTGTGTGTGTGTGTGTGTGTGTGTGTGTGTGTGTGTGTGATGACCCCCCACTGTGTGCTAAGCAGAGCGGGTGGGGGTGGGGGTAAGGGGCCCGTGGGTGGATGAGTGCCAGGCCTTTTCCTGCAGTTCTATAAGCTCCCCACTTGTCGGGCTTTGCTTGATAATCAGTGATGTGTGTGTGTGTGTGTGTGTGTGTGTGTGTGTGTGTGTGTGTGTGTGTGTGTGTGCGTGCGCGTTTGGCACAGGAGCTGGCAAGGCTTCAGAGGGATCTGCCAACCCCCCATGCACAATGGCTTTTATAAGAACAGGGCCACTGCACCAGACCACAGTCATATTCTATACAAGATACAGGATCCCATCAAAGAAAGATGAGTGTGTTTGTGTATGTGTGTGTGTGTGTGTGTGTGTGTGTGTGTGTGTGTGTGTTAATTGACAAAGACAAGTACAAAAAAGGGAGAGGAAGGGATACTAGTTAATTACAGAGGGGAGAAAAAGAGAGACAAAGGCAGGGAAAGAAAAAGTTACATTAAAAAGCAAAGAAAAAAACAGAGTGGGACAGAAGAGTTCACTGTGGAAAAGAAACCAACTGGGAGAAGGGAAGTTAGGTGGAAAAAGACACACACACACACACACACACACACACACACACACACACACACACACACACACACACACACACACACACACACACACACACACACATTGTGTCATGCTGTTGTAACACACTCACCACCTACTATACATCACACACCACATGGAGGAATTCAGTGCTGGTATTCACATATGGCTCAGATACTGGCCATCTAAGTGAGGCTGGCATATTAACTATTGAGGATCACACTGATATACTGCTACTCTTAAAATCCAAGGCGATGCCAAAGATGCACTGAAACCTCCATATGGGATTTTTTTTTTCATGCATCTCTCATAACATTTCATTTTTTTAAAACTGGTACATATGCCTTGCTGCCATTTATTGCCAAATCTGCGTACAAGTCGACTGATAAGTAAAAAGATGTAACAGTGTTTTAGTTGTCCATGAAAGAGCACTGACATTTTTTTTCAACTGTAAAACCTGTTCTGTATTTAAATGTAAGGCTTCATGAAATAATGGATGTTTATCATATGTGTATGATGCTAACAAATATTGGCTGATGTGACATTTTAAACACTTAAAGATTCATATTGGCATCATCTAAAAAATCTGTTTGCGTTCTCTTGAACACTTTAGATTCAGAATGATGCAATTCTAACAATATCTCTGTTAACTACTAAGAAGTGCAATTTTGAAATGGCTTGGGTAGAGATCTCTTCACAGCAAGTACAGACGGGAGCAATGATTGCATCAAGCAATAACTCTTTCAATCCACATATCAGCATGTCACTATTGTTTATAGACTCACTTGAAAAAACATGAAACCATCCTTTAAGGTTCACTTAACATTTATTTCCCTTCAGATGATCTCCTATAGATTAAACCGAGCCAGTGACTCAGCTTGGGCTGCGGCTGACATTCCAGCCCTTAGTATAGTGATATACAATACTGTACTGGCAGCGCGCCATGGCAGCCACCGCATGCTACAGTTATTGCAGCAGTGGTGGAATGGCAGATGAACTCGTTGGCCTTTTATGTAGTAAATGATGAAAAAAAAGGGAGAGCCACAACCGCAGCATTGTTTAGCTTGAGGGATGCACATTGTGTACCTCAACAGCAATGTCTTTCATCATCACAGCATATCCATATGGTTGGCCTATATCCCAGCCTGTGTCCCCTCACATATAGGGGCCCTGTGGGAATTAAATTCTGCTGTAATAAATATGGTTGGATCCCCCAACCTCACACACCCCGCTACCCCCTTCAACCTTTATTATTATTGTCACCTTAGGGGCCTGATTCGGCCCCATCGGCCCTCAGACCTTTCCGAGGCGTACGTCTCCAGGGGATGCACATCTCGTACAATTCATTGTGATGTATGCATGTGTGAGTCCTGTGATATTTCTGCCTGCATTTGAATCATTTTCTGTGACCCTCTAGTCTACTGGGGAAGCTCTCGGCGTGGACATCAGAGTGGCCCTGAGGGTGAATGCCCTGTAATTATACTACAATACCCAGGGGGGCACGGAGCTAGACCATTAATGCCAGAGCACTGACGGACTGTTGGTAATTGCCATTTTGGAAGCTGAGGTCACACGAGCATCTTCAGCTAAGAGATGCTGAGGTGGCATTTTCAGGAAAGCTGAACATGTTATACAGCAGCTGTGCCTCACGTTTTTGCTTCCTTTCTACTTTTTCATTGTGCTGCTCTCGATTAACTCATTGAACCCCCCCCCACATTGTATGTATGTTGTTCTGCCATGATGTAGAGCTAGCATTGTAACTTGCTCACAACAATAATGAAATGCTGATTTTTAGTACATTATAAGGTATGTTCATCATCTTAGTTTAGCGTGCTAGCATGCTAACATTTGCTAATTATCACTAAACACGTAGTACACCTGAGTCATCATTTCTGCAGGTATTTGGGCATAAATTGAAACATTGGACAAATTAAGATTTTGACCTGATAATAGCAATAAATGAAATGTTTAGGGATCATCAAAATTATTCCAATTCATCCTGAGTGGAGCATAGATCTCTGTACCAAATTTCAAAGCAATCCATCCAACAGTTATTTCAGTCAATATACCACAGTGTTGGCCGACCAACAGTGGCTAGCCTGGCTAAAAACCCTACCTTGATGAAACCACAATAAATTAATGCATTGCCCATGGCTTGTCATGTCCCTTTCAGGGACATCATAAGTAAACACTGCGTAATGGTATGTCACTTATTTTAATAGTGACTACAGCTATAAGAGATTTAACCATCAAATAAATTGAATCCTTTTAGGATAATCCTGTGGCCGTGACTCATCCCTCCATATTAAAGGTCTATCATGGATCGTATGAATTCTGTTCTCTTCTATTCTATACATAATACATAATTCAGCATTTTCAAACCAAACCACAGTGACAACTACATGTCAATAATAGATGCATTTCTGCTCTGTAATGGAACATACATGGGCACACACACACACACACACACACACACACACACACACACACACACACTCACACACTTATATGCACCCTCACACAGCTGGGCAGCCTATTTTAAGGCTTATCCACAATTCAGTTGTCAATCACGAATCATGACAGGTTGTCTCCTTCTGCTACTGGAACAATACATCAAGACACAAAGAGCCAGACGCTTGTTACCACTCTTACTGAGCATCCTGTCTCTCTGTGTCTCTGTGTCTCACCCTCCCTTTATCCTTCCTGCTTTCTTTCTCTTCCCCCACCAGTTTCTCTTTCTTTCCACCTACCCTCTTTCTCATTCCCCCTCTCTCTCCTCCCACTGTGTATTTTCGTGGTGGCGGTGATTTTTCCAGTCTTTAATTCACTGAATACCCTGATTCAAAGGACGAGCATGTGTTTGCATGTGTGCTTCTGTGTACGTGAGTCACCACCGCAACTGCACAGACACACAGACAAGCTGTGTAAGGAGCATGTGAGTGTTTTAGGTGTATCTTTGTCTGTACTGATGAGTGCATTGTGTGCGTGTTTCTGATAACCATACAGGCACATGTGCATCATTTGTGGTTGTAAAGTGTGTTGGGGTAATGCAGTGGCGGGTCACTTGTTCATTGACGGTGGCCCGCATGCACACACACGCACGCACAAGGGTTTCTTTATACTGTGGAATATAGGAAGCAATCCTCCGAGGACCTTAAAAAAGCCGGGAGAGGTGGATGTGCAGTGAGGAGAGGAGGGTGGAGCACCCGTGGTTGGGGGTGGGGGTGGGGGTCAGAAGTCAGAGCAGATGGCAGACATTGCTGTCGCCCCTCCCCCTATACTCTTTCTCTCCTCACCCTCCTCTTCCCCCATGGCAGCTCAGCAGGTTATGGAGTATGGGCAATTAACGAGCATGGAGGAGGTCCCTCATATAGCCCACCACCCACCCACCCAACACGCACACACACACACACACACACACACACACACCATCCACCTCCACCCAATTGTGTGTGTGTGTGTGTGTCATGGAGGACCACTCCATCAAGCAGCCCGCCCCGGGGGGCCAACATGCGCACACACACACTTCATTAGTGATGCCAGAGACAGGTGCAAAGACGCTCGACACCTGCCAATCAAAAATCCCCATTTTTTAATACAGATAATCGCACGTCATGTAAATGCAGTTTGGAACGCATACAAGTGGGGCCGGAGCATAAAGTGGCGCTAAACATGCATGCAAACAGAAACACACACTTTCCAATAACAGTGACAGGAGCCCAGATAGAGAGCTTCAACCAGTGAGCCAATTCATGAAGTTTGAGCTTTTTTTGCTGATGGGATAACTCTAGAATAGAATTTACAACAACCAAATAATAACCCTACTATCTTAGCAATCAGTCGCAGAAACAGTCTTGCCATCCCTCCCTCAATTTTTCCTCTTCATTTCTTCCCCTCTTTGCCACCCTCCCTTCTCTCTCCTCCCCTCCCAGTGGCACGGCCTGTCATTTACAGCCTATGATTAGAATAATAAGACTAATTAAATCCATATCGCCGAGGCTCTCAAGCACAGCAGTGTGTGTCTTGTGTGTGTGTGTGTGTGCGTGTGTGCCCACTCGTCTGCTACTGTTGCCTACCGTTCAAACCAGGCTCCACACATGACAGTGGGTTACTGTGGAAAGCCCTTTCGAACATAAACAAACCATTATAAATGCTCAGCTGTTGAACAGAGTTCTGTGGCCTTCACAAACAGGCAGCACGTATAGACTTTCCATTTAAGGCTGCGTCCAAGAGCGGGAGACTCTTAAGAGCCAAGAGAGGGAACAGTAACACTGTGTATAAATAGAGAGAGAGAGAGAGAGAGAGAGAGAGAGAGAGAGAGAGAGAGAGAGAGAGAGAGAGAGCTGTAAAAACCAGGAGAGAGAATAGTAATATCGAGACGGAGACAGAAAGTGAGACATTATACTTTTTGCTTCAATAAAAATCGTTTACAGTGGAATTTAGTTTTGTTCCGAAGCTCTCTTTGTCATGGAACTATACTTTGCACTTTTCATGTGCACAACCAAATGCATGGATGCCTTCTAGGAGAAACCAATAGTCCAAAAGTGTGAGATGCTAATCTGATCAATGCACAGACTTAACATTTTAGGTTTTATTGGAGGCAACAAATCCACAGTGATTGGGTGGGAAGTGAGATGCAGCCAGGAGGAAGCTATCAACACAGGCTCTTCATATAAACACTTTTTACCTTTAGATGTGTTTATGACCGTACCTGGTTGAAACACCTGAAAGTGGCAACTCTGTAAATAATTTTTCTACTCAAATTTAATTAAAATTTGTAATGCCTGCCCTGTACAAGAATATTTTCTATACACTGTATTGGCGTGTTGCTACTTTTTCTTTTTTGTAAATCATTTGAATACCTCTTTCATCACTGACAGCGCCTCAGACGGAGAGACAGACAAACAGACGGGGAGACAGGCTCGAGTTCCTGAGCTCCGGGTTACAGAGGACTCTTTCTGTTGAAAGAGACAAGCTCGCCTTTCCCTCTTTCTGCGTCTTGTTCCCTGTTCGGGAGAGTTTAACTTTTCTATTAAACATGTGGTGCTGAAGGGGGCAACTCAGGGGAACCCCAACCTGATATAACACACACACACACACACACACACACACACACACGCACACGCACACACACACACACACACACACACGCACACGCACACACACACACACACACACACACACACACACACGCATGCACACACACAGTGGAGTTCTGTCAGTGTTGCAGACTGTCTGTCTCCTTGTCGATCCAGCGGTGACTGTAACTAGGTGTAATGGCCAGCCTGTGGTTAGAAACTCTATGGGCCTATTCACAAGCCCCCCCCCCACCCCCTTCTACACACACACACACACACACACACACACACACACACACACACACACACACACGTACACATACCACACCTTCACTGTGGGAAAATAGGGATGCCCTTTACTCCTTTGGATGGAAAAAGAAATATGTTTCAATTAGTAGCTCAGTCCAAATACGCCACTGTAAACACTGTGTGTGTGTGTGTGTGTGTGTGTGTGTGTGTGTGCTGCTGTGGAATAACTCAACTCCAGGGTCCACTTTGGCTTGGGGCCAAAAGCATTACCATACAAATCCAAGTGGCGCTGCCCCCACATTTATACAGCCAAGGTATTTGGGGTGTATTACACTCTGTTGCACACATACACATATAAACACAAATACACAGCACTATATACATGGCCAGAAACTTAAAATATATTATGGATTTTTTTCCTCCTGGCAAGTAAACATTTGCGTACTTTCTCACATTATTCCCAGGGTAACAGGCTTAGAGCTGTGAAGCCTAGTGTATATATTTGGCTGAGGCTGAGGAAACATTACATAAGTTAGGGGGAAAATATACCATGGATGTATACATGTATGAACATCCATGGATATCTTAAAGAAACAGAGTCTTTTTGTGGCAATCTCAAACCTTTTTTTTTTTCTACATGCAACAAAATAGATTGACTATTGTACAAGACTCTTCTGTATTTCTGTCAGTAGTTGGGCTCATTGCAATTACTCAAATTACTGTGTGTGTGTGTGTGTGTGTGTGTGTGTGTGTGTGTGTGTGTGAGAGAGAGAGGGCATATTAATAATAACAATATAATAATAATCTAACTATGTACATCACATTTTCTGCTCATCGTAACAATACTAATAAACGTGATCATTTTGGTCACTAATTGTGATATGAAATTTCCGCATCGTTTCATCTCTAGACCAGAGCTATAACAAAGTACAGAGAGACAAACCATATTTAGTATTTATATTAGATCATGGTTTTTGGGAGAACCTCTCTCTGTCTGTGTTCTAGTTTCATTCATAGAATACAATACAAAATGCACACAGCAGACAGATGTTGGTGTTGTTGAGGGAGCAGTGCTAAGTGTCAGCACTTGCATTATAAGAGTGAAGATTAGAATAAAGCCTGGAAGCTATAGACAGCAGTAGCAGATTAGCAGTAGGATCTAGATGAGAAAATTAATTTAGCCAAATTGATGTTCAATTAGAAAAAACTACTTCTATTCTATGGCCTTTTTGAAAAGATCTTTTTTTTCTGAAAATGAAATTTAAACTTTAGTAAAACATCATAATAACCCACTTCATGTAATATGACATTTAGAGAGGAAAATAAAAGCTTTACCTAGCAGTAACCTTGTATTGTTTATTTTAATCAAGCAGAGCAGATCAATTGATAATCTTTCATTTTGACTATAGTAGTCAACATGTCAATTCTTCCACTCTTTCTGCTGTGTTTTTCAACTTCTTATCCTGGGGTCACTTGAGGAGAAATGCAAATGATTTCTTCCTTTATTCAGCCAACCTCCCCGATGACCCCCATTACACTCCTCCAGCTCCAAAAGCCGTCTCTCTTTTAACTCATACAGAGAGACCCAGTCATTTACAACCGCCTCAAGTTCCATTCTAAGTGGATTTAAATGGATACAAGGGAAAGTCCAGTAATGAAGTTATTAAAAGGTTTCTGTAGGTCACTGAGGCTACAACTGTTTTCCAGCTCACCTTGCATCATGTCAACTGGATTTGAGGAGATTTGATCAAGACGGAGTCTGCATGTGAATGTTCTCCACAGTGCCCAGAGGGTGAGATAAGAGGAATATGGATGGGTATTCTTACTAAGGAGGGTGAAATTAAACCTTTTTTTCCCTCCCGTGAGGCTAAAGCGAGTCTGGATTTGTATGGAAATCAGCTGCAGGGGAAGTTGTCCTCAGATAGAAGTTCAGTGTGTGTGAATCTTTGAAATAAGAGTTGTGCTGCAGAGGTATGTTTGAGCTTTGCAGGGGAAGACAAAGAGGCAATTTGGATGCATCTCACAATGGGAGTTATGTGGTTATTGATGCAAGTCTTGTTTCATTACCTTATGATTTCTCAACTTTTAATGAAGTCGAGTGTCTTCTGTCGGATGACACACACACACACACACACACACACACACACACACACACACACACACACACACACACACACACACACACACACATTCTCTTGTGAATTAAAAGCAGCCCTGCAGAGGAATCTTTGATTAAAATCATCAATGGAATAATAAAAGAGAGAACACCATGTCCTTCACAGCCACAGAGGGGCTGATAATCAAGTGCAGACTACAAACCCATGGTGACCAAAAGGGCAAAAATGTTGTGGCTTCAGCAACAAGAGACAACACAACCACATTAGTTGTTTCAGCAAATGCCCAAAATGACAGGAGACAATGCTCACAGGCAGCCATATGAATGTATGTCCGGGAGCAAAGGAGGAAATACTGTGACGTTGTTACAGAGCCTCAAAGTTCAAAGAAGGTAAGAGAGAGGTCAACAAAATATCACACCGTCTCCTACCGACAGTAAATGTTGGTGTCTTTTTGATTATGTCCAGTT
This sequence comes from Cebidichthys violaceus, assembly GCF_023349555.1. NCBI lineage: Eukaryota > Metazoa > Chordata > Actinopteri > Perciformes > Stichaeidae > Cebidichthys > Cebidichthys violaceus. Next base: position 1,816,270 of record NW_027176384.1, read on the forward strand.
GTTCCGCAACTTTAATCATAAAAGTTATTTCAAACCAACACACCATCCTCCCTAAACATGTCAAATCCAACCAAATCTTAACCATAAAGGTGCCTGTTCAGAAAGCTGTTGTATTATCTCTGTGAGGATCATGCGATCGTTCGGATGTGTGCGTGCATCTGTGAGTGAGCGAGTGAGTGTATGTGCATCTCAGCGTCCGTCCAAGGCTAATCTTGCACTCTGCTGCAGCACACTGCATAATATTTTGGGTGGCCAGTTATGTCTCCATGCTCAAGACCCTTTTGTGGTTGCAGTGACTCAAAAACACTATTTGTTGCCCTTTTCATATTGCCATTCATTCCTCACTCCCTACTCTTAACTGGCCAATAGATAACACAGCTGACTGCATCGCCGATTCCCCATCGTCCAACCTGCGGCCAGAGACACAGCTACAATTTGTTATTGCCAGAGCCGTAGAGACTCCTCGACTATGATTGTTTGTTTTTCTTGGAGCGCGGTGGAATCTTGCAATGCCATCAGGAGCAATGAAAGGAAGCAGAGGAACCTGATTTATTTCATAAATCATCCGTCTCATTTACTACTGTCAGTATAGTGACATTTTGAGCAAATATGACAAAAAGTTATGTTAATTAAAGCTACCAACTGAAGCCTTAACCATAGATGTAACATAACACTGATTCACTGCTGATAGGGATACCTGCCAGATCAGGAAATGCTGATATAGGTTGTTTTGAAAGGAAATTAAACAATATACAGATCTATTTTCTCTTGAACAAATGGTTTCCTGGGATTATCAAGGTACAAGTTCAAATTCACTCTTGACTTTAGAAACAATAGTTGACAAAACAATCTCACCGCAAGGTGAGAAATAAAGTGAAATAAAAGTAAATTGACCTTGTGATAAGATTGTTTTGTCAACACTTATGGAAGATCATGCAGTAACTATGAGCTGCCTACATAATATGTGTATTTGTTATGTACATATTCCTACTCTCCACATATAAAATGAGGTGTCCTGTTATAAAACAACTGATGCAAATGTGAAGAACAAAGGAACATATGCATATTATGTAGCATGAACCAACAGCTATTGTCTGCTATTGTCTCCGAAACATTTGGCGCTACAAATTAGCTAAAGTGATGAAGATGAAGTTGATACTTCATTAGGCATCAACTCTTTGTGTTTTCATTGTGTTTGCGTTTATGAATGGCCAAGTCGACCAATACACACAAGCTCTTAATAACTAGGAGATGAACACAATATGAGTGTATATATGTTCAGTGTTTCTACCTTTCTCTAATGCAACAAAAGGAGCCATCTGTAGCCGTTGTCTTAGTTTGGGGATAAGCCGAAGCCAATCCGACCCTCTCAGGACTGATCTGCGGTTGGGCTCATAATCCTATTAGGAGTGGGTGATTTCTTCAAATCAACCAGGGGTTAGGAAGGCAGATAAACTGAAGCTTTTGGACAAAGAGCCACGTAAGAGTCACTCGATTAGGAGATAGCTTTTGTGAAAATATGACAGATGAACTCACCGTTGTATGTGACTGGCACTTATGTGCTAATTTGGAGCTAAGAGTTTGTTTACAAAATGTTTTAATCAGTATTTAGATATAAAGGATGTGTCACATGACCAATGGGAAAGGGGTCACTTGTAATGATAGAGCCCAGAGAGGATTATCATGTGACTCTGAAGCTCGCAGAGCGTTTTCGCGTCATTTGATGTCAGCGTATTGTTTTGGTTTGACGGTCTGAAACTTTGCTATTATCAGATCAGTCTGATATTTCCCTCAGGAGTTAACAAAGAAAATAGCCGAGCAGAGTGAGTGAACATTTGACTTACATTTGTCGGGTGTCCAGAAAAACGACAAATACATGTAATGCTGCTTTAAATATCTGACGCATAAAATAAGTCGGAGTAAATGCACATCTGAAAAAAGAAAGAAATCCTAGTTAATCACTAAATACTAACTAAATTTTAAGTGGCATGTGTTTTGACATGAAAGTCAATTAATGATCAATGAACAAGAGGTTAATCTAAAGTTCATTATGACCTTCTTCACAACACTCAAGATGTGGTTGGGATTAAATTTAAGGTATTTCCTATTAGTGACGGGCACTTAAGTAAAATAATCTCCCTTTTAACTAATAACGGGTTATGAAAGCCAACAATACTTTCCCCAAACTCTTCAAATAATGATGGATACTCTCAAAATTGATGTCGCAGAATAATTTGGGATAGAGGCTTCAAAATGTTTTTGGCACGTGATCAGGGTGAAAGAGGTTGTTCTCTGAGAAAACAAAGGCAGCGAACCGTGCAAGAGGCCGACTTTTGACAGCTGCGTGTGAAGGAGTGTGTTTGCGAGAGGAGAGCGGCGAGGAGTTGTGTTTAAGAGCGCGGGGGGGGGGGGGGGGGGGGGGCGCGCACACGTGCACTCACGTCTGTTATTGTTTTGATCTGACCTTAGCGTCACCTGATTCTTCTCATGTGTGGAGTTTCTGTCACATGCTGCTCGGCATACACACTCTCTCTTGCTCATTCACAAACACACACACACACACACACACACACACACACACACACACGCACACAAACACACACAGACAGACGCAGACAGACACACTGGGACATCAGCTGCTGACTGTAAGCAGGGAGCCAAATGGACGAAGATGAGAAGATCATAAGAGTGGAATTGATAACAAATAGTTCTGGCTGAAGGCAGGGCGGCTGTTCTGGGAACAGGCTGGTATGATCCTCCTGAAGAAATATTTACCACACAGTAGGATGAGAGCCAGCACACACACATGCATTCTCCAAAGCTTTGCATGATCATCACAGCATATTTTCATTTCTAAGTGTAAAATAACATTTGAGGGGCTGGTGAGAGTGTATAGTCTTACACTCAGCGTGTGTGTTCCCTTTTCTTTTCTCCTGCAGTTCTCCGTAAAATACAAGTCACAGTTATTACAGTACAGTTCAGACCGCCTGTGTTGTTGCAACATTTACAACTATCTATCTCAATCTTTAAAGGAGTAGTTTGATGTTTTGGGTAATGCGCTCATTGGCTTTCTTGCTGAGAGTTAGATGAGACGATCTGTTGAAATTTGAGGCGACAGCCAGCAGCTGGTTATCTAAGTTTAGCATATGCACTGTAAACGTGGGAAACAGAGTCTAACGTAACAAAATCCATCTACCGCTACCTTTATTAAGGCTCACAAATTCACACGATAGGTCGTGTTTGTTTAATCCTTACAAAAAAAAGGAAGTGTTAAAAAGATTTTGTGGTTTTTGCGGGGGTTTATGAGCTAGACTGCTTCTTGGCCAGGAGCGGTGACTTCCTCACTATTTCAGAGAGCAAATAACCTGACCCGCCAGATGGTTTGTTACATAGAACCATCCGAGAAGGAAACTTTGGAAACTGTTCAGAAACAGGCAGGCATTTTACATACATACGTACTGTATCAGGTGATAGGATGAGCCTAAGCCATTCGGGAGAAGAGTGAAAACATCTTCCCCGCAGTCAAACGCATTACTTGAAGCCTGACTGAAATTTTGATTTTTGTGTATTATGTGATCCCGTGATTTTTGCATGGTCTCGTAAGCTTCCTGCTTTCAAGAGAAATACAAGAAAATACAACTATTTCCCCAACTTTTATGTCTTTATGCTAAGGTAAGCTACGATGCTCATGGCTGAAGCATTGCATTGATTGTGCTGATATGAGTATTTACATTATCATCTGAAGCTCGTTAAGAAAAGGGAACAAAAATGATTTACCAAAAATGTCTAACTATTCCTTTATTGCAGCAGAGATTTATTAATGTTAAAATGTTTCTTACATTCAGCAACTTTAATGCCAACTACAGCAGTAGGTCCTATTTCAGTGCCATAAATTACCAAAACAAGATTATAAGGGGGATCATTAAAATGTAACTGTGTTGTCAAAAAGTAATTTCTCCTTTAATATCTGTGTGTCTTTAAAACTGCCGTTAGAGCTGCTTGCAGAGTCTCTGTTGACCTCTCTCCGCACACAATGTGCCAAGTACAATTTAGGAAAATACTTTTTAAATAACCAAAACTGGAGGTAGGAGAGCTACTGGGAGCCATGTGAGGCGAGTGTGGTGGAGTGTGGAACTTGGCACCGGCACCAACTCTGTTTCAGCACACGGAGCTGCCAGGCAGCCGGAGGGGAGGCAAACCTCCACATGAGGTGCCCCACACACACACACACACACACACACACACACACATGCATGTTAAAATGGGGACACACACAGTTTCCATCAAAATGCATGCAGTTATCTTGTTCACACATGTACAATAACTACACACAGACAGGCACAGACACTGTAAAACTAGCATGCAAGGACACAAACAACAGCGGCTCAAAGGGGCCTGACTCCAAGTGTTTACTTTATGTGACCACGTACCGGGGCTTTTCTTTGTCTGTTTCAGAGCTACAGAGCTACAGAGCTAAAGGGTTTTCATGTTTCTTTTTAATATTTCCAATATTAAATATAGCACACAAAAGGCTTCAACATCTTTACATACAGTATGATGGGGATACGGATGCTTGTTAGTACATTTAGGTGGTTTCCACTTGGTCCATTTGTACAATCCAAGTCTAAATTTGATAGTTTGCCTCCCTGTAATGCGTCTGTGTTGGTATGATCTGGGGTACATCTATTTTGGATGCAGTGATAATGTTTCTCCGGTGCTGATGATGGAAGTAGCTAACGAGTGAGCCATGTTGCTTCTTTCTCATCTCTGTTGAGAGTTGAACACGCATAGTACTGATCCGGTATGTATGGTTGTTGTTTTTCCACTGTCGCATACAGTTGTGGTCAAAAGTTTACATACACTTGTAAAGAACATAATGTCATGGCTCTCTTGAGTTTCCCCGTTATTTCTACAACTCTGATTTTTCTCTGATAGAGTGATTGGAACAGATGAAGTTTGGTTCTTTCATGACTTTATTATGGGTTAACAGAAAAAGTGATCAAATCTGCTGGGTCAAAAATATACATACAGCAGTGCTAATATTTGGTTACATGTCCCTTGGCCATTTTCACTTCAATTAGGCGCTTTTGGTAGCCATCCACAAGCTTCTGGCAAGCTTCTCGTTGAATCTTTGACCACTCCTCTTGACAGAATTGGTGCAGTTCAGTTAAATTTGATGGCTCTCTGACATGGACTTGTTTCTTCAGCAGTGCCATGCACTTTATACTTACAAACAATTGTTTGCACTGTTGCTCTTGGGACCTGCAGCTGCTTTGAAATGGCTCCAAGTGACTTTCCTGACTTGTTCAAGTCAATGATTTGCTTTTTCAGATCCATGCTGAGCTCCTTTGACTTTCCCATTGTAGCGTTTGTGGGCGTTTGTATCCAATGAGCCCTATTTAAATGGCCTCAGAGAAGTCACCAGCTGTAGTCACTCATAATCACTCACAAGAAGTTAAGAGGCCATGCTATGAAGCTCATTTCATTGACACAACTTTCTAAGTCACCAAAATTGCTAATTCATGTTGCTGTATGTATATTTTTGACCCAGCAGATTTTGTCACTTTTTCTGTTAACCCATAATAAAGTCATGAAAGAACCAAACTTCATGAATGTTTTTTGTGACAAAGAAGTATCTGTTCCAATCACTCTATCAGAGAAAAATCAGAGTTGTAGAAATAACTGGAAACTCAAGAGAGCCATGACATTATGTTCTTTACAAGTGTATGTAAACTTTTGACCACAACTGTAAATGAGCAGATAAATGATATAACATGATAATGGATCAGTGTATGGACGCACATACTTACCGATCCAACATTTCAGGCTGTATTGACTTTGGTGACAATGGGGCCGATCTATTGAATACAATTGTATGTTTGTATTACATGTACATTATAAACTGGAATTTTATTTCCTGTGTTTGGACGGTTTTTACCAATAGTTGAAGCATCAAATTAAAGTGGTTTACACTTGAATTGCAATTCCTGTTTATTTTGAAGATTTTTACCAAGTTGCTGGTATACAATAAGCAAAAAAATGTATATCTCTATGTATGTATTTGTTACATTTTGTTTTACAAAGTTAGGATAGCAATTTCTCTCAAGCCCGATGTTGTCTTACACATAAAAGAGCCCAGATATCTGTATTGGGACTGAAAAAGTTGCTTAGGTGCATCCCTTACTGTATCCATTTTTAGAATAAAAAGCTGCTTAAATGTAGATTTTTGTTTTGCTCAACATGTCAGAAATCCAGCATAATGAGTCATTCAACTGCAAAACAAGCTATAAAATCCATCATTTAGACAACCATTATCTTGCAGAATAACTCAACCGACCAATGTTGTTAGTTTCATGTGTGGAGGGATGTAATATAGAGTCACATTGTTTGCATGCCTTAGCATATATAGCTTCATCACCTCACTGTGTCGGCGCGTGTAATGGCTGTTCATATGTTTATGAGTGGCCGATGTATGGACGGGCGGACAGATGGGTGGGCCGCCATTAGAGCTGATTGACAGAAGCACAAATAAACTAACACACGCGCTCCCCCGGAGAGTGTTTGATTGACGGATGGATGTCTAGAGGGGGTCTTTGTATTCTATGCGCTCTGCTGCAGCTGCCACTTCTAAGCTACTTAGTACACACACACATACACATATATACATATAAACCATAAATACAAACGCATTAAGATGCAAACTCGTATGCATAGAGACACATGCAATCATGCTTACATGTATTTCTTCACTGACACACTTGCACACACACATGCATGAATGCACACACAACTATCCACTTGGTCCATGCATAATGCAGTAGCCCCTCTGTGTTTACACTTCATCCAATCAATACATTTATTAAATGCTTCCACCTTACCCCTCACACACACATGCACACACACTCAAACTGTCACAATGTCACAGCGGATTAATCACATGGAATAGACCTCATCTACCTTCTTAGAATAACCAATATACCTACACAGATGATTGATCGGATGCATGACCATCAGGTGCGGTCACAGTGTGAGTGTGTGTGTGTGTGTGTGCGTGCAACCCTCCCCCCACCGTGCACACCCACATACAAAAACACACAAACTGACCTTTGACCGAGGTGTAATAAGGTCCTCTGAGCAGAGCGGTAATGGGCCTTAAAGGCCACTGAACGCTGACGTTCTCATCTTGCGAGTTTACCAAGAGGCCAGAGAGAGACAGAAAGTGATGGACTGATGAATGGAAGGAGGGATGGAAGGATGGTTTGGTTGACCTTTAGCCTGGCAGAAGATTGACTGCATGTAGCCGTCCCCGGCTATAAACTCACAGTATCCACTCAGCTGCTGGCCTTGTTAAATCAGGATACCATCAAGCCAATAATAGTTACTCTTGCAAAATACAGTCCAGGGACAATTGATGTATATAAATGTCCATGTTGAGGACAACCTTGATGTCCACTGTTAAGGTATATTAATAAAACTGCCTCTACAAATCAGCCCGACATGGATTAAGATCTCAAACCCTCCACAAAAAACGAGCATAAAGCATTCTATGAACCTAATTTTAAGATATTCAGGTAAATATTTGAGGTATTTAAAGTATTGTGTATCCGTTTGCTTGTGGCACATCAGCATGCCCCGAAACCATGGAAACCTTTCAACATCAAAATGACCCCTGATTGTCTTGCCAGTTGATGCAATTTCATGGTTACTGACTCTGTGTGTGTGTTTGCAAGTGTGTATGTGTGTCCGGGTGGGCAATGAAGTTGTCAAGCAGCGTTAAAATCTTCAACATGTTTGCTGACATAAAAGGAGGAGCTTGAATGAAAAAACATAAAAAAAAGTTTAATTCACAACTGATTTGGAACATGAAATATAAAGTGTTGTGCAAGTGGTTTGACATGCTTTGTAATGACACAGCTGCTTTTCACCCAAAAGGCAGAGCTTGTGTTGTGGTCTGAACTGGTGTTGGCTTTCACTAACCAACCAGTTCATTAGCTGTGGCAAGGTTTTTCTTTTTCTTAGCTTTTTGCCCACTACACCCTTTATGAAGTTGAACGTTATAGGTTTATGATTTAAGAAGGAAACTGCTAGAATTATGCGTTTTGCCAGAAACTAGTTTGGACATGTTTTTCATGCTTACATAATATTACAAAGAGCAGTGGTCATGCTAAATGCCCGCAGATAAAACTTTCCCTAATTTTAAACCGTCTCCACACTAAAGAGTGACATTTTGGTGTGGATCACTTAAAGGAAAAGTTGAGCATTTTGGGAAATGCACTTTCTTGTTGAGAGTTAGATTAGAACATCACTACCCTTCTCATATCTGTACTGTAAATATGAAGCTATCGACGGTTAGCTTAGCTAAAGATAAAGACCAAAAGCAGCGGGAAGCCTGAGTCTGTCCAAAGGTATCCCTTTTTTGGTATAACTGAAATGAATTGAATATAATGTATTAATCAGTAAGCTTGTGTATTCCCTAAAATGTTGATCCATTCCTTGAAACCTTTAAACCTCCTTTGACGTTATATTTTAGTAGTTTAGTAGTTTACATGTGTCTTTGTCATAATTTTTTCTTCAAAGAAAATGTGTTGCTTTTGGCCGCCCTGTTTTTTTTTTCTTTGTGTTTGCCTACTATCAATTTTGTGCCAAAATAAACTAAAAGCAAATCCATATGTAACCCTAAATGATATACAGTAAATGGTAACCGACTCCTTACATGTGGCAACCGCTGTATAGCCTTCTCTCCACCCTGTGGGAGACCACTGGTTGAGCATCATCCACTGTCACCAAGTGACAGACTGCGGCTGGTCTGCTTGGCAGGGAGAAGAACAGAGATGGACATTCATATCTCACTGCCTGCCAGCCGCACCGCAGGAGTCGCCCGCTGTAATGAGCCACACACGTTGGAAAGGAGCCTGTCCACGTGCACTCATGGATGTGCGACATGTGCACGCAGACATGCAACATTTTTACGCAGGCAATGCGAGCGGGCCACAACACATGCAAGGATGTCGTTTGATACATGTAATTATGCATACTTCATGGGCACATTTAACAGCAAATATGAAACACACACACACACACACACACACACACACACACACACACACACATGTAAATAAACACACTCCACAGGGGCTGTCTAGTGTAATACGACTTATGCATTTATTTGTCACGCTACACTGTGGCTACCGCAGTGTTCGGATTAGTGATGGCTCATATGGATGGATCATAGTCTTAACTGAAATGACTTAGATTTTAGACATGGAATATTAAGACAGCCTTATATGGACATCAAACCCGGATCATTTCACTGAGCTAATGGACCCAAACACATTAAAAACCAGTGGTCAAGTCAGTTGAGCCGCATTCTTCTGCAGCTATTTGATCTTTGCACACGCAGCGAGCAAAAACGGTCATCTAGTTTTTGAGGGTGTTTACAGCAAAAAAGTGCATCCTCTATCTAAGTGGATACTTTTATTTGTTAATTTTCGCTCATTCCTTCCATTACAAGATGACAGCACAACATATGTTTGTGTACCAACGCTGCAGCCTCTATTACACACAGTGACGGATCTTTGCTGCATGCGTACTGTTCTCAGATGAGCCTCAATTAGTTGAAGTATATGTGGTCTTAAAGCTATGTCCAGTGTCCTTTATACTGTTTAGCAAAGGCAGATCTGGTGGTGTGTGTGTGTGTGTGTGTGTGTGTGTGTGTGTGTGTCGTTTAACTTCAAGTTATTTACAGAATTACAGGCCTCTTTCATTGATATGAAAGACATATTATCAAAGTGAGCATCAAGTTCATACACACACTCAGTCACGCAAAAGGATGCCAAGCTTTTCTTTTCACAAGTTGGAGTGTTATTAATTTTTTATGCAACAATTGCCTAACAAGCCATTCAAGAACAAATTCTTATTAGAAACGACAGCCTGGGAAGGGAAACAAATAGGCATGGAGGAAGGGATTTGGCTGAGGGGGATGAAAAAGAGATGGAGTGATGGATGGGAAAAGAGAGAGAGAGGAGAGGAATCATACACAAAACACCAGTGATATGTCACCAATGTGCCCTGGCTGTCGCAGCTGAGTTTCAGAGAACTGTTCTGGTTGGATTTTGTATCGATGTTTCTCTATTGTGCTTTTTCTATTGATACCTGGGATTATAGCAGTTTCAATTAAAAGCAATAAACAGGAGGAGGACAGGTTTATCAATTCATTGTTTAATAGTAAATAGTTATGGCCATCACAATTTCAAAAACTCTGCTTTGTCTGACCAACAGTATAAAACACACTGCTATTCCATTGACTATCATTTATGACAAAACAAATAAATTTGGGATGCAGGAATTAGCGAACATTTGGTATTTCTCCTTAAGACATGAATGAAATTATTAATTATCAAAAAAGCATTAGTAGTCGATTTATGGACTAATTGTTTTAACTCTATAAGAAACACATGTCCACAAACCAGAGAAGTGTCAGAGGTATAGCTTGAATATTCATTCATCATGGGGGGGGGGATTAAAAAGTTGCACATGACATGATACATTTAATTTATAAACTACAAACTGCACCCATATCCCCTAAAAATCCTAAAATTGAGCTGTAGTGGAAGAGAAGCGAGGAGTTTGGCCTCAAGGTGGTGGAACAGTAATGTGACCTCTGACCGACCTCAGTAAAGGAAAGCCTGTTCAGTGTTCACTCTTTTATTTTTACTTCCTCCTGCTTTATCGTTTCTGAGCAGGCTGAGTCATCATATGAAAAGACAAATACAGTATCACTCTTAGTCGATTCGTCTTTCCTGTGCTTTTTACATGCTGAATGACTTATTTACATGAATCTTTTGAGTACATCTCTGGTAAACACAAATTTAAATATTTTTTTTTTAAATGGTGCTTTTGTGCCATGCATTCCTTGGGAAGGAACTCAGCTTTACAGATTTATCAGTAGAATCAACAAACAGACTTTCTTTGGATGACGACAGACATTAATATGCACACTGCACACACAGAATCACATTCATTGAATTTTTTAGCTACCACTTTACACAAACAGTTTACTAGTTACTTGTTGATAGCGTTGAATGACATACGGCCTCAATATGTTTTGAACAGAAAGGCTCTTCACAGCAACTGTCAATACAACAATCTGAACCCTTAAAGCTTTGTGTCATGATCTGACTTGGCTGGGAGGTGTGTCTTCTGAGTTTCAGGCTGGGTGAGCAGGTTTCCGTGGAGACCAGGGCGGAGTCTGGTTGCTGCCTGCTGTCACACCTGTTCTTCATCCACCATCATCAAGAACCCTACTTAAGGAGCAGCAGGAGCACCAGTCTTCGCCAGATCGTTTTACCATTCCCGTGGTAATCAGGCCAGCTCTTGTCTCTCGAGTTTTCTTTGACTAAAGAAGTTGTTGTGTGTTTAACCTGTCTCCTCGTTCCAGCCTCGTTCCAGTCTCATTCCTCCCGAGTCTGACGGATTCCCTGGCTTCCTTTTGCATCTCTCCCACATCTCTGCATTACCTGGATCTGCCTCACCACCTGCCTGCTCACCCGCCGCCACATTGGAAAACACCCTCCAGCCAGTCAGTCTCTGCCTCACCCTCCAGTTGTGTTTTCACCAGCTCACAGTAAGGCAATCTCAGTTTCCCCTCTTTGGAACATTCCTCTACTTGGACGCCCACACTAACCAATCTCTTTATATCCAGTTGCACCTGTCGTTCGGACCCCTGCGTTCTCCTGGTTTCCCCTACATTTCTCCGGCTCATGATCCAGCGTTCCTATCTCGTTCCACTTCTCTAAAAGAGAAAAATAAATCTTATTTTCATACACTTGAATCCAGCATTTGAGTCCACCTCTGTTCGGCTTACACCCCGTGACATCACGATCTGGCCAAGCATGGACTCAGCGGATTCATTCCGTACTGCCCTTTCTAGCCAGGGATTGCTCTTGGGAGAGCATGAAAGGGCGCTCCGATCATTAATTGACCAACAAGGACATTGTAACCAACGTCTGGACCAAGTGTTTGAGATGATGGTGAAAGTCAATGATCATCTGTCTACTCTCTCCACAGTTTCCTCTGCTGACAGAAACCCACCTGTTCCGCCTCAAATTCCGGCGCCCCCCACACCTCCGGCCGAACCTCAGTTCCGGAATATCGCCTTTCCTACTCCTGACTCCTATGCTGGTGACGTTGGGGGGTGTGAAGGCTTCCTTCTCCAGTGTACCCTAGTTATGACTCAGTCCCCTCGTTCTTTTCCTTCTGACTCGGCGAAAAACGCTTTTATCGGCCTTCTGAAGGGCAAAGCTTTAGCTTGGGCCTTAGCCTTCTCCAGAACCAACGCTCTCGAATCGTATCCCTTTGCCGACTTTATTAAAGAGTTTCGTAACGCTTTCGACCATCCACTTGGCCATGACAACGCCTCGAAGCGCTTACTGAACTTACGGCAGGGAACTCAATCAGTGGCGGACTTCCTGATCGAGTTTCGCATCCTCGCGGCTGAGACCGGTTGGGGTTCCGATGCCTTAAGAGGTACTCTTTTAAATTCACTCAGCGAACAAATTAAGGACCAACTTGCGTTCCGCGATGAACCGTCTTCATTTGAAGAATTAGCTTCTTTAGCCATCCGAATTGATAACCGCATCAGAGAACGGAAAAAAGAAAGGGACTCAAACTCCCATAAGCCTCTGCGCGAGCGCAGCTCTCGCGAGATTTACCCTCCGCGTTCGCTGCCGTACCTTCACCCTGTTGACAATCCTCCTGTCACAGATACCGAAGTTTCTGAGCCCATGCAGTTAGGACGAACTCGGTTAACGCCTGAGGAAAGATCGAGGCGTATGCGAAATAAGGAGTGCATTTACTGTGGTTCATCTAGGCATTTTATTGCTTCCTGTTCGGTTTGCCCAAAAGAATACGCCCACCAGTAAATGCGAGGATACTGGTGGGTGGAACAAATCTTCCTCGTCTTACATTACCTATCACTCTGATGTTTGAAAGAGTCTCCCATTCCACTCAGGCCCTAATAGATTCTGGTTCAGAAAGGAACCTATTAGATCCTGATCTAGCCACTCGCCTTGATTTCCCACTTATTAGGTTACCTGCACCTATCTCCGTTTCTGCCCTGGATGGTGTTTTTCTTGCCACCATCACACATAAGACCAGACCCATAACATTAATTGTTTCGGGTAATCATCGCGAGTGTCTCGAGTTTTATTTGTTCCCAGTTGCTAATCATCCCGTTATCTTAGGTTTCCCTTGGCTCGCCATCCATAACCCACATATACACTGGGCTAGCCAGAGAATCGAGAGTTGGAGCTTGCATTGCTTGTCCTCTTGTCTTCGTTCCGCGTCACCCGCTACCAACCAGCCCAACTCTCAGCCGGAGGTTCCAGTCGATCTTTCTAACATCCCTGTCGATTATCATGATTTGGGCTCCGTGTTGTGCAAGGATAAGGCTCTCTCCCATCCTCCGCATAGACCTTATGATTGCGCTATCGATCTGCGCCCCGGTGCTCCGTTACCCTCCAGTCGCTTGTTTAACCTGTCTCGCCCTGAGAGATTAGCTATGGAGACGTACATACAAGAGTCTGTAACCGCTGGTATCATCTGCCCCTCTTCGTCACCAGTGGGAGCAGGATTCTTTTTTGTTGCCAAGAAGGACAAGACACTCCGTCCCTGTATTGATTACCGTGGCTTGAATGAAATTACTGTCAAGAACAAATAGCCCCTACCGCTCATCTCCTCCGCTTTCGAGCCTATACAGGGATCTACTATCTTTTCCAAACTGGACCTCCGTAACACGTACCATCTGGTGCGCATACGTCAGGGCGATGAATGGAAGACCGCCTTCAACACTCCATTAGGTCACTTCGAGTACCTGGTGATGCCTTTCGGCCTAACCAATGCCCCAGCAGTCTTTCAAGCCTTGGTCAACGACGTTCTGAGGGATTTTCTCCATAAGTTTGTTTTCGTTTATCTGGACGACATTCTTATTTTTTCTCGTTCCCTGGAGGAGCACAAGTGTCACGTGCGTGCTGTGCTGCAGAGATTACTCGAGAATCGCCTTTACGTTAAGGCTGAGAAATGCGAATTTCATACCACTTCCGTGCCTTTCTTGGGATATATTTTTGAGGGTGGGCAGGTCAGGACAGATCCGCACAAGATCGCAGCGGTAGCTGAGTGGCCGGTTCCATCCTCTCGCAAAGACCTGCAACGGTTTTTAGGGTTCGCTAATTTCTATCGCCGATTTATTCGCAACTACAGTCAGGTTGCTGCACCTCTTACCCGCTTGACTTCCACGAAACTGCCATTCCAGTGGTCTCCCGAGGCTGAAGCGGCGTTTGCTACCCTTAAAGACCGTTTTTACTTCAGCACCTATCCTTATCCAGCCGGACCCCGAGCGACAGTTTGTTGTTGAAGTGGATGCATCTGATTCTGGAGTTGGGGCCGTCTTATCTCAAAGATCAGAGACAGAAGGGAAGATGCACCCATGTGCCTATTTCTCACGCAAACTGTCACCAGCCGAGCATAACTACGATGTGGGCAACAGAGAGCTCCTGGCTGTCAAACTAGCTCTAGAGGAATGGAGACACTGGCTGGAGGGTGCCAAACATCCGTTTGTGGTCTGGACCGACCACAAGAACCTCATTTACCTCCGAGATGCCAAGAGGTTAAACTCCAGGCAGGCACGCTGGGAGCTATTCTTCGGACGGTTTAACTTTTCCATCACTTACCGACCAGGCACCCGCAACGTGAAACCTGATGCCCTCTCTCGTCAGTTCTCCGCTAGCTCTCCGGATACCCCTGACAATATCCTGCCACTTACTTGCGTTTTAGGTGTTACCTGGGCCGTGGAAGACCAAATCCAACGTGGTCTTAACGATCCTGATCCCGGTACCGGGCCTCTTAATCGTTGATACGTTCCGTCCCCTGCGAGGTCATCTGTTATCCACTGGGCTCACACGGCCAAATTCACCTGTCACCCTGGCATCCAACGCACCCTGTCCTTCCTTAAGAGGTACTTCTGGTGGCCGTCCATGGATAGCGACGTTCGGGAATACGTTTCCGCCTGTCCCATTTGTGCACGCAGCAAGAGTGGTAACCGTCCCCCCGCTGGCCTACTCCAACCATTAGCCATCCCCATGAGACCCTGGTCCCACATTGCCCTGGATTTCGTTACGGGACTTCCACCATCCCAAGGTCACACAACTGTTCTCTCCATTGTCGATCGTTTTTCCAAAGCAGCTCATTTCGTCCCTCTGATGAAGCTTCCCTCTGCGTTGGAGACTGTTGACCTCTTAATTAAACATGTCTTCAGACTCCATGGTATTCCCACCGAAGTGGTCTCAGGTCGCGGACCTCAATTCATTTCCAGCGTCTGGAAGACGTTCTGCTCTTCCCTTGGGGCTAAGGTCTCTTTGAGCTCAGGGTACCATCCACAAACCAACGGGCAGACTGAGCGCCTCAATCAGAAGCTAGAAGCAACCATCAGGTGCATCACCACCAAGGACCCCTCTACTTGGAGCCAACAGTTACCCTGGGTGGAATACGCACACAATTCCTTAACCTCTGCAGCTACCGGTCTTTCTCCTTTCGAGTGTTCCCTTGGTTACCAACCCCCCTTGTTCCCCGAGTTGGAAAGAGATTTGGATGTACCTTCGGTCCAACATCATCTACAACGAGCACAGCAGACATGGGTTACTGTCCGGGAAGCCCTTCTACGTACCGCTGATCGGAATCGCCGCCAGGCAGATTGTCATAGGTCACCAGCCCCTCAATACATTCCTGGCCAGAGGGTTTGGCTCAATACCAAGGACATGCCATTAAAGGCTTCCACCAGAAAACTCTCACCTCGCTTCATCGGTCCGTTCGAGATCCAGTCTATCATCAGTCCTACGGCCGTTCGTTTGAACTTACCTGCTTCCCTCCGGATCCATCCCACCTTCCATGTCTCCCAAATCAAACCCGTTTCCACAAGTCCTCTGTGCCCTCCGGCTCAACCCCCTCCACCCCCCCGGCTGGTTGACAACTTCCCGGCTTACACAGTCCGCCGGATCCTCGATGTCCGTCGTCGTGGGAGGGGCCAGCAATACCTGGTTGACTGGGAAGGATATGGCCCGGAGGAACGTTCCTGGGGTCCCTCGGTCGCAGATCCTGGATCCCTCACTGATCACCGACTTTGTCCGTTCTCGGCAGGGTGAGTCTTCCGGCTTGCCTGGGGGCAGCCGTTGAGGGGGCGGTAGTGTCATGATCTGACTTGGCTGGGAGGTGTGTCTTCTGAGTTTCAGGCTGGGTGAGCAGGTTTCCGTGGAGACCAGGGCGGAGTCTGGTTGCTGCCTGCTGTCGCACCTGTTCTTCATCCACCATCATCAAGAACCCTACTTAAGGAGCAGCAGGAGCACCAGTCTTCGCCAGATCGTTTTACCATTCCCGTGGTAATCAGGCCAGCTCTTGTCTCTCGAGTTTTCTTTGACTAAAGAAGTTGTTGTGTGTTTAACCTGTCTCCTCGTTCCAGCCTCGTTCCAGTCTCATTCCTCCCGAGTCTGATGGATTCCCTGGCTTCCTTTTGCATCTCTCCCACATCTCTGCATTACCTGGATCTGCCTCACCACCTGCCTGCTCACCCGCCGCCACATTGGAAAACACCCTCCAGCCAGTCAGTCTCTGCCTCACCCTCCAGTTGTGTTTTCACCAGCTCACAGTAAGGCAATCTCAGTTTCCCCTCTTTGGAACATTCCTCTACTTGGACGCCCACACTAACCAATCTCTCTATATCCAGTTGCACCTGTCGTTCGGACCCCTGCGTTCTCCTGGTTTCCCCTACGTTTCTCCGGCTCATGATCCAGCGTTCCTATCTCGTTCCACTTCTCTAAAAGAGAAAAAAAAATCTTATTTTCATACACTTGAATCCAGCATTTGAGTCCACCTCTGTTCGGCTTACACCCCATGACACTTTGTGCTGGAACAGAACTTAAAGATACTAACCTGTTTTATTCTGCTGTTCTGTAACAACACACACATCCCAGATGAGCTGCCCCTCCTCCACCCTTTCTCTACTTTTATTGACACAATGGGAAAAAATAACACCTTGTATAAAACAAAGAAAACAGTGTATGGATACATACAAACACTCAAGACAAAAGAAAACCCTACTTTGTATGATTTCTATATCTGGATAAGGTTAGAGATTATACTCACCCACACACACAGTCTCTGACACACACACACACACACACACACACACACACACACACACAGTGCAGAGTCCTACACTGTACATCACAAGCAGACGTCAGTACCAAACAGCTTCACACACATCAAGCCTCTCTGTCGGAGGCAGAGCCGACAGCTTCAAAAAAAGGGTGCATCAAACAGTCTCACTCACATGCACAGGCAGATGGAGGGTAAACTACACACACAATGTGGGAGGATCTGACATGTACTGCCAGGAGAGGGAGAGAGTGAGAGAGAGAGCCAGACCAAGGGGGGAGAGAGAGACGGAGAGGTCAAATGAGGAGATGAGGGAAAACAGCGGGGGTGAAAGGGATGGACACTCGCATGCATACAAATCATCAGATGTCAAAGAGCATGCAAAGAAGAAAGCTGCATAAACAAACCTGCATGCATAGTGATACTGCGAGATCAACAGACAAACCATAAAATGCTACAATTATACAAAGAAAGGCACATTTCACTTCACATATCACTTTGAACACACAGCGACAGGCTTCATATACAAACAGCCTGGAACATGCAGCACAAAATGTACAGACAGTGTGTTAGCCCCAAACTGTGTGTGAGACCGAGAGAAAAAGAGACAGAGAAAGATGCGCTGTGCACCCAGACAGACCGAAATACTGAGAGATCATTTGAGGAGAAGGAAAAAAAACGAAAGGCAGAGAGAGAGAGATGGATGCGGAAGAAGGGAGGGAGGGATGTGGGAGAGGAGATGGAGAGGGAAAAGGAGAGAGACAGCACTGCTGCAGTGTGAACTCTTTGTCCCTGACGCATCTCACACATACACACACACACACACCAAAATAGATATAACATGCAGAAGGAATGCCATATCAATGCCAGGCAACCGAGTCTGGCAGCAGACTCTCAGACACACATACTACACGGCTCCCATTCACACACACAGTGTCACACATGTCAAAGTTCAGTTACAGTGCATGTGCCATTGACTCCCATGTTTCTTTGTCTCATCAGAGCACACACCTGAACCAATTCCCTAACTTGCATGTTGCTCGGTACAGTATATCGCTGCCGTTGTGCTCTACATTCACTGTGATTTAAAACGTGTCAAATTATGTCAAGGTCGGTCACTTTGCAGCAAAGATGCCGTGTTGCTGTCAATCACTTTTCAGCAACTGAGCCGGTAACAGCTCTTTTCAAACGAATCTGTGCTGAAACAAAAACACATCAAAACCAGCGGTATTCAGTATGAGATTACTGTAGTCTCGCTGAATATAATCTATTGCCAGAGTCCCAAACTGCACATGTAGCGTCAAACACTGCGTCAGTGCATCAGACACTCAGACGGAGATGTACGCGAGCAGACATATGCAGCATTCGATGGAGTATTTGAATCATTTGGGTGGGGTTGTCTGAGGACAGCAGCGAGCAGAGAGGGAAGCACGCAGTTCTGTGCTTTCCTCTCATTTCACATACAACAAAGAGCCTGCTTCATCTCACTTTAGTAATATCAGCTACATGTAATCATAGATGGAGGGATTGATTGATTGAGCTACAATTATTATTTTGATAATCTATTAATCGATTAAATACGTGATCAAGCTAAATATGACAGGGCTGAACCTCTTTGGGTTTTTACAAATTTGAATGGGCATCTTTTTACAGTTAACTGATTTATAGACCAAAACAATGATTGAGATAATCGAGAAATAATCAATCATTAGTTGCAGCCGATTGCCTTGTTTCATACATGGGGCAGCCATTGTTCTAATCTTGAGCTGGCACCACTGTAACGCTGTAAAGTGAAGATTACATCAACCAGACTTTTGGGCTTGGTGCTCAAACAATATGGAGGATTTATTTTTTATCATCATCCTTAAAGAAAGTAGTCCCTTCTCTTCTCCCTTACCGCATCCAAGTGCGTTAACAGTGTGTATTAGGTGAGTGCATAAGTGCCTGTATGTGTGGGTCCTGGTCTGTAGATGTACTTGTGTACATTATGGGGTAGTATCTGTCGTGTATTTGTGTGTGTGTGCGTGTGTGACGGCAGCAGACTCCGATGTGAATTGAGTGTCGGGAACACAGAGTTCAGACCACTGCGCCATCCCTCTCTCACCCCGTCTCAGCTCTGCTTCCCTGCTTGCATCCTTTCTTTTTTGCTCTTCTCCTCCTCTCTTTCCTCCCCTCCATCTCTCATCCATTCCTACCTATTTACTACTTCTCTTCTCTCCCCCTTATCCATCCTTACCATTGCTCCTCTTTCCTTCCTCTCTTCTTCAATCTTCTTCCTCTTCTATTTCCTTTTCCCCCCTCCGCTAGCCATCCCCTCTTCCTCTTCCTCTCTACTCTCTCTACCTCCCTTTTTGTCTTTCCCTACGTCTCTCTGTCTGAGTCAACCCGCTCAGACGTCGATGAATAATTCAGACTGTGTTGCACTGCAGGTTTTCCCCCTCTCCGCCCCCGCACCTCCCCACTCTGCATCATCCCTTTTTTTTTGGAAACACAGGAAGAATTTTTTTTATCTCAGTTTCCGTTAATTGTTTGATTCTTATTTTGGATGATTGATTAAATGAACAAGCGCACATATTTCAGCGTCTCGGTGTGTGAAAAAAGAAAAGTGAAGAGGGAGAGATCCCCTTAGTGTTTAGTATTCTGCAGCTCTCTTTCTGGGTGTGTGGTGTCTCCTCTCTCTTTTTTTCACACAGACACACACACTTCTAGAGGAGGTGCCATGCGCACACTCGACAGCAGGGCTCTCCCACCACCCCTCCCATCCTCAGCACACACCTCCATCAGCATCGTCCCTCTCACCCCTCGATCTATTTTCCGTTACAACTGGTTTGTGATGAGGTGAGGCTCCGAATGCTCAAAATATGTGAGGAAGAGGAGGAGGGGGGGGAGTTGGAAGTAGTGAGTCACTGAGTGGACGACTAGTGGGGAGCAACGTGATGATCGCTCAGCAACCAGGAAACGGGCACGCTGCAGGCTGATCTTTCCAAGAAAATCTGCCTGTGGCATTTTACTGATAATCGATAATCCATAACACACACACACACACACACACACACACACACACACACACACACACCACGTGCTTTACAGGAAAAATGACGCTGCAGGTTGGCGTGAATGCAAACTGGAACAAAGTAGTGACAGTGATTCCCAAAAGACGTCTTGTAATTAACAATCACTCAGGAGATTAACGCATCAATACTACATGAAAAATTCAATTACTATATTTGATTTATTGGATGAGACCTTCATAGTTGTAATTCTTATCATGCCCTCTACCCCAAAAGTGGATTTAATAGGGGAACATAATAAATGACCTTCACTTTAAACATGAAATTATGGAGGCTGTCTACAATAAATTATGGATGGAGTGGGTGGTCCTGATGTTTTAAACATACTGTGTGTTTGTCAGATGAGTTATAGCTGCTCTTCATGTGTTTGTTCATCGAGGGACGAGCCAGAAATGGGCAGTGGGATTCAGATGAAGGGATGAGAATTTGGAAAAAAAAGGCTCTAAGCGGCAAGTGTATTAAAAAAACCTCATAACTTGATGTTGCCTAACTTTTCTACCCACAAGATGCGTATGAGCCCTTAAAAGGGAAAGATGGACATTAAAATAAAGACGGGTAATGATGGAAAAAGGAGAAAAAGAACAACAACAAAAAAAAGAAGGATAGAAGCAAAGAGACCAAAACACAAGGTACAGGAGGAGAGGGGGAAAGGAGGAAAAGGGGATATTTACACGAGACTACTTTCCTGAAGTGGCAGTTGCCATGGTGATCATGCCCGAGCATCTGAGCACCAGGTTTGGAGGCAGTGGGAGGGGCTGGGTGGTGGGGGAGTGAGCCCTGTGAGCCAATCGTGGCTCTTTGCTGGACTCTGACACATTTCCCACATGCAGAGCACTGTTGTTACACAACAGTCTCCCAAAAAAACACAGAATCCCTTCGCTTAAGAACAAGGCAGCTGCTGGCGGATGACTCAGGTTGTTTATGCGTGAGTGTGTGTCGCAGGAAAGCCATGAAGAACGGATACAGAAATATAGACATGTGACTGATTAGCACATACACAAGAGAAAAAAAACACACAACCCTCCAAAAAATGCAAGTCACTGGCGTTACATAATTACTCGGCTGTGTGTGCTTGACCCAGACACTTCACATGACCAGAAAATATAAAATTGCCATCGTAGAGTGGGAACAAAATCAAAAGTACAGTACAGTCAAATTAGACTCTTTGTTATCTACACTTATATCTTAATTAAGGCCCGAGCACCGACGTAGTCGGAGTGGAAGACCTATTGTTATTCTAATGTTTATTATTATTATTCCTCCGTGTGTTTCGTCGCAAAAAAGAGGTGCTTGGGATAATGGGAATTTTTGGAAATTTGGCACGCAAGCCAGAATTTGCAAAAATTGCAGTCTGATTGGGGTGTCCAGCTGCGGTATGAAATATTGGCTCGATAGAGCCCCCTATTGAGTAGCCCCAACATTGGGTTTCACTTAGCTGTGAAATTTGGTAGGTATGTTACATTACATTACATTACAGTCATTTAGCAGACGCTTTTATCCAAAGCGACTTACAATAAGTGCATTCAACATTGGTAATCAAAAGAACTACTAGTCACCAGAAGTCATAAGTACATTTCCTTTTCCAAACAAGCATCTAAGAGCATGAAGCAGAGCATAACTCAGAGCCAAAGTACAGGGCAGAAACAAGAAAAACAGTTAGTGCTATAAGTAATATGAATACAATAAGTGCAACAAGCTAGTATGAATACAATAAGTGCTAAGTGGAAGGCTCAGGGTAGCACTTCCTGAAGAGGTGGGTTTTCAGCCTGCGCCGAAAGATGGGCAGCGACTCCGCTGTCCTGATGTCAGTGGGAAGTTCATTCCACCACTGTGGGGCCAGGACAGAAAACAGCCGTGACCGGGTCGATCGGCCGCCAGGACCTCTGAGCGACGGGGCAACCGATCGCCCCGAGGCAGCAGAGCGAAGTGGTCGGGCGGGGGTGTAAGGCTTGACCATGGCCTGGAGATAGGAAGGAGCTGTTCCTTTCACTGCCCTGTAGGCTAGCACCAGAGTCTTAAACTGGATGCGAGCCCTTAGAGGTAGCCAGTGTAGAGAATGGAGAAAGGAAGTTGTGTGGGAGAACTTGGGGCGATTGAACACCAGGCGAGCTGCGGCTTTCTGGACAAGCTCCAGAGGTCTGATGGCCGACGCCGGGGCTCCGGCGAGTAGAGAGTTGCAGTAGTCCAGGTGGGAAATGACAAGAGCCTGGATGAGAACCTGCGCTGTCTCATCAGTGAGGAAGGGACGAATCCTCCTGATGTTGTAGAGCAGGAATCTGCAGGAGTGTGTAACGGATGAAATGTTTGCCGAGAATGACAGTTGGTCATCCAGGGTCACACCCAGGTTTCTCGCAGTCCGAGTTGGCGTCACCACGGTATCATCAATGGTGATGGACAGGTCCTGGTGCGGGCAACCTTTCCCCGGGAGGAACAGTAGCTCAGTTTTGTCTAGGTTGAGCTTGAGGTGGTGTGTCGTCATCCACTTCGAGATGTCAGCCAAACATGCAGCGATGCGCATCTCCACTTGGGTGTCACCGGGGGGAAATGACAAGACCAGCTGGGTGTCATCGGCATAACAATGGTAGGAGAAGTCATGCGAGCGAATAACAGAACCCAGAGATGTTGTGTAGAGTGAGAAGAGAAGGGGGCCCAGGACTGAACCTTGCGGAACCCCCGTAGTCAGCATGCGTGGTTCCGACACAGCCCCCCTCCAGGTCACCTGGTAGGATCGACCCGTCAGGTAGGATGCAAACAGGTAGAGTGCAGAGCCTGAGACGCCCATCCCCTCGAGGGTGGAGAGGAGGATTTGATGGTTCACAGTGTCAAACGCCGCAGACAAGTCCAGGAGAATCAGGACAGAGGAGAGCGAGTTAGCTCTTGCGGCGTGAAGCGACTCTGTCACCGCAAGGAGGGCCGTCTCTGTCGAGTGACCCATTTTGAACCCGGACTGGTGGGGGTCCAAAAGGCTGTTTTGGTGGAGATAGGAAGACAGTTGGTTAAAGACAGCACGTTCAAGTGTTTTGGATAGAAAGGGTAGTATGTGGAACGTGATGGGACGTACAAAAAATCCTCTTGTAATTTTTCACTAAACCAAACAGGAAGTCGGCCATTTTGAATTTTATGACGTTTTTGGACCATTTCAAAGCGCCATACTTTAACAAAGTCCTCCTAGAGATTTTACCCAATTGACTTCAGATTCGGTCAATATGCTCTTGAGACCTTGGCATTTAAAAGTTACTCAAAGATCAAAAAGTTATTGAACTATGTATACGTGGTGTGGC
Source organism: Cebidichthys violaceus (assembly GCF_023349555.1). Taxonomy (NCBI): domain Eukaryota; kingdom Metazoa; phylum Chordata; class Actinopteri; order Perciformes; family Stichaeidae; genus Cebidichthys; species Cebidichthys violaceus. Next base: position 1,839,824 of record NW_027176384.1, read on the forward strand.
GGCAAAAAAACACCATTCGCCATGAAAAAGGAAGTTGTTGTAACTCGGCCGTACATTGTCTAATCTGCTCCAAATCTCTCATATGTCATAACATCCTGACCCTGAACACATCTATATGACAATTTAGAATCATAGAAATAGAACCACCTAGTGGCAACTGGAAGTTATACATTTTGTACTTTGACATCCTGCTCTTCACAGATTAATCAGATCCCTCTCAAATGTTGTCAGAAAAGCCTTAAGACCTTGATAATGCTTCATTGTAAAGATTGTAAGAAGTTGTTGAAGGGCGGCGATGAACAAATAAACTGATGTAACTCGACTCCACATCATCAGATCTTTACCAGATTTCACATGTTTGATTAGACTCCAGGCCTGAAGACATCTGCAGGCCAATTTTGAATCATAGTCATAGCGCCACCTACTGGTAACAGTAAGTTAAAGTCTTTATACTTTGGCTTGTTTCTCTTTGTAGGTAAATCAGATCAACATCAAATTAGTTCCAGACAAATGTAAGAAGTTCATAATGCCAGTTCATGAAGCTTTTGATATTTCGTCGAAAGACGTTGCCGAGGCGATGCAGTCTTCGCCGTGAAAAACGAAGGTAATTTTGAGAGGCTAAAAATGCTCAAAACATAAGCAAACTTGGCACACCGATTACAAGCCCAAAATGTAGTTATATAATATAATTTTATTCATTCAGAGGCTCAATAGCACCCCCTACAAAATTTCAACGAAGCAGCCCTCGCAGTACGTTTCACATAGATTAACAAAATTTGGCACATGTTTCGTTGTGTCGTTTTTGCAATGTCGTTTTTGCAATTTCCAGGCGCTCTACTTTAACAAACTCCTCCTAGGGAATTTATCAGATCAACTTAGAATTTGGTCAGAACAATCTAAAGACCTTTGTGATTAAAAGTTACTCAAAGCTTGTTGTTTCGTGAAAGGCTGTTGCCGTAGCGACGCATTCTTTGCCATGAAAAACTAAGGTGTTTTTGAGAGGCTGAAAATACTCAAAACATAATCAATCTTGTCACACACATTTAAAATCCTGAATGTAGTTATCTGATGTGATTTTAATGCTTCAGAGTGGCAAGTCGGCTCAATAGCGCCCCCTACAATATTTTGACGATGCAGCCCTCACAGTACGTTTCACCTAGATGTATACAATTTGGTAAGCAGGTGTATCACATGTAGACTTAAAAAAAAGTCTTAGGGGTCCATGCTCTAAACCCAACCGGAAGTCAGCCATTTTGAATTTTGTATGAATTTCTCATGTTTTATTTTCCTTTTCCAGGTGCTGTACTACAAACTCCTCCTAGGGAATTAATCCGATCAGCTTTGAATTTGGTCAGAACAATCTAAAGACCTTAGTGATTAAAAGTTACTAATAGCTTGATGTTTCATCGAACAACATGGTGTAGCGGCCATTTTACATGATTCGCCATCATCCATCAAGCTGTTGTAACTCAACTGTACTTTGTCAAAACTGTCCCAAACTTGACATGCTTGCTTACTGTCACGATTTTAGGACTTCTGCATACCAATATTAACTCATAGTCATAGCGCCACCTACTGGCAACCACAGACGTAAGCAGGATTCTATAATTACAGCGGCCCAAACACTGAACTTATTAAAAGGGTTTGTGGGCACACCATGAGAAAAAGGCTTCACTGATCTAAATATGTGCAAACGAAGATACTTGGAGAGCCAAAGTTAGACAACAGTGGTTCTCAAACCATGTCAGTGGGCATTAGTATAAATGATCAGTCCAGAGCTTCTACATGAGAATCAGGTTAAGTGTTACAATGAATGCTTCACTCTACAATCTAAAGTTACAGAATAGCTTCAAATGAAAACAGTGTGAAATTAAAGTGTTCAAGTAAAAGCAATTGACAATACTGTTCTGTTAACTTTCATGTAAGTCCAAATACAATCAGCAGGACACTGCAGGGAGTTGAACCCCATCCCAGTAAACTGACAGTCTGTTGTGTTACAAACACTGAAGCACATTCACACACATTAATTTTCTTAATGATCTTAACAGGCTTACATTTATGATTGTATCGGAGGTACACTCAAAACATTTCAGACTTAAGACCTGGCAACATGATCTTGCTACGCTGCTGGTCGACGCAGGAAATATAGTCTAACTCGTGCACGCAGTGTATGATGGTCACAGAAATGCATGGCCGTGTCAACCAGAGTCCTGTCAGTACCCTCGACGTGCGTGAAGTTGCGAGGGCCCGATCAATGCTGCTTGCAGCTTTAATTACATTTTGAAATAGGTGTTTGGCCATAATCAGTTTTCATTATTTGTTTATCTGTCGGAGAGACAGTAGAGTAATAGGTAATTTCACAGTTGTAAATGTAAACTTTACAAATGTGTCCTATGTCCTATTTGCAGTGTAACGATACCAGCTGACAGGAAATCAACATTGACTCAAGTATAAATAGTCGTATAAATAGTGTCCAAATGTAAAAAGCACTTGTAAAGCTCACCAATTAACAGGTTGTAGCCCGTTTGTTTAATCCCTACAAAAACCAAAGTACAAAAACAACAGTTATATGCCATATTTTGGACAGAGCCGCTGTTTTAAATCATTTCCTGTCTTTGTGCTTTTGTGCTATAGGCTAACTTAATCGGCGGCTGGCTGTAGCGAGAGTTGCATGGATCTTTTAATCTCACTCTATGCCAGAAAGCGAAAAAAGTGTATTTCCCAAAATGTCAAACTCTTCCCTTAAGTAAATCTTTTGTCTTTTGCCTGACATGGCTGTTGTGATTTCCCACACCAGACTTGAACCATAAGAGGACCCAACAACAGCAGATGTGTTTGTTCAGTCAAACTGAGAATCATGTGGTCTAACCTGAACAACTGCAAAACAAAAGCCTTTTTATTTGTGTGCATGCATACTTTTTTTCCGAGTTCATATTTACATCAGATATCCGTTATGTCCTGTAATAGATGTGAACAGTCAAGCAGAAAATGAGATATGAACAGCAATGTGGAACGGATCATGAAGGCCTGCAGCCTATGAGAAGACACTGCTGTCTCTGTTGTGTGTTTGTTCTGTCAGCTGTGTGTGTGTGTGTGTGTGTGTGTGTGTGTGTGTGTGTGTGTGTGTGTGTGTGTGTGTGTGTGTGTGTGTGTGTGTGTGTGTGTGTGTGTGTGTGCCCACAGAGGTCGTCACATGACCGCGATGTAAATTATAGCCTATGTCTCAGCAAAAGATGGTACATTGCATATTACGCTTAACAGACCTTCTGCTTTAAATGCAAACACAAAGCAACCAAAGACTGCTCAAAAGACACGTTTAGGCACACGGACTAACAACCTGCCACAAACAAAAGGTGAACAATTACTGGAATGCAAATAAATGCACCTTACCTTTAGCTGATTGGCTGTGTTGTAAGAATTCCATCTTTTCCTTGTTCCCACTTGAGGTCAACATGGACACAAGGTTGAGGAGCTCATATGGAAACGTGCCATTTATTAAGAAGTCTTCTAGCTTTATGTGCATGACCAGAGGAAGGAGTTTGAGGACATATAGGTCAAGCCAACGTAGCCCAACAGCAACGGTGATCCATCAACCACATGTGTCCCTTTAGAAAAGAACACCAGCCTAATGAATAAAAACCACAGAAATATGCTACTATATTAAGTGTTTAAGTTGTTGAGCTTGGGTTCTTTAAACGGCGCCTATGAGCCAGCCTGACTATATTGAGTGTTTCTTTCTTAATCATAGGACTTCTGAATGTATAATAATCCAATAAAACCAAACTTTTCAAATCTGATTTAGAGAATCAGCTCTTTCTTGGATACTGTCTTTTATCTTTATTGAAATCAGGCCGAATGGTAAAGGTTAAAGAAGCAGCTTTGTGTGGCGGGATGAGAGGAAATAATGCATTCACCCTCCTCAGCTAAAGTCAAGGTGCCCTTCACCGAGGCGTTTGCCCCTGGCTAATCTACAGCCACTGCTCCAACGACTAGAGCAAGGTGTGGAATCCTGTGTGTCTGTAAATGTGGTTGAAAATGGAGTGAAATCAAACTGTCAGTAGATAAAAGAAAAACAATGTGTTCAAGCAGCTTTTCCTTGAAAGACTTTGAGAATTATGTTAAGGCTCATTATTTACAGTGCTTCTTGAGACTTCCTCTTTATTGGATTTCATATAAGCCATAGTTTCTCTTCTCCTTTTTATTACATTTTTATTGAGATTAATGTCCCTGTAAATCCAAAAGGTTTTTTTTGGCTGCATGATGCTGACTCCTGTATTTTACTATAAAAACTCCACTTGAAACAAATTCAGCCTAGTAATTCTTGTAAAAAAGTGTAAGAATAAAACATAATTCCACCATTCTGCCATGATAAAACATTTTCCAAGTTGTAATAGTTGTTAAAGCCAAGATGTCCGACAGCAACATTCTTTCTGTTGATGCGTGGACGAGTCTATTGCAGCACATTACAGTTTTTCTTGATTGCTTTGATGCAGCAGTCAACTCAAACTCCACATTTTCAAAACAGTTAACACACAGGCCGAAACAGTGGCACTCATGGTCGAAATGACACATTTTGTTTGCAAAAGGCTCTAACCGTGCCAAAACATTTAAAATATGCAACAAAAGCAAATTTTGCCTTCAAACAACACAACTTGCAAACAAGTGTATGAGCTCTTCCAATCAACCATTACACAGTGGACAACAAAATACAGCACTCAGTGCGAATCAGTGCACCATTGCTTGTCATTGTAGCCAATTACTGTACGTAGCTTTCATGCCAGTGCCATTTGTTGTCAAATTTGCCTTCTTGCAAAGAATTGGATCCAGAATCAGAAATGCTTTGATGCAAATTTTATTGATTCCATTGATTCTTTTTTTCAAACTGTGGCTGAAAACTGAAATACTTTAAATATTACACAAAATACATGTAAACCAAAATAAAATCTATTACAGTAAAGTATAAGAAATAGCCACTATTGATACTCAGTCTCTTCTGTCTTGATGATGGGGCCACATGGCCTCATCCACATCACATTCAATATCCTCTCTTGCAATGCACTGAGGGAAAAATCTTCTTGCATGCCTTATCCAACCTTGACATTCCTCTGCACCTATTTCTTGGGCAGCAGCAGTCATTGCATTCAGCAAGGGCATCTGCTCATAGGGACGGTGATCATAAACCTTCCACCTCCAAGCACTGAAGAACTCCTCTATGGGATTCAAAAATGGGGAATATGCTGGAAGGAACTGCATCATCATTCGAGGGTGTACTGCAAACCACTCATTGACAAGGCGAGAGTGGTGGAACGCCACATTGTCCCAGATAATGACGAAGAGTGGCATGCCAGGCCTCAACAGCCCTCTCTCCTCAGCTGGGATCAGCCTGTCATGAAGTGCATTCAGGAATATTATGAGGTGCTCGGTGTTGTATGGGCCAATAGTGGGGATATGGCATAGGACACCATCATTGGAGATGGCAGCACACATGGTTATGTTGGCGCCCCTCTGTCCTGGAACTGTGATAGTGGCCCTGTACCCAATGAGGTTCCTTCCACGTCTCCTCACTTTACAGAGATTGAAGCCGGCTTCATCAACATAAATGAAGACATGATGTGGCCCCTCAGCTTCAAGCTCCATTATTCTCCAAGTAAAAAAAGGCAAAATGACAATGAAAAGTGACTCCAGTTGACTCTAACTGCATGATATGACAAGGCATTACAGTATACTGTAGTAATGTTTCCTTACCTCCACATATTGGCATCTGGCCTCCTTCACAACGTCAGAGTTCCTTTGAAATGGAACTGTATAGAGCTGCTTCATGGCCATATGGTTCCTTCTTAGGATGCGGTCAATGGTGGTCACACTCACGTTGTTGATGTTCCTAAACATGCCCTGATCTGCGATCACTGCTGCCCTGATTTCACGCAGCCTTATGGCATTGTTTGCCACAACCATGTTCACAACAGCTGCCTCCTGCTCAGCACTAAAAGTTCTCCCTCTACCACCAGAGAATGGTAGCCTTTGGATTCTACAAAGAATACATGTAATGGGAGTGAGGAAACAATTACATAAAGTATATCACTGAGGATATTTCTGTATATACTGTACAGCAACATTACCTGTTTTCCTGTCGAAAAATTCTGACAATGGATGCAACAGTGTTTCTGTTTAGCACAGGTTGGACTCTTTGTCCAGCCTCTCTCAATGAAAGACCATGATTGATAACGTGATCAATAACAGTTGCCCGAATTTCATCAGAAACCTGAGCCCTTCCAACTATACCTCCACCTCACACTCGGACTCCTCTTCCTCGGACCCCTCTACCTCTTACTCTCACTCTCATCTGCCTTAGACCTCTTCCATCCATGTTGGCAAAGAACAACCCAGACGCTGCACCTTTTAAGGCCTGCAGACTGATTGCTAATTGAAGATTTGTGTGAAGGAGTGTCAAACAGGTGCTTCAGTGATTTCATACTGATGTAGGTAGTTTCTAATAGTTAGGAAAAGATGGTTTATTTTTGGTTACCATAGCTAAAACAATGGAGTTTGGACTGCTTGAATGACATCCGTGTTAACTGTTCTGCAAAAGGGTGGGGAAAATGTGTCAATCCAATGAGAAAGGGTTAACACATTTGCAAGAGGTGTCTTGTGCTCTGCTGAGACAGTGACGATGAAAACCGAGTGGATCCCAGTTTCTTTAAGCAGGTCAAAGCAATCAAGAAAAACTGTAATTAAATATTTCATGTTTTTGACTAAAGTCAGACATTTTGATGAATGAACCTGAATGCAGCACAATTTTAACAGAAGTGTAAAAGGTGGAACATCAAAGATGGCTGCGTCTTTGTAAAGAATGTGGTCAGGAAGCTTTCTGCCACCAGCTGACAGCCTCTGCGTACTCTAGCTAAGTTGTGGCATGACGACAAACTTAGAGACTGAAATAAACATTTCAGATGTCATTTGAAAGACTGCTTCAGTTTGATTCTTCTGCATATTCCCTGAAAATACCGTTTCTCTGATCTATTGTCTTTTTATACTTCATAAGCCACATTCTCTCTGAGACATTGCTTTTTCTAGGAAGAAAATGTGCCCACACACACACACACACACACACACACACACACACACACACACACACACACACACACACAAATCTTGACCTTTAACCTGCCAGAGTCGTCTTAGAGGGACAGGGCAGACAGTTATACATTCACACACTCAGTCCAGAAAACGTAATCCTCATTGTCTGTCCACCAGTTATTCAAAGAAAGGTTAATCCATTAAACACTGGAGTTCATCCAACGGCTGACAGATTAACACACTGCATCCTGGAACACACACACACACACACATACACATACACACACGCACACACACACACACACACACACTCACACTCACACACACACACACACACACACACACACACACACACTCACACTCACACACACACACACACACACACACACACACACACACACACACACACACACACATTAATAACTGGCAGTGTGTGGCTGCAGAAACACACTCGGGTTGTTCTGTGTTTTACCCGGAGACTCGGCGGGTCGCTGGTCGGACTGATGGAGTAACGGGACAGTTTGGGTCCATCGGTGTCGGGACGCTCGTAGATCAGCTCACCCGACTCGTTCTAACAAACAAACAAACAACCAACCTGCTCCACATCTGTAACCTCCTGCTCCACACCTGTAACCTCCTGCTCCACTGGTCTCTGTCCCTCTATGATGAAGGGCGGAGGACAGGAGGATTCCTGGGTGTGATGCAGGACTGGAGCTCTTTGTTGGATTCAAGATGAAAACCATATTACAGAGTTGTTGTTTTTTAAAGAGAAGTTCATTTTCAATTACAGTATTTGCCCGTTGCTTGAACACATTTTGCAAAACTTCGCTCATTGTGCCAAAACTCTACACACAAGTAAACATGACACAACACTGGGAAATATACCATTCACATCTGTGTCAAATTGAAACTCTACTATCAAAACCTAAACTCTGCTATCAAAACCTAACATTCCTTTGTCAAAATGTAACTCTGATGACAAAATGACACATACTTGCATCATATGCATACACTTTCAGATCAGGGGGAACACACTAGTCTACTTTATATAAAACACTGCAGTCTTTGATTTTCACTGTTTATTCAGAAGGCATATTTTCAGGAGGCATATTTTCAAACAACCAAAAAAGCAAATAGGCCTACTCAATATTGTACATTGCAGCACTGTACATTGCAGTAACATGAATTCAAATAAAGCAAAAAAAATAAAATAAATAATAATAGAAAAAACACTATACTGTAAACACAGAAAATCATGGCAATTGTGCATACGTGGGCTCATGGATCCCGCCGTCTGTTGGGGTCTGGCCACAGGACCTCATCGACATCGCAAGCAATGTCTTCTCCGGCTAGGCACCGGGGAAAATATCCCCTTGCATGACGAAACCATCCATGGATTGCTGTCACCTGAATGTCGCCGCAGGCCTGTTCCATTGCCTGCAGAAGAGGCATGCAGGCATGTGGTTGGCGGTCATATACACGCCATCTCCAAGCCGAAAAGAATTCCTCTATAAGGTTTAAGAATGGTGAGTAAGGGGGCAAGTATACCACTTCTAATTGATTGTGGTTGGTGAACCAGGCCTGGACCAGAGCAACCCGATGGAAACTGACATTATCCCATACCACCACAAACCTGGGCTGATCTGGTCTGTTCTGTACAACTATATTATGGAGAGCATCTAGAAATGTGAGTATATGTTGGCTATTGTATGGACCTAGTTTTGCATGATGATGCAGAAGCCCTCGAAGGCTTATGGCGGCACACATTGTGATATTTCCCCCGCGCTGCCCTGGGACGTGCACAATTGCCCTTTGGCCAATTACATTACGACCCCGTCGTCTTGTTTTGCTCAGGTCGAATCCAGCTTCATCAATGAAAATTAATTCATGAGGCTGTGCAGCTCCATCCATGGCCAAGATTCTCTGTAACAAAAAAGAAAACATATTACTGTACTACAGTGCTACACATACAGAACCCTCACCCCATCACACAGGTACCTGTGTAGCTCTCCGAATGGATCCATGTGGTACTGATATGGTACATATTCAGCGGCTACTGGATTTCAGAAATACTGTATTGTAAATGTAAAGGACAGTTACACTTACCCATACATATTCAGCTCGAAGTCCTTTGACCCTGACACTGTTCCTCTCAAATGGGACCCTGTAGAGCTGCTTCATGGTGATGTTGTGTTCTCCCAAGATGCGTCTGATGGTGGTGATGCTCACATGGTTTATGTTGTTGAACACTTGCCTGTCTGCAAGTATTTTCTGTCGTAGCTGGTGGAGACGGATGGCATTGTCTGCCCTCACTAGGTCCACAACGGCAAGTTCCTGCTGTTGTGTGAACAGGCGTTGGCGTCCTCAACCAGAAGGTCTTCTAGTCATTCTAGTGAAATACAACCACAAATTGTCATCGGTTTGCTTCTTTTTCTTACAGTACTTTACTGTATATACTGTATCATCCACTGTACTGAAACATGTCATTATAAGTAATCATGGTATGTTTCACAAAAATTACCACTTTGGCTGCAAAGGGAGCATTAGCACCCTGCAATTCCCTGTACACGTGATGTGGTAATGTGATATACTGTAGTAGAGTGCTGTAAATACCATCTGAGTAGAGTAGAAGATAGAGAGGTGAAGACATACCTGTTTTCTAGTTGGAATGTTCTTACAGTTTTTCTCAATTGCTAAGACACTAAATCACATTTTCTGAACTAAATTTTCAGTGACCTAAACTCATTTTACGAATGAGGCACTCTTTTGGCTAAACTCTAAACACAATCTTATTCTCTAAAAACATAAGGCACTGTATGTGCACTTGTGTTCCAAAAGGGTAAACACATGCTGCAAACAATAACCACAATTACAACACAGTTGTCATTGATAAAACACAACACCTCAAAATTGTTCACACTTGTTTCCAATGATTAAACCGATTGAATATAAGCCAGGTCAGAGTGCACTGGTGGCACAGGTGTGTTGGATGGATGCAAGAATGGAAAGAGACAATCTAAGAGACAGAGGAAGAGTTTGAGTTAGAGGTGGTGGACGAGGAAGACCAAGAACAGTCATTTCAGATGAAATTCGAGCAACTATAATTGACCATGTTCTTGTGCATGGAATGACAATGCGGGAAGCAGGACTCCGAGATCAACCTAATTTGAGCAGGTTCTCTGTGGCCACCATCATCAGGTTATTCAGACAAGAAAACAGGTAAATGTTTATTTTCATTTTGGTACATACTGTCTACAGTACTGAATACAATAACTAGTAATTACAGTGTACTGTAAGTCAGCACATCCTTTTGTCAACAGAAAAACGGGGGAACTAGACTAGGGGGAAACATGCATAGAAAAACTGTATTGTGATGCCCATTGCTATTTACGGTATACTTGATTTAGATTACTGTGCATTTTCCCTTCTTGCAGAACTACAAGAATACAACATGCGGGTGGAAGGGCTGCTATGTTCTCACAGCAGCAAGAGGCTCTGATTGTAGATATGGTTCTTGAGAACAATGCCATCAGACTCCGTGAAATCCAGGAAAGAGTTGTTGAGGACAATATCAACTTTGAAGGAATCAACAGTGTCAGCATTTCAACTATTGATCGTGTGCTCAAACGCAACAGGGTACGCATGAAACAAGTTTACAGAGTACCCTTCGAGCGTAACTCAGAACGGGTCAAAGAACTACGATTTCAGTATGTTCAAGTAAGTGTACACTCTTTACTGTACTTTACTGCGCATACAGTGTGCATAAAGAACACTCAGGAGTCTGTATTTCTGTATACCTTATGTACTACACTACTTGTATGTATCTTTTTTCACGTGTAGAGAATGTTTGAACTGGATTCCATGGAGACGCCGCATGAATGCATTTTCGTGGATGAAGCAGGGTTCAACCTGGCAAAGAGGAGAGGGAGAGGCAGGAACATAATTGGCCAACGTGCCATTGTGGAAGTTCCCGGCCAGCGTGGTGGCAATATCAGCCTTTGTGCAGCCATGAGTAACCATGGGGTTCTTCACCATCATGCAACCCTGGGGCCATATAACATGGATCATCTTTTTGCCTTTCTGGATGGTCTTCGGAATGCTTTACGTGAGCACCAGGTTCACCAGCAGGCAGTGCAACCTGTCTATGTGGTAGTTTGGGACAATGTGAGCTTTCACCGAAGTATCCGAATTAGAGAGTGGTTCAACATCAACCCAAATTTCCTGAATGTCAGCCTTCCATCGTACAGCCCTTTTCTAAACCCCATTGAAGAATTTTTCTCTGCGTGGCGGTGGAAGGTGTATGACAGACACCCATACGCAAGGGTGAATCTAATACAAGCCATGGAATTGGCTTGTGGTGACGTCACTGTGGAGTCTTGCCAAGCCTGGGTCCGGCACACCAGAGGGTTTTTCCCCCGTTGCCTGGCAAGGGAGAACATCGCCTGTCAGGTGGATGAAGTCCTCTGGCCAGACCCAGCACGAAGACAAGACGCTGAGGCAGAGTGAACACTGATATTGACTTCATTGTAATATGCTTTTCATTTAGAATTGTTTTTCATTACTATACAATTTTTTGACAGTTGGGTACTGTATTCTATTCTTTACCAAAACACATTTACTGTGTATAATAAAAAACATTTCTTTAACTACATGCCCTGGCTGCTGTGTTCTCCATTGTTTTGTGTTGTGTCTAATGATTGATCTACTGTGTTTGAATATGTATGTACTGTGTTTGTGATTTGAAAGCATTGCTTGATTTTGAGCACAGGTTAAATGGTTTAGGGGCGAGTGTTTCATTTTGCCAGAAGAGTCAGGGGTTTTGGGAACGTAGTTTGGACAATGTGGTTTTGTGTTTGTAGTTCTGAGAAAATGGGTGACAGTTTCAAGAAATGTGTCTTAGCAATTGAGAAAAACTGTATTACAGATGCCACTGTGAAGCGGCTTAGATGTGGGTGGACTCTCTGCCCAGCTTCCCTCATAGTCAGGCCATGGTTGATGACATGGTCCACCAAAGTTGCTCTTATATCATCAGGAATAGGGGTCCGTGCATGGCCTCCTCGACCTTGACCTTGTCCTCCTCCTCTTCCTCTTGCTCTACCTCTGCCTCTGCCTCTTGCTCTCCCTCCATCCATGCTTGCAAAGTTCTTGAAATGGCTAAACTGAGGGCTTTTTGTAGCTGGCTGATTGGTGTTCAGTTTTGCAAGTAAGTGCCTTCAGGTGTGTATTTGAGTGGTTGCAATTACCCGATGTGTATTGTATTTTGGATACATGTGTTTTCCAAATGGCACCCTGAGATTTCATTTTTGAACAAAGTGTCTTATGTATGAAATAGAGTGTAGTATGCAGGACCAAGTGTGTTGCATAAAGGAGTAAGTGTGTTGCAGAATTGCAACTAGAGTGCAAAGCAGCGCTTTTGTTTAAGGTATGGGTACATGTGTTTGAGGTATGGTAACAAAAGCTTCAAGTTGTGTTACTTTAGTCTAAGCATGGGTCTATAGTGTTCAAGCAACGGGCAAAAACTGTAATATGGGATAACCCGGAGAAAACCCAAAAAATTACCTTCATCTACACGACACCGACCTCTCCTCGTCTTCAGACGTTGGCTCGGCCCACGGACGAGAAGAACTTGCCGATGCAGCAGCTCTTATTTGTTGGCGGCGTCAAGTGTTTTTTGATGGAGGAGACGATGCAGTTTTCAAGTGCTGCGTCCCCTGCTCTCAAACAGAGCAGCACCTTTGCTGCATTGTCCATCTTCTTGCAGAGTTTGTTAAAGATGGTCTTGTCCAGGTCCTTAAAGGTTTTTGGTGTGACATCAAAGTTGATGCCCTTGACTTTGGCCCACGTCTTTTCAAACAGATGCCGCATGATGGCCTCAGGTTCCCCGATGCTCCAGCTCACTTTGCATTTCCTGAAATGCCTGCGAAACCAGCTTCTCCAAGATGATCTCAATGAAGAATTTCTTTCTTTCTTCCCGCGCTGTGTTGTCCTGCACAGGTTGTGCACAGGTTGGTGCAAGAGATTTGGTGTCTTTGTTCATGACTGACTCTCTGTGCTTTAGCTCAACAATGCAACTCAATGCATTTGCCCCAAGGAGCACTGTCTTACAATTTAACAGTACAAACATTGGCAGATTAATGTCGGGAACTGCCAGTGAATCCATTTTTAACTGGATTCGGACCCATCCAATTATTTGCAGAGGTTTGTCAATTAGGTTCATTATCAATGTCGTTCATCTTACAGGGAATTATATATTGATTTACTTTTTTCCTGAAACATCTAAACATAGTTGTGGGTCTATACATGTGAGCCAGGTAGTCTATTATGTTCATCCCAATTAGAGTTATTTTAATCGGCCAATCCTTATCTTTCAAGACCTCGTAAGTTTACAAAATATTCATTAGGGTACATTTGTGGTGGTGTACCTCTGGCAAATCTAAACTTCATGTGGATGTCGCCGATAGTCGTCACTTCATCTCTATTAACCAACTTCAATGTCGTAGTTTTGAATGGATTGAGTCTTGCCTGTCTTACATTACAATTACACTTACATTACATTTAGCAGACACTTTTATCCAAAGCGACTTACAATTCAGTATCTATCTACACGTAGACGCAGCTACGGGAGCTACGGGGTTAAGTGTCTTGCTCAAGGACACATTGACATGAGACTAGCATAGCAGGAGCCGGGGATCGAACCACCGACCCTCTGATTGAAAGACGGCTCTCCACTTAGCCACGGTCACCCCCACTTATTATTGACACACCAGTGCCAGTGTCCCAAATTATGTCCTTAATATTAAAATTTTCAATTCTAATAATCCAAATTGTAATTTCATCAGGGCATAGTTTTAGTTATTTTAAAGAACCCTACTGGAGGTTTTTGCATGGGTAACATGTTTTTTTAATTGGTTTCCTTCCTTTTAGGCAGCAATTAGTGTCAGTTCATTTCGATGAAACTTCATGACAGCCATGTTTGAGCAGTACTTGCTCATGCAGATATGTAATGTAGGTTTAACTTCAAAAGAGAAAAAAGTGATCAAATGCTGACTGTGATTATTTCCCGGCAACATGTTTTAGATCTCACCAGGTTAATGTTTATTGTAATGAACTGAAACGAATGGCTGCCAGAGGGTAGAAAACACATAATTTCTGAGAAAGTAATTTGTGTGAGTTCAGAGGAGTGTTTTTGACTGAGCATCATGGGGTCACTTACCTGTGGTGTGCACTGTAAATCAGATGAGGGGAATTGTGTCTTTCCTCTCAGTTAGCAAAGGCCAGATCAGTGTCTCTTTTAACCCCCTTCGTAACTGTTTAACTTGTCTTGAGGTTCTTCCAAGGACCTGCAAAACATTTGCATCACAACAGAAAAGCAAAGCAGCCTTACTAATATTTAACTAATAGCCTAATTAGCATTAGTTAATAAACTCATTAATTAACAAAAAATACAAAATGTGAAAGACAAGATTTTTTCCTACATCAGAACTTCAACTCTGATTAGTCGGTCTGGTATATTTGATCTGTTAAGTACAGATCAGAATACTCACAGCATGGAGGAGCAGTTTGTCAAGCAGCCATCTCCTGTTCTCAGATGTGACTGGAGGCAAATCCCAGGACAGTGCCAACTCATTAATGATGTTCTTTTCTTTTGATGACAATTCTGCTGTACCCTCCACCTAATAATGACAATTGGAATTAGAATAGATTAGAATTGTGAGGAATTTTAAGTTTTAATGCATTCCTAGTGCTGGATATTATGTGTCACAGTGTGTTTACTTAGGAAGTGTTAAACCAAGGAGTGTGGTCATTGAATGTATATTGAGTGTCTGTGATGGGGGTTTGAGGAATGTCAGAAGGTGTAAATCTGCGGGGGAAGAGGGTAGTTCACAGAGGTGTCTGCCCTGGACAATGGGTCAGGATCCAAGGAGGAGCCCATTGGACTTCAGCCAATCGTGGAGCTGATCGATAGGCTGAGGAATGTAACTCTGGGGGGACAAAGGAGCTGTTTGTCCCCTGAGACAATCAGACTTCCTTTGTACCATGGGGCAGATACATCAATCTGTCCTGTGGTGTGAACAAGGTCTCATATTTCTTGAAATATTTTACTATCGGTAGTGTAATTTGGTTTGTGATAATAATAACAATAACAAAGGGACCGTGGGGGGATGGGTTTGAATTCCGGCGAAGTTGTGCGCACGGTTCAGGTGACGCGCCACCGTTTTACTCCCTACTGGCTAACGCTTCTGTCAATCAAAATCGAGGGGTTTGTTAGATTCTGTGGACTCAGACGCTTCTAAGGCGGGTCCATTGACTGAAATCGACCAACCATAGGCTGAGCTAGGAGACCTGGAGTGGAAGCCAGATGAGAAAATCCCATGGATGACAGACATAAACAGGCTCAGAGAGGATCCAGGCTCTCTAAATGATGCCAAACTGCTGCATATGATAGATTGAACACTATTAGTCATAAAAGAAGTGAAATATATAATTATATACTATATAAAATTACAATGGAACAGCTGGAACCAAATGACATTTTGGTTGACCTCGGCTGAAATCTCTGCACTCTAATCTCTCTAGCTCTTGAATGCTTCACTTTATCAAAGAAAACATTGTGCAGAGAGACTTCCAACCCATTGGGCTATGATCTGGAGAGGTTTAAAGCTTTCAACTACAACATTAAAAAAAAATATCTTATCAAAATTGGATTAATTTATAATCGGAGATAAAGAATTTCAATTTGTGTTGTGTTCCATCTTAATTTTCTCTTAACCAGTAACATATATACTGATATTTACAAATCAGAACAAATTTCACAAGTGTCAGCTTTCTACACTATAAAAACTATTAAAATACACCTTATATTTAGATGAAAATCACTCTCTTTACTATGGGTTGCAAAAATTGAGGAGAGGCCTACAACAAGGCTTCTTCTGGGGATCCACCAAAGAGCACATGCAGGATAGCTGGGCCTCCAAGGCATGGCCCATTATGGAGGAATGAATGACCAATCATTCGGCCAGCAACAACAAAGAAGTCACTCTTCAAAAGGTAATGCGAAGTGGAGGGAATTAGATGATTTTGTTCCCCCTCAAAAAGAAGAGTTCCTCCTGGTACTTCAATTAAAAGAGAAAAGTGAAAGAACATCGATAGTGCAGAATGTGAAGATCATTTTTTATCTTTATTTGTGTGTATAACCAATTTACCCTTGAGTGGGCATGCCAAGGGGCAAGCCCACTCAACATTAGCCATCTTATAAAAAGAAAGGACTGCACTGTCTCCAAGATCCATGGTAAGATATAATGATTTTCCAGTTGCATGCTGGCTTAAAATGTCATCTTTGAATCTCTTTGCTGCCTCACTGGGATTTTAAATCATTTTCCAATCTAAAAAAAGTTTTTAAATTATTCAAATGAATACTGGATAAATTGATGTGTAGAGAGCAACAATGTATTGCAATAAATTATGTAATGTTTAAATGATGTAACACACCTGGGAAGACTCTCTCCTCAGTGGGGTCTAGGTCAACTATCTCAGGAGCAGCCACATGTCCCTGAGGTGGCACGGAGTAGTTAGTATTGCTGGCCACTTCCCTGTAGTCTTGTCAACATGCTCACAAATCTACTGTCACTTCGGGAGGCATTTCCCGTGGTTACCACAATTTTTACCTCACCACTGCTCTGTGATGGTCTTGGGTAAAAAGAGGTATGTTTTGTTATTGGGGCTATATTTTATATTACATTACACATTCACGAAAACACTGCAACTAGAAAAGAATGGTCATATAAATAGAATAGAATAAATCCATTCAAATTCAACTTTCCCTCAAGACCAATATTCAGGATCATATCCTCCATATTTGTATGCATTATTGAAGACAGACCAATTTGGCTGTACAGAGAGATTGTTGGCATCAAAATAACTAATATTAGGGCCCATAATTGTGACACATCAGATGTAATATCTTTGCCCTGCATTTTTACAGTTATAGCAATAATTGTTTATCTTACATCCATTCAAAATTCTAAATGCTTTACATCTATTGGTAGACTTCCAGAGCCTAATGCTTAATGTACATTACAGTCATTTAGCAGACGCTTTTATCCAAAGCGACTTACAATAAGTGCATTCAACATAGGTATTCAAGACTAGTCACCAGAAGTCATAAGTACATCTCCTTTTCCAAACAAGCATCTAAGAGCATGAAGCAGAGCATAACTCAGAGCCAAAGTACAGTGCAGAAACAAGAAAAACAGTTAGTGCAAAAAAGTAATACGAATACTATAAGTGCAACAAGCTAGTATGAATACAATAAGTGCTAAGTGGAAGGCTCAGGGTAGCACTTCGTGAAGAGGTGGGTTTTCAGCCTGCGCCGAAAGATGGGCAGCGACTCCGCTGTCCTGACGTCAGTGGGAAGTTCATTCCACCACTGTGGGGCCAGGACAGAAAACAGCCGTGACCGGGTCGATCGGCCGCCAGGACCTCTGAGCGACGGGGCAACCGATCGCCCCGAGGCAGCAGAGCGAAGTGGTCGGGCGGGGGTGTAAGGCTTGACCATGGCCTGGAGATAGGAAGGAGCTGTTCCTTTCACTGCCCTGTAGGCTAGCACCAGAGTCTTAAACTGGATGCGAGCTCTTACAGGTAGCCAGTGTAGAGAACGGAGAAAGGAAGTTTTTGGGAGAACTTGGGGCGATTGAACACCAGGCGAGCTGCAGCTTTCTGGACAAGCTCCAGAGGTCTGATGGCCGACGCCGGGGCTCCGGCGAGTAGAGTTGCAGTAGTCCAGGCGGTAGATGACAAGAGCCTGGATGAGAACCTGCGCCGTCTCGTCAGTCAGGAAGGGACGAATCCTCCTGATGTTGTAGAGCAGGAATCTACTGTACAACGACTTGAGTGCTTGACAAATGTGATGTTTTAGTTCTGTAGAGCAATACCTCACGCATTTATCACTGTCATTCTTGTAAAAGGAAACTCATCTCCACACACCACACCTTTCTGAAGTGGTCCAACTAGCTCATTACTGCATACTGGTTGACATGCCTCTAAACAAGATCATTTTAAAATTGAACACAAGCTATAATTAAGTGAATGTTCATAATCTGCAATTTTCATATGGGAACACCAATGTAAAAGTGAGGATCTTACAGGGTCCAGATTCAGGTTTCTTTGGAGTGGTCGGATGAAAATTGTAGCATGACCAATCTATGTTTGTGGATCTTTCAAATGTCTCACATGGTAACCCTCATTGGGACATGGTATGAGGATCAGTTGGAGACTTTGTGTTGTTCCAGAGATTTTGAGCAACTCAAATCCTCTCCCTTGTCTGAGTTTTGGATATGCCTCTAAAATAAATGATCTAAAGTCATCTGGATCTGTTTGACTAGCTGAAAATGGAAGATAATAATAGAAACAACCGATCTAACTTGAAATATAATAATGTTTAATGTTTTTGAAAGGTAACTTAATTCAAGAAAAATACGTCTGTCAATCATGATGCCTGACTTACCTTGGAATGTAAGACGTTTTTCCTCTAGTCCTGCAGCAGCAAGTCTATCTTTGGCGTATCGGTTGGGGACTAAGGCTGCATTTTTATCCTCAATACAAGAGAAAAAGTGAGTGTACGAATGAAGTTGTGCAGACACAGCAACAGTTCGCCTCCTTGTTTTGTCCTTCTCCCTCCAATATATGGACCAAACAGTCGTGAAACCTCGGCTAGAATCAAGTGAAGAGGATAAGCTATAATCAGTACAAGAGAATAATGACGTTGCAGAAGAAACATGTTGGCTAACGATATCATCGCACACTTTACAGGAATGTGATCTGACGCACAGCATGAATAAATAAATCACTCATCACCGGCGATAGTAATTTAGTCTTCACAAGTGTTCCCTGAAGAAACCTACCGTCCACTGGGTGCCTTGGTGTTACGTTATGTGGCGGCCACGGAGGTGAACTTAGCGCGTTTGCGGTCCTCGGTGCTGCACAAAAAATAACAAAGCAGTGAACGCCACATGGCTGCATAGTTCAGTTTAATATAGTATATTGACACTTTGACCAACAGTATTTAGCTAAACAACTGCTGTTGTTATGGGCCATCCACATCCCGCAGCAGGTCTGCCAGCGGCCGCCCGGTCGAAGCCATTAGTGCACTGCTAACTAGTTTTTTGACGTCGTCTACAGGGATGATTTGCTAGGAATCGTTTGCTTCTGTCTTGCTCCCCTACTTGACCAATCCTGCTTAAGAATGAGGTTCAGACCGCCTACCTCGTTAACATACAGACACAGAAATACAGAAATAAATAAATGAAGGTGAACAAAAATGTAGAAATAGATTTATTTATTTATTTATGTCCTGTTTAGGTATCAACTTTTATTTATTTATATCAGCATTTATTTATTATTTTATTTATTTATTTCCATATTTATTTCAGCATCTATTTATTCTTTTATTTTTTCATTTCTGTATTTATACATTTATTAATGCATTTATTTATTTATACTTAAGTCATAGTCTGTCCTCCATACACGTGATGCAGAGTGCCACAAGTGTAAAAAGCTGGGACATTTTGCAGCGGTATGCCGTTCCTGCGTGATCAACGAGGTCACTGCACCCTACGAGGGAGGAGATGGGAGACATGTTCAATTCCTGGGGGAAATTACAGACGTGGACAACTCAAACAAGGCATGGACGGTACAACTGCCAGTGCAAGATATTGAAATAGACTTTAAAATTGACACGGGCAGATTTAAGTGTCATTTCAGAAAAGACTTTTAACCTTTTAACTTTTAACTTGCTGCTCTGGGCCTAGTCAAGCGAATAGAAGAGATCGAAAGCACAGAGCATTTGAGTGATGCCAGCCCAGCAGACATAGGCAGAAGATATAAAGCCAATCAAAATCAGATTGCAGGAGGATGCTGTACCCTACAGTGTGACTACGGCAAGGCGTGTGTCAGTGCCTATGCTCTCTAAAGTAAAAAAATAACTGGACCGCATGGTAGCCATTGGTGTAATAGAGCCAATCAAGGAGCCCATGGAGTGGTGTGCTCCGATGGCTGCTGTACCCAAGAAGAACAAAGAGCAGCCAAGGATTTGCGTTGATCTAAAACACAAATCACAAGTGTACCAGACATCTTTCAGTTTAAATTAATCTTTTTGTTAAACTAACTTTGTGCCGTTTGAATCCATTCACACACAAACCTGCTCTGTTTGAGTTCCTTTATTTAGAAAAGAAGTCAAAGAACTAAATACAAAGTTAACAAATCATATTCTATTTTAAATCAGTATTGTGATCACAGTTTTTTTATGTGTCTTTGTGTCCCGTCAGTATCAGGTCCATGTACGCTCCCATTACCAGACTCAGACCCTCGGCCACCTTCAACAAAACAAAACAAAACGGATCAAATCAAACTATTTACAACAGGTTTTGTAGCTATTTACAAATCAAACTATTTACAACGGATCAAATCAAACTATTTACAAACTCATTACAATCAGAATCCGATTTCATGATTAGGAAATACTTTTTTAATCAGAATTTTCCCATAATTGCACAATAAAATCTCATTCATGAGCCAACTTCAAATCACATTCATGAGACAACTTGTCTAGTGTCAGATTTGATTTTTAGAAGAAACGAAATAATTTCACTTCAGGTTTATACCAGCCAACCTGAAGGTGTCACTCAGAGAGAACCAGGACATTCTGATGTAGCATTCCAAAATGAAAGCCCTTCAAAATCTCATTCACGAGCCAACTTCAAATCACATTCATGAGACAATTTGTCTAATTTCAGATTTGATTTTAGAAGAAACGGTGCATAGTTACAAAATAATTGAATGAATAATGAATGTGATTTGAACACACACACACACACACACACACACACACACACACACACACACACACACACACACACACACACACACACCATGTCAATGTTTGCCATATTTCTAATGACGAGGCAGCACTGGAATAATGCAGCCTTTCTATAAATATGATACAGACATGTAATTGTTAAACAATAACACATGATTATGTATTATTAAGTACTGTACAATTTTGAGGTTCTATATTTCTGGTAGTGTGTCCATTTTATGCTACTTTGTACTTTTACTCCACTATATTTTGGAGGGAAATACTTTTTCCTCCTTTACATTTATCTGACGAGCTATAGTTACTAGTTACTTTAAAGATTATGATTTGTAATAAAACACATGCTTCTAAAAGCTTGTCAACACATTATAAAAGATTAAACATGGTATGTTTGGAAACTAGATTACCAAACTAACTACTCTACTTATATAAAGTTAGATTTGCTCTATTTGTGCATGAATGCATCAATACAGTCTAATCCAGGCTCAAAGGGACCATTATTGCACAAAACAAGTACTTTTACTTTTGACACTTTGATATACAATTGGTTTGTTTTGCAGTATTTCAGGTGCAGCACTTTTACTTGTAATGGAGTGTGTTTATATTGTGGTATTGGTACTTGATCTGATTACATCTCCCACAGCTGGTAGTAAGTCAGTCAAGCATCTGATATTGTGGCTCTGAGGCTCCAGGGTGCAGCTCTCCCTTTCGGCCACCAGAGGCTCCGTAGAGTCTCTGCAGCAGCCCCGAGGAGGGGCGCGGCTCTGCACCGATTCAGGTCAATGAGTTCCTTGTGGTGAGGAGAACAGTCAGGCTCGGTGAACACACACACACACACACACACACACACACACACACACACACACACACACACACGCACATGCACATAGGTAGTCAAAAAGCAGTGTGACTCCACATTATTATTAGCCCTTATAATATTTGTCTCCTTGTCTCTGATATACAGCTTAGGAGTGTGATGGGGTTGGCAAACATCCACCCATATACACTACTAACCTGGGCACAGGATGTTCTGTGACCTACTGTTTGTTACTCAATGTGTATGTTCCACAGTGTTGAGGATGCCAAATGTAAGTGAAGCTGCTTTACCTCACAAGACCCCAAACCAGCAAGAGTAGAAAACTGTGTGTGTGTGTGTGTGTGTGTGTGTGTGTGTGTGTGTGTGTGTGTGTGTGTGTGTGTGTGTGTGAGCTAAAAATAACCAATCCAGCTGCATTGTATCTGCATGCATGTATATATCTGTGTGTCAGTGTGTATTTGGGGGGTTAGTCTTGATGCGGATGGTGTGGCGTTGTGCGGGGGGGATTAAGTTACATGTATAAAGTGCAGGGAAGAGATCTGGGAGCTGCGAGCTGAGCCAAGCTGGGTAGTACTGCTACAGTACTGCTGTGACTGCAACACACACACACACACACACACACACACACACACACACCGAGTGGGGGAAACGAGGTCGGCTTGGCACTCTGTCAAATTTCTCTCTCCCGCTCGCTCTTGCCAAGCGCTGCGTAGGATACTACACTACACACACAGAGGGGTTCTGCTCTACTGCACCATTTTAGAAGGCTGCGGGCGTACAGTTCACACACACACGCACACACACTATAATTTAAAAAAATAATCCATATTGAATATTGGGGGATATATCAATCATGCTAAATGGATTCACCTCAAGAAAAGAAGATATTTTTGAAGGTGAATTTCAATGCAGCTAAGCATTCTTTTTTAATAGCCACAATTCCAGTATGAATTTATGTGTATTTCCCATGAATCCCGTCTCAATCCCCTGCCAATTTGGTGACAACTTGTAAACTGTATCGGTTAATCGTAGAAAATGCTCCGAAGGGATCAAAAACCTAGTTCTTTCATTGTAGTGCAGAAGCTTCTGATTCCCCAGGCAGCTCAATTACTGTATTGATGTGGTTTTCATGTTTTATGGTAACACCTCCATCATGACAGTTCTAGTACAAAAAAAGAAAAGAAAAACAATGTTTGTTTTTTTCACGGCAAAAGCCACAATACATTTGTTTGTTCAAATGTACACATAGGCCACAATGACGCCTCTGAAATTAACTAGTCGTTTTTTTTCATCAGTAAATGCTCTCTGCTTGCAGTTCGACTTATATAAAACCACAAAACTTGACGTGAGTGACATTTAGGTGTACTCTGTGTGTGTGTGTGTGTGTGTGTGTGTGTGTGTGTGTGTGTGTGTGTGTGTGTGCTTCACAGCTGCACTCCTAGACTCCCTCTACCACGTTTACTTTGAAAGATATTTCTACACTGTCTCCTCCCTTCCGTTCCATCCCTCTCCCGCCTCCCTGCACAAGGAAAAACTGCAAAATTCTGTTTGGTCGATATAATCCCTTCTGAGTCCTCCGTGGTGTTTTAAAGGACATTGGCCCTTACACAAGCTAAGCTGCTTAATATTAATACCGCAGTCGTTCCTCACCATGTCCTGTGTTTGGAGTGGGCGCGTGTGTGCATGTTGGTGGCTATATATAGGTTAACTGGGCCAATAAACAGGGATTAGGCAACTCTTGAAAAATGGGATACGTAAGGAACAGCAAATTGATAGATTAGACCCCCCAGTAGTTATGTGGGACTTACAGCAGAGCTGTCACCTCACATGAGAGGTTGGAATAGTGAGGTGATGTCCCTCCACCTACTGTGTAACCTCCCCCTCATTCAGTTTGGTGTGAAACTGCTCAGGCTAGGTAAATTAGCTATGGAAGCAAAAAAATGAGCGAGACTACATGTGACTACATACGAAACACACAGGCATCGTAGATTCAGAGAGAGACGTCACTTACACAACTTTTGGGTGCCAAGTCTTTCTCATTACGGAATTTTACAGTCTTACACTTCAACAGTTTTACAACAAAATGTGACTTTCTTTACGTGCAAACATATCTTTTAAATTGACAATCATCATATGTGTAATTCATGGCACAATTCAAATGGCATCAAACAAATGTGTGTGTCCAAAATAAGGTCCCATTGCGGACACTACAATGTTTCTCTTTGAAATGTAAAGACACTTAGTTACAGTAGACCACTGGGAAATAGCATTAATAAAAGTAAGTACTGAAGGAAGGAATAACTTAGAGATATAGACAAAAAATAAAACGACTGATCCAGAGGAAAGAAGACGAATAAGGGAGAAAGAGAAAGAGAGATGGCAGGAAGAACAGGCAGGCCTATTGTCAGGAGGACAGAGGGATAATGTTACTGTTTGTGAATTCTACACTAAGCAGGCATTTTGTGATGAGTTTGCCAAAAGCGGCTGCTAAACACTTTCTTTTTTCTTCTAATTTTTAAAACAGCCATTGAGTTCACAGCTCTGTGTAGCCGAGCTCAACTTACAGCGTTTGATTGTTTGGCACGCTGGTTGCTGTTTGAGTGACAGCTCTGCGCTCTGCAATTTTGAACGCCGCGGCTACACTGCCGCCTTTGATAGCAGACGCAAAATACGGCACCGCAACGCGGAGGAGACATGTGGAAGCCCGTCGGCTGTCCCTTGACAACCTTTTCAACGCTGACATTTTATTGTTTCCCTTCTGGCTGGGTTCAGTGCACTAAAAGCGTGTGTGTGTGTGTGTGTGTGTGTGTGTGTGTGTGTGTGTGTGTGTGTGTGTGCAGTTGCTTGTGTATATTGAGTGGTGCTCTTGAGCCCTGCTCCCTGACATGCTAATAGCAGGTTTTCCCTCTCCTACAGATGTGTGTATGACTGTGTTTTGGTAAATTTGATTGAAGGTGCTGATAGTTGATATTCAGTTTAAATTTAAATGGGACAATTTTCACAGCCATAAATTACATGGATTCAACGTTTCCCGCAGACCTTTAATCTTGGCAGCGTAAAGTAACTGTGCCTCTAAAACAACATTTAGAGCCACATAAGAGGCACAAAACTGCACTGGATCACTTACAAACCAAACGATTTAGGTGGCTTAGCAGCAAAGAGTTCCGATTACAGGAAAACAAATGTATATTAATGGTGGTAAATAAAGGAATTAATTGAACTGAATTTTAAAACATGTTGAAACAGGAGACTTAGTAGTAGCGCTTTGAGGCTGCAGGCATTTAAAGCTACATGTCAACATTTGCATGTTAACATGCTCACAGTTACAATGCTACTATACTGATGTTGGTAGCAAGCAAATATAACTTTCTTCATAGCATCAGTAAGCCAAGGGTTGTATTGAACCCTGGTGCACATGCACACATATCACACACACACACACACACACTCACACCACATCTGTGGATTTGAACCAACAGAGAAAGAAAAGTCAAAAACGAGAGGATTCAATGCAGACGTTGGCCGCGAACTCCAAAGTGGCCGCTGGTTTTCTCCTGAGTTATGGCGCGATGCGGCCCCCTGTAATTTACCTTCTGCCGGAGCGCGAGGGCCGTTCGCCCGGCATTCCTCCGCCTGCCCACTGCAACACATGAAAGCTTCGGCCACAGCTGTTCTAGATGGGGTTAAAATGAGTCCCAGATGGCAAAGTGTCTTGTGTGTATGTGTGCGTCAGAGTTTCTAGCCACATAAGAGAGTGCTTTTACTGTACAAGTGGCCTGAGTCACAATCCCGGGGTAATGTGGGGAAGGCTACTGCAAGCTGGTGGGGGACATGTGGGTGTAGCCTATACTGTATGTGAATGCACGTTGGCTTTTGGGTGTTCATGATTGCACTCCAAGACACAGGCAGAAATAATTTTACAACTTTGTAATCGACAAATTGCCACCACCGCTGCGCATATATATATGCTGT
Organism: Cebidichthys violaceus; assembly: GCF_023349555.1. Taxonomy (NCBI): domain Eukaryota; kingdom Metazoa; phylum Chordata; class Actinopteri; order Perciformes; family Stichaeidae; genus Cebidichthys; species Cebidichthys violaceus. The sequence continues at coordinate 1,865,560 of NW_027176384.1, forward strand.
GTCATGTAAGCTCAATACAGCTCGAAGGCTATTGATTACTCATTTAGAAAAAAATCCATCCTGCTGTTAAAGTATGCATGTCAAACCATCGAGGATATTCTTTGGAAAGATGGGATTATCCTGCTGGTTGGGGATTAACAACCCACTAGACTGTATAAATTCATCTGTCTGCCATTCATCCATGTATCATTATATCCATGCATGCAACTATTCCTTTCTTATCTCAATACTAACACAGTAGCCTCGTATATCAGATGATCTTTCAAAATCGACAGTGTTTATGAGCTGAATGAGCTACTGTATGTCAACCAAGCGCTAAAAATAAATCACAATAAACTGCAGTCTATTGGGAGCACAATTCTATTTGTAAACTGCTCTTTTGCACGAGGCAGAATAAGCGTTAGATGACTATTCTCATATTGAAATGGTAGCCCTTTGATTGCACTTTGTGTACTTTTTTCTTTTAAAATCTCTCTAAAATATGTCTCTTTCTATTTAAAAATGATAGTTAAATAATAAATAGCAGGTTGGGAAGAGTTAAAGCTCCAGTAAAGCTGTACAGTAAGAAAATAAGTGGCTGGTGACACTGAGGCTCCACAATTTGCAATGTTTGAACTTCTACCTTAAGCTCTCTTTCTTCAAATCTTCCATACATTTGTGTACGTACAACTGAGTGCAACACATTACATTTTACATTTCACATTTTGCAGAGACTTTTGTCCAAAGTGATTTACTGTATAGTAAATTCATTCATGCATTCAAACCTCTAAGTATTGTACAAAAGTGTTTGCCCAATTCACAATTGTACTATTTATGGTGCATTCTCATGGAGTCAGGCAGACGACAACACCTTCTATACAGCACAGGGAAAACAAACAAATACTCCAACGGGACGGCAAAATGACGGTATGTTGCTATGGTGATGAAATGAAATATATTAAATACAATTATTTTGTGTCTACTATTTAATTTAATTATAATGCAGGGCACTATAAAATGGAGCTTTCTCTTAGTGTGTTATTGAAAACTTGAATAACTTCCTCTGGTGTGATGGAGCTTTGTGACATCCGGGTTGTAAATTCTGTTGCGGAGAACATTAAAAAGTTAAACAATTTGACCACTACCGACCTCACCTACCAATTTTACCGACCTGCTCTCGTCCACTAACATGATGTCTGGTTTGCCGTCTAGCATCTGCCTAGATTCCATGTGAATGCGGCATTATTGCGCCTATAAGCTACAAAGACACAGAGCAGTTTTAAAAGAGATTGTGAGGCAGTGTTATGAAACCAGAGGAATATGATGGCATGCTTTTACACTGAACCCTGTACCAACCTAGATTTACTCACAATGCATAATTGCAATCTATTAACTGACAATAGGTGACATTTAACCGAACACCATGTGTCTCATGGGTACAACACGTCTGTCTGTCATCTTCAGACAAACAGTAAATGTTAATGCATCCAAACTAAGGAAAATCTGCTTAAATTTAAAAAATGTATTAGTGGCAATAAATCAGGTGAATTTGGGAGTTTTATCCCTATCATCCTTTGACTTTCACTCTAGGTAAGAGTTCACACCCCATGAGCTCTTTACTTACAATCTATTAGATGCTGTTTTTTTTTTACTTAAATAGGCCTCGAGAATGCTGGTAAGCAGGACTACCAATGTGTTATAGAGGTCAAAGGTTGCGTGTGTGCTACGGAGGGAGGGCGAGAAATAACAGGGATTACAACATATTATCCGTTGCTCAGAAAAGTCCTCGAGGAGTTATTCAAGCCTTGAAACCAGACAGCCGAGTGGTTGTTCCTTTCTGAATAAAGGTGATGACAGTGACTGTTCTTTTGGCTGTTGAGCCTCCAACACTGTCAGTGATCGATGATACTGATCAATTCTGCATGGTGATTTATCTCAAACTGTTTTGGGTTTTTTTGCGGCCTTGACCTTTTGTTTTCACCTTTAGCCCTTTACCATACTCAAATAAATACATTTTAAAGTCTTAAAAGATTTCTTTTAAATTGTCTTCTATACAGGTTTGCAGTCACAAGAAAATGCCTGACGAACAGAATCTTGTCTATTTGACTCATTTGATTTAAGAGGTGAACTTTTATTTAAAACTATAAATCTCTTGGTATTAAAATGTTCTTCTAGTCCATCTGTGAGAAAAACTCTCTTGCACCAGCATGAAAATTCACCTCCCATTTACATTTTTAATTTAGTGGACTGAACTTTAATTCACCACAGGGATGCAACTCATGCTTTGACCTTCAATTCTACAAAACAGATCCTATTGCAGCAAAGTTATGGCACATAAAGTGGGTAAATAGGAAAAGTCATTACCACCTTTGAGCATAAAAGTCGACCGGACCCATAAAAACTTCTCTCTCTTCATGCAGCCCACTCTCACTTCTGAAGTACCGTGACAAAACTGTCCTCCACTTTTCTCCTATGAGGCCTGTCAGCAAGAAAGACGCCACTTATTCAGGCTCACCGTAGTGAGACAGTCAGGCGCCATGTTAGCGGCTTCTGCGTCTAGACACAGCCAACAAGCCTCCTTTTCTCCAGTCAGTAAAACATTGTGTGAAAAGTAAAGTACAACTTTATATTGCGCTCACACGGTGATGTCATCTCGCTGCTGCCAAGGAAGCAGCGACCCTTATTTGCATTTCATTTTCGGCTGACAGCATCTTTTAAAATCCTTTCCAAATAACGTCAGACAAAGATCCCGGGTTGGTTTTTCTCATGTTTTTTTTTTTTCCTCTTCCTCTTCCGTCCCTCCCTTTTCTTCTTTCTCAATTACTCTTAACTTTTATCTGCACTTGTTACCCCACTGCACACACTCTTTCTCACACACACAAACACTCCACAGCTTAGAGAAAGAGGCCTCTGTGTTCTGGAGACAAAAGCTCCTCTTTCTCCAGAATGGGAGCCGAGCTTCCGGTTGAAGCTCACTGTGTCAGAGGGGAGAGGAAGGGCAGACGACGAGCCAAGAATATGAAATGTATTGAAGTGTGTGTGTGTGTGTGTGTGTGTGTGTAAATTTACATCTCCTCATTTATATGTTTTGATCATGTGTGCTATGTGTGTGAGCTTGAATATGGGTGCCTTAGTTTGAAGCCATTAATGCAATTGTATCTCTCTGCATCTCTTTCTCTGGTGCTTTCCCTCTCGCTGTGTGTGCGTGTGTATATGAATGTGTGTGTTGTCAGGGTGGTCCACCGGCTGGGTGAGGGCACTGAGTTTGTATCAGCCTGGTGTGAACCGGTTAGCCGCCCCCCTGCAGACACACTAAGACTGATTGGTCGCCAGGGAGCGATGAGAGCGAGCTCAGTTCTCACCATTTAATGCGGAGATACAAACACCAGGGACTCTGTCCCTTTCTTTCTCTTTGTCTTCCTCACAAGTTTATCCACATCTTTCACTTCCTGCCTGCCTCTGTCTTTTCTTTTTGTCGTTTTCTCATCGTCCAACCCTCTCATCCTCGCCTTTTCTGCTTATCCATCCTCTTTTTGTTCAACTTTCTAATCTCTTTTGGTCTCTCTTTTCAACTGATTAATTTGTTTACATCTTTCTCTTTCCTGTCTAAGTAATATTAAGTATAACCTACAAATGATAAAATGACAGAGATGGAGATAAACACAGCTGTTGTTATTTGAACTATGGTGTCGACTGGATAACGAGCAACAATAATGGTGGATTCAACCAAAGTGTGTGGCTCTGTGTGTCTGCATGTGTGAACAGTGCAGTCAGTGAGCCTTAATGAGATTCGAGGGGTGTGATTGAACGTTTAGCTCTGGTTGCTTGACATTCGCAGCTCTCAACTACAGCATCAGTAGTAATGAAGGGGGGTGCAAACACAGTGGTCCTTTTGATCTGCCTCCTGCAAGTGTTTACTCAAGGAGAATGAAGCCTAAGTTCTACTGAGGAACGATAGTAACACCAGTGACAAAACGTAATGGTCACAATTTATTTAGATAGTCCAATGCTGACACTAAACTAACTATAAACTGTGAAGGTTTGACAGAATGTCTTCATTATGAGACACTTTCTATTGATTTGACTGTGACGTTTTAATGGATAATTTCTTCCAGTTCATAAAACTGGATGTTTTTTGTATCCGTTGCTTACAAGGCTATGCTCTTTTGACATGTGGGGTTCCTCGAGGTTCAGTTCTTAGACCCATGTTATTATCTGCCACGTTGACTTTTACCGCTACCTTGCTGATGACACACTGCTTTACGTGTTTCAAGAGCCTACAAATATTTCAAGTTGTTTTTGTTTTTTTTCACATTTGACTACAAAACACTTTGTAGCTTAGGTTTATAAATACGGTAAACAAATGAAGTTATATATCCTTATAGGACCTTACTTTCACTGTCCAATTCTGTAGACAGAGAAGGGATTTTTCTTTACTGCCTTCATTTTATAATTCATAAAAAATATATATATCTTTTTCCTGTGTAGTCAATCGCTATCTACAGTGTCCCAGATACAGTACAAAAAGTTACACATATTATTTGCAATTAGTCCTGGCTCCCTTACACTAAATCAAATGGGTTTTGGTAATTGTTCAGTATGAAGAGGCTAGATATCAACTTTGACCGTATTAGTCAATTTTTTGCAACGGTATGCAAAGACGTTTTAAAGGGGAGTTTATCTGTTGATATAATGGATTATGTGAAATGGACAGAGTAGACACAAATGTGCACACGCATGCAGGTCTACATTATGAGTAAGCACTACAGTATGTGCAGTATATACTGTAAGCATGTAGCCACATGGTCATATACCAGGCACATAAAAATTCTTCATGTGCCCACCACACGTGTCCACACACACCTCCATCATTCCTGAATACTGTAAGGGACACTGACAAAAGCCCTCCTTTCTGCTCTCGCTCCTCCGCCCATTGATCGCTGTCTGGAGCTCGCTATAAATCTGCTGCGGCTGACTAGAAAGAAGATTGCGGTGTGGCCACCCCTGCACAAATACAACCAAGTAAGCCCAAATCAATTGCTCCAATAACCCACCTGTATGCTCAAGCAGACAACAGTAAAGAAAATGTTGTGTTGGTTTTTACAGTAGGACTTGAGAGTATGTCTGCATGTGTCAATGTTCTGTTGAAAACGTGCGGTTAAACATGGGGATAGCCTGTTTGTGTGGCATGTAAGAGGGCATATTGCGTAACAGTTTGCATGTCATAGTATATCTGCATACCTTGTGTGTGCATTTGCCTGTTTATGCCTGTGTGCATGTAGTACAGAATGTGAGTACGTGTATGCTGCCTTGCACGTGGATGTATTTATGAATGTGTGTGTGTGTGTGTGGATGTGCGCATGTTTATGTGTGGTTGGGGGCTGTTTGTGATGTCCCACCTTTATTGCTCACACCAGTTATTAGCACATGCTGCTGAAGTGTATTTGCTGGTTTATTGGCTCATACTTTGTACACACACACACACACACACACACACACACACACACACACACACACACACACACTGTAGTAACTCCACCCTTTCATCCTGAGACTCGCACACATACAGATTAAAAGGACAAGAGGATGATAAAGTGACATACAGTTCATACTGTCCTTCAGCATGCTCTGTGGTTGTAGTCCCACTCTTGGGTGTGTATGTTCACACACATATCTTGTACATTGACACCATCTCTCTGCAATTAGCTTCTTCTCTGGTGTTAGCATAAACTACTGTAAACTAGTGTAATCCCTGTTTCTTAACCACCTCCCGCACATATCCTCCCATGCATGGCGCTGGTAGCTTTGCATTTGTGTGCTGGTGTTATCAGAAGTGGAACACTGTACTTTGTCGAGGGACAGCCATGTCTCGGATTATCTAAATGAAAGTGTAACACAGTACCATGCAAATACTGTAAATTCTTTTGCTTTAACTGTAAAAGAAACATTTGCCTCGTATGAGCTGGCTCAAACAGTGTTCAGAAATTCGTCACCTTCTATGGGTATTCAAGTGAACATGGAAATATTCCTATTTCTCTTTTATGTTTGTGTTTTTTTTTGTCCACTCTACGTCTTTTACATGCGTTCTACGCCTTTGATGCCTTTTGCATGTATTGCATATTTCAATTCCAACATTCTCTGTGAAGCGTTTACACACACACATACTCTATATCTACAGCGATGTCTTATGAAAGGTTTCCATGCGGGATGTCTCTGATGTGCATGGCTTGGGGAAGAAAACCTGTGTAGTCAGCGAGGAAGGAGAGAGGTGGTGCGTTAAGGCGAGGCTAATTTGTTTGTGATTGGCATTGATTAAAGTCAGGCCCCAGGAGAGCTGAGTACACACAGGGACTCACTCATGATATAACTACAGTGTGTGTTACTAAAGCTGCCCCACTGTCTCTGTTGTTTCCCCCAAGATATTAATTGTAACGCTATTGATTACTGTTGATGTTTTCTGGCTTGCAAGCTAAGTCTTAGAAATATTGTGACCTCATCTGTATTATTTCTTGTATATTAAATATGAATCTGCAAATTTTTGTAGTATCCTCAGTAATATTTGTTCTTAAAGTGTACTGAAGGAGCATATGACCTGACATGGTTATGCTAGGTTTGAGTCAAATAATTGACTTTGCTGTGGTCCCGCGCAAAAAAGAAATTGAGCACAGCAGAGCACACTGTGTACACTATGCTGTTCTGCTTTAGTTCAATTATAGGTTGGGCTTTACATTAAAATGAAGGGGCTAACCGAGAAAATGCTTCATGCATGCATGAAATCGTCTGGAATTATGCATTCAGCCTGCACGTGCTTCACTTGGTGCAGTCACTTTAACCATTGACAGTCTTTTCCCACCCAAGGTTGAAACTAAACTCAACACTAAACCGTGATCACTTTAATTATTACCACATTTCTTGAAAAGTCTGGGACTGATGCTTAACTCCCTATATGAGGTGACAGAAAGTAGGTGCTCAACAAAGTGTCTCTTGCGGATTTGCTGTTAACATAATCCCACACTCTAAACCAACAGTTTAACCCTAAACCTAAAGCTGTCCACTGACAATATACACAATATTTTCACAAGACTGGGAGGGCTTGATGGCAGCGTGAACAAATCGCTGATTCAGTGGTACACGGAAAATCTTTCAATGAAGATTTAACAATGGAACAATTGAATCAATGGGTGTAAGTGTACAATGTGTTATACTAAGTCTGTGACTACACCCATTTGCAATGATAAAGAAGGTCCTCAAGAAGAGCTTACATTTTAGCAGAAATATTTACATTTCCAACAATGGGATTTTGGCATAATCAAGCTAGTGTAAGTTCAGTCAGGAAGACTATCATCTTGTATACTTAGGCTTGTAGTTCATTTATCATACATCTGCTATTCACTCCTCACGCATGCTCACTCATAATATCCTTGCTGTCATTCAGAGCTGTCAATCATGATAACAGCTGTTCTGATCAGCTGGTCTCCTCTATCCAATAGAACAACTAAACAATTACAGGGTGAACCATCACATAACATCTGTTCATAATAAACAATTATCTTTCCTTCATCTAACTTGAAATAAATCCATACCTCCCTTATTGTTTCGCTCCTGATCAAACATTGAGGTAGGGGTGGGTGGAGGCCATCATTCATCTATATCTCAACGCAGCTTTGCATCCTGCTGTATGACATAAATTCTAAATCAGCAACATCATCCTCATAAAGGTTTATACTTCCCGTCAAAGGTTAAAAATCTCTGATCTGCATTTGTTCCTCAACAAATGATCAACATCCATTAAGGGGGTCAGAAGCAGGGGTGAGGCAGATAAACATCTGTAGCTGATTAATGTTGAATCGCTGATGCTGCAGGGGCTGAACCACGACTCGGAGCCTAAAACTGATGATATTTTCATGCACAAACACGCAATTCATCTGTTTTCCTAATGTTTTTAAATTGTCTAGATACATTGTTGTATTTTATTTTACATAGCGAATGGAGAGGAATAGTTCTCCTCTCCTAAATAGTACTGGAAATGTGTGTGCCTACAACTTTAGAGAATCGTGAGGGGAAAAGGCGCCCTGTTGCAAAACCTTGATGGGATCCTGCATCACTCTTCTTCTTGCCTGTAGCGAGCGTGTGTGCAGGTGGTGACAGCAAATGGGTGCGCTCCTCACCATTTGATTGCATTTGCATTAAACTCGTCACAGTTTTGGGAGTAAACTGCCGATTTCATCACCCTTTAAAAAACAACAACTTCTTTCTCTTTGTGTCTGATTGCAGTCTATTGACACATTGTTTTTCTTTCCACACAGACTTGCATGTGTTTGTGTTTGCGCTTCTCGTTGCGCAGTGCTTGCAGTGCTCCGTCTGCACGACATGTTGAGGCAAGACAAGCAAACGCTGATGCAAACAGGTCGTCCTATAGTCTGAGCTATGGAAACTTTTGGCACTGCACTGATGTAACTTCCAGTATTGACTTGGCTCCCATGATGCCATCACGATGCCTCATTCACACACACACACACACACACACACACACACACACACACACACACACACACACACACACACACACACACACACACACATACATACATACCATCCATCCATACCTCCAAAGATCCTTGACGGAACGAGTGAAGCGGAGGTCCTTTAATGTTATGGTCCCTATCGCTCTTGTTAATCTGTCCGATGTGACAGCCACAATAATACCTTTTCCCCCGAGTTTCCTGTGTGTGTGTGCGTTTGCGAGCATGTGTGTGCATGTTTAAAATATTGCAGTTAGAGAAGTGCAAAGAGGGACCGAGTAGTGTACACAAGGCCCTAGAGACGAGTCAGGGCCCCGCTGGTGTGTCCCACACACACAAACGTACATTCACCCTGACAATGCATTCATTGCAGACATCACATTAAGCCTGTTTCCCTCTGGACCTCTACCATTAGAGGGCCTGCACACCCCTCACCTCCTCCCCTTCCTCCCCCCTTTTCCCCCTTGATATGTCTTTGCCACTTTGGGTTGCAAGGGGCCTTTTTGTCTCCTCTCTTGTTCAGAAGCTGAGGACTTTGGGGGATCACGTACCGAGAACATGTTCGAGAGAAAGCATCTCATTACACACTGGGAGCGTTGTACATGAGCTGAATCGGCAGCATGGATCGGCAGCATGTTAGTTTAACAAAGCAGCGCATATTGTCGGATGCAGTCACAAAAATAATGGGCGGAGGGGTCGAGGGAAGGTGGGTTAAAGAGAGAGAGAAAGAGCCACAAAGAAGGAAGTGCAGAGGTTGAAGATGATAAGATGAAACAGTAATGACCCCCATGGGGAGACTGGGTTATCTCAGCTAGCAATTTAATAGGATTCAGAAGGGAGACATAGATTACGCTAAAGCAATAAAAACATTAGAAGGAATAAAAGCAATACAACTGGAGTGAAAAATGTTGGCGACACAGGAACAGCATGGGAAAAATGACAGATTACTTTGTGTGTGAAGAATAATTTCCTCTGTGAGTGGGCGGCCCCCTTCCTCTTTCACTTTTCTTCTCCAGTGATACAGTCAGTGAAACAACAAATGAAAGGATCGTCAAACTGGAGGGGAAATCACACAATTAATTAAACCAATTGGATGCTACCAGCGGGAGCCTCTAGCGAGGGATATAACTGACCCTGTGCTAATTGTCGCTACCAGTTCATTAAATGGTTTTACACAGCGCCATGAGACAGCATGGCGCTTACTTGGAGATGCTAACAAACAGAATTCATGAAACAATAGGAAAGCAGTAATTAGCCAGATTCACTACTCTAGAGTGCATGGTGTAGAATGTTAATTTATTCAGATGATGAATTACAAACGGTAAGACGCCTGCTTGAATTTCTGAGACATGCTAACAATATGTTAGTTTTTGCTTATCTAATGAGACAATTTAAAATACAATACAAACTCATTTAGCTTTATTAATTATCAATAATCTGTTTTGTGAATTTCACTTTTTTTCTTTTTTTGTATCTATGGTGTGTGTGTCTGAACTTATTACTAATTATTGCATATACAATCATTAATTCACACATTGAAAACTGCGAAATTGCATTTTCCCCACCCTTTGCCATTTTAACAAGATAAAACAAGTACTTTTTTTGGTCATTATTTTGATGTGATTATCTTTAATCAAATTTGTAAAAAAGAGGACAGATTTCCCTTCATCCCATCCCTTTTCCAATGGGTTTTCATTTAAAATGTCTTCTTTTTCTCTGCTTTTTTTTCCAACACCTTAGGGTTACATCTACTTAGATTTTCCTTTGAGCGGCTATTCATTGGCATTGTTTTCCCACCCTACTGCTACTTATCCATAAATAAACACTCTACCTTAAGGAATGTCTCTGATTTATTTAGTTAAAAGCTGGGAACTGTCAGGTTATAAATTAAGCAAATCATTACTGCTACTGTTTAAGATGTGACAGAATCAGGTTTTGTTTTTTAACAAAGGACATTCTAATATACTACTAGTCTGTTCTGCAAATCAATAAACAGACAAGACTCTGAAAATAGGAATCGATATATTCCAAGCATGCAGTCCTATAACATGTTTACTTTGTATGCCATCTCCATTTCAGTGGAGCAACATGATGCAGTAATTACATTTCAATAAAAATCCCCTGCGTCGGTGCACTCCAGTGTGGAGTTTATAGCCCTCACGGACCAATATAAACCCACAATATAATTCAATATTAGGCTGATAAACATGCAGTACAATAACCTGAGATCAGTGTAATCACAAGCATGGGGATAGCGCCCCATTTTCAAATTGCACCATATCAGCGTATATTAGAATCCACATAACATTATGATCTGAGAGCTGCACCCCTGGTCCTATAAAACTATTAGTTAGGTATCATGCTGATGATGCCTGCAACCCTTGGACACACACACACACACACACACACACACACACACACACACACACACACATACACACACACACACACACACACACACACACACACACACAACATCTGCTTGTGTGTGTGTGTGTGAGAGAGAGAGACAAAGCACGAGACTGAGAGAGTGTGACAATGGGAGAAAGATGGCCATTAGATGCACATAGGAGCTGATGTTTGGCTGAGTCAGTGCGGGTTGTAACATCTGTGTGAGAGTGCGACATATACACACACACACACACACACACACACACACACACACACACACGTGTGGAGACGTATAGAGGAAGCCACATGGTTCCAAGCCCATTAAGCTGCTCATTAGAGAGCCAGTCACAGATGGTGCTGCTCTTTGCCCCACACTGGAAATGGCCTTAGAAAGCATCCCGTAGTCCCCTACAGCTATACCGTCCCTGTCCAACCCTCCCACACACACCCTCTCCACTCCAGATGCCTACTGTAATATGTACAGGAAGTACATGTGTGTGGGTGTGCATTTATTTATATATAGTCATACCAACACATTAACACAGGTGTGAAAGTGTGCTGATGTCTTTGTGTGGAAATTACGGAGCTACCTTAAAATCTTATTGTGTTAATAAAGTAGTCCAGTCCTGTTTTTATGAACTTTGGTCACGTCAACAATTAGATCATTGTTTCTGACCATAAAAAGATTTGCTTTTAAGGTAAAAGTTATTAATTTCAGTATAGATTTATATCCAAATATAGTCTAATGGCTTAGTAGTTGAAGTATAGGGCCACTGACCAGCTTATTTGACAAGTATTGAGTGAAAATGTGTTGTTCCTTCACGACCAACAAAATAAACCAGTACAGGCCACTATTTTCCAACCCTTTGCCACAATCTCAAGACATCTCCTAATTTGGTAGCTGAAGCTTCAGGGTGCAAACGAAATGGCAACAGTATCTGTGACAGACAGGGGGGAGAGAAGAAAAGAGCCGTTGTGGGTCTCTTCAGAGGACTCAGAGGGGAAAATGGGGCTAAACATCTTAACCTAGATAATTCCCCAGCCAAACAGCTGGCCCCTCGCACCGCTGGCAGACTCGGCCAGATTGGACATATGCTCTCATTTCTGTCACTGTCCGCTCCATAAAGTTGATGTATCGCATTAGGGAGAGTGCGGCTTGAATGTGAATGTGCCTCTCTGTTGTGTGTGTGTGTGTGTGTGTGTGTGTGTGTGTGTGGGATTGTGTACATCTAAAGTGTTGCCATAGGAGGAGGTGGTGGTGGTGTACGATTGGTGTGATGTTTATGCGCGTGTGGGCGACAGATGTTTCACGTCTCCGCTATAGATCTCTCGTTTTGTCAGCCTGTCTGTCAGAAATTAAACGTCTCTATTAAGCGCTGTGATGAGACAATGAAGGGCTGATGTACAGCCGCCCGCTCTATCAGAAATGAAATTCCTCATCTGATCCGCTTGAGAGCCCAGCGGTCTACTCTCCCTCATTGCATCGCCCCATATCTCCCTTGGAACCCTTCCTCCAGCAAACCTGTCTCCTCTGCTCCCCTTTCTGTCTTTCACTGATTGCCTTGTTGCTTCTTATCTCCACTTTTCTCTATCTTACCCTTGTTTGCATACACATTCTCCCTTACCCCTTTCTTGCTTGACTTCCCTTTCCCCTTTGCTTTATCTCTTTTCCCTTTCTTGATCAATATATCTCTCAGTCTCTCTCTCTCCCCACCTGTCTGTCTCTCTGACAGCTTCTTTCTTTCTGTCTCCTCCCTATATGTCTGCCCATGTGGCCTATAGGAGAGCAATATCAGCCTTCTGTCTCTCTCTTTGCGATGCCTGTCCCCAGGGCAAGCAGCTGTGATGGGGGGCCTAATGCACTATTGATCCCTGTCACCTCTCAGAATATACCTGCTGATGCACACATGGGCACACTTGCAGACACACACACATCACACACACCCTATGGACCCTATAGAACTCATGCTGATACTGCTGTGTGCATCCAAGCATATGTATAAGATATAACATGTATGCTCCCAACTGCACACCTAGACAAATACACATTTAAGCATGAAGGGTTATAAGAAATGTACATAAATATAGGGTAGAACAACACACACACACACACACACACACACACACACACACACACACACACACACACACACACACACACACACACACACACACATCCTATTCAGGAGAAGAATGGTCCATGCTTGTGATGTTTGACTTCAAAAGGAGCATTGGCATGTCACTACAACAATAGCAGGACATTATTTGCTCTACACATAGACACACAGTTACAATATGTAACCTCTAAGGGCGAGAGGCCTCAATGCATCTTATACAAAGGGATAAACGTCAGAGACGTGAGGACATATTGCCTTTCAATCTGCAGTATGAGCGGCCAAGAGAGCATAGACAGACAAAAGCATCTGTAGGTAGCCATATACCACTTAGCATGTAGCAACTACAACTACAGCAGCACACCGTGCTGATATATCTTTGGTGACTTAAAGGTCCCTGACATTACTTGTCCATCAAACAGCGTGTCCAATACTGTGACATTTCTTTAATTCTGTTTATCTAATGCCCTTTTGCTTATTCTGTTGCTCAAGCTAAGCTCAGCGCTTGTCGAGAGTAAAGGCCTTTCCACACCTGGGGCATTTTTTTTCACAAGTCAATATATTTTTTCTTACTGGTGTTTTTGTCCTGAGTACTTTCACAGAGGATGTAAAAATTACACGGCAAAAAAGCGGTGTGGCAGCACATACCACATCCACTTCTTCTGCTCTTACCTTTCACAATAAAAGCCCTGGACTTATAATATTCGCACAACAACCTTTCAACAACTTTACTGGAGTTTTGTTGTCACCGTGGGTTAGCCTGGAAACCAGTGGAGACACTGATATGAAAGTGGTATCGATAATACTCCTGCTAAAAAACAAATACTTTGAACTTTACCTTTTAAATTTGATATATCGTCCTGAACACTCTAAGGAATGAAACTGTCGGAATTTTTGCAATTCTTCAGAGAATGACGCTTTGTTCAAAAGACCTATTTTTCTTGTGTTGGTTGGTCCTATGTTGGTTTGTGTATTGTAATTACACTGCCATTTTAGCCAGATGTGAAAAGGCTTTTCTGCCTGCTGCAGTTTATCTTTGGACTGTATTAAAATGATTACAGCTTTGGGAAGTAAAATATAACACAATAGCCATTGGGAGAACGAGAGGGAAAGTTGCATTATTCCCATTGGGTTTACACTATAAATATAACACCATCGTCTTGATTTCTTACATTAAAAACAGATTAAATCAAACATGAAAATTTAAATAAAGTCCTGGTACTGAAAAACACACAATAATATCCTAAAAGCTCATCATAGGATCCTCTAAAGTGCCATACTATACCATTTAACATAATATAGCTCATTATAGCTTCATGCTGACATTGAAGTGTAACCAATTTGCATAAATGCTTAGTTCCAAGTATCTTTCCGAATGTCTCCGAGGCAGAGAATAAATGTGTCTAAAACCATGAGACATATACCTATTTATCCATTTCAGTATGTTACAGTAATCCAGCTGTCTCACACAGTTAAGAGCTATAGCTTCCAGAAAATAGGAAACATGATGTTCACATGTGTGAGATTTCTGAGATTTACTCCCTTTAGTCGTCATTGAGTGCAAGGTGGGAGGAATAATCCATTGTCTTTCCACTGTATGTTAAAGGCAAGAGCAGATAGTGAGGCTGAATACATAACACCAATAGAATGGGAATAGGTGTGTGTACTACATTCATTTCTCAACGTGCTCCCACGCTGGATGAATGTGAGGCAACGCCTGGGGTCTTAAGAGACAAGGTGTGGGAACTGATTGATAATCTACCACAGGGAGAGAGATGCAATGTATTGCGTTTCTCTGACAGGAATATCCACGCGTGATTTAAACCTGCAGTTGTTTTCATTAATGATTAACGACTACTCTTCTGTGTGGCGCTTTTTCAGAGCTTCTCATCCACATCTCACGGCCTTTACCTCAAGCTGGGAATTCAGACATGTAATAACAAGTGGTCGGACATAGAGGGGGGAGATCATATCCCCTGCCTTGGTTGCTTTATGATTGCCAATTATTATTCTGATTCATGTGTATATAATGAAGAAAATTATAAAAATTGGCCATGTCAAATATCCAAAACCAAAGTTGATGTCTTCAAATTGCTTGTTTTCTCCGCCCACCTGCCCAAAACTGAAATATATTAAATAAACAGTTTGCATTATGCATTACTATATTATTGATTAAGGACTATTTGGTCACTATCAAAATGATTTGCTATTACATTTCTCTTAATTTACAGTAAATGTTGATTGACTTATCCATTAACTGGCTGATAATGTGTGATTTTCTGTCTTCTGCCTTCTGTGAATCATTTGTAAATGTCTTGGTAGACTTTTGCTGCTCCTAACATTTTTGTGCATTCTCACATTTAATCATAACCTGATAATTTTGACCCGATGATGGCACTAGATGAAGTCAGAAGATCACCAAAGTTACAACAATTTATCCTGAGGGGAACGTTCATTTGTCTTTACAAAATGTTCTGGCAATACATTCACTAGTTGTTGAGGTATATCAGTCAGAACCAAATGGTATATTCATTTGGCCAGTTCCCCTGAAATACATTTACAAATGTAAATGTATGTGTATAATGTGTCTCTGGTCATGTGATACATGTTTAAATGGAGTATGCATCGTTTCTGTCCCAGTCACTCTGCTTTTTCTGATGGATGCTCTTAGTCCTCGTCTGCAGAGATCAGTACACAGTCTGGGCATCCCTCAGCCTCAGTGAATTAATGGCCGCTGGGAGTGCAGCAATAGAGCCTTGGGATCAATACATCAGACTGATAGAAGATGCTGAGAAAGAAACACTCCCCCTGTGTTTGTGCTTGAAAGTTGAATGTTTTTTCGTATGGTTTTGTGTCTATGGATTTGTGTATTTCTGTGTGCTTGGACGTCAGCATCAGTGTACATCTGTGTTTTTGTGTGCGTATTACAGGTCCAGACCCTGTTGGCACAGACAAATCAAAAGCCCTGGCTTCTCCTAATGCCCACTTTCCCTCGTCAGCGTCTTCCAGACAGAGACGGCAAATCATTACCTCTCTGTTTTTCTGCCTCCTCTCCCTCTATTCCTTCTGTTCTATCTATACAAAGTGCTGCTGTGGCAGTATGTGGGATTAATTAGTAAACAGCGCTTAGTGGAAAATCACAGTTTGGTTACAATGATTGATGGAGAAGGTGTTGTTGCTCATTAATGAACTTCGGAGAAGATGCTGCAACTGGATCCTGGGAAAAGAATTTTCTTGTGCACACACCAAGGACCGGCTTACAACTGCTGCTAAGACACGTGGAAGAAATGTGTACTAGAAAGGGTTCACAGTGATTTAATGCGTCCTATATAGGTTTATCAGTTTTGTTATGATGACCCACTAAAGGCCTTTTCACACTTTTTTTGTGTAATACTTTCACATAGAATGTGAATATTAAGCGGCAAAGACACAACAATTTCTTTGAGCTTTTGCACTGCAAAAAAAGTATCAACCAATAACGTTGTGTGGAAAAGACATATTCAAAATGCACACTGTACAACAACAGGCTACGTAGTCGGAACCACGATCGCAATCTATATTCTGCCAACCTTGACAAAGGCAGCCCAGGCCAGATCCACTCCTTCTGTTCTTTAGTTGCACAATAGAAGCCCTAGACATACACTGTGTAACTGTTTACCAGAGGGAATTTAAATAGCATTTTGCTAAAAGGATACTCAATAAAATAGCTTGCAGTAGCTTAGGCTAAATAACAGTTTACTTCAGACAGACTGCCAGACGCTGCTCTGGGTCAATAGGATCCCGGTAGTTGGTCCTCTGCCTGAGCAAATCTATTCAAACCTTTTATTGAACAAGTGTCACAAATCGGTTATGAATAGTTTTGATGTGAAAGTATTGATGTTTATTTTGTCAAGTCCCCTGTGTGTATAGGCCTTAATCGTGTCTTTTTACTCTTTTATGAGTATCAATAGATCCAATAATAATAAAAAAAAACAACTTCGCAAAAACATCCCAGGCTTCAGATTAGTAAATAAATTAGTAAAAACAAAAGAGGTTTTGTGAACTATCTAATCCCTCACTGACTCACACAAAATGACTGAAAGCACACAAAACAGTAAGGATAGTTGTCAGAGGAGGCCGTCTACACTGACTGTATTACACAATGTACTTGTTTCATGAAGTACACGCATGAGTCAGGTGAGAGCCATCATCACTTCATGATATTTCTCTATAGCAGTCACAAAGGAAGTATTCTCTATAAACAGATTCTGCATTCACATGGAGAATCCGTCAGCACCGGGATAAGATTTTGGTATTTCGGAAACCTTCTGGTCTCTGTAGTCTGAATGGTATTGACTCTTGACTCTTACCCTTCATATCATTACTGACGAGTTATTTGATCTCATTCAGAACATATTGAGGACACAAAAACAATTTGGTTCATTTTTGTTGTAATTTGTGCAAGGTTGACCCACATTTCAGGTAAAATGCTTTGACTATAAAGAGAGCGACGAGTTAGAGAAGGACTTTTAAGACTTAAAGGAACAGTGTGTAAGATTTAGTGGCATCTAGTGGTGTGTTGCTGATTGCAACCAACTAAATATCCCTCTGTTCAACCCTTCCTTTCATAGCGTGTAGGAGAACTACGGTGGCCTTCAGGTTGGGAGCGTTATCTTTAGGATTTACTATTACATTACATTACAGTCATTTAGCAGACGCTTTTATCCAAAGCGACTTACAATAAGTGCATCAACATTGGTAATCAAAAGAACTACTAGTCACCAGAAGTCATAAGTACATTTCCTTTTCCAAACAAGCATCTAAGAGCATGAAGCAGAGCATAACTCAGAGCCAAAGTACAGTGCAGAAACAAGAAAAACAGTTAGTGCTATAAGTAATACGAATACAATAAGTGCAACAAGCTAGTATGAGTACTACTCTTAAGGCTAAATAATTGCTTTTAACAACATATATAACATTTTAAAAATAAATTAATTCAGAACCAGATTAGAATGTTTCTATATTTCAAATATAACTAAATATTATTTATAGAGCAGCAACAGTAATGTTTACAACAACAAAGTCACTATATAAAGTCATTAATATCCCCCTGGAAACAAGTGTAAAACGGTCATAAAGATAAATAACATTTCTGAGTGAAGTTAATAAAGAATGAAGAACGCAGACATCAGATCAGTCAGTATCAGTCATTCCTCCTGTCCTCTGTCCTCCTGGCTGCTTTGTCTCAGCCAGCAGAGAAGTTTAAAAAAAAGTGTCATGGTCTGGGCTGTGCTCCTCCCCCTAATTGACCGGTGCAGCTGAAAGTACTTTCCTAATCAAGCTCCAGGCTTCATATTCTCCAGCCCTGCACTCATTCTTTGCCTGCTCGTTCAGTTCGCAACCAGGAACTAATGCTACGGCTGAAACTCTTGTTAAACCCTTTGTCTGCCTCAGCCTCAGGTTCTCTGCTCCTCCAGCCTGCTCCCAGCCTGCCGACCATTCCTCCAGCCTGCTCCCAGCCTGCTGACCATTCCTCCAGCCAGTTCACAACACTCCAGCACCTCGTGCTTTCAAATAAAAGACTGTTTAACCATTTCTGCTCTGCCTCTATTCCGCTCTTGGGTCCAGCATCACAATCAACATGACAGAACGATCTGGCCAAGTGGACCCAGCAGAACCGGATCAGGAGTCCACCTTCCAGAGGGCCCTTTCAAACCAAGGAGCTCTACTTGGACAACATCAGCAGTATCTCCAGACCCTCTTTGACAACAGCCAGGCAATGGTAAACCAAATTGCTCAATTATCTAATCAGGTGACTCAGTTAACCGCTCAACTTACCCCGGCAGCCATTACCGCACAGCCCAGCCAGCAGCTCCCTCCAGCTTCTTCCCCAGTGCCTCCTTCGCACAGAGAGTCCTACGCTTCAAACCCGGAACCCTACTCTGGAGACCTGGGTAAATGCAGAGGTTTTCTCCTCCAGTGTTCCTTGGTTTTCAACCAGCGGCCATTGGCCTTTCCCTCGGACATTTCCAAGGTGCATTATATTTTGGGGCTGTTGAGAGGAAGGGCATTAGTTTGGGCAGAAGCCTTCGATGCTAATCAGGCAGTTGCTACCCTTTCATATTCTGACTTCATTTGCAGAATGAAAGGGGTTTTCGATCATCCAGCTCATGTTGGGAATGCTGTAGCACGTATGATCAATCTCCGCCAGGGACCCAGAAGTGTTGCTGACTACTCAGTGGAGTTTAGAAAGCTGACAGCGGATTCTAGATGAAATGATGAGGCACTTCGTGGGGTGTTTTTGAATGGACTCAGTGATCAAATAAAGGAGGAACTGGCTGTTCTTGATGTACCTGTTGACTTTGACTCTCTGGTTTCCCTAGCTATCCGGTGTGATAATCGCCTGTGGGAGAAACGCAGAGAGAAGACTGGCCATCCCAAGCAGTTGGCTAGTTTCTGCCCGTCGGCACCTTTAGCGGTATGGGGAGCGCGCCCATCCTCTATGCCTCCATCATCTACTCCTGTTTTCCCCCCTGTGGAACCTATGCAGTTAGGTCAAGCTCATCTTTCTCCTTCGGAACGTCGTCGTCGCAGGATGAGGGAGGGTGAGTGCCTTTACTGTGGCCAGCCACCTCTGTCCAGTTCGCCCAAAAGACGGGGCTTGCCAGTAGCAGTGGGGGTTCTGGCGAGCCAGTTTGTTTCTCCGGACCAAACTCTTCCGCCCAGGACGCAAATCCAAGCCACTCTCTGTCACAACCAACTCTCTTTGCTTTTCCTAGCTCTGGTCGACTCCGGTGCGGAAGATAGTTTTCTAGACAGAGACATGGCCCTCCAGTCTGGCATTCTCTTTGAACAATTAGAAATCCCCCTCACAGCTACCGCCTTAGATGGCAGGGTTATTGCTTCAGTCACCCATCGCTCAGCTCCTGTGTCCCTTGTTCTGTCTGGCAACCACCGTGAAACTATTCAGTTAAACCTAATTTTGTCCCCTAACTCCCTGCTGGTTTTGGGTCACCCTTGGGTTAAGGACACACAACCCACACATCGACTGGTCGGCAGGAAGTGTCCGTGGCTGGAGCTCATTTTGTCACTCTTCATGCTTGCAGTCAGCCCTGTCCCCAGCAGATGTTGCCGTATCACCATCCAGCTCTCAGCCTCCAGATCTGTCCACCATACCTGCTGAGTATCATGATCTAGGTTTAGTGTTCAGTAAAAACCTAGCCCTCTCCTTGCCCCCTCACTGTCCTTATGACTGCACCATTGATCTCCTCTCCGGTGCTCCTCTTCCAACCAGCAGGCTCTACAACTTGTCCCGTCCAGAGAGGGAGGCCATGGAGAAGTATATCAAGGAGTCACCGACTGCTGGTATAATCAGACCATCCTCATCCCGTTGGTGCTGAATTCTTTTTTTTGTTTCCAAGAAGGACCACTCCCTGCAACCCTGTATTGACTTCCGTGGGTTGAACAATATAACCTTTAAGAACAAGTACCCTTTACCACTAATAAACTCTGCTTTTTAGCCACTCCAGGACGCAACCGTCTTCACTAAGCTGGATCTCCGGAACGCCTACCACCTGGTCAAAGTCAGGGAGGGGGACGAATGGAAGACAGGTTTCAACACACCACTGGGGCATTTTGAGTATCTGGTAATGTCGTTCGGCCTCACAAACGCTCCTGCTGTTTTTCAAGCCTTGGTAAACGATGTGCTAAGAGACTTCCTCAATCGTTTTGTTTGTTTACCTGGATGACATTCTCATTTTTTCCCAGAATGTGTCCGATCATGTCTCCCATGTCCGTCAGGTTCTCCAGAGACCCCTGGAGAACAAGCTCTATGTGAAAGCCTAGAAATGTGAGTTCCATGCCTGTTCGGTCGGCTTTCTGGAGTACATCATTGAGAGTGGGAAGGTAAGGGCTGACCCAGAGAAGATCAAGGCTGTGACAAACTGGCCCAGACCCTGCAACCGAAAACAACTACAGCAGTTCCTGGGTTTTGCAAATTTCTATCGCCGATTCATCAGACACTACAGCAAGATAGCTGCCCCGCTAACCAGACTCTCCTCCACCTCCATCCCTTTCACTTGGACTCCAGAGGTAGAATCTGCCTTCTCAGAGCTAAGAAGGAGCTTCACCTCAGCCCGATCCCTCTTGTCAGTTCATCGTGGAAGTTGATGCCTCAGACAGTGGAGTCGGAGCAGTCCTCTCGAAGCGCTCCAACTCTGACGAGAAACTCCATCCTTGTGCCTTCTCACCAGCTGGCTTACTACATCCACTCCCTGTTCCTAGCCACCCCTGGTCCCATATCGCTCTCGACTTTGTCACTGGTTTACCCCCTTCACAAGGTAACACTGTCATCCTCACTATCGTTGACCATTTCTCTAAGACTGTTAATTTTGTGGCTCTTCCCAAGTTGCCCACTGCCAACCTCTTGGTGCACAATGTCTTTCGCCTCCATGGAATACCACTGGACATTGTCTCAGATCGGGGACCCCAATTCATCTCTCAGGTATGGAGGTTATTCTGTCAAGCCCTTGGTGCTACTGTTGGTCTCTCTTCTGGTTTTCACCCACAGACCAATGGCCAGTCGGAGAAGGCTAATCAGGACCTGGAGGCCGCTCTATGGTGTGTGTGTGTGTGTGTGTGTGTGTGTGTGTGTGTGTGTGTGTGTGTGTGTGTGTGTGTGTGTGTGTGTGTGTGTGTGTGTGTGTGTGTGTGTGTGTGTGTGTGTGTGTGTGTGTGTGTGTGTGTGTGTGTGTGTGTGTGTGTGTGTGTGTGTGTGTGTGTGTGTGTGTGTGTGTGTGTGTGTGTGTGTGTGTGCCGCCACCAATCCCACTGCCTGGAGCTCACAACTTGCATGGATTGAATACACCTATAATTCCCTGACCAGCACTGCCACAGGTTTGTCTCCGTTTGAGTTGTCTGTGGGCTATCAGCCGCCCCTGTTTCCCTCTCTAGAGGGTGAGATAGCTGTTCCATCAGTTCAAATGCACCTCTGCTGCTGCTGTAAGGTCTGGAAAGACACCCGCTCTGCTCTACTCCGCTCAGCTGAAAACAACCAGTGCATTGCAAACCACCGCCGGACACCAGCTCCTGAATACAAACCAGGTCAGAAGGTGGGGCTTTCTTCCAGAAACATTCCGTTGAAGACTGAATCGAGGAAACTTTCCCCACGTTACATTGGCCCTTTTTGTCGTGGAGCGAATAATTAACCCAACAGCTCTGCGGCTGAAACTGCCTCGCACCATGAGGGTCCATCCCACATTCCATGTATCAGTTGAAACCGGTGTCCACCAGCCCTCTCTGCCCTCCGCCAGCTCCCCCACCTCCCACCCGGATGATTGACGGTCATCCTGCCTACTCGGTTCGGCAGCTCTTGGATGTACGTCGCCGTGGCAGGGGTTACCAGTACTTGGTGGACTGGGAGGGTTACGGTCCGGAGGAGAGGTCTTGGGTCCCTCGGTCCCTCATCTTGGATCCTGACTTCGTCAGGGAGTTTCTCCGGACTCATCCGGACAAGCCTGGTGGGTCGCCTGAGGGCTCCCGTTGAGGAGCGGGTACTGTCATGGTCTGGGCTGTGCTCCTCCCCCTAATTGACCGGTGCAGCTGAAAGTACTTTCCTAATCAAGCTCCAGGCTTCATATTCTCCAGTCCTGCACTCATTCTTGGCCAGATTTGCCAGGAACTAATGCTACGGCTGAAACTCTTGTTAAACCCTTT
This sequence comes from Cebidichthys violaceus, assembly GCF_023349555.1. Lineage (NCBI taxonomy): Eukaryota > Metazoa > Chordata > Actinopteri > Perciformes > Stichaeidae > Cebidichthys > Cebidichthys violaceus. The sequence continues at coordinate 1,888,259 of NW_027176384.1, forward strand.
GTCTGCCTCAGGTTCTCTGCTCCTCCAGCCTGCTGACCATTCCTCCAGCCTGCTGACCATTCCTCCAGCCTGCTGACCATTCCTCCAGCCAGTTCACAACACTCCAGCACCTCGTGCTTTCAAATAAAAGACTGTTTAACCATTTCTGCTCTGCCTCTATTCTGCTCTTGGGTCCAGCGTCACAATCAACATGACAAAAAGAGCTGATGTAAGTACAGTGGCGGTGGCCGATTTGAATTAGGTTTTACTTTTGTTTACATGTCCGTTCTTGTTGCAACAGATGTATTGGCATTTCACTCTCAAATATTTTATTGCACGTACTGTAACAAGCGTAGTTTCCCTCAACCTGGTTCAATTCACCACAGAGGCCTCTCTGCTTGCGCTTTGTGTTTGTGTAGTTGGAGGAGCTCAGCCTGACAGAGAGCAGAGCAGATGTGAGCTGCAGCATGATAATAAATGCCACCAAAATGTTAAACTACATTGTGGTTTATCAATATAACCATCATTAATAATTTGGCTTTAGCTAGAGCCAGTGTCCGTTCTGATCTGCTGTAGAAACACGGCGGTGCAAGATGGCTGACTCCACGCAAGACGAGCCGCTCCCAAGATATAAATGGCTTTTCTTTGAGCTAACAAACACTACGATTTTTAGTTTCAGGTAATCATACACTAATGAAAACAGTTATGAATATTGTATTCCATTTCTGCCAATGAATCCCCCTAAATGTGACACACTGTTCCTTTAAGTAAGCCGTGAGCGAACGCATTATAGCTCAAATGCAATTCAGTGCGTACATCAGTAAATGAATGCATCAGTGATCAAATGCACTTCAGTGCATATGTCAGTAAGTGAATAAATCACCGGTGTTCAAAGCTAATTTTGACTGTTTTCAGGTCAGCCTTTTGCTTGTTCAACTGTTAAGTTCAGTTTGATCACACTTGCACTAGACACCTCAAAGTAAAATAAAATTAACGTAATAAACAATCCATCCATTTTAATCTATCACGGATACAGTCTTTAGGAAAATTGAAAACATTAATTTTCCCCCAAAATGTCCTGTCATATTTGAATAAAGCAATATCAAACATTTATGTAAATGACACCAAATGTGAGAGAAACAATTCCATTTCTTCTACAAATATATGAAACCATCAATGTTTCGTCCTCCACGTCTGAAAAGGGCTTCAATCTTATGGAGTATCTGCAGTATTTCACACATGCCAATAAAAAGTAGTTGTCAGAGTTTGTACTGTGGGGACACACCCTCAATATTGGTATTGTTCTAATACAAAGCCCTATAGGGATACTGTAGATATGACTCATACAGGTTCAAGAGGCCCGGTCTGTATTTTTACCATTATCCTTGCGCGCGCACACACACATTGACACACAATTTGAACGTGAAGTGCAAGTTTGTTTACATTTACACTTTCCGAGTGCTCTGCTGCTCTCTGTTGCTTCCTGTCAATCGGGGTGCAATGGAAATCCCTACTAAGCACATGCAGTAGATGTTTACTCTGGGTCTGTGTTTACTACCCGGCTCCTATGGGATAGACAAACAGAAGGGACGTAGGATGTGAAGACACACACATGCACTTCAAAAACCTATTTACACACACACACACACACACACACACACACACACACACACACACACACACACACACACACACCCCCCCACCCCTGGCTGCATCCCGACGGTGCGTTTAGGTTCCAGCTAAATGGGGACTGCTACACACATATTAAAACATGTGGGTGGAAGTGCGTGTAATTATCCATACACACACATGCAAACGCATCTATTGTATGTTCAGTGAGCACAGATTGATACAGAGCCTGGCTGGTATCAGGGGGACATTTTTGGACAAATGGTTCACTCAAGTTAATAACTAGAGCCCTCAAATGACACATTGTTTTTCCTCAAATAGTGTAGCAGCAGCAATTACAATTACTGGGTTTTATGGCTCGTCATTTCAGGAGGAGTACCACGAGTTTTATTGCCAGGCAAACAGCTTTAATACTGTACAGTAAATTGAATGTGGCGAGCAGCTATGAAGAGGGGTTTATTTTTATTTTGACCTTGAATGACAATGTCATCGACAATGTCGTCGTCGACAGAAAATCCATACAAACAGACGTCACATAAGTCCACGCGGCTTGACATGATTTGTGGGAAATGCATGACAAAAAATGTGTGCATATTTGATTATTTTTATGCTGGCTGCTATTTATTTGCACGTTGTAAATGTTTGCCAGTATTTAATTATTTGCCTGTGTCACCGTGTGCTTCTATTTAAGTACTGTATGTGCCCTAAAACATACATGTCTCCTAATTTGTGTGTGTTTGTGTGTGGGTGTGTATGTGACTATGCGTACGTGGGTTGAGCTGACTCCATGTTGCTTTTGCGTTCTTGTTTGCACTTGTTTCTGACCTGTGGGTGATTGAAACCAGGCCACAGTGACACTACTGTGATATCCCAGTCAGGCGCTCCTGCCCTCCCCTGTCACCCATTGTTGATGTTAGTGACCCTCTGCACACTTCCTTTTAACCCACAGCATGTTCTTCTCTTTTCCTCTTTTATCTTTCTTCTCAGCGTCCTTCAACAACTTTGCACATCCCTTTTCTTTCTCCCTTCTATTCACCCTCCTCTCTACCTTTTCCCCCTTTCCCCACTGAGGATGACTCTAGTACATGACTCTGATAACCTTTACCCTCCCTCCCTTTCATCTCTAACCATCGCCAAACACAGAAGACAAACAGAACAGGATTGACAGCGAGCCAGATCGAACTCGCAGACAAATATTTTTTGCGGGAAATGTTTATTCAGGCTCTGGTGGGCTCCGATGTAATGACCTCATCAGACACACACACACACACACACACACACACACACACACACACACACACACACACACACACACACACACACACACACACACGTAACAGCACAGCTTTTACTGTTCAGCTAATTCCCTTTTCATAACAGGGATTTTTACACCATCTGTTCTGTGTAAACATATATCCCATTATATATAATATGTTACATGACTACGCTTGAGTAACATATATACACACACACACACACACACAGCTTTTTCCAACAACACACTGGTCCAGAGCAGTCGCTGGTCATTGTTATGAAGACACGGGCTGTGGTGAACTCGGTGAACTAGAAAAACAATTGGCTCAGACTTCCTGCTGGCTTCCTAGTGGGGCAGGCCCCTAACACTACTACTGTCTCCCTTGCTTTCTCTCACACACACACACACACACACACACACACACACATACACACACACACACACACACACACACACACACATACACACACACACACACACACACACACACACACACACACACACACACACACACACACACACACACACACACAGCACAGGGTGACAAGCCCCAGTGTCTTCCTGCCATCCTGTTTTCTAGCCAGAGTTTATTTTGGTCATGTGCCGTATCCGTACTGTACAGGAAGGTAGTGTGTGTGTGTGAGGATAGGGTAATTCAGGTCAAAATTCCTCTGTCCGTCATAATATAAACAGGTCCATATTTCGGATGAGTGCTGCATGTCGCTCAATGTACACACACACACACACACACACACACACACACACACACACACACACACACACACACACACACACACACATCAACAACTCACTTTCTAGCACTTTCTGGTGTTATTTAAGATGACTTAAGATCAGTAAAAGAAATCACTGAGATGGTGAATAACTTCCAGCATTCGTGGCCTGCGATTTGTTTTTTTTACATTACTGAGTTACTAAAGCCCAGCATCACCAATACTGTGGTCCTCTGACCAGGCCATGCAAGTTGTAAAAAAATGCTAATATCGAAACTGACCCAATTGTAACAGTACAATGGGACGTCAATCAAATATGTGCATGTTGACAATACTGGCAGGTTTGTTTGTAATGTACTATTTTGTACTATGTCGCTGTGATAACTTAATGCATAACTTCCAGTTGCAGCAAACTGTGGAAAATTTAAGAAGCAACTAAACAGCGTCACTGATATTGTTATTATCCCTCACTGTTTTCCTACTTTTCCACACTTTACATTTACTGAGCAATACATCTTTAAAAAAATTATCCTGTAAATACTTCAATTAGGACCCAGATAAGGTGTCTAAAACCTCAATAGTTCAATTCAATGTGGCAGCCATACTACTACTTTTATGACAGCTACTATTACTATTCTACAATAACACCCACTACAGTTATTAAAGAAGCTACTTGTACCACTAGTATGAGCATTATTCTCTAACATCTCACTCGAACACATCAGCAGACACTACTAAAATGATGGTGGTTCCTCAGCCAGAGGGCTGTGTCTGTGGTTGCACAGAGTGAAATAAAAATGACTCACACACACACACACACACAAAAAACCCTTCTGTCTTTTACCATGACTCAGCATGCAGTCAATGTTGAGAATGATTTATTCACAGAGCGCCATGGTTTGTGTTTGTTTGATGCCCTTTCTACTGAGCCTCACTGACTCGCTGTCCTTAATTAGCAGTAAGATCTCTGAATGGACAGTGAAGTTATTTATTTAGGAAACACACCATCTTGTCAACCCGTTTGTCACAAACTGAGTCTGCAGACCAGAGCTTACTATCCCTCTTCATTCGGACTAAGTAGTCTTGCCCTAGATTAAATACACTTCTAAACCTAAAAGTGACATCTAAATGATCTCTCAAAGTGCTCACTCAGTGTTATTCCTGAGTGAGCTAGAAAAAGCTGGTTTCACCATGATTACTAATAAACTTGTTCGTATGCAGTTATGAGAAATCTATGATTTTAGTATTGCTAATTACTTCCATTAAAGCTGCCTGTGTGCAAATGTACTACATGTATGTTTAAGAGTTAAAGGATACACTCTAGATAAGAGTTAGACAAGATCTATTCCACTCCCTTGTTACCGTCTAAAGCGAGAGTCAGGAGGCAATTAGCTTAGCTTAGCATAAAGAGTGGATGTAGGGGGAACTAGCTAGCGTTACTTGATCCAAAGTTCATGGATACCAGAATGTCTAAAAGTTACTAATTAACACATTGTATCTCATTTGTTAAGTCCATACACAAACAAAAAAGGTGCAAACAACAAGCTGTGGGTTACGTCTTCATGTTGAGTGGTCACCTCATGGTTCTAGCGTAATAATTAAAAGAATACTACGGCATTTTGAATAATACACTAATTCGCTTTTTTAAATTAATATACAGGTTTAAATCTAAGTCATATATACTTGTATTTAGATAGAAAAAGCACACTATTCAAATATAGAATTAAGGACCTTTTAATGAATGCTTTCAGGGTATGTCTGGCCCTCATCACAGAGTCTCCACAGCTGTGGGTTGCAACCATTCAGGGGGAAACACTGGTGTGATGTACACTCGGACTTAGCTGCTCCATGGTTGGGCAGTCAGTGGTGTGCTGACCTCACACCATGCTCCATTACCTGTTTTCCCCAGAGCCTGTGTCAGCATGTGGGCTAATAGTGCTTTGGATACTGCAGTACTCATGCATTTAAGTATGCATGCATTTAGAACACATAAATACTCATGAGCAGAAAGAAAAGTGCATAATACTGTGTTCACTTTAACGCTGCTATTGTCATCTGTCCTGCACAATTTGTATCCACATGGATGCATTTTCTCCAGTTTGGTCTTTTCTTTCTTTCTTTTAATTTTAATGCTACTCTCATGTCTGTTTTTTGTGTTATTCTGCTAAAAACGTAAACATGAAAATAAAAAGTTGTGGTTTTATGGGACAGAGTCATGCTAGCTGTTGTCCCACTGTTTTCAGTCTGTATGCCTGACTAAGCTAACTGGTAATCCGGCTCTATCTCCATATTTAACATACACTTAAAGATAATAACTGTATTTAAGTGTTGGTTTTAGAAGTAAACAACTGTTCTTAAGAATGCCCTTTTTAAAGGTCTTTTAAGAAGAAGTATGTGACAAATGATTTGAGCCAGGCTCACACCTATGCAGTTTTGATGTCATGTAAAGATCTTGAGCTTGCTAAAATATTACATTCTTTAAGGTCATACAATTGTTTTTTATGACTTTTCCCCCCTATTGGAGTATTTGCCAAAACACGGAACAGTTTCCAGCTCACACCCAGTGAGTGTTGTCCATCATTCTCCGACAATGATTTGGACCATAAATAGATGGAGTTCAGCCCTCCAGAGAGGAAATGACAGTGGAAAGTTATAGTTAACCAGTGGAAGTCCCTGAAGTGCAGTCGCTGCCAATATACAATTGTAAAGCTAAACTATGATCACCATTTCACCTGTAACAATGGTGAGTTTTTTTCATCAACTCACCAAATGGTTACCCTTCAATGATGTCCATGTTAATATCAGATGTACTGCCTGGTTGTGTGTGTGTGTGTGTGTGTGTGTGTGTGTGTGTGTGTGTGTGTGTGTGTGTGTGTGTGTGTGTGTGTGTGTGTGTGTGTGTGTGTGTGTGTGTGTGTGTGTGTGTGTGTGCGTGCGTGCGTGCGTGTAATTGCTTGTGAGTGTGTAGTCAATCTCCATGTCATCATACTGTAAGAGGCTGTTGTTGGGGTGCATGATTCTATGGGACTTTCTAGAGCACTCAGCATTGTTTTCATAAAGAGAGACGGTTAGGAGGCCACTGAGGTCAGCTGAGAGTTCAATACACACACACTGCATACATTCACTCCCTTATAACTTGTGTCCAACGTTCACCGTGCGATGCATTTGACATCCTGTTTTTCTCCATCTTGAAGGGTTTCGACACTCCTGGTTAAAAAATATACAAGTGCACTTGGTATGTGAACAAACGCACAGACACACCCAGGGTTAAAACCCAGGAACACAGTGTCAAGGAAGCTTACGGCATTAATGTAGTAAACATTTCCTGGTGTTGTCACATAGAATTTCCCTGGTTATGCAACAGAAAAGATTTAGTAAATAAAAAATAGCGATCCGTTTCAGGGTCAACAGCTCCCCTTGGAGAGAGGCGTCCCACTGATTGTTATCAGGGACAAAGCTGCTTCTTTCTCTGTGATGGTCGTCTATGCAGCCATTCATGTTTGTATCCTACAACAGAATGAACAGAATGTGGCGGTGAATTCAATGAAGTTATCCAACTTTTTTCTCCTTTTTCTGTGGCCATATTCTACATTTTACTTTTAGGATTTAGGGTCACACTCCTACTCAGGGAGAGGCTTATGCAACTGTTAAAGTCTAAATACAATATTTATTCACTTCACGTTCTGTGCAAATAATGTTAAATCACAGTGATACTGGGAATATTTGTAAATTTCTCAAAAGAGGATGAAACAATTGTTGGACATATTAAGAAATAGCATGAATATGTTTATATTAACAACACAGTTTGTTCAAAACTGTAGTAATAATTCCTGAAACTAAGATGATTGTGTTCCTGCTTTCTGTGTGACACAACAAACAATTTTTAGTGCTGGCATCACAGATATTTTACCAGTGAAGTCAGTGGGCAGGAAAAGCTCAAGGTCCCTGCAGAACTAGATTTACCGCGTCATGGTTGTATGCTTCCACCAACCAGTCAAGTTGCAGTTTCCGTATGTCTTTCCAAAATGTCATCATTACATCGTTTTATCCTATTAGACATTGTGGGAAATTGTCATAGTTAGCATATGAATTCTTGAGTTTTGTCAATGCATTTTGTGACATCACAGTGACCTTTGTCCACCAAATTCGAAGCAATTCATCATTGAATGAAAGTAGACATTTGTGCCAAATTTGAAGAAATTTGCTTAAGGCGTTCCTTAAATATCATGTACACAAGAAAGGGACAGACATGAGTGACATTGACTTTTTGAGCAGCCAAATGTAATCTGTTCAATCAAGAGTCCAAGTGGATGTTTGAGCCAGATGTGGTAGTGTAAGATGTGATGGACCATTGATGATCTGTGGCCCGTACGGATCCCCCTGCCCACAGTTTGGCATGTATGTAAACGGCGGATTATTTACAAAGTTTAACCACCATAGTGTGAAATAAAGTTTTACTGCCGATAGCTATCGGATGATATATTTAGTAAAAATATTCAACCAGGAGATCTGCATTAGTGCTTTCCAGTCGCCGATCCCTGATAGTGCTACATTGTGAACAGCAATCAGCAGGAGGAGACCTAGTAAAGTTGGCAGCTAACAAACGAAGGTTCCATTCAGTTACATCATGATGCGTTCATGCTCAATTCAGTAAAAAAATGTTAGGATAATATTATCGGCCTACTATAGAAGATGCATAGCCAGAGTATGATAATATTACAATAATATTGCAACAGATTATAACTGACACCACATACCATTCTCAAAGTAATAATTATTGAATAGGAATAAGTAGCATGAGATTGCTGATATCGGCCGATAAACATGCCAACATACGGAATAAGGAGAGTACTGGCAGTATGCTAAGCCTACAGTTGGCATGTAGCCATCCACTTTACTACTCATTAAAGTGTATTTACGCAAAAGGCATACATCAGCATTTATGTGACATACGATGCTGGCACCTTGGCACACAAATATCTTGTCATATGTCTGTATTCCTCACACACAAATCAGTGACTCATCTCATGAGAGGAAACATAAACAGTACAGTGACTTCTACAAATAACATACTCAAAATTCTCTCCGGGAACAGCTTGTGATTGATGCAAGGCCGCCGCTGCTGATAAAAAGCCGGAATTTGATATTTTAGAATCAACCAGAGTGTCACAATAACAAGGACTTTGTACATTCAGCTGACTTGTAAAGAAGCTACGTCTTGAATGAATGCTTTGTATCAAAAATAGCAGCGTCTTTTGTTGGAGCATCCTTGTGCGAGACTCGCTGCCTGCCGAGACTGTAAGTCTCTCTAACTAAGCGCTTAACACTTAAAAATGTTCTGGTGATGTAATGCAAACAAGAAAAAAGAACTAATAAAAACATGAAACGAACCAACTTTGGGTTTAGGTGGTGTTTGCCCGACTGCAGAGTAATATTCTATTGATTTGCCCAAAGCTGCCCTCACAGTGAATGTAACCCGCAGTAATGCTTGGCAAAGGGGTCGCAGCTTTACTGGAATACGCTTCTTGTGTAACTGTTGGCCTTCCACTATTGACATGTTCTGGAATGAGGCCGCGTTTTCATCACCGGGTAAACATTTGGGCTAAAGGTGGGAGGTCAGTTGTATGAACTGATAATACAGGAAAACTGAGGCAAACTGAAATGACATGTTGTCATTTTGAAACTTTGCTTAACCACCCTACGTTGTTACAGTAAGCTTAAATGTAAATATATATCCCGATATCATTCACAATTTGAGTTAATGTGATTTAGAAAACTCATTCAATGTCCAAGGTTCATTTATTGTCGCTCTACAACACAGGGCTGCACAAAGAAACTCAACAAAACCTGGCCTCTATTCACATGCCAAACATTGCAGAGATATATAACGCCATACTACACACACACACACACACAGACACACACACCTCTGCTGCTGGTGTTGGTTAGCATCGATCGGATCACTGGTTCAGACACACTGAAAGTCCCACTGGGTCGCTATGGCAACTAGAGCCAAAATAAAGCAGCCATCGAGACAGCAGCCTCAGCTGGCACACACGCGGCGTACGCAAACACACAACCCCCTCTGGCCTTGGCACCTAGAAACAGACACAAAATGAGCTCTATATTAGAGCGCAGAGGGAGAAAGGAAAGGAGCGAGAGAGAAACATTGAGACGGAGCAGCAGAGGAGGGAAAGAGTGTCCTGGAATAACCCCTGTTAGCTCTGCTCGGTGCTCCAATGAGGACATATTTAGTAGCCGCTCTGACTGGCAAGAACCCAGAGTCTCTTTTAGTCTCTCCTTCACATGCACACACACACATACACTGCCCAGGTCCGGCTGGCATTCACAGGCTTGCCCAGCTCTCCTCAATGTAGTTCCACTGGCGCGCTCACTCACTACATTGCTTTGATTGTGTGTTTTATATGTGTGTGTGTGTGAGTGTGTGAGTGTGTGTCTTGTCGTCCATGCCAAGGGGCAGACAGGCCGGCTGTTCATAGCGACGCACTGTGAACACTGAAGCCTCCTCCTCCTCCTCCTCCTCCTCCTCCTCCTCCTCCTCCTCCTCCTCTGGGCCTTCGCTAGAATGTTCCAGGAGCTCAGAGAGAGGCTCCGCAGGACCAAGCTGGCACCTCGAACGGCTGCAGAAATGACCAAACCTCCACGGTGAGCTGAGGCCAAATAGTGATAGTAACAGCAGGTCAGTGTGACGACAATTCTGGGTCTACGCGGAGAGAGCTAAATATTCCCACTCTGGACCTGGTCTGTCTTCACTATGCAGTTAGCTACACATGTTACAGGTTACATTGCCGTTTTGATGGACAGTTTGACATTTTGGGAAATATATTACTTTAAATTAGGTGAAGATTGATGCCACTCTCAAGTTTGTATGCTGACTATTAAGCTAGAAACCAGCAGGTGATTAGCTTAGTTCAGCATATATACTGGTTATGGCAAAACAAATAGCCTGGCTCTTTGTAAAAGTCCAAAAGTCTGTCAAGCAGCTCACTGATTAACACGTTATATCTCATCTGTTTAATCCATTCAAAAGCCGAAATGTAAAACCCTAAACTTGCCTGGCAACCAATAGAGTACTGGTAGTGGTGGATTTTTTTCTAACCTGGCCTTTTATGCTAAGCTAAGCTAATTGGCTGCCGGTTCGAGCTTCATATGTAGCGTACAGACATGAGTGGTGTTGATCACATCTTCTAACTTTTAGCAAGAAATTGCACTTTATTACTCTCTTTATTTTCTCTAGACTCTATCAAGCTGTGTTTGGGTAAATAATGGAATCCTTTCCTTAGATCTCAGTGGGCCTTGATCAAGGATATCGTATGTTGTATGAGAAAGTTGTAGTGTTGGTGAAATACTTTTGCAGATGACACAGCATGGTGCCACAGTCAGTGCCCATTAGTCTGCGAGACTTCATAGAAAGTAGACTATACATATCACCCCACATGTATAAAGTACATTCGTCATTGTATATTCATTCATCGTAATGTAAACATTACACAGCTGTGTCGGGGGATGGTGAGAGTCCAGCAGTGCTTTGGAACAGCGTACCGGGAGACAGTCACAATGAGTCATTTCACATTTACATTTCAAGCAGACGTTGGGATTCAGAGAGGCCTGGCTGAGGGGAGCCAAAGAACCCTTGCTGTTTTAAAAATATCCACTCTCGTCGGAAACCAGCATCTGATGTTCGATGGGACTCAGGAATCACACATTGACTATAAATAAACCGCGAGATCCCAACATGCCAAGCCATGGCAGCTGCCTCTGGGTTTTTGTAAATCGAGGCGTGTGACTTGGGTTTGTAATCCCACACGGATTAGCGGAACTACAGCGTCTTGTAGGTTTACAAGTCTAATCATTTTACGATGTGATACCAAGGAAATAAAAGCATTGGTGATACATTACATTTGAATAATATTGTGATTTTTCGATATCGTATTTTAATGCATTATAAATCTGCATAACCTTTAGCTGGTATATATGCTGTTGTTGTTGTGTAATATAAATTACAAGGTATAGTTTCAGGTTGGTAAAAATCATGAATATAAATAAGATAATAAGACGCTAAAGGTTTGCGTGTGGTTAACATTGTGAAACGGTGGCGGTTAGGTTTAGGCTTCAAAACCACTTATGCAGGGTTAGAAAAAACATCATGGTTTGACTTATAATAAGTACGCTTCTAACGTAACGTAAGCTGGGGACATAATGTCATGTGACTCAGTGGCATAGCCCTTAAAGTAGCCCTTAAAGTGGCGTAGCCCCAAAAATCACAAGACTAACAAGACAGTAAAAATAGTAAAACAATGGGAAACTAATGCACAAGAGTGCACGCAAGTAACGCACTCTCTTTATGTTAAACATCTCCCCCAGAAGCATCATTAAAATACCTGGACTTGACTATTATCGTGTGTCTGATATGGTTTTAAAAATTGTATATCTTTCTACTTTGTAAAAGTAATACAACACCACATTCTGATTGTAATGTGCTTAAGATGTTGTCATAATCTAACCAAACTAGTCATCATATACATTTGCATTATGTGGCATCTTTAGAAAGGGAGGTTAGAATTCCTGGAGATCCCGTCATTACGTCTGCCAGTCACATGAATTCAGTGAAATGGTGCATCACACTCCACTTACCGACACTGATGGTTTGAAACAAACCTTCAATGCCCCCCCCCCCCCCCCACACACACACACACACACACACACACACACACACACACACACACACACACATACACACACACACATACACACAGGCAAGAAAAACAAGTGGCAAGTCTGTCAAGGAAAAGCCCCAAGAGAGCTCTCGCACGCAGCTTTGTAGTCTTGTACCTGATCTCTGAGCCCTAACACACACACACACACACACACACACACACACACACACACACACACACACAATGCTTTCTAGGCAAAAGTGCCCTATTTTTTAATATACTGTAGTGTAAGGGGAGTTATGAATATTCATGGACATTTTCTAGAGAAGGTAGAGTAGGCATGCCGGGTTGTGTGTGCGTTTTGTGTGTGTGAGGGGGTGTGTACGCCTGTCCATATCTTTTGGACCGATGTCTTCTCGCATCACTGCCCTTTCCTTACTATCAAAGCAACCTTGAAATGATCTTTGGATCACACCTTCACGTGTCCGCAGGGCCTGCAAAATGCTCCCTCCCTTCCTTCACACACCCATAAACACACACACACACACACACACACACACACACACAGAGGCTATCCCTCAAGGTGTTGGGTAACTTCATGACTCCGGTAAACAATCAGTTCAAGCTTCCCATTTCCACCTTTGACAATAAACACACATGCGGCTGCCAAGAACACAGCAAAGTACAACCCTGTAATAAATTACCACAGCTGATAGCACTGTACACAAGAGCACAATTCTCTCCCATATCTTGTGTTGTGTAAACGCAACACATCTCCACCCTTAATTGGCATAAAAACAGTCATTTTATTGACAGCACTAATTACACAAGCTCATGCTGCTGAGTGATGCGGGCCACGGTTCACATACAAATGAATCCCCAGTGATGGACCTGCCTCCTGCCCACGCTCGGAGCACTTCAAACTCATGGTCACTGGTCACTTCGAGAATCAGATGGTTGTTTTTACATGCACTATCTTATTACTAAATCATAGTTGACCCGTCAAGCTTGCTATTTTCACACGGCACACATAGAGATACGTTTGCTTGTGGACGAGAGAGCTACCTGATCGTGGTCAACATTTAATTGTCTTCATCCCTGAATGTAAATGGGTTTGACTGTGCGTGAGCGGGTTTGTGCACAATTCCCCAGGGCCCAAGTGGAGCACCAATAAATATCTTACAGCTCGCCAATCCGCTTCCAATCGTAATGGCCGGCCATCCCGCTCACAGCAGGGGAGGGGGGGGGGTGCTTGATGATGAGGTTGTAGCCTGCTGAGGCTGGCAGGGAGCTTGGTCAATTTCTCTCTAATGGCCTCTCATACAGTAGCTTTAATGATAAAAGATGATGCACGGGGGAGATAAACTGCTGGAAGGAAATTGGTGATAAATGTGATTGAGCATAGAAAATAGAGGCTCATTTGCTATCAATTGGATGATACTTGCTTTTTTATTCAAAGCTACTCTGAGTGATATGTGGCAAATTTAATCGTGACGCCGTGAATACCGGCAAAACAGCAATTGAGGAAGCTTGACATGACCTTTCCCCTCCATCTGAGCTTTGCACACCCCAGCGGGTGCGCCTCGCTTCCATTTCAGCTGCGCGTCTTGATAGTCTGATATCTTTCCCCTGTTTCTGGTCCTCTGTCATGATGAGTCAGCGACGGGCTTGGTTCTATTAGAGCGAATAGCTTGGTTCTGTCGTTGCCGCAAAGCAAACAACACATGTTATGGCACTACCACGTCAAGCCAGGCGGAAAGGCTTGACTGATTTCAGGGCATGTATGTGCGGAAAGTGAGCCATTCCGGGGTAGTCACACGCCAAGCAATCCATTTCTGGGATTGTAGCACAAATAGCCTTGTGTAGGATTAGATTGTGTGTGTTGGTCTAGCTTGATGTGTGTGACAACTATGAGTTTGTATATTTGACCTTGTCTATGCTGTATGTGTGTATTTAATGCACACCCTGCAGTTGCCCATGTGTTTGTTTGTGTCTCTTTGACCACATATGTGTGTATGACAGGAGAATTACCTGCCAGTCAGGTCAAAGTGATAACTGCTTGTCTCAAGAATGCAACTAAACGCTGACGACTGGTTCCTGCTTCCTTGACCGGTTAGCGGTTATGTGTCACTTGCAGCTGAGCCTATTTTAGCAGACAAAAGGTTGAGGAGGCATTGAGGTGGTGGAGGGGTTTCCAACCCGTTTGAGGTCATTTGAAGTGTTTTTCTCCTTCTCGATCTTCCTCCTTACATACACACATGCACACAGTTTGACTGATGGAGGGCTAAGAATAGCCCTTTATGATGTCGCTAGTGTAAATACGCGTGTTTCGAAACCTCAGAGCCTGAAGGTTAAAGACGGCAGCTTGTGACCAGTGGGTCACCATGTTTAAATACGGAAGAATACGCACTTAAAGGAGTGAAGAAGACAATCCTGCCCTTGAGCCAGGCCATTAACCATTCACTTTAATGTCTGCAACCCTTTTTCTTCCTCTGCCGCACCAAACCCCCCGAGCTGTAGCTGTAAATTTGAAGTTGCTCATTTGCGTCATCTCACCTTGTTAAATAAGGGTATAGTCATAACACACAGTAAATTACCATCATCATGTTGCAACAACAGACACTATCATTACTGCCGCTGCTACAGAATGCATGCACTTTGGTAATTATGCCATCAACAAAATGCTCACCGTCTCACCAGGTAAGATTTTAAAAAAAAGAAGTTTGAGTCAACCAGCTAACAAAATTAAAAGAAGTACTCAAAACCGCAGATTTGCTTGCAACGTTATACACTTTTTTCTTTCCTTTTGTTAACTTGGTGAGCTGCCAGAGCCTCTCAGCTGCTCTTAAATTCACCAGGAAAAAAAAGCACTCATGGAGAGACAAAAGGATAGAAAAAGAACATCCACGAATGAACTCAGCCTTTGGGTTTCATTAATTTTCTCTCTCGGGTTTTGGATGTTTAGTTTGCTAGTGGCTGGTAATAGATTCATATATGGCTTTGTTGGCTAGTTGTTGAGCACTGAATTTTAGCTTGTTGTGCCTTGCTCCAGTCCAAAGGCCAGTCGCCCCACATCCCTTTCGGCTTTCCTCATGGCTTCAACACAAGCACAAGGTCATCCACAGGTCCATTGAAAATAACTGCTTCCACTCAAGCCTCACAGATAAAAAACAAAAACAAAACAGGCTTGGCAGACTTGTTGAAGCTCCAGCTGGGCTCACAGAGCAGTTATCTGCGAGATGAAACGAAGGAATGCAAAAAGGCATTCAAATGGACGATAATATCTGAGATGAAAATTAAAATTGCGTGATGGGATGAGCATTCAAATCATAATGCATTGCGGTCTGCTTTTTTGCTAAGAGGCAGAGTAATAGGACATGGCCCAAGATATTACTGGCAGTTTTGCAAGTGTAACAGCCACAGAGTAAATGCTTTAGAAATTACCACTGGAAAGATAAAGGAACTACTGTTTCTAACACCCGGTTGATGTAACAGCTGCTGCTTGTTCAGTTGTCATTTTATGGTTGAAACTTTAGTTCAACTCTGAGAAGCTGACTGATTTTGCAACAACCAAATATGCAACTAACACCAACATTATCCATTTAATTGGCCATAACTGATTGGCAGAACTCAATGACTCACTTGAAGTTTTGCACATTTTAATCCTTTTATAATATTCCAAGAGAGGATTTAGATAATCTCCCAAAAGCAGTGCTCAATTTGTCAAGGTTAACAATGGTCAACCAGTCCACAATCTGGGTTCTATTTGTGAAGTACTTCTGTTTAAAATTAGGAAAGAATTAGCCAATGTGTGTGCTGCAACTTTTCAGTCGAAGTCCTGTTGCAGTGATTTATTTGTGGAAAATGAATGTCAACCATTTGATCTATTCACGGTATGTAACTTTGTCAATACATGTCAACATTTAGGGTTTGAGCAGCAGGTTGTTGTCAACAATCACATGCTTTTCCTCAGGTTGTCTTTGTTACAACTGAATTTCTCTTGACTAAATTCAAAGTGTTACCAAAGAGGAACACAGTAAGGCAGGGATACTCACCTTCTTTTGCCTGGGGGATACTATTGCAAAATGACTGGGGGTCAGGGGACAGTCAAGTATCAGTGCAGTGAGGGATTATTCCAATCGCTAATCTCATGAGATTTCATTTAGGAGAGAAGGACGATTTGAGGAAAGATTAGACAGTGTATTTGTTGGAATTATTATACAAATTTACTTGAAGAGGTCACCATTAGCATTCAAGTTTTTGTCCCAATTCCAGTCTGCAAACTAATACTATACTGTAATCTTTTTAGTATATGGTTTTGCAGTTTTAGTGCTCTTTACCATTTTGTATTAACTGTAAATCATTTTCATTTAAGTTCAATTAATGTAACAAAGAGAAAGCTGAATGTTTTTCCAAGAATTTAAAACTTGATTTTTGATTTACGGGATGTCCCCTCTTCCAAATAATATTTTGAATTATGCCATAACAGACATCTTTTTCACACAAACATAATTTACTTGAGTGTGCTCCCTTTCTTCCTTTTTTTTACTCATTTTTGATAACCTTATAGAAAAATAAGGTCACATTGACTAATAACAAACCAAGATTAACCATGACTGATGGACAGGACGGACTGTCCCTAACCCCAGTACAAAGTTTATTTCATTGTTGTGCGTAGGAGGTTTGGAACATATTGCCAACACTATTTACAACATTTCAAAGCCACTGGTGAATCTGGTTTGAACAATATTCAAAATCTTTACATTTTTATTGAAAGACAACAATTCATATCTTTGGTTTCACTCGTGTATCAACATTTACCCAGGTAGCTTAAGTGTCTCTTGAGCAAAGTACTGCAAAGCTACCAGTATCAGCTTGATTGACGTATCACTCATTTCAAGGGTAATCATTATCCTTGACATGCAAAGAGTGATAAGAGCTGCTTGTCCTCTGCCACTCTCTGTGGCTTTACTCAGAAGCAGGAAAGTAAGTTTCACTTATTTGTTGGATAGATTTCGATTCAAGCTTTTAGCGCTGGTGCTTTCGGTTGTTTGGGGGTTTATATAGGCAGCCAAATTGAAGCTGTCTTCAGTAGGACAGTCGGCCAGTCTGCACATCTTTGTTTGGACAACTGGACAGTGAGACCTTTAGAAAGGTCAGTGGTTGGAGTGAGGTGGCTAAAGATAACACACACACACACGCACACAAACATTTGTGAGCATGTACATACACACATGCAACTAAAGAGTTTATGAAAGCAGCGGAAATGCTGAGTTACAGACGGAGAGCAAAGGTAAAGAAAATGTGGCCGTTTTTTTATAGTCACATGCTCCTGAGGACCACGCACAGACACACTGCTGTCTTTCTATCACACACACCAGGCGTACGGGGTAGCTGTTAACTGCAACAGAGGTCAAGTCGCTGTGTTTTCACAGCTCTAAACCTGAACTCTAAGCTCGGCGCAATCCAGCGTGACTTAAGATAGTACAACCTGTACTCCTCCAAGTACTCATTCAGACACACACCGCTAATCACTTCTGAGCTGCACACAGTGGCTTTAGGGTTACAGAAGCAGGCTTGTGGCTGAACAAGATGATGATGGTGATGATGATGAACCCTCGGGTGCTACCATGGGCCTGCTCATTCTTGCTTCCCAGAAAAGCGAAGACTACAACTAATCATAAGTGAGACATACATGTTTGCTTCAAACCCCTTATTCATCAGCTAATGGAGTTGCGTCACTCGTCGTCATGTGTGCTAAAAAATGTAGCGTCGATCATGTGATACCAGCTGGTGTCTGGAATCGGATGTGAATGGTCTCCTTGATCTTTTTCCGGCTGTCGGCCGACTCCTGGTTGATGGCTTTGACCCCTTCCCGGCCAATGATGCGACACAATTTGTTCTGGTGGCTGTAGTAATGTGTTATATTACATTTAACAAGTTTGTGTCAAGACACTGACATAGACGCTGGTATCTCAACAACAGCTAAATGGATCTATTTTGTCAAAAGACACAACAGTGAATAAACGTCCCAGTATATAAAAACCTTCCTGAGGACATGACTTTAAATATCACATGGTTGGCTACTTTCTGAGCCGGGGGGGGTCAAGCTCCAAAGGAGATGCTAAATAGTTCATTTCATAGGGATTCTACTATCAAATTGAAGTAAAATTTTAATAATAATTCACAATTATACTGCAAATCATGAACGCAGCTGCAAGCACCATCTCAACATGTCCCCTGGCGTGTTGAATCACTTTGGCCCCGGAGTCGAAAACTTCATGTGGAGTTTGATTCACGTGATTTACTTCACGTGAATCACAAAGGCTGGCAGCGGGGGTTCCCTCAAGGGGAAGAGCCTTAAATTGAGTAATGAGACAGGATCCCAGTGTCAGGTCATTCCGGGTGAAGCATGTTATCCCTGCATCAGCAATTTAGCATTAAATGTAATCAAATTATTATGAGAAATGAGAGCAAGAACTGCTAACAGAAATGTGATCCACAGTGATTAACAGTTAGCTGCAAACAAGCTGCTAAAATAAAACAAGGAATACACAGATTAGATTAGCACCTAAAAAGAAGTAGTTCAACATTTAGGGCTTATTTGCTTTCTTTCAGAGAGTAACAGTAGATGAGAAGATCGGTTACAGAGTCAAGTTTGTGCATTTAGAACAGAGCTTCAGCCAGCAGCTGGTTAGCATAACTTAGCATAAAGACAGTAAGCAGTTAAAAATGAATTAATATGAAAGTAAGAAACATAGTAATTTGACAAAGTTCCCCTTGAGAGTTCATCTCTGTCTGTCTTGAAGTGATCTTCATGCAGTGCATTATGGGATTAGGTTTGCTATGTACACAGTGTTACTCACCTGTGTCTACGTCAAACAGCAGTGATATTTACATTCTTAAGGTGTGTACCATCTTAACTGGGTGCTGCCTGCTTTGCTTAACAATGGCTTATCCCATTCTCTGTGTAACTCAAGCACACGTGCATGAGTGGGAGTGCAAGCGTTTCTGTGTGTGTGTGTGTGTGTGTGTGTGTTGTAAGCTCAGTCACATGATAATGTTGTGCTAATACGGGCCCCGCATGCTCACATTCCTATCATAGTTAGCATTTAACCAGACCATTATCAAAGAATACTTTTTGTTGTCGCAAAAAGCATGTGACCTGGAAGTAAGTAAGTGCTTGTTTGTCTAAAAGTGTGTTTCAAGGATATTTGAGCTCAACTGTGAATGGAAGGCACAGCCTGTTATTTCCTGGGGGCATCTAAAGATATTTAACTACATCTAAAGATATTTAAAGCGTTTATGTCTCTTAAGGAAAGATGTTGAATTTAAGCACAAGTGCATTTCATGGTCAGCTTCCCTGCACAACGATTCATGGAGTCAGTTGTGATTGCACAAGATCATTGGGCCTAACAACCATTTATACAAAGAGATACATGTGAGTTACATGAGACAACTTGCCGCATTCACCAATTTTTTTTATTTAAATTTACACTTGTTTAGCTTCCTCATCATTTTTATCCACAACTATTTAAAAAAAAAAACTGTTGGTGGAGCTAGAGGAGGATCACCAAAGCTGTCGGAAATTATTATCTGGTAACCATAAATGTCTAAACAGAATTTGTTGCCATTCCATCAAGTAGATGTTGAGGTATTTCACAGAAAAAATGAAAACTTTGACTTGCTGGCAGCGCTAAAGGAAAGGTCAGATTAATCCTCTTGAGACCATCAAGATCTGTAAGAACTGTCATGGCAATACTTTCAACAGTTTTTTGCATTTAAACAGGTTATTCTCCTTACAGGTTTTGGGCCCTAAGGTCATGCCATTGATTATCAACTTATTAGAATGTGTTACAGCTCAGTCATCTGTTGTGTCATGAATATCAAGTTTTTTCCATTTACCTATACCACCCAGATGTTCACTTGGCTGTCACAAGCTTAATTCTTCATTGGGAAACCCCATCTGTGACCTCCCAGTTTATATGACTACCAGGCCACCGTGTGAGTACAGCTCACTCACTCAGCGTGGATCATCCAGAAATAGGAGCTCTTCACTCACAAACATTTACAATATGCGTCAGCAATATACTGTATCGCTCAACGCATCACGTCACTCTGAGTCGACGACATAAAGATACATAAATGGCTTTGCAGCAAAACTTAGTCATCACTATTATTAGATGCTATAGACTGATACAGCAGCACTTCCATGAATGGCATGGAAAGCCAGAGTGTGCTTCTGTGCAGGAGTGCAGGAGTGTATTTGTCTCTGTCCTTTGCTTTCATTCGTGCACGTTTGATCATGTGCCTGGTCAAAGTGCGACCCCTGTTTATTAGCACGGGGAGTGTGTGTCACTGAGTGTGTGTGTGTGTGTGTGTGTGTGTGTGTGTGTGTGTGTGTGTGTGTGTGTGTGTGTGTGTGTGTGGTTTCTGGCTTGGGGGGCTGTTGAGTAAGCCTCATGATGCACAGCGTGTTCATGAGACACAAGTGCAATGGCAGGATTGGGTGACGGGGGGAGTGTGTGTGGGTGTGTGTGTGGGTGTGTGTGTGTGTGTGTGCGTGTGTGTCAGAAGGGGGATTTGACAGTAGGAGAAGCGGGGCCACAGGTGGTCAAGTGGAGAGGAGGCAAACGAGGGGGGATGGGCCATGTAGAAGTGAAACGGGGAGCAAGGCAATATTGCTCTGCTTCTGAAAAATAAAATTCCAATTTAAATTTTAACAAGCCAACCCGGTTGGGCGTGGTCGCTGCTTTCATATAAAACGTATCTTTTGAAAGGTGGGCAAGTATAGGAGGAATGGTATGAGGTCATGGGAGATGGGATGGTAAGTGGAAAGGACGAGAAGGCAGGTGATGCAAAAGCAATCATTTCTTTCTCTCCATTTTCTATGAAATCCGAAATCTCCTCTTAAAGCTTCTCAGTATGACTTCATATTGTAAGAACTTGGTGCTCCTTTGTTTTATATTTGGGCACTGTCCACAGTGAAATGTACGAGGCAGCATGTGAGGGGGGGTTTTCATGTGTAATATAATACTTCATGTGTTGTTAGCAGGATGATTTATTGACAATGAGAGACTGACCGAGCCGGTCTTTGATGTCTGGAGCAGCTGTCTGGCTCTGTCAGTCCATGTCTCTGTATTTGTATCCGTCTTTATGATTCTGTCTCTTCCTCTGTGATTCCCAACCAGAGGTACTTGTACTCCAGGGGGCACTTCTGCAGATACTTGTGGATACTGGAGTTGCTCAACTAATTTGAAAAATAAATAAACCGTAAACTATTTTAACCATTTATCACATTTAACTGTCAAAAGGTGATGAATAAAGAGTTCAAATATTTAGCTAGAAGTAATGTATACATGTTTGAAATAGTTCACTCAAAATAATGAGTAAACAGTTGTAATAATAGGTAATATTATTAATATTATTTCCTTATACACTTTATTTATTAAATAATCATTTTTACTATATTTATCTTATTATTATTCCTATTATATTTTGCACTGGTGGTAGTATTACTTTTTATACGCTTCACATTTATCACTCTTTATTGGTAATATATTTCCCTTTTTTACTCTGTTCTTAATCTCCAATCTCTGGCAAAAGAATTTCCTTCGGGATTGATAATCTTTTTCTTATCTTATATTGTCCGAAAAGTAATAGATAAACAGTACAATTAGTTAAAAGTATTGCTCAACAGTTGAATTAAAAACATAACGGATGGATAACGTCTAAGTCAGATATTACGGTCATAGTACGTTGGTGATGATGTCTCGGCGTTTAACATGTTGAAGCTTTATCCAGTCATTATCAACCATTGTGTTATTTAAATCAAAATGATCTGACTGTGAGGTGTGCCCTGCCCAGAGCATCGGGAGCTGCCAAAGGCCCACATGGTCATTTTTGTGGTCGGGCTCCCTTGACTCACCTGTTGCATTATTATAGGTGGGTGCATTAGAGGCTGTGACAGTCATGGCCAATCACATTAATTACTTTCATCATGATGCATTGACCATTTAGGAATCCAAAAATCCAGAGGAAACTTATTGTTTTCTTGCTTGGTAAATTATTTAACAATCTTTATCACACACACTGTGAACCATCAAATCCTCCTCTCATCCCTCGAGGGGATGGGCGTCTCAGGCTCTGCACTCTCCCTGTTTGCATCCTACCTGACGGGTCGATCCTACCAGGTGACCTGGAGGGGGGCTGTGTCGGAACCACGCATGCTGACTACGGGGGTTCCGCAAGGGTCAGTCCTGGGCCCCCTTCTCTTCTCGCTCTACACAACATCTCTGGGTTCTGTTATTCGCTTGCATGACTTCTCCTACCATTGTTATGCCGATGACACCCAGCTGGTCTTGTCATTTCCCCCCGGTGACACCCAAGTGGAGACGCGCATCGCTGCGTGTTTGGCTGACATCTCGAAGTGGATGACGACACACCACCTCAAGCTCAACCTAGACAAAACTGAGCTACTGTTCCTCCCGGGGAAGGGTTGCCCGCATCAGGACCTGTCCATCACCATTGATGATACCGTGGTGACGCCAACTCGGACTGCGAGGAACCTGGGTGTGACCCTGGATGACCAACTGTCATTCTCGGCAAACATTTCATTCGTTACACACTCCTGCAGATTCCTGCTCTACAACATCAGGAGGATTCGTCCCTTCCTGACTGACGAGACGGCGCAGGTTCTCATCCAGGCTCTTGTCATCTCCCGCCTGGACTACTGCAACTCTCTACTCGCCGGAGCCCCGGCGTCGGCCATCAGACCTCTGGAGCTTGTCCAGAAAGCCGCAGCTCGCCTGGTGTTCAATCGCCCCAAGTTCTCCCACACAACTTCCTTTCTCCATTCTCTACACTGGCTACGTGTAAGAGCTCGCATCCAGTTTAAGACTCTGGTGCTAGCCTACAGGGCAGTGAAAGGAACAGCTCCTTCCTATCTCCAGGCCATGGTCAAGCCTTACACCCCCGCCCGACCACTTCGCTCTGCTGCCTCGGGGCGATCGGTTGCCCCGTCGCTCAGAGGTCCTGGCGGCCGATCGACCCGGTCACGGCTGTTTTCTGTCCTGGCCCCACAGTGGTGGAATGAACTTCCCACTGACGTCAGGACAGCGGAGTCGCTGCCCATCTTTCGGCGCAGGCTGAAAACCCACCTCTTCAGGAAGTGCTACCCTGAGCCTTCCATTTAGCGCTTATTGTTTTCATACTAGCTTGTTGCACTTATTGTATTCGTACTACTTATAGCACTAACTGTTTTTCTTGTTTCTGCCCTGTACTTTGGCTCTGAGTTATGCTCTGCTTCATGCTCTTAGATGCTTGTTTGGAAAAGGAAATGTACTTATGACTTCTGGTGACTAGTAGTTCTTTTCATTACCAATGTTGAATGCTCTTATTGTAAGTCGCTTTGGATAAAAGCGTCTGCTAAATGACTGTAATGTAATGTAATGTAATGCTACTTACCACAGCCACACATCTGCCTGTATTATAATACACAGAGCTCCTGGCGACGTTTTGGCCAGTCTCTTTTAAAAAGAGATGACGCATGCAGCTGTTACCCCGGTAACCGGGGTTTAAGATGGAGACATCGGGTGACAGACTGGCAGAACAGGACGTCCCTGAGGGAGTTATAAGCTGAGCTAGCAGTTTTACTATTTTCACAATTTTCCGTGGAACTGCGTGAACTGGTTTTCAGTGTGTCAGGCTCCAACACGCCGGTTGATGTGCAGAAGAAACTGTGCCGAATAATTATTCCAAACACCCCTATGGATGTGCACATGAGCGCGGAGGTGTTCTAGAGACTGCAGTTGCAACAGATACCTGCTGCCTTCAGATGTCTGTAAATAGAGCTTAAAGAAACTCGGCCTTCAGTAAACTTTAGGCACAACACACTCTTGATATTCACATTGAAAAGAATCCTTCCCAGCGCCTGCGAGCGATTATAGTGATGACAACCAAGAACAGCCCTAACTCGGTTTGGAGCAAATTGTCTCCTCACGACACGGGACACATCATCAGGCGTCTACATTGAGTTCGAAGAATGTGAGAGACTGTAAAAAAGGAGATGGAAGGGAAGGCATCTTTTCTCCCTGTTCCTTCCTATCTCCTCCTGTGGCATGGGTGAAGCAGTTTGTACTTTACCCATGAATACATACTCACTGTGTACAAAGTTGAACACTGTTTTCCATGGCAGTGGCTGTACTACTGAGGCTCAGCCTCACAGCTCAGGGGAAAGAGAACAGAGGAGAGGAGATGTGAAGGGAAAATAAGGACATGGTAAGATGTGAGAAGAAAAGAGGGAGGAAACTCTCTGTGTGGCTGAAGAGAAGTGAGAGGAAGGAGAGAGAGAAAGAGAAAGAGAGAGGAGAGAGAGAAAGAGAAAGAGAGAGAGAGAGAGAGAAAGAGAGAGAGAGAGAGAGAGAAAGAGAGAGAGAGAGAAAGAGAGAGAGAGAGAGAGAGAGAGAGAGAGTGGGTGGCGGGGGGGGGGGGGGGGGGGGTTGGAGCCAGAGCTGACAGGGTAGCGTGACATTTTCCTGTGAGGACAAATTGTTCCGAAAAATCAACAAAGAGGCAGGAGAGAGGAGGCAGGGTGACACTGCACCAACTGCAGAAATGTTTGAGCTTTTTCCGAAACATACATGCACTCACAGCCTCCTCAGCCGCCTTTTGATCGGCTCGCTCGGGCGTCTGCTCCTCGTACCAAATCAAACCTAATCAAGGGTCTCCTAATAGGCTCATGAGCTTGGTCATATGTTGGAACAGCACACTTCATGTATGTCTATTCCACATTGCACTAAAACCATCATATGTGCTGGATTTGCGCAGACACACACTATTAAATCATTGCCATCTGTACGCGGTTAATCTCCGTTAATCTCCTATTTTCATTCACTGAGCTCTCGCAATGTGAAACTGCGGCGACGTAGGGAGGCTGTTATCCAATTTCAACTGGTTTACTAACCTCTTTCCCAGCCACGCCGCACTGCTCATCCTCTCCCCTCATCCCTGCCTCTCCCTGCGCTTCCTCTGAGGCTTTTTAAGGACACGGTGCACTCAGTGCCCTACCGCCTCTGCTCATCCTCCCCTCCTCTTCCTCCCTCACTTTCTCTCCTCCTCTCCCGCTCATCTCTTCACCTGTCATATGCCGTTAGCTCCTCGTCCGTCTCCTCTGTTCACCTCGCCCCCCCCCCCCCCCCCCCCCCCCCCCTCTTTTCTTTTGTGTCTGCAGCATTGTAATGCCAAGCCACTCTGCATAGCCGACATACCCGAATCTAACATCTGGGCTCCAGAAAAAGGGGAGGTGAGGGCTGATCCCCCCTTCCTCATGAATATTTCACCAACAGACAGGGGTGAGATTGTAAATGACAAAAAATAGGCCCTTGCACAACGGTGGGAAAAGAGTCAATCACTGGCAAGGTGGGTGCATGAATTCACACAGCACAGGAACGGACGGGCACACGCAGTTCACACGTGCACCCACATGTACAACTATAAATCTGATCTTGCTTTCACGCAGGTGTATATTTAGCCATGACTGAGCCTGTTGGCAGCGACTAGTATTTGGCATCTTCTCGCCAGAAGAACCCGCAAGAGGGGTCAGCTGACGCGCACAGAAGAGATGGGGGGTAGCGTGGATAAACAAACAGACAGGCAGCTGGGGTTTTCATATTCTTATCTAATCTTTCATATTTCATGTAGGAAGTATTTGTTGACCACAATATACTTAAAAAGTAAAAGAAAACAAGCCACGTTCAACCTTTTCTTGGATTCAGTCAGGATTATCATTTAGCAGACGCTTTTATCCAAAGCGACTTACAATAAGTGCATTCAACATAGGTATTCAAGAGAACTACTAGTCACCAGAAGTCATTAGTGCATCTCCTTTTTTTTTGTAAATTATGTTTCTTCTCAAAAGCACAAAGTACACAGTTCACGTTCCCCACTCAAGTACCTACCCCCAATTTCCCCCAACACAGAACAAATCGCACTGCCTCAATTGTCAAAGAGCACATTACAGTATTAATAACTCAAGTATACACAAAGTCGATACATATGGTGTAGGAGGGTAGTACCGAGTTTTAGAAATTGGAAATTATTGCTATTATTAATTCCCCTTCTCCCCCAAGGTCAGGGAAGGGAGAAAGCAACAACAGCGACAAGATAAATAAATAAAACTGTCCAAGGCCCAAGAGATAAGTTATGAATCTAATGAGAGAGTCTTAAATTTATCAAAGTATTGTATGATCGAGCCCCAAGTAGATTTGAATTTCTCAGGGTGTCCCCCCAATTTTACAAAGAACACCAGGTCCTTTAACCACATGGAGGGGTTGGGAGAATGAGGTGACTTCCAGTCCAATAGGATTCTCCTTCGTGCCAAGAGGGTTGAGAAGGCAATTAATGCATCTCCTTTTTTAAACAAGCATCTAAGAGCATAAACCAGAGGATAATTCAGTTAGACTGACCGACGATCATGCCTACCATCATTTGTAACAGTTTTCAAACAAGTACAACACCATGAATGCCTACCCGAATGTGTGAGCTGTTACCCCTATACGAACAACTTTAGTATCAGCTGTGCCAGTCAGTGGCTAATTGTTAAATTATTTGTAAATTAAGCCATATTCTGAAAGTGAACAGTTGTACTGAGTAATGTGTCCTTAGCCTCTTCTCGCTGTTAGTGGTTCACACAGCCCAAATTTCTTACCAAAATGCACCTTGAGAGTTGTAGTTGTCATAGTTGATTTTGCTCATTACATTTGTATGTATTCAGGCTTTGTACTCTCAACATTTTTTATCAAAGAACTGTTTTCTAACGCAGTTCTCCATCATTTTTAGAGAGGAATCAACTGGAAGAGTTCTGTGATGATTGAGTGCAGAAAGAGAGCAGACAAATAAAATATTCAGGGAAACGAAGGGAGACATAGAAGACGAGCAGGCAGAGAGGTAAAGAGACAGATGGAGAGAGATGGAGAGAGATGGAGGAGATGTATTGTGCTGAACAACCTGCAAGGTGTAGTGTATTCCCCTGAGAACCATTTATACAACACACACACATGGCAGCATGTTATCAATATTGTTTCTTGCAGTGGTAGCTATCATGGTGGTGCGCACCAATTACTCAGCCTGGAGCAGCAAATGTGTGGTCGCCACAGCAGAGGAAAAGCTACATGGCTCACAACACTATTGATCAAAACCTGTCGGCCAGCCTTTGTACACGCGTGTGCACTTGTGTGTTTTCTATGTGCACAGGCGTGCCTTTCCCATTTCTGCCCGTGTGTGCGTTTAGTGAGCGTGTATGTTCAGACAAACGGGGCAGAGATGCTGTTTATGAAATTGGTATCATTTATCTTGGATGTGGCGGAGGCTGCCAGGCGCTTCCACTGCTGGAAATATCCAAACACAGGAGGAAAAAAAAGCTAGTGGTCGGCGGTAGAGTGGAGTAGATGTGTGTGCCGTTTAGCGAGGATTTTTACAAGTAGGTCATCTCCTTCAGGTTCTACCTTGCTCAGATTACCCTGTACAGAACGAAACCTTGGACTCTTTTATAAGTGCTTAGGTTTTTTTGAGTGCAGTGTTATAGGAGACGGGCGGTGGTAGCCTTGTATCACAATTGCATAAACACACAATGCCACGTGGGTAACGTTGTGAAACCATTGCTTAGGTTTGGGCAACAAAACTACTTGATTAAGGTCAGAAAAAACATCATGGTTTGTGTTTAAATAATAAAATAACAAAATAACGTAACTACGTAGGAACCGCCCTTAGCAGACTTTCTTAAAAAGCATTACGTAACAAGCGTAAACTCAAAGTATACTTTAAGTTTCACACAAGACACAAACAGAGGCCTCCTGGGTGAAAGTCTTGTGCATGTTTGATCCCTCCCACCCTTTGTGGAGATTTTCCCTTTATAACTTCAATTACGCATGGCCCGCTCCTCATACTATGTCACCTGCTCTGCTCGTCGCTTGTTATAATATGTCAAATGTACTCTTCCTGGCAAACTAATTAATTAAAAGACATAAAAAAGCATGTGAGAGATGAACTGCATTTTAATTGTATGGCTTTGCATTGACCCACAATAAGCCTGTGTGAAAGGGGACGACCTCTGACAGCAGTCCCACATGAACGGGGTCAATCATGGATTGAAGGAGCATGCAGTATACCCACAGGTCTCTGGTGTTAAACAAGCCTGAACTGCTTTGCTGGGTAGCATATGATCAGCAGTCTGCTATTCTTTCACTGCCACTTGCTCATTGAAGTCCATTTTGGATGAGAACATCAACCCAGTACCTAAATATGAAGTCAGCGACGCACTTTGGTTCACAGAATTTAATTTTATTCCAAGAAACCTTGATTTGAATGCAAGCAAAATACCACAAATGTATTAATTCAGTCAAAACCAGTAACCGGAGGTTCAATTAAATAAACACTGACAACTTTGTACTTGTTACATTTATAAAGAAAGCCTTGATGTTTATACACTTAACACACCGCATGATTTTTGAACATAATCTCCGCCGAGGATAAAAAACAGATTATCCAAACGACTTTACTGAACGTAAAGACGAGCATATGTTCAGACGGAGCTCAGGGAAGCAAATTGAGTTTGCAACGAGAAACATCTTTTCTGTAATCGTCCTTTCATTCATGTTGATGTATGCAGTCGGCCATTTATATTGTGGACTGCATGTAATTTGATAGGTAGTGATCCTCGATGAGCGTCGCCTCTGCCTCTAACGATGATTAAATTGGAGTACGTTGCAGTGCACTCAGATGATTGACAGAACAATGTCACTCAGACTGTGGGTGTGTGTGTGAGTGTGTGTATGCAAATTAAAGCACACGTGTGCACGTACATGCACTGCAATGACTGTCTGCTTATATGTGAGCATTTACTGTAATTGTGTTCACGCAGACATACCACACATGCGTTAATGGATTGCGTGACGATTTGTGCAAGAATATGTGTCTGTGCTGGCGTTGTGAAATGTGTAGCGCAGGCATTAATGGGTTCAGATGGCTCTGATCTTGCCTTCTCCTACCATCAACCTCTCTCTCTCTCTCTATCTCTCTCTCTCTTCTCTATCTCTCTATCTCTCTCTCTCTTCTCTCTCTCTCTCTCTCTCTCTGTTAGTCTGCATCAAACCCTGTCTGACAGCTTTGGCAGCTCGTCAAGTCTACTCTGCGCACACGTCTATCAAGCCCCGTCCAAGCAAATAAGCAATTAATCATTAGCATCCACAAGCAGTCGACGCAGGAGAAGCGAAGAGGAGGAGGAGGAGGGCAAAGAGAAGAAAGGGGTATCAGGGTTCACTTGGGTTCAAATATGACCCAACCTTCTTCACACACATACACACAGACACACAGACACACACACAAATACGCACAGTTCCCTGGTGAATTGTGCAGTGACGATTTAACAAGGGGATTATCTTCTTAATAAGTCAGAGGATGAATTATGGAAATGAGCATGGAATGATAAAAAAAAAAGAAAAAGAAACAACTGGACAGCATCTGTTGACTAACAAAACAAACTATTGTCCCTGTTAGGTTTTCCTCTTCACTCACAGTAATGGCAATTAGATGATTAGTCTGAGACTGAAATGATTAAATGGGAGTGTGTGTACCTGTGTGTGTGTGTGTGTGTGTGTGTGTGTGTGTGTGTGTGTGTGTGTGTGTGTGTGTGTGTGTGTGTGTGTACAAATGAGACAAATCAGCAAGTATTTACTTTAAAAACTGGGTTTTTCAAGCTTAGCTTGTTGGTTGAAATTACTGAATAATCAGCGTTAAGTGA
The DNA here is from genome assembly GCF_023349555.1 of Cebidichthys violaceus. NCBI lineage: Eukaryota > Metazoa > Chordata > Actinopteri > Perciformes > Stichaeidae > Cebidichthys > Cebidichthys violaceus. The sequence continues at coordinate 1,918,328 of NW_027176384.1, forward strand.
AGGTAAAGTATTAACAGAAGGTTGTGACGGTAAGATTCCGTTAATATATTCATATAATGAATATATTAACGTTCTCTCAGCCTGTCATGTCTACATACATTCTCCACCTTGCCCTCTGAATATTAGAGGAATATACTACTACTAATTTCCATTGACCAATATGTTTTGGTAATGTAGTGTGTATTAGGATTACAGGCAACATTTTGTTTCAGTGTAGGAAGCAGTGTGATGTTTAAATACAACAGTGAGCATTTTGGAGAAATGTCCCTACATTACTGAACAGACAGATTTGTGAGCGCTATCATATACAGAAGAGCCTTCAGAGCAAACTAATATGTTCGCCCCCCATTGGCCAAAGTTCATTGTTCAAAGTTGTTTAACCCTCACCCGACTAATCACGCAACCGGCTTGCCTTCTCTGATGAAGTAATGGCGTGTAATATCACCTATCAACATGCTTTACACTTTTAGTTTAGAAGGACACATTTTACAATTCTGCAAAAAATAAACACACAACCTAACTCACTCACAACTCGCTTGTGTGGGTGTTCATATATTTTTACTACGCTCAGCCATTCTCTCCAATCTCATTTTATAGCCTGCATCGTTTCCTCGGTCTGTTTGCTTAGTGTCAGATAGCAGCTTCACTGATACCGACTGCCCTTCCTGTCTTGTCTTCTAATTTTTCCAGAGGAGTTTATTGTGGTTGATTGCTATCAGCCAATCTTCTGTCATTGGCCAAGGTGCCCAGGTCAACTCTCTGACCCCTGCAGATAATGTCACATATCCAATTACATGCCGGATGTGTCCATGTTATCCTGCTGGGGATTTGATTATAAAGAACAGGAAAATGATTTTGTTGTTGTGACTGGTGATGGTGGATTGCTGGTTGTGGTTGTGAATACTGTAAAAAAGAGAGCTTTTAACATTTTTCCCGCTGGGAAAGAAAATAGGTCTACTCAATTTAATCTACCTGGCAATATAAATGTTTCAATAAAATGTTTCAACCACAAATTATTATTTTTTTTAAAAGATTCCATGGCATTTTGCAGATCACACCAAGACTGCACTGTGTTATAATACAAACACACACACATTAGCCATGACCCCTACCACCCCGCCCCCACCCCAACAGGCATGAATAAACACGTGAACCCATCATGTGACCGCACCAACTGCACCCTCATTGTGAGAAAAGATGGAGGAAAATAAGCCAAGAAAAATAAAAATAGTAGTGAGTAGGACAGGAAACAAATAGCGAGAGAGAGAGTTTGCTGGTAAAGGAAGGCAGTGAACTAACAGACTCTGTCTCCTCTCCCAGGGGTCCACTGGAGATTTCACAGCTGGAAGGTTGTGTGGCCGTGCCAACTCTCTCTCTCTCTCTTTCTCTTTCTCTCTCTCTCTCTCTCTCTCTCTCTCTCTCTCTCTCTCTCTGCACCCCCCCCACCCCACCCCACCCACTCCTCCAAGCACACAGATCAGTAGCATCATTATGTGTGTGTCCCCGTCCCCTCTGTGTTTACAGCCCGGCAGCAACTGCGGTGATATTTGCGTTTCATTTGTGCAGCACGACACATGTCATCTCAGCCAAATGGCGAGGTGCCTCCCGAAGATGCAAACGCATGATAAGGGGCTCTATCTGCAGTCAAAAAGTAACATCGCTCCAAGCCTTTAATGCGGGGATGTCTGCCGCGTCGCCACTGGCTGCTGCAGACACACACATACACACAGTGGCATGCGAAGAATGAAGCTTTGACAGGCAGACAGACGGACGCTTGTTGATATCAGATGCATGGCAATGAAGGCGGGAGATAAGGTGTGGCATTTGTGATCTGACATCCAGTATACACTCATTAAATTCCAACCAGTCCAGCAGGGACCTATTAGGAACATTATACAATAAAGAAAAGATGCTTCCTGTGCACTCTTGTAACCTTTGGTGCCTCTCTTTCGATTTGTAAATGGCAAGCATAATGAGCCAAAAGATTGGGTGGTTGGTGTTAAGTTCGGTTTTACTAAGGGTGGTTTAGATAATCTGGCTCAAGCGTTACCTTGTTTACAACCTGTCTGATCACCTGACCGCTGTTTTTAGCCACGTCTACATGTTCCCTCAGCAAGTACTTTTATCATTACTGATAGAACTAATGGTCAAAACTACAAAGATAAGTCGTATGAATAAACCAAAAATTTCCTTTAACAACCACTAACAAAGGTAAAATCAGTGCAGCCAAGGTCAACTGGCAGTTCATTTGCTAACTTATCAGCACAAGCCCAATAAAGATAATCATGTGCTCAGACAAGGCAGTTCCACGAGGTAACTTCTGAATTGCCGTCATGTGAAGTATGTTGACATTTTTTGTCACCTTTCACTGTACAAAGTTTACATTCGTTGTGTTGGCTCCCTGTGATACTTTCCTCCGAAAGTCTCTAGGTTCAAAGCGCAATGTGCTGCTAGCCAAAGGCTGTTGACTTAGAAAATTATATCTTGAGTTATCTTGAGTTGTTTTCACTTAGCACTTTAGCTGTGACGCATCTGCGCTAGCTTTAGCCTTCAACTCAGTGCAGCAGAGACACTCTCTAATATGTTAATACTGATATCTGCATCCCAGGCATTGGAGGGACACACATGAAGCCACAAAAATCATGTGACAATATGTAAAAAATCCACTCTACCTTGGTGGAAAAAAGGTGTTACGGGTAAAAGGATAAGACAAGACTTTAGTTTGATACTGATGGAAGACATTGTGATTTTGTGTGAACATTGTTCAACAATTGGAAGTCAAGAATTTAGAATTCAAAGGGAGCAGTTCATTTTTTTTTTATTTGGCTGCTGTCTCTGTCTGCATCTTTCCCTTCTCTCTTTCCAAAATTCTTTTATTTCTTTTTTCTCCGCCTCCACTCTGTCTGTTTTTTCTTCTACTCCCCTGAGCAAAGGGAACAGCTGCTTATCCCTGATAAACGCCTGGCATTTGGCGGCGAGAGAAGGGAGCGATGGGGGTGAGGAGAGGAGAGGACTGAGGGGAGGAGGGGGAGGATGGGCGCGGCACATCGGTCAAGACAGCGAGGAGTGAAAAAGGCAGAAGGGATTAAAGAGCAGGCTTTTTTTGGCTGTGGTCACTGAAGGAGAGGAGAGGGGGGGGGAGAAGATGAGGTCTAATCCTGACCTAGATTCCAGGACGCCCAGACATAATAGGCAAGGCTTTACCCCACGTGAACCCCCTCACCCCCAACTCTCCACCTCAGTCAAAACAATAACAGAGAGAAGAGGAGGTGCATGAGGAGAGGGGCCCGGTTTGGGGATGGTTCCAGCCCACCACCTCAGTCCCCCCAGTGTACTGCGTTTGGCCTCTCTGTCGCTAACTCCCAGCAGCTGTATGCAATGTTGGCGCTCGAACCTCTGGAAATTCCTGAAAAGGGAACTTAGGGAATGTTGGCGCAATGTTTGGATAAACTTCTCCTGGGGTCTTTTGAACCATCTGCAATTTTGTTGGGCTCAGGGTTGTTTCGTTTGCCGGGAGGACAAAAGACTCCCAAGTGGAATGGCTACAAATTGGCTAAAAATATACAGTGTGTATGTGTTTTCAGGCTAAATTTGGAGATACATTAAAGGAAATAGATTCAACATTTGGGGAAATGTGCTTAAGACAGATCAGCACTAAACCACTTGTGTAAAAACAAAAATTTGCTTTTTTTCTTGACCCAGACCAGTAAATTCCTGCTGGTTGCTGAATGTCGAACTATTGCTTTAAGACATTGTTTGTGTGTATATTTTGGCCAACAGTCCCAGGCTACTTATGTGTTTGGAAGTGATAACTTAGGCGAACACATCTGAAATGTACATTGCTTGCAGAACCACAAGTTACTCCCTGTTTGCTTTGCAGCCCACAGCCCCTAAATGCTTAGGATGTGTTTAATGATCTGTTTTATGGAGCTTTCTGTTCTGTATCCCTTCATGGAGCTCACTACAAATTGCCATCCTTTGATTAGGTGATGGCACCCGATTCAATTCCAGTCACAGAAGAAGGCCATGTGATACAGTCAAAAGCTCTGGGAAAAGCAAGTGAACCCATTTTTTTACTTGTGTAGCAAAAATATGTTTCTTCTTTCCTGTTCATCACTTAGCGACCCTCTGATATATCCTCATCCCCACACTGGGAACCACTGAAGACCATTTTAAAATGACATCTTTGTGTTCACATCCAAATATGTGTGGAATTGTTTGATGTGTCTGCTGGGTTTTATAGTCCAGCATCCCTACATCTCAGTAGTTTAGTAAAATGTTACCTTGAGCAATAATAACAATCAACAGAATTTTTTTTTTTCTTCTTTCCAAAATTCTCCAGAAGTCAGTTTTATCTTTGCATCAGGTCGACAGCATACTTTTTGTATGACTGTGTCTTCATCTTTCTCTCTGTTGTCTGTCTTTTCCTCCCACACAGTAAACTGGAGCTTATCTTGTACCCGCTGCCCTGGTTGTGGAGTCAGACCCAGACAGTCGTTGCGATATGCAACGTCTCACTGGGACAGGTCATGTGATCTGATGCTCAGTTTTCTCCTTGTTGCCTCTTATGAACCCATGATAATCACGTTGCATGCTTACGATTGTTGGCTTGACACACTTATTCTGCAATATCAGAAACAGGAAATACACGTGCCAGGGGTCAGACAAGAAGATCAGTATCAGCTGTATCTCCTTGCACGCTCTCTGCTTTTTCACATTGTAGCCTGTGTGACTGAAGACTTACAAAAATAAACAGTAGAATTGTGCTCAGAGCAGTTATGCAACTGTAGCTATTTTTTGATACACCACTATTTACTTATCCACTCTCCACCACCTCTCCACAGCCAAAGCAGGTGTGTCAGGTGCACTCGCTGGCTTCTCAATTGGGGTTAGTTGATAGTCAAATTATAACAACAATTCGCGGTCAAGAAATAGCTCAACATGCCATCTTGACTTAAAACCGGATTCTTAAGGGGAAGATTATTTGCCTAATCTCTACACCCCTGTGGCATTTCACTCCTATGGTTCTGTGTAAGAGGAGAGAAAAAGACACGGCTAATTCCCTTATTCGGCCAAATGCAGCGGATGGCAGCCTGAACTACAACTCTGGTCACTGGCTGAATTACCAAGGGTGGATCACAGGAATATTCGAAAAGCCGAGGTCAGTGGGTTGGTTTGGGTTAAACAGAATTTGGTTGTGAGTCAGGAATGGGGAGTTAGTGTGTGCAGGCGTGGGAGGATTGTGGGTTTGGTGAGAGAGAGAGAGAGAGAGAGAGAGAGAGAGAGAGAGAGAGAGAGAGAGAGAGAGAGAGAGAGATAGAGAGAGAGAGAGAGAGAGAGAGAGAGAGAGAGAGAGAGAGAGATAGAGAGAGAGAGAGAGAGAGAGAGAGAGAGAGAGAGAGAGAGAGGCTCGTCTCTTAGCCACCAGTGACAGTGACCAGCCATTCAGATTTGCAATCTGCAATCACTCCAAATAGATACTTTGTGTCCATAATAAGCATTTTGCACTCATGCAAAGTGACAATTTGCACGTAAATACAATTGCTGGACAATATGGTGGTCTATGTTTTTTTTTTTACATATGGCTCCACAGGGAAGAGGCTAAACACTGAAATGAAAACATGTGAGAGTGGGGAAATGAGTTTCATTTCTTTAAGTTTTGACTGAGACTCTCAAACAATCCCACCAGCACACAGGTTGTACTTCATGTCCAGCGGCTGCCACAGAACACAATACAGTCATTACGCAACTGTGAGAGAGACTATACATTTTTTTTTTAAAAGCAGAAAGATCCCACGAGGAGAGCGGAGGGAATCTGCCAAGCTGGCTAGTACAGTGAAAACATACAATTAACCGAGCTACTTATATGTTCACCCAAGGCCATGTGATTGTAGGTGTGCTCTCAAACAGCAGCATCCTCAACAATCATCCACTATAACAGCCTGTGGTTCAGCTCCAAATCTGGATATCACCTAATACAACCCAACTGCTAAAAATAACACAACGCAGTCTGGATATAAATAATACCAGCAACTAATGTCAGGGACACTTTCTCCCTTTGTTCAATGGTGAGAAGGGCCCGAAGGCAAAAATAAAGAGAGTGGACGATGGAAAAGGAAAAAGGAGGGCAGGGTTTGCATTAAATAAAGGGGAGACAAAGAGAGTCAAAGTGGGCAGTGAAAAGGAAAGAGTGTGAGACAAAGTTCACTCACGGTGGATAATGATGTGGCACTGCCATGGATGAGAGCAATGTGACAACTTTCCCTTCTTTTCCCTCAGATACTGAGACAAGTGGCTTGGGGCCATCAAGGCCAATTACAAGAGACAAAGGTTTGGATGAAGGTGGTGTGTCTGTTTGCGTTGGAGTCCTTAAGTGTGTGTGTTTGTTGGTTGAAAAGGGAGTAGAGGAGATGCCTTTATAAATGGAAAAAATTATTAACTGATGGGTTCAAAACTGTCATACTAATCATGTTTAACACACACACACACGCACACACACACACACACACACACACACACATATATATATATATATATATATATATATAGCATGCAGCTCATATAGCCAATTCTATTTTACTACATGAAAGACTAAGAAAACTGACAAAGATGTTAAGGCATTCAGCTGACAATATAATTTGACCTGATTTGCGGCTCTGTGACAAATATAGCGTCACAAAATACCAACTATGTCTAAAAATATTACTCTGCTGACTGCTTGAAAACAAATGTGCAGTCTTTGGAATGACACTTAATAGCGATTCATTTTTTTCACTAAATCGGGCAACCTATCAAAAGATCACTCCACGTGGGAATTAAAACAAGCTTTAATTTCTCTTGAAGTTTCTTTAAAAACTCCACTGACTTTGATCTATTTGGACCACTTTGAAGCGGCTGAGGTCCATGACATGGCTTGACTTGGGGTTAGAGTGGACCCTCTCATTACAGGGTCGGAGTTTGCTGAAGCTGTTATTGGCTAAACAGAGTTTGGTGGTGGTATGCTGAATAATGGATGATTGGACCCGTGTTCTTTTTTTTAGGTAAAATGTGCACCTAGTAAATGAGGGGCTGGTCAGCGCTTGTGGCCTTGGTGGCATATGATACAGGGCTGCTTACGTCACTACACACAAAAGGGCATGTATTAGAAGCTCACACACACATATATATAAAAACAGGATAAATCCATATGCACATAGCCCATGTTTGACAGTCATTGGGATCAGCAATCAGCAACAGGTGCAGCTGGTTGAGGGACATGTGTGTGCGTGAGTGTATAGGTGTGTGTGTGTGTGTGTGTGTGTGTGTGTGTGTGTGTGTGTGTGCTAAAGTGAAATGGAAAACCAGGCCGCTCTTTAACCACAATATGTAAGAGCCACAGTAATGCGTCTTCTCCCCCACCCAAACATTAGCTTTAACACAGGAACTCGGGGGACCTTGCAGTTAGCATGACGGACAGCCTCCACCAATCCCACCACCACATGAAGAGAAGAGAAAATAACTGCTTTTCATCCAGTCTGCTCTTCTTTTTTGTGAAATTTTCTTCTAAAGACTCTGAGACCAAAGCCAACATCAGGCTCCTTGATTGCTTTCAGGATGATATAAGGGCAAATGAGCCATATACACGCACTTCCAAAGTGAATCACACATTTTGAGCTTTTTTGCTCATGCTCCATTATAGAGCAGCTAATATTGACAGAGACAAAAGTCAACGTGGCACATTGTCGAAGGCCACGTTTTCTGTTCCTGAACTCAAACTTCTGACCTTTTCAGTCACAGGTTGGCCTCTCTAACCCTTCTCTAACCTCAATATTTTATCAGCGTAGTCAGGTGATAGTGAGAAGCTGGATCTTGTGGAAGATGAGAAGGCCAGTTATGATCGAGTACTTGTGCTGACGCATGTTTTGACACACATCCAGCATAACCTGAACCTCTCGCTATGTAGAAACTCTCAGATCCCCCAGGCCCCATGTCACCCGGGATCAAAAATAAACAGGGGCTGGGTGTAAAGCTGCCTTTGAATGTTCCCCACAGAAATTGCTGTTTTAGCAAAAGAGAAGATCAATACCACTCTTATATTTGTCCTTTGAATTTGAAGCTTCAGGCAGGAAACAGATAGCTTAGCTTAGCATAACAACTGGAAGTAGATTAAAACAGCTAGCCTGCACTTACTTAGTTGTCATTTGTTACATATTTACAAAAACTGAAGTGTAAAACCAACAAGTTGTAGTTTTACGGGAGGTTTATGCTAAGCTAAGCATGATCTAGCTATAGCTTCATATTTAGAGGGGAACTCGGGTGGTTTTACTCAGAATCTGTTTACAGGTGTTGGCGAGAAAACTACAAAAAAATAACATAAAGGCATTTACATTAGTTACTACTAGCATAACACACCCAGACTGAACTGTTGGTGCTCATGCTGCATTTTGGGTAATGTAGGCGTCAGGTTTTGACATGGTAGAAGAATACATGGACTAAAAAAGGTGATATCTCTGGTTATGCTGCATTATTCTTTTATTTTTTTAACTGTCTGTCTTAATGCTGAATCTGTGGAGTAATGTTTGAACAGACAGATATGACATTATGAAAACCAGCATTTAACCAATGTAGTATTGGAGTTTTGTTGAAAGGTCATCACGTGAAAACAGCAATCAACATTTCAGTCAGCGTGTACCTGCGCCTGCCAACTCAATGACACACTCCTCATGTCAGACCAACCTTTGCGTATGTTTACTGCTAAACAGTGGCACCCGGCCTGCTTTCACCAAAACAAAATGTTTGTCTTTTTCATGACATTTAGGCTCAGTTTTTACACTGGAAACCGAGACGGTTCGGAGAAAAGGAAACAAATAGAGGTACAAGTGAAGGAGAGGCAGCAGCAAACAGCAGCTATTCAATTGGCCACGACTTATGCTCCCGTGTTGATCCGCTGACCTTGAAATGCCGACGCTATTAACAATTCCCGAGGTAAACGCTCTGTTATTGCCCTCAGCCACCGTAACCAAAAATGTGTGAACGGCATAATCCGGACATTATGTTAATTTAGTGGAAGTTCACCGGTGAGGAGTGACGCTGAGCCTTGCCCCGCTCTCCCCTGGCTGGGCTGCAGGGAAGCACCCATGCATCCCACGACTGAGTGATGGATGTTGATTGAAGGTCATTACTTAGCACCCTGCTGAACTCCTGACCTAACACCGATAGGGGTAAAAGCCCCCGACGCAAGGTCGAACGGTGGCAGGTGGAACATTACGCATATGAATCCCCTCCATACAGGCACCTATAGACACAAATACACAGGCAGGTTTACACACAACAAAGCTACACACACTCACACAATGGCTAGAGCCCAAAGAGGATTCAATATCATATGCCATAATCGGTCTCTAAGCCTGAACAGAGGGGATCTCTGCGATAGATGAGCTTAGGGAACTTCAATCCTATTTATCTGATTATATTTCATGCGCTCATAACTTTTGGGATTTAAAACAAGCTCGGGTGAAAGTGAGGTCAACCCTTACATGACCCCGTGTAATATGTTTGCCGTGGTCTTTTTTTTCCCCTTGTCAACTTTAACAAAAAGTCATCCGGGGTCTCCGCACTGAATTGTCTGCTTGTAAATCGTCCTTCATCAGTGTGGAATAATGCACAACACAACACTGCTCGTGACCACACACACAGATTAATTTACAAACCCCGGCTGCATCATCTCCTGGGAGCCTGTTTAAACAAGCCTTGAACAAAACACCGGAGAGGAGAAAAAGCTGAAAATTGGATCACAACGTCCCCCCCCCCCCCCCACCCCCCACCCCCACCCCCCCCGCCTCTCCCTCTAAGCTTGCTTCACATGAGACAGCAGGGCTCCCTTTTCTAGTCTTCTGAGAGATGGGCTAATCCAACTGTGGACCCCCAAGAGGAGAGGGGGGGTGGGGGGGGGGGGCAGAAATGGCTTCACTGTGTCTTTTAGGAATACCTACCGTGTATTTAGCACGTCTTTATTCTGCTGCTTCTACCCAAAGGAAGCATCGGGTAATTTCTTTCCCCTAAATAGACAAGCTGGCTCCCCCCCTCCACAAAAACAGACATACACGTGCAGGCCACTGCCAGACTCAGTGACTGTATGGCCAGAGACTGTAACAACAGCTCACTTCTCTCCCCTGAGACCTTCCTGCTACCGTATATGGGGGGTTGAGCCACACTTTTCCATCATGCACCACTTTAAACAGACCGCTGCTTCTACATGTTTCACAGCTACACAAGATACAACAGAGGCTTGAATTCCGCCTAAATAAATCAACGTTACAACAGCATGAATACATAAAGTCAAGAGAGAGGTGTAGATGTTAATGAAAGAGGAGGAGAAGGTCTTACTTTATTTGGTGTCTAATTCTGTCTTTCCATTTACTTTACATGACATCTTGCTATGTCTAAATTTCAATTTGTGTTCTCTCTGAACACAGTTAGATTGTAGACTGAGACACAACCAACAAAAGGTCATGAGCAATATCAACAAGAGAATTAATACAAAAAGGACGGTATTGATAATCCAAAAAATATCCAAGATTATTGTTTATTAACAGAGGTACAGAATAGTTGTCTTATATTTGTGTCCGAACCTGAGAACCACAGTGATACACTCACTTTTTGAAGTCTGGAAGTAGGGGTACTGACGGGACTGCAGCACCTCTTAAACCATGTATTGTAAAAACTATTCATTGATGAAAAAGCTGAAACTTAGTGTTTAAAATGTTTTTCCTTCACTTATTGGGATGCAGGCTCTATGTGTAGTACACAAGTATTTGTGGTGGGTAAGTGGCTTTGTTTTGGTTTTTATCTGTTTATTATGTGTTGGGTATTAGGTGTTCAACTGCACATGTCATGTGACCTGTCGTAGGTGTGGGCCGAGGCTTAGAAAAATCAAGATCGTGCAAGACCTTTCTCCTTCTTTCTCTTTTGCTCCCTGTCACTCTCTGTCTCTCTCTAATTGACTAATCCTGACCTGGAAGAACATATGCTAGGAGGTGGGGGTGGGGCAGGGGAGAAAGAAGAGGGAGGAAAAGAAGGGGTGGCATGGGAGGAGGTAGGGAGGTATACTGTTTGAGGGAAGCAAAAGAAACTGGTGGACTGTGAAAAAGGAAGATAAGAAGAAGAAAACAAACGACCAGGAAGCAAAAGCAGGGACACGCAGGATGAATGAAAACACAAGGAGAAAAGAGAGAGAAGGAGTGAACTCATTAAGGGCTTATGCTGTGGGGATAAAGGCCGAGCAGCACACCGGGTCAGACAGGGTTAACTAATCCGAGCCACAGTTCCTCCCCCGGGACCGGGACTGCACACTCTTCCCCGCACACACACTAAAGCTATATTGAACCTAACAAGATTCTAGGTGATTTCTCTCCACTTCACTCTCTCCCCCCAATACATCCTGACTGTTTCAATTCATTAAATACTTTTTAACACCAATTACAGAATGCATCGTAACATGCTGGGTGAATATGATGACAAGGCACACACCGTGTAGTTTTCATTCACTGCCACTGTATGACAAAGAGTTCTCAGGGAGATGAGTTGTGATTTTTGTTTCTGTTAAACTCAAGGCTTTAAAGCTTTCTTCTACATTGTTCTTGCCAGAGTCAGACTTTCCCAAACCTCAGTTTTCATGACCAATTGATGAAAGATGAGAACACATAATAACTCAAGTTCCCTTAAAAGTCAGAGTTCAGAGTGAAGAGACAATCCCCTGAATGTGTGGCTCTATAGTGAACAGAACATAAACGTACAATGTGACTGCCCTTTTAGAGCTTTAACTTTTCCCCCTTAAATTATGTCTTTGTGAACACATGTCTGTGTGGGGAACTGAATAAAAACTCCCTATGTGGTTATGCCCTTTCGAGGAAGTCCTCCAGGCGAAGGAAGTAAAAAAAAAAAAATGTTTCTCCTTCTTTTTAGTCATGTGTTGTGCTCCATTGGCTCTACTTTGTACATTGTCTGTCTTCCTCTTGTGTCTTTTGTGACTGTCTTTGTGTCTATTTTTGTCTTTTTTTATTGGGCCCTTTTTCACTTAGTCAATCTCTCTGTCTCTTTTTATATCTTTCTTTCTTCATTTTTTCTCCCCCCTTGCTGTCTCTCCCCCTTAGTATTTCCAGACAGTGGGCTGTCTGCTCTTTACTACATGTTGACACTCTTGCTCCGCCTTGCTCTTGCCATAATTGGCTGCCTGGCTTCATCCTTGTACACTGCTCTAACACACACACACACACACACACACACACACACACACACACACACACACACACACAAGCGAGAGAACACCAGGCGCAGACGGACAGACAGAAAAGGCAGAGCAAAAAAGCGAGACAGGGAGAAAGGAATAGGAGTGGTGGCTGCCGGCGCCCAGGCCTGGTCAGCGTCTACTGTTGATCTTGGTTGTAGTAATATTTAGTTTAAACACTAACAGCTGACCGCATGTAAATGTCAAGCAGTCTTGAAACAAGTGCACTGCAGCTGAAAAGTCGGGCCTGAAAGTCAGAAAACAGCAGCGGATGCAGAGATAGAGATGTAAAAACACTCCTGCTGTACACACTGCCAGCCTCACGTTCCTTCATTGCGCTGTTAACGCTGAAATAAGGAACAAGTGCTGTATATTCGTTCTTCATAAAGACAGGACTGCTTAAATAACACAGATTCGTTAGTAATTGCAGAGGAAATGCAATATGACAGATGGTTGCTTCTTTTTACCATTCATGCTCAAAAAATTCAATTTCGCCATAAATGCTTTTCATTGGTACTAAATAGCCCTGTAGAGCTATACAGTGAGCATTATTATCAGTATAATGTACAGTCAATAGAAAAGTGGCTTCCAAATGTCAATTCTAATCATCTTATCCAAAATAATGTAAACTGAAACCATTCAAGTATGAACTCCTGTTTAACTTGTTCTGTGTTGTGATGCTAATCCCAATGTGGATCCAAGTCCAAAAGCATTTTTTGTTTTCTTCTCCTGAAGAGCTAGTCTTCTTCTGTGGATAGGGTTGCTTGGCCTAGATTTATCTGCCCTGAATACACTAGGGGGCTTTAATGGGAACATAATGATATCAGTACAGATTTACCTGGGCAGAGTCCTGCAGATACAGTAAATGGGTCAGAAGGATGAAAGGATGATGGAGCTACTCAGCAGGAAGGAGACCTAATCGTAAGATGTCTGAGGGTTTTACAGTGGGTGGGCGGGGAGGATTTAACGTTGAATTGCAAATTAAAATTCTTTCTCTATTTCCTAAGAAATCAGCATGTGTCTCCCTGGTGTTTGTTATATATAAATAGTTAATGATATTGGTACAGTTCCAACAGCCACGCATGCAGTTAGCCAGCTGCATTGTTCTTTTATTTCTTTAGACTGATTGACTCCACCGTGGCTGAATGGAACCAATCAAACTGCATTTTAAATGTACATCTCCATTTATTCGTTTGTGATTTGAACTGTGAAAATAGCCCTTACCAATCTCTTACAGTATTAGTTCTTATCAAGAACGTAGGATCCTGGGAACATGCTAGCTTTAAATATGCCCAAAAACGTTTTTATTCTGCATTTAAAAAATGGAAAAATATGCAAATATGAGTACTTGCAATATGATTTGAGATTCCATATGCAAAAGAGTGTGTAGGATTGCGTAGTTTTATTTATATACCATCCCAGTATGAGTGACTTTGATTTGATTCAGTTCCTTTTTACTTCAAATCTTGATTCACTCTGGTCCAGATCCGTTTGATTTGATTTGGTTGTACTCGGTTAATTTCGATCAAATCAATTTCGCCTTTGATGCCAGCCAAAGATAGCACTGTTAAAGTTGCGAATTCAAGCTGTGGCACACACGTGGTTCTTAATGCAACACAATCACTGCCTCTGACATGCTGGCACGGCTGCAAAGCAGTCGGTCCATCTGTGCTTGGCCTAGTTTTGGTTCACATTGGTGGCATTCCAGACCTCATTCTCAAAGGGGACAGACAGAGACACACAGTGTGCCTCGCACTGGATAAATATAGCCATGACATTCAAAGGGTCTGTAGTTTTGGCGAGTCAATTCACTTTGGCAGGCGCAGGATAATCAGACGCCCCAACAGTGTGTAAACTCACAAAACCAAGTGTTTGTTTCAGTGTGGTGGGGTTACAAAAGAGATATAGATTGACTCAGCTGGATGAAATGCACGTAAAACCCCCACCCACACACACACACAGCACAAGGCAAATGCACCTATACGTGTACAGGTATGGGCCTGCCTCAGATTCGAGGGAAAGCACACTGATTGTCGTTCTCACAGTAACAAATTTGGCTCACAGGTCTCACACACTGCTACGAAATGTCAGGTTGTATAAGGACGCACACGGGCGTGTGTGTGTGTGTACGTGTGTGTGTTTATAGCAGACACCGACAATCTGGGCTCACCTGGCACGAGATGAGAGGGAAGCCTTACGTCTGAATTTACGAGAAAAGGAGCAGGAACATTAACGAGTTACGTGTGCATGTGGGTATGCGTACGGATAAAAGACACCTGATAGGAAGAGTATGTAAGAGTTCCCGAGGGAGAAAAGGGACGGCTGGAGTGGTGGAATGGCTGAATTTGCACAACAACAAAAAAAAGCACTATTTTGGAGTGAATCTCCTCTTACTGTGTACATTCTATGTGCATCTGTGCACTATGACGTTTTTGAGTTTATTTTTTCCAATAGAGTGGTATTTTACCATCATATTCACTTTGGAAAGTTAATAAAAAATGAATTGATTGATTGATTAAAAGAAAATTAAAAACAACTATAAAGATTAAAGTTGGGTTGTACAACCTGTTTTACCGTCATGTTGTGTTTATAGCAACGTGAGATAAGCTTGGTGACAATCTAGCTCCCCCTCACTCACTCATTCAGGATACACCTAGGAATTCATAAAACCGCTTATAAATCAACATACTGATCCCGCTTGTCAGCTCCCACATAAATCTTTGCAAATGACTGCATTCATTGTCAAATTAAAATACATCTGGTTGCACTGTCATTGAAAAAGAATTCAGGTCGCTGCGTTTATGTTAGCGTGCTCGCCCGAGGGCAGGACACACTGTGCATGACGGTGTGTTTGAGTAAGCGCTGCTGTGAATGAATGTGTAACGTGTAAGGTGAGCGGTCTGGGCCGGATTGAAGCGGCTGAGAAGGCCATGAATAATGGAAGCCGATGCAGTCGAGCCGCGGGTGTAAAAGCCACCAGTGTCATTTGCTCCTTTTGAGGATGGCCTTGTATTTTGAATCCCTTCACAGCCTCTAAAAGTGTGCTTTTACAAAAAAAAAAAAAAAAAAAAGATGTTCTTTCAGCTCTGACTTTTAAATTCAGCCACAGAAAAGTTTTTGTTTTTTTGTATCCCTTTAAATGGCAGCCAGATATCGTTTTGACATTTGGACATCGTAGCCGATTGGATCCCCTCTGTGATTTGCATAGACTCTTTAAAATGTACAGTAGTGTGTCATTGTTTGTAGTTACAATATGTTTGTCACAGCTTAGCTGCTGTATGTTTACCAAGCTTATACCGACACCAGACAAGGAAATCCTCAAGATTCAGGACACTCCTTGGGCCAACTTCTCTCCACCTTATGGATTTAGTATCTTTACTTCATCTTTATTTAACTTGGGAAGGCTTACTGAGCACACCCTGCACATCATTGTTGACACATACTCACGCTTGGGGGCAACTCCTTCAAGCAAGAGAGACTTCATTTGGAAAATATTGCACAATATAGGAAAAGCTGAAGCATCTTTGGCAATTGAACCCCACTGGATAATTTTTCAGTTAGCAATGCCATGAATCATGTTGATCTTTAAATTAAGTCTAGACATTTGTGGCAGGGAAGATTTGCAAAACACAAGTCTTCACCAGACAATCTGAATTGATGTGACCTTTAGCAGAATTCCTGATGATTTTATAGGACGTACCCAAGGGAGAACGCATTCATGGGCTGATATCCAGCAACCCAGAAATAGAATAAACATTTTCAAAGTGAATTCTTGACGGCGGAAACAGTTGACAAAATCTCACTCGAAGGACCAATCAGTAGCTGTAATGCAAGGACAAACAAAATAGTTCTTTGCTCAATTTTGAGGATTTGTTGGTCTGTTGATTGGATTGACAGCGGTAAAATTCAAAACCTAAATAAAAGAGATGAAGAAGATGAAAAGCACTAGTCTTCCCGACTAAGCTTCATTTGCTCCATTATTTAGAGGTCAGCGGCATCGAGAGTAGCTGCTGACGGAGGAGAGGGTGCTTCTCTCTCACCCTTCCTGCGTGCATTCATGCAGCTGATCCACAATTTCTATTGGCAAGCTAATCCTGCTCGTGACTTGACCTCTCAGCTGTCTGACCGTCACATCTGTCAGTTGATCTCATGATTGATTAAGCAATCACTGTTGAGCTGTATTGTTGAGCGGTTTTTCAAAGAATGGAGCAAACACGATGTTGGAACTTTCCCATTCGCGTCAGTGCGTAATATGGTCAACGATTACTATTATGGGTCCACTCAGCAGGGTGCATGTGACGATGTCGGTTATCGTTACCTACTCCGACTCCCCCACTGTGTTTGTTGCCACATCAGAGCGTGGACTGTGTCGTATTGACACTCAACAGAGCTTGCCGATGACACTTGACAACAGTGGAAGATTCTTGGGAGGGCAAAAGATGAGAAGTGACTCGGAAACACGTGAGGGCGTAGTCTCTATCTTACTGCCGTGTAACCGCAAGGCTCGATATGTGACCGCCGCCGAGCAGATGCATGTCCTGTCAGAGTGTCCTTGAGGGAGACGCTGAATGTATTATACGTCTGTCTCTGATCTCTCTTGCAAGTTTCCCTTTCATCACCTCTCCTGTTCTGTAAATCTCGTGGGCGATTTTTACTGGTTCCCTACCCTTCCTCCTCATTTCTCACCTCTCTTCGTGTCCCTCCTGTCTGGTACATTTTGTGCTTTAGCGCATGAGCACCATTCCCTTGAGGGTGCAGGAGATAGCAGGGGCATGCCATAGTAGTACATTGTCTTCCTCATGAAACCGTTTTAGGTGCTTGGCGTTGCTCCACGGTTGTTCACACTTCCAGTGCAGGGGCTAATGATAGCTGTGAAAGAAGGCTAGAGGTTAATATTGAGGGGCTGTTTGTGTTTAGTGGCCTATTATGGACGTCCACAGTGTGTCTATGGATAGAGACATCAGCCGTAGGAGGTCACAGCTGCTGCCTCTCATGCAATCCGTGCCTGCGTGGTGGCTATGTTGTGATTTATTTTTTATTTTTTCCCCTGGGGACAGTTCTTCTCTCAGAAGATATTAAAATGGACAGTTAAAATTTCACATCCATTTCTCCCACAAGAATAGACAACTCGTGTTGACTGCCTCTCCTCAAACATTTTCTCACCCAGACCCGTTTAGCTTCCTGCGTTCCCCCTGGCTACAGTCCTAAATCAGGTGAGAAAGGAGGTGTATGTGAAGTGTCAGTGAAAATAAGCACTTGACAATTATCTTTTGTCCAGTTTATTCATAGCACACCTGTCACAAATGAATGCCTGTGAAGCCTTGCCAAAGAACAAAGTGTAATTTGCAGGTTGGCTTTAAGAGGCTCTCTAAATAGTTTCTAGAGGTTTGTCTTTTCTTTCTTTTTTAAGTACACTGTGGGCTAAGTAGTAAGGTTTAATAAGGTACCTGATGAGCTTCATTCAGACCTCTGCTTGCAAAAATGTGGTTAATTTAACTTTTAACACATTTTTGTTTTGCTCAGATCAGCCAGAAATACTGGCAGGGAAGGCACAGGAGAGAAGACAACCAATACACTAAACTTGCACTTTTCAAAAATAAAAATACAGACATAAGAATAAAATGAGCTGCGGGCAAATCAGCATTCACAACAACTGCTAAATCAATACAACATGGACAATCACATGTAACCATCTTCTGCTCATCTTAAGTGGAATGCGTTGGTATGTCAGGGGATGAGCATAGCGGATGAGTGGTGATGCTCAGATGATACTTGGTGACTGGCTTTTATTGTGTAACCGGGGCACTCTGTATCACATGCGGACGGGGAATCCAGGAAAAGAAAGCCCATGCGCTCATGGCGTGAATATTAGTACACATGCTCATGATGCACATGTATGCCAGGGGTCGCACGTACGCACACTGATGAATAAATGGATGAAGAAGTGAGGAAACTGTCACTCAATCGCTCGCTGATACGGCGAGCCACTCTCGATTTTCACACCTTCCAAAACGTGAACTCTCGAACCCCTTCACGACACCACCGAGGACTAAGGAGGGACACACTTAGAGAGATAGAGGGTGTACGAGTGGGTTTTTCTGTAGGAGAGAGAGGCAGATGCTGGGGGGGTTTGCCACGTTCTGTCACACATGTTCACACCAAGGATGGCCGGGGGACACGGGAGGTTAGCAGTGTCAGACTGACGCTAGATCACACAAACGCACCAACACATTTAGAGCACAGATCCCGGTGCTTTATTGGGAACAGTATAGGATGGATAATACAAGGTACAACGAAGTGAAAATAGCAAAGAGAAACTGAAAAGAATCCTTTGTCTCAGCATCGCATCACCCTGCCGGTGAAAAGGTCCTTGGCTGAAAAAAGAAATAGGAACCTCTGATGTAGAAGGTCATGTAATGAGTCTGAAAAAGAGAAACATGACACTTTGTCATTGGTGTGGCAACAAGAAGTGCTACAGTATAGCATGCCACAGTATCTAAACTTAAACAATAGTTCAGCTTAAGGAACGAGAAGTAGCTTAAGCAGCACTTTTTTTTGTAACAACAAAAGCTAATTTATAGGTACTGACAAGTTGTGTGTGTGACTGCAGATGAAGCCTTCTCAGTTCAACTGAGAGGAAGTGAATTAGGAGAAGTTTGGCGTTCAGGGTAATCTGCTCATTTACTTGCTTGCTAAGAGTTAGTTGTTTTTGTGTTATTGTGTGACTTTGGTGAATCCGAACTAACCAAAGTCACACATTAAGGCTAACTTACCGATCGAGGCAGCGGTAGACCAGCAACCCTCATACATACCTCATACAACCCCACTTCAAAAGACTGAAACTGTCCCTTTAAATATTTTGCAGCTTCAGTTTCATTTCAGCGGTGCTAGGATTGTGCTAAGATTGCGTAAAAACTGTCGTCACTGTTCCCAATGTTGTCTTTGCCGTTTGCCTGCTCAGCTTTGTTAGGCCTGCTAGGCCTGATGTCCAGAGCCTAACCAGACAAACCTGCAGGCAGGGAACTTCCAGGGCCCTGCAAGGGTCCCCCCCCCCACACACCCTGCCCATTGGAGAAGGGGGAGGCCTGGCCTTTATGAAGCTGAATGGATGAAGAAATCAAAACCTCAACAGGCTCTATTGTGCCAGAGCATCAAAAGGAGCAGTGGCACGGCAGGGGCTTTGATCATGAGGCAAACACGGGAGGGGAAAGGGGCTGGTTTGAGGGGGAGAACACCCCTTCTCATGACCTCATAAAAAGACACTAATACACAGGTGCAAGGACATACAGTGTATGCCGCGCACAGACAATCACACTCTCATGCACGTGCACGCATTGTCACAGAACATACGTCGCCGTTCTCTTTGATGCCCATCTGTGTTTGCACCTTAGGCAAAGTCACACGATCACTCAGTGTGAGAGATCTTCTGAAAAGGCACCTGATTGATCGTTAGAAAATATATATTTCTCACCAGGGCTGTGAATGAATATTCTAATTTGAATATATATGTATATCTTTGAATTGTAAAAATAAGGCATTCCTATATGAGGATGAATATTAGAATGGTGGGGGGAAAAAGGAATGTTACTGTGGTTGTTTGCCATGCGCAGGAGTCACACATCACCTTCATTATATTGAATGTAACATTTTATATTGTGATATTTACTGGAAATGACAGATATAGTATATGCATAGTATAGAATGCAGAATAGTCAGCAGCAATGCCATTTCCTTTCTCTCACCAAACATGACCATTTATCAGCGCCTACTACCCATCAGTATGGTTGATGTTTCAACAGCTCAGCAAAACCCAGCTGCAGCTTTTGTCAAATCACTTTGGGTCAGGCAATGATTTTGATTTCTTTCTCCAAGCTTAAACCTTGTTATGGTATTTTCATCGGCTGCCTGCACAACTCCAGCCTCTCCTGACCTTTTTCACACTGCCGTGCTAATCTGTGCCCAGACATACACTGTTTATGTTGCTATGTACCATGGTAGTGGACTGCAGTGTTTGACCAGCACAGCAGTGTTCACTTCTATTAGGTTTTTATTCCAGGGTGTGTGCTGGTACTCATATATAGATCAACATGGAAGAACTTTAAAAATGCACATGTATTTTTCCACAGTATTTTTCCACAGACTCATAGCAAAGCTGCTTCTTAAAAGATGGTGTAGTGATGGAGTGTACACAGTGTCCGCATTTCCTGAAAGTGACCAGGTGACACTAGATCAAAGGAAGTTTCTGTTAATGATTTCACTCAAGGAAGAAAGGACCAAATACCTTGAGACAAATGAGACATTTTGTACTAAAGTGACCATGTGACCTTGCTTAGAACAGTTTTAGGCTACATCCATACTACTCCGTTTTCTTTGGAAACGGAGTTTTCAAACGAAAACGATCTCCGTCCACACGGCGTTTCAGCCATTGTTTCCGAAATGATTTCCGTCCATATTACACGCCTGGAAACGAATATCACGTGACTCCTCACGTACACTGGGCATGCGCCGATGTAAACAGGAAGAAGATTGTCGTATTTTGTAACTAGAGTAATAAAGTAGCCTTTAATGATCGTAAGTATGTGTTTGATACTTAAAATCTTCTCTCAAATCTTCCTCTATAAACTCAAACAGATACAGTTTGTGGAAAGTTTAATAAGTTTTATTTTTCAGACTTAATGTTAGTTACAGCGCTGCGGGTCTCTCTCTCTCTCTCTCTCTCTCTCTCACGCCGCTCACTGATCGCTACAATAACAGCTGTTTCCTCCGCAGACATGAAGACTTTAACTGGACAACAGCTGCTAGTAAAGACAACAAGGTCAGCAATGCCTGTAATCAGTTGTCCGCGTTAAACTAACCTGGTAGTCGATCGCGGGTGTCTACGTCATCGTTTCCAAACGTATGCGTTTCCGTCCGTCCACACGAATACGCTACCCGGAGTTTTCAAAGTTATCCGGCTTCGGGATCGTATCTAAACGCCTCCGTTTACGGTGCTCGAAAACGCCGGCGTAGTGTGGACGCTCAGTGTAACCATAGCAAAACATATGCGTTTCCAAACAAAAACGGAGTAATGTGGATGTACTCTTAGAGTAGTGTTACACAGAGTTCACAGTGTCCTGCTACCACTTTACCTGCCCAGGTCACATGTGGCAGAGTTCCCAATGGAAAAAGATCAGAGGGAGAGGTGGACATCCATCGACAAGCTGGCGATCACCTTGGAGCAGTGGAAAGTCACAGCCAATCTTAATCAGGGGTTAATTCTGTCAGCCGATAAGAGATTAAAGGGAGTGGAACTACAGTGCAAATAACTATATGTTTGTCAAAACACACTTCACCACCACCACTTTGTCCATAAGACTTGATCTGTTCAGGCCAACTCATTGCTTAAAACCAGACTGCACCGATATGAATGTCGTTGGGCTGGGAAGGGGGGCAAAACATTCTATTTCACTTCCTTAAAAAAACAAGACCCTCCCCAGTATTATAACCCTCTCCTTGGCTTAGGACAAATATGCAATATCCTGCCCCCAAAATCCTTGAAGATAATAACACAATATTTAGGATGGTTTAACCCACCTTAAAAATGTGGTACAAGAGAACATTAATGTGCACAACGAAGATGCACATTAATGAGACGTGTAGCAAAAATGATGTAAAATGCAAGACAATGAAATGTCCTGTTTACCAAATATTTATAGTAGCTGTCACAACTTCAGCCAGGCTTTAGTTTTTCATTTGTCTGCCTCCTGTTTTGCCACACTAACTCTCATATCATTTCAGAATCTGCCACTCCCTCCTGCTCTGCACTAATTGCTGATTTCATTTCACCTGGCCTGCCCCACCTCCATACACACCTGCTTCTCATCAGCAATCAGCCCCTCAGTGTATATGTACCGGTCCATTTCCCTCAGTTCTTTGCCAGATTGTCTAGTGTGTTTCCTTAGCTATCCAGCAACCTATCATTCTGATTCTGATCGTTCGTGTATTGACCTGCCTTTTTGGACTTTGGACCTTCCCTTTTGCCTGCTCCCACTGGATTTGTTTGCTACGCGGGTTACTACCTGGTTTGACCTCTGCTGGTTATTAAACCCTGTTTCTACACCTGAACTGTTTTCTGTGTCGTGCTATTGGGTTCTTGTCTGTCGTTTTGTGAAACCTGACAAGTAGCCATGCATCTTTACTCAATTAACATATACAGCTCTGGCTTTTGAGTAACTTGAGCTATGGCGTAACATTTTTCCCATCCATGGATTTCAAAAAACACCAAGGGATCCATTCTCATGTTGGCGCTCCAACTAGCTGAAGAAATGCTTTAATAGTTTGCCATCTTCTTTTTCTTTACTTTGAGGAAATGAAAAAGCTTTGATACAAAGTTAGGGTTGTTGTCCTGTGCATATAGATGTTTTGCCATTATGCAGAGGACGATAATTCTGTGTCTGACGTCACCTGTCTCACCGTTATAACCCATGGCGCACATTGACTCCTGTTTATTTAACTATTTGATCTTTTTTAGATGATAAAGCTCAAAAAGCAAGGCTGAAATACAAAATGAATCTGAAGAAAAGGCAAATATACAAGTTGATAAATAACTCTCTGTATATAAAAATTACAAACCCATCCCCCTTTTCTGACCACCTCTCCTCTCCTAATAATTTGTGTAGAGTCCCTAAATAGAAGTTTCAGACCTACAACAATGTGTACTTCTGATCAAATCCTTCAATTAAATGTTGCATTTGTTCCTCCATTACAGCAACAAATCCTTGATGGAAAAAACAACTATCGCTTCCATTGCCATTATTGCTTTTTCCACACATCAAAGGTTAGGACCAGACTCACTGTCTCTATTGGAACTCATGGCAGTGGGTGGATTGTTTTGGTGGTTCACATTCAAAATGGAAAACTGGACACAGTAGTGTGAGTTGAGGACTATTTACACACCATCACAGTGTTGATGAAGAACAAACACAGCTCGTGAAAGTCAAGGTGTTCTCCGTTGTGGAAAGATTGCGATAACCTTAATCATAGTTTCCTAATCAGCTGAGAGGGACAGCGGCCTCTGGAAATAGTTGGCCCCAGTCCATGTGGTCACACACCCCTACTGGTTTTGGTGTGTTTGTGTGAGTGAGTGTGTGAGCCGGGTCTGTGTGTGTACATGTTCATGTTTGCATGCAAGTGTGTGTGTGTGTGTGTGTGTGTGTGTGTTCTGGGGTCTTGGACAAACAAAGGCAGGGGTCCTGTTGACGAACCAATTAAAGAGTCGGAAGAATAGGGGAGGACACACCAACCCAGCATGCTTTGCCCATCACTCAAATTAGAGATGGCAAGCGGGGTAAAAACAATCCCGATGTTATGAAGCGCTCTCGTGTTGTAGGTATGGTTTACAAATGTTCCAGCAAAACACTATTCAATATATTTGCTGTGCATTCATTCATAGAAATAACCTACTGATTTTGTATGTAATTTATTCAGTCCCATTCAGTCAAGCCTCAATTCCAGACAAATCATTTTAATATGGACACTTCTTAGCGTGGCAATAGCCAGACAATGCAGTGAGTATTTTTTTCATTTAAATAATTAATGCTCAAAGGCTTGTTTTTGTTTCATTAAAGTAGTCAATTCTTCACTTCAAATTCTTTTTCTAATACCAAAATAGATATATGTATTTAAGTTGTGTTTTAAGACAATAAAAAATCCAATGTAGTGCCTGCTTGACATAACTAGTTGTTTTGGCAGGATAAAGTCTCCAATTGTCGCCAATCATGCTGCTGTATCAATGCAAGACCCTTCAAAATGACGTAGATCTGCTATGTACCAGATAGTACACTGGCACAAAAATTATGTCTTGAACTGTTTTTCTCTTAGAGACCTCTAACAGGTGTTTTTTCACTATGAGGTTCAAGCGTGTGCAGTGTATTTTCTAATAAAATAATACCATGAAAAAAAATGGAATGGATAATTATAAATGGTTGGCTTTGTTGAAATTTTGTTTGGGATTTTCCGAAATGTCTATTTATAACATGAATGGGAAGTTAGGGGTCCTTCCAGAAGAGTTACTGCAAAAGCAGGTGTGCCAAATGTCATCTGTACAAACACAAAAATACCACAGTGTTGCTGTAACAAGAGTAATATATGTAACATTATCTCTACCTCAGGAACTTTTCCAGGAACTCTGAAACTTTTTTTTCAGAATCAATAACCAAGTAAATTTATTTCCTGGACCATATTTCCTCATTGGCCAAAAGTCAAAACTTACAGATGACACTGATAGTTCCTCTTAGTTCCTGGGACTTTTTGGTTAAAAATGGGCCAAATAAGTTTCGAGCTAGTGGAACTAAATGCTATCTTGCAGTCTGTTCATCTAAGTTTGGTACTCTCCATTAGATCCTTATGGGTAAGAAACAGACAGAGAGAGAGAGAGAGAGAGAGAGAGAGAGAGAGAGAGAGAGAGAAAGAGAGAGAGAAAGTAAGACAACATTTCAGAGGTGAGAAACGAAGGAGATGAGAAGGGGTGACTCGAGCAGTGAGGGAAAAATGGCGGAAAAATACACGGCTCTCTAGAAGAGCATGGCAATAAATAGAGAATATGTGGGGAGGAGGGGGGCTTCTTCTCACAGGTGTTTCTTCCCTTTGAAGAGGGGACTCCTCCCTCGCTTTAAAGGAAGAAAATAATTAACACCTTCGTGGTAGCCATGCCAACGCACGGCTTCTCACTCTGCTCTCAGCTGAAAGCATTCCTGACCGTAATTACCTACAGTTCAAGGGCCCTCCATAATTACCCACAATCCATCTGCACTTCCATCCGAGAAAGAGAAAGGAATGAGGAACTGAGAGGCCTTTATTTGCATATTCTGTCTCGTAAGACTGCATAGCTTTGAAAAGTCACATGTATTCAACAGGGGGGGCATAAACGAGTCGCTGCGAGCCTTCACATGACATTTGCTTTAACGATACGTACAAGTTGCTTCACTCTTTGTCTTATTTGTCGCCCCACTACACGATGTTTCGCCTCCCATTGAAAATTACATTGAGTTTTTTTTTAACATGTGACCAAAATCAACAGGTATTGGAGATGAGTTTCTTCTTGTGGGAAACCAGAATAATGCTACGCTGTGCTCTGCATAATTTAAAACCAAATCAGCCATATTTAACTTGTTTGTGTGAGGATAAAATGCACTAGTGGTTGATGCCTACCGTTCCAAGAAGGAAACACAGTGATTCATTCTCTACCTTTGAAGACATGTAAAAATATTTGCTAATTAAGTAGCTCACGTGTATTTGCAGGTTTAATTGGCGTTGAGCAAATATACGTTTGGTGATTTCATCTTTGAACGACGCTGCCATATTGTCCTCTTCCATCATCCAGAGTGATGAATATTTGATGTCTTTCCAGTCGCATCATTATCACATGATGATGAAATTACAGACGCCATTATTGACAGGCGAAAGCTTATTATATTCACAGGAAATAATTGGACATGTTGCATGTAATTATTCAATAAGCACAAAGTGTTATCTTCAACAGGCACCGGCTTCGGTTGGGGAAGTTATGATTACAACGCAAAAGCTAACCAATTAAGGCAGAGGAAGGGAGTCTTGTATTTCAAACTGCTGAGTGTGCAAAGCCTATTGGCATGCAATTAGTCAGGCCATCGTTAGGAGGCATTTCCTCACTGGTGCTGAGGCTTCTCGATTAATTCTCATTACCTCGCTATTTGTGTGTGTCTTTGTGTGGTTTGGCAAGGATAGGACCGAGTGGAGTGTGACTTTTCAACGCAGAAGGTCATTATGCTAATCGGTATAATTACAGAAGCCCAAAAGAAAACAAACGGAATGATTTATTGACAAGGACCTTCCTCTGTTCCTTTTTACTTTTGAGATTCCTCAGATGCTATTGGTCCCTATAAAAGGGGCACCTCACCAGTTTTACACATAAATGATCAGTTTGCTTATCACAGGGAGTATCACTCAGCCTGTGAAAACGGTTCGATACTGTCTTCTGTGGCTCTGTGTTGCACTATGGGAAATGATGGATTATATAAAATGTAGAATCCAGTGTTTTTGGAGATTGACCCACAGTCAAAATATATTGGCCTCTGATGCTTTGATTTCTTCTTTCAGTCTTTATGCTGTAAGTTGGAGGTGCAGTCCTAAATTGCTGCTTCAAATCAATGAAAGCAGGAGTGTTATTTTTAGTTTTTCATAGAACTTTAAGGGACAAATAAAGGTTTTCCTCTTCTCAAACGCCTTTATCTCGTCTCGTTTTATTCCTGGATCACATTACCGTTCATTGCACACACACACACACACACACACACACACACACACACATGCCAACTAAAAGGGAAACAGACTGGTTGTCCATAAGAGTCTACACCTCCTTCCTTGCTTTAGTAAGTAGTGGTGATGAACTGCCAATCACACTTCCACCTTCCACCTTTTAATTACCCTGATCATGTAAACCTCAACTGAGCCAATTTGAGCTTGAAGACCTGATAATTTGGTCTGCTCGTCTCCATTCTCCGCTCACCGCCTAGTTCATTTCAGTGTGAGCGCTCAGGTGTGAAGGGTTTGAGCGTCAGGGGAGGGGCAGGGGGGGACCTTTTCATTGTGCTGGTGTCATAGGTGTCGTGGCGAGGGGATCTGCAGCTGCTTTGCACGCTATTGTGACTATGTCATAACACCAGGACCTATGGATTAGGGCCTCCTGAGGGTTAAATTTCTGCACAATGTGTCCGACCGCTGCGGTGACATGTGGCTATTAGCCACGCTGGTGAATAAGTTATGATGTGACCACAGCAAAGATGGAAGATAGAAACAATAACACACCGTGAATTGTACAGCTGCATACTGCTTTGTGTGTGGATGAGCAGTTATGTGTGGGTTTGCATACGTTTTCTTCTGAACCGTGTGTGATGGTAAAATGTATGTCTGTGTGTGTGTGTGCGTGTGCGTGTGCGTGCGTGTGTGTGTGTGTGTTTTTGTGTGGGCACAGACTGCTGACCAGGCAGCCTGTGCCAGAGTCCGGCCCTCACAGACACACAGTCAGCACAATGCCTGTCACAGCAGCCGGCCAATCAGATCACTCGGAACGCGGGCCAAAGGGCAGACAGGAACCAATTGTCGTGACAGGGTCCTCTGCGGCGGCAAGTGGCTCAATTGAATAGGGATTCAATTCGGATGGTTTCTGATGTTAAGTTTAATTGTTTAATGATATATAAACTGATAGAAAGTCAATGAATCCACCGTTTTCACTATAAACATGTTGGTAACAATCTGTCACAACCTGGCTGAAATCAACAAATGCTCAATTAACTGAATTCTAACTTTAAAAGATGTCTCAAAACATCACTTTCCCTTTAATTAGTATCAAATTACAGACTTATTTTCAGGAAATGTCTGAAAAAATGAATTAGGAAATTATGGACCAGAAAGATAAACCATATAGTCCCCCGGATGATGCCAAATGCTGGAAATGTCGCTAGCAAATGAGTGCCAGTGACCTGGTGAGTGGGGGGTTTCCACCCATGTTCACCGTTCCTTGGCCGATGATCTAATCATAATACCACATTCTTCTTTCAATATTTTCATCAGTGTCAGTTGTGGGTCAAACCTATTCTTTGGACCATATCAAAACATCCTGAATCAAAAGTATAAAAACACCAAGTATATTGCCCTGATGTTGAACCCCTTTGACTCAAACCACAGAAAAATGCTCATCTGTTTCTTTTCATCCACATCCCATTCTTTGTGATTGGTACACGTTTTAAAATGGGAAATGAGTAAAAAAGGATAATGGCCTTTACCTGGATTTAGCTCATTAGAGTGAAAAAGTAACTATCTCTGATACCTTGAACATGTGGGCTACAATGAGAGCTCCCTGGACCATATCTGACCCTGCCGCTCTCCCCTCCCGGGGTCGTGGGCCTTGGGGGATTTAAGGATTTGGTCTCAGTATCCTCTTAAAACAGGGATGGGCAGTTAAATGGATCAAGTCACTGAAGGGAAGTGGAGCACTTAGCTGAAACTTTCATGTATACGGCATGGGGATGGTATATACGTCAGCTCTGCCACTGAGGATTAACCACCAACGCAGCTGCTTGGGGGGAAGATTTTTAAAACGGTTGGCGCAATAGACTTCAAAAGTGATTATTGAATGGTAAATAAGAATCTCTTAATAAGGATAAGAGGTGAAAACTCCATGTGGAATGTAAACCATTTATGTAAACTCTTAAGTAAAACTTGCAACGTGGCTTTGATGGCTCAAATTGCATCCAAAAGGCAGTCTAAGGAGACCCCTATTAGAGGGAAGGCAATGAAAACTAGCACCTGTTTTTCATTTTTCCATCAAAACCATGCTAATCTTTCCTACTGCAAAATGTTTTACTACCTCAGTTCTGAGTTGGGCAGCTTGCCAGCAGTTTTTCATCGTATACTCAAAGGCCAACCCAAACCCAAAACTCGACGAACGCAATAAAGGCTTGTTCCTATCCAAATGATCAAATGAGGTTTGTTTTTATAAAAAATCCTACACTAGGCCTGCAGCCTGTTCTGTCCCCTCCTGCAGTATTTATGTAAACACTTACACATGCGCACATACACACTGACCATGTGCACACAGAAAATAGAGAGCTCAGATATCAATGAGCTAGGCTAATATGGATGTTTTTAAGATTTTAAAAAAGTGCCAGTATAGAAGACGCTTGGCAGCAGAACAAAGTGTGTGTGCGTGTGTGTGCGAGTGTGTGTTTGTGTTTGTGTGTGTGTGTGTGTGTGTCTGTGTGTGTGTGTGTGTGTGTGTGTGTGTGTGTGTGTGTGTGTGTGTGTGTGCGTGTGTGTGTGTGTGTGTGTGCGTGCGTGTGTGTGTGTGTGTGTGTGAATGGTTTCATGTGTGCAGAGTGTGGAATGTGTGTGTGTGCTGGAAAGACAAGTCCTAGAGCTTTAGGGCTTAATTGCCAGTCATAGTGTCAATGAGGGCATCATTGAGCTGCCACATATGCTGTCTATGTAACATTAAAAAAAACAAAGCTTAACAATGATCTTAACATGATTATTACAGTACATGTCGGGAGAAGGAGAGAAAATGCTAACACACGTAAAAACAAATATACATTTCATAATTTTAAATGTTATCTAATCCCTTGATTTTTCCCTCCTTTGACTTCCTGCCTGGCTGGCTGGCACACAAAATACACACACGCCCACACATGCACACTAGTATGACCCTGGGCTATCACTCCCTCTGTAACAGTGTAGTGCATCTAGGGTAGGTATTCATCTTAAAAAATGAACGGAAGCCGAATATCCTGCATAAACGGTCAGGAAAAACATATATAGCCCATAACAGTGATAATCAAAGTGTAGTTCCGGAACCCCAGGGGTCCATGGCACTCTGCTTGGGGGTTGGTGAAAAAATTAAGTGTTTCGATTATGAGAGGGTCCTTGGAAAAGGGGTCCCTATAGCCCCAAAAAGTTTGAGAACCCTTTGCCTGTAAGAAGCGTGAAAAGTGAAGGTGTGAGGGAATATGTAGAAAGAGCTAATGAACAGTTATGCAATGCTGCTGCCAGATTACGAGGCTGACGGGACCTGACATTGTTATATAACGCTGAGTCCAGACAGTAATCCATACAGCGATCTGGCCTTCATGCAGCACACATACCTTAACCTGTCCTTAACAGGGTAAGTACAAGTGACGGGAGCGCTGTCTCTCAAAGGAAAATTTAATTTTAATATTTGCATATTTGTATATTCTCACTGTGTTTTACTATTTCACTGCTGGTGACTACATTTAGATATGACCGCCCCAAATTAAAACATTTATATATCCTTCTTACTAAAGCCTACAGCGAGCATAGTTAAATATTACAATTCATTCATGCCTGAAAGAATCTTACACCCCTAAAGTCCTAAGGTGGACCATACCAGTTCTTAACCTTGACGTAAGTTGAACCTTAACTAACTACCTTAAGTTATAGTTTAGCTAATGTTAGCTGTAAGGATTCTTAAGAATTCAGTTCACTGAAGCCTGCGCTGTTCTGGATTCCTTTAAGGCCCTGTATACAAAGTCAACCCCCCCAAATTGTCATTGTGTAATTCTGACTCTGGCCAAGCTAACACACTTGACTGTTGCTTGCTAACAGTCAGTTAGCAGCCTTGTTAGCTCGGTCACTATCGAGATGTTGAGTTTGCATATTCTATTCAAAAACATTCTGTATGTACAAACAACTCCATAACCTTTTGCAAACCATTGTTCATTTGTGAAGCAGTTCCTCTTACAGAAGAGGATTAAATAA
Organism: Cebidichthys violaceus; assembly: GCF_023349555.1. NCBI lineage: Eukaryota > Metazoa > Chordata > Actinopteri > Perciformes > Stichaeidae > Cebidichthys > Cebidichthys violaceus. Next base: position 1,948,881 of record NW_027176384.1, read on the forward strand.
AAGAGGAAGGTGGGACACTATTAAGCTATGAGAGCTTCCTCCACTTTGGACCCTCAAAGGTCAAAGATCACCATTTTTGTAATGTAATTTTATGTTTGCATTCTAGCTAATCTGCCTTTTATCGTGTACACAGGAGTCTTTTACGAGGTAATCTTTAAGGCAGTGCACCCTTCCATAATGACACAGCTACAGTAAACATGCCAGCAGAGAACATAATACATGCATATCCTACACACATGTTGAGGAATCTAACCCCAGCACAACGCATGACAAATTCCGGCCCTCAGATTTCCCTGGCAAAGAGCACCAGCTCAACCAAGCTGGATCGATTTCAATCAGCGGCTTACCAAAATGATGTGGCTGCCACCGGACTAGCGTGATGGGGCTAAAAATAACCTCGGCCGACCCCGCGGCTCTGGTGTGGTCACGTACCCTCTGGTGTGTCTGGTTTTATGTGTCCCCAAATGAAACCCATCAAATTACAGATGCAGACGCAGCCGGACCCCTCATCAAAACTATTTCGGCTCGCTGACACAGTTTACTAAGGCAGTAATTAGAGCAAAAGAAAATGGGAGGCATCCCAGGCACGCGGAGAAAAAAGAGAGACAGGGAGAAAAAAGAAATGAAGAAAAAGAAGAGAGAGGGAGCAGGGTGGACAGTGACAGCTCATCAGCGGGCCACAGGCCATTTTTCTTTTGCTCCCTCCCTTCGTCGTTTCCTCTACATCCACGGATCAAAGGATTGGTGAGCATAAATAACAGCTGATGATGATTTCCCATGAGAGCTGTGAACAACTGCATAGCACGCGTTCATATGAAGCCACGGTAAAAACTGCTGTGTGCTTCTGCTGTCGGCACGCCTGGTTGACCAACTGCCTCGCCTGTTGCTCAAATGGTTCACACCACCAAGAGAAAAAAATGATTACAGTCGGGAATACTTCATGATTTTACTGGTCCTTGTTCAGGGCAAAGTCTTGTAAACCTGTATTTATCTATTCATAATACACTCAGCTACTTTGGGGATCCATACTGTGTGTTAAATGCATTATTTAGTGTGTGGAGGTAAGGTGCGTTGTCATAAATGTTGCCTAAGGAGCCATGCAAGAGGGCTTGTGTGTGAAAGAGGAGTCATGATGAGTATTATTTTTATCCATCCATCGTATCTTTTTGCATATCCAGGATCGTGTGATGGCTGGAACTTGTCCCAGCATGCACTGCGTGAAAGGCAGTAAACACCCTGGACAGGATACAAATCTATCATGGGGCTGCCACTCGATATCATTCCAGCCGCTACACATTCGCCCAGTCCGCTCCACCTCCATTCGCACATGACGAACATACCATACTGAGAGCCGTCCTGCATATTATTTCGGTACACCTGTTTCATCTGCTTGCAGGTGAAGAACAGAAAGTACAGACACTTTTTCATGCCTCGCTCTGCAATACAGAGTGTCCTCCTGGGCTGCAAGCGTGACTTTGTGTGAAGTGACACTCCACAAAGAAGTGTAAATGAGGAGAGACCGGTTTTGGTGAAGAGCCATAGAAATATAAACTCATTCAAGCTTATAACTGTAACCTATGTATACCATTTCCAATTCGACCTGAGCTGAACTGCGGGAGGAAATGCATAGGAATACTGACGAGCTTCACCTGGAAATGTACAGGAGATATGGCTTTTGAATGGAATTTGGATTAAAGGAACATTAAAAAAAGCAAAGATCTACAGTATTATAAGTGATTACTAAAATGAACTGTTTGGGTAAGAGCCACAATGTCTCTAAAAATACACATGACCGCAGAATGAACATGCAGGAGAGGTGGAAAGGTTTTTTCTGCAGGGAGTGACTGTTGCTAACACTGCTGCAGGGTTGAACACATTTTATTTGAAGCTTAATTCAACAAACCATTGAACTCTTTGTCATTTATGCAAATGTTTTACAAGATAAAAGCAAATCAACCCTTGAGATTATTCCAAATGCCCCTATGCAATCTGCATATAGATACTATAGTATCTACATATTATATTATATTATAATATCCCTTAGAAAATGCAAATACTTTGTGTCTGAGTACATTTATGTTTCCGTACATTTTCTCAACTTGTATGAGTGACAAAAATGCACTAGATACATGAAGCGGTATAAATTATCATACAGTGAATACAGAACATCGCTGCAGGTTAGCCCACAGGCTTTTACTCTGCTCTCTGCAGCCTGCGAGTGTGTGTTAGTGCGTGTGTGTGTGTGTGTGTGTGTGTGTGTGTGTGTGTGTGTGTGTGTGTGTGTGTGTGTGTGTTAGTGCGTGTGTGTGTGTGTGCACATTTACATAACTTTGCAGTCGGCAGGACTATAGCAAGATAAGGTTCCCTGGAACTCTCTGATGCTTCTGTTTGGTTAGTGGTCACACACACATGCACACACACACACACACACACACACACACACACACACACACACATATGTATATATATATATATGTAGGTTATCAGAGGTAGCAAAAAGGTGGAGAGTTTACAAAGAGCCAAGGTCATGTCACATGTGTAACAGTAAAAGCGGAAAGTTTACCTTCTGGAACGGGAACAGCTGGCTTCACAAACCTTGGCCATCTGATTCTGTTTAATGTGCCATTTCGTCTTCATGCTCATGTCAGTGCATGACATAGTGTCCTTAGTGTCATCATTGAAATACTACCCATGTGTAATGTAGCCTATTGCACTCAACCTTGGACAGTCATAATTAACCTTTGTCTCTAATGCACATGCATACATTCTAAGAGCCTCATTCAGTTTTTTTTTGTTTTAGTCTTTTTAGATTGCTCTTAAGCTGTTTTAAATTGCCATTCAGGAAATCTCAAGTAGGCAATATTTAGATCATTTGTATTATAGATATCATTCTTTATCTTAGAAACTATAACATTTCTTTTTTATGTTTGATTTTTGTATATTTTGTGTCATTTGGCATATGTTGCTTGTCTTGTAACATTGTTATTGCTTCATCTCCAAGGGAAGTATTATATTTAAGGTAAACAAAACATAAATAAATAACACCAGTGCGTTTAGGTACCCACTTCATAACTGCAAACAACGTGAAAGAGGCCATCAGTCGTTTGTGGTGAATTACACTACAAACAGAACTTTCCCCTCCAACCATAAACTCCCTGTCTGTCTCTCACTGCAGAGCTGCGGAGGAAAGGGGAGGGGAGAAGGGCAACTCAGAATTGCCGCCACGTGCGCTCAAATCAAATGCCTGCTTCATTATAATAACTTTTTCTGGATTGGTCCAAAAACGAAACACGGTATTTATATACGACATCCAATTGGTCGTCGTCTCCGAGTGATAGCGTACACAGCTCGGAGCTTCCAGACAAGGGATTCTTGGGCGTCTAGTACTATGAGAAAGTAGTGCGCGGTGAAAATGATTATTTCGATTATATTTACCAATACAAGTGTAACAAAATTACAATACGTACTAAGTGATTTTGTGTGAATGTTTATCTACTGAAAAGTGGCAAATTTAAGCAAGAATTAAGCGAGCGTGTCGACTTGTATTGGTGGCGGAAGGATATCTCCATCCCACCGCGCGTCAAAATATTGGCTCTGGGAGACCGCGCCAAAGCTCAGACAGCGGCCACTCTTCGGGATATCAACACAGTGCTGAGGCCCTTTAAACTCACTTCTCTGTTGATACGGCTTCCACGCGCATCGGAGTGTTCGCATTTTTTTTATTTCTTCAGAGGACTGTTTTTCGCTTCTCATGCTTGAGTCGAGACTCAAAAAGTCACATTTCATGCCGGTTTTTGGGAGACGGTTTGCGACTTCACGGTCGTGAGACGACTTAGACGGGTGCGGTGCGGCGGAGCTGGCGCACTGCTGGACTGGATATATATCATTCGCTTGATAAGACGGTCCGCGCCACATCTCTTCTGACGATATATTTGCTCTTCTGGGTTTTCAACGAGTGAACAGGGATCGTCTACACCGGCTTTTCAGCGGGAATATGTTGTTGTCAAAGTTTGGTTCATTTTCGCACATTTGCAATCCCTCAAGTATGGACCATCTACCAGTGAAAATACAGCTCCAGACGGGTAAGTTACCGTTACTCAGCGTTACTTTCCCCCCCACATTAACACAGAATTATTATTATTTTTTTTAAATAAGTAGTTGATAACATCGTATATTTAGGTTGTTAATTTAGAGTGAGCTACCACGGTTGCAGCCGTTTCGGGCTCGTGAAGCTAAACAACCTGACCTCGCGCTAGGCTGAGGGTTGCTGTGACATTATTGCAGTCGCCTTGACATTCTTCACTTTTTGACTTGCAGTTAAAGTGGAAAAAGAGCCTTTCGAAAAGGTTTACCAAGTGGGATCCGTGCTGGGCAGCGGAGGATTCGGGACAGTGTACGCCGGCAGCCGGATCTCTGATGGCGCACCGGTAAGGATTTGAAACGGGGGATCTGAGGAGGTCTAATGTTTTGATCTTGCATGTGCCGCCATGACCACCGGGAAATACAATGCGACCCCCCCCCCCCCCCCCCCCCACACACACACACACACACACACACACACACACACTATGTGAAGCATTTGCTTACTATTCCTGTTTTTTATTGTGTTATTTCAGGTTGCTGTGAAACATGTGGCAAAGGAGAGGGTGACCGAGTGGGGCACAAATGTAAGTAGTCATCCCCCGATCTGTGTGTGTGTGTGTGTGTGTGTGTGTGTGTGTGTGTGTGTGTGTGTGTGTGTGTGTGTGTGTGTGTGTGTGGTTTGTTTTGGTCCCCCCCTCCTCCCGCCTGCTGTTGGGTGAGGGGGGTTGTTGCGATTTTAAAATAATAATGGCTTTGTATCAACTCAACGTATTTAATAAACCTTTATTTGTTACAGAACGGATCTATGGTGCCTTTGGAGATCCTGCTGCTGAAGAAGGTCAGCTCCTCGTTTCGCGGAGTTATCAAATTGCTGGACTATTACGAGCGCGCGGACGGCTGGCTGATCGTCATGGAGAGGCCGGAGCTCGTCAAGGACCTTTTCGACTTCATCACCGAGAAGGGCGCCCTGGACGAGGACACGGCCCGGGGCTTTTTGTGCCAGGTCCTGGAGGCGGTCCGACACTGTTACAGCAGCGGCGTGGTGCACAGAGACATCAAGGATGAAAACCTGCTCGTGGATCTGCGCACCGGGGAGCTCAAGCTTATTGACTTTGGCTCAGGCGCAATTCTCAAGGACACCGTGTACACCGATTTCGACGGTAAGCCGCCGCCACCTTGATCTCTTACATTAATGGCTGTGTTGAGGCGTTACGATGCTCCCATGCGTAATTTTGATGTAACGCGCGCACATCCGTGTGGGCCGGGTTGTGTTTTGCCCTTGATGCTCCGCTGTGCTATATTCAGACACAGAGGCGTTCACGAGGCTGTGACGCATTGGTCTGTTTTTGGTTGAGGGTTTTCCTCGCCTCGGGTTTCGCGGCTCATCATTTATTACGGATGTGAATCGATGCTGCCGAATGAAAAGCTCCGTGTTTTTATCGGGAATGTAATGACACAGATATGACTCAAAGTGCGTTAATCCTCGCGGTGGCTGTTTGTTTTTATTTTTTTATTTTGCTTATCTCTGATTCATCCTCGTCTTGTGAGACGGAGTGCGCTTTTTATTATGTTTCCGGTTGTTATTTAGTCAGTAAAGCTTGAGTAACCAGTCATACTTTGTGGGTATTAGGTCAGTGCCACGTAACATCTGTTTGTTGTGAAACCCGAGTCGTCGATTCACGTGATGGGCTCACGTTGCTCTTTTTTTTTTTTTTTTTTTTTTGGTTTCTAAGTTCCTCCCTCCAGGAGGGAGGGAGGAGGGTGAGGAAAAGAAAAGGAGGGAGGGAGGGAGGAGACGCAGGCAGGTCACCCAGTTTGTGTTTTGTGGCTAAAGGAAGATGGAAAGCATTTGTGCTATGACTCAGCCGTTTTAGACACAGACACATTAATTATTTTTATTTCTTTTTTTATTCACTCTCTCTGCTGCTCCTGTATTTCAAGCACTGGTGCCCTCTAGACTCCTACAATATCAAACTGAAATAGCTCTTTTTCAGTTGCTTCATACTATATTTCACAACAGCTCATCACTCACCTCCTTTACTTTTCTCTTTCCCTATTGTTTTATTTTAGGTACAAGAGTGTACAGCCCACCAGAGTGGATCCGCTTCCACAGATACCATGGTCGCTCTGCGACGGTGTGGTCGCTAGGCGTGCTGCTGTATGACATGGTGTGTGGAGACATCCCCTTTGAGCAGGACGAGGAGATCCTCAGAGGGAGACTGTACTTCAGGAGAAGGGTTTCAGCCGGTAAGTCGACCGCAACACTCATAACGCGCACGTTGACGCTGTTGCCCTCTAGCCACGGTAACTGGTACAGCCCCAGATCCATCTCCTGGTTCGGCTATATTATGAATCGATTTACATCAGAGTAATGCCTCTCAGCCATAATGGATTACCTGCTGGAAATGGCTGTTAGAGAGATTTCTGATTGATAACCAAAATAGAGATTTTAGCTGTTATGATTTCTCCTGGTGCACTTTGTGTAACAACCCAAGGGAAGTAAAAAAGGATGTGTGCTCTCATTCTATTGGCCATCTGTGCCGCCCATGCACTAGGATATTGTAGATCCGTACACACTGAGTCATAAGCAGCGCAGCCACATACAGTACACGTCCGAGCCTCTTATCCTGACTCCTCGTTTCTGACTCCTCCCCTCAGAGTGCCAGCAGCTGATCAAATGGTGCCTGGCCCTGCGGCCCTCAGACCGGCCCACCCTGGAGCAGATCTGCGACCACCCCTGGGTGAGGGCGACAACGGAGTCGCCCAAGTCACAAGAGGAGCCGGCCGCCAGCGAGATCCGCCTCAGGACCATCGACACAGACTCTTCGTCAAGCACAAACTCGAGCAAGGAGAGCCTCTGAGGACGGCTCTGATGGACTCAAAAGACTTTCTGGGGAGGGAAGGGGTTTCCGATGGAGGGGGGGTTGGACGTGGACTCGAGGCCGGCAGCCTGTAGCCCGACTGGCCCATCAGCAGCTGGACACTTGTCACAGCTGGTCCGGCAAGAAAAATGTACTTTACTTTTCCTCTTTTGTAGGGAATTTCTAATTTATTACTATTTGTTCTTCCTTATCTTATTTGACCCCATTCCCCTTTTTTTTTTCCTTTTCAGTTAATTATACTCGTTTCCTAATCGGGAACATTTTTCTGTTTGGGTGGTCTTACCAGTACTATTTATTTACCCCCCTTTTTTAACTTTTATTTTACTCGTTTTGTTACTAGGCTGGTATATGCAGCTGGCAAGGCCTTCCTATTCAGACATGGCTGCTCTCATAGAGCTTGGAGAAAACCCTTTTTATTTAAATGTTTTGATTTTGATTTTGTAGTGCCTTCTTTTGGAAAGCTGCTTTTGTCGGGGGGGAGGGGGGAGGGGGCTTTCGTCAACAACTCTGTTTTTTTCGGATTTGCCCATGGCCTGGTGGCTAAGTTGCCTGTGCTGTGATGGAAGGAGATGCAGGGTTAGGTTGTGTTTTTTTTTTTGTTTTTTTTCCTCCTCCCTCTCCATCACTGTAAGCCAACCAGCCCCAAGCCAAGAGGCTAAGATAGCATTAGATCGGGGAGAAGGAGGTGGGAGCTCTTCCTGACAATGGAATACTTGAAAAACACTTGACTCAACTCTGTGTCACTCTCTTTAACGCTGCTCACTCACTCTATAGCCTGAACAGGTGTTTGGAAACTGGATCCTGTCTTTTCTGAATGTCTACAAAAATGTCAACACACACCTACCCTCACCTTTCTCTCTTCCCCCCTCCCCCGTGCCTGTTGCGGGGTGTTTGGCCCTCTTGACTTTCTTTTTGCCTCCTGCCATCTCACTGCTTGACACTACATGGCCCCCTCCCCTGGCCTCCCTCAGGGTTTGGGGTGTGAAATGCACAATCAATGCAATATTCATGGTCTCAATTATGTATTTTCTTTTTTTTTTCAACGAATATTGTACAGCCTGTTTCATTTTTTTGTGTGTACATTATTTTTCCTCCCCGTTTGCATTTAATTTATTTGTAAACATGTAGACATTCCACACTCTGTGGCTATTTATTTATTTATTATGCTTAAAATCCCCTCTAAATTTTGCATATCCTACTTGGCCTTTGGTTTGCATTCCTATAACTTATTTTTACATTTCAACATGTTTTTTTTGAGATGTGGAGGATGCACTGAAGCAGTTATCGATGTAAAGCAGAATAAAACAAGTTTACTTAAATTTGAAAAGAGCATTTGAATGTTATTTAACTACTTTACAAAAAGTCTTTTGGTAATGTTGAATGGCTAATTATCAGAGAAATCATCTGGTTTCTGTACTGTCGAGATTAATTTAGACTTCAACGGAAAGCTAAACAACGGGTGGAACAGCTTTCGTAGTTGTCACATAGCCTCATATTGGAGAAATTCAGTTCAGCTGTGTGACTTGTGGCTGTGAAGGATGGATATTGCTATTTTTTGATACAAAAGTTTCAATTAAACTCCCATTTTTATGTACAGTAATAAGTCTGGTGTCTCAATCATTTTGCAAATGTGTTGTAGCTGCACAAGTTTGAATCCTCAACATTTGGTCAAATCAACATACTATAGCAAGATTTTTCAGATTCATGTTGGAAAATGTATGTACCTCAGACGTTAAGAGATATTGCACCATACATAGGCCCGAATAGTTTGTAAATTTAGTCTCCACACGTTAATAAAACCCTCAGCCAATATCATCCTCAACAGCATTCCCTTGGGAGGCTAATACACATGTCCAATATAGCACATGGTTCATTTACACCTATAGAAATAACATCAGAACACATGACGGAGGAGAAACGGAGGAGCCATTAGCTGGATGACAACCCGCAGCAACCACAGGGCTAATAAGAGACAGATGTGTCTGGAGGGGAGGGGAGGGGGGGAGTGAGTGATGCTGGCATGATGGAGGAAGAGAGAGATCAGAGACATTTTACATCATCACACACATGCAGCCTTTAAAATAACAAACTGCTTTACTATTTAAGCCTCTTGCTTGCCTTCCGACGGCACAATAACATACTTCATTCTCTTACTGGATGCAGTAAGGATATATGAATAGCAGGCTGCTGACATTAGTGTGTCTGTACATGTGTGTACACTGTTCAGTGTGTGAGGGGTTTCCATGAAGCAGGAGTGAGTGGAGGGGGGTTTTTTTGTCTCTTTTTCTGGGGAGCTGCTGCCCCCTCTGGTGAGTCAGGCCCATTATCCCCTGTAATACCCAATAGTTGAAACAATTGCTATTGATTCCTCAATAGAAAAGATCATGATTACTTGCAGCCTATAATGTTGATAATGTATATTTTACAAGATATAAATGGGTCATTTGGGCCGACAGAAACCTAAACCATGAGCTACCTGCACATGTTAGATTATAATTTACTGTCTGCTGCCAATTACACCGGAGTGGAGACATATGCACACTTGAGGTAAGAGGGCTGGTCATTAAATCTTCTCAGGGATATAATTCATGATGAAGATATTGATTTGTGTGCTCAGGAAAAAGGAGTAGACTTAATTTTCTTAAATGCCCTTTGGAATATTCATCTTGATATATGGAGCAGGCCAGTTAAGACTTTTAAAGCAGCGATCCAGTATTACTCTGATTGTCTTCTAGAGGAGTTTGAATTGAAAATATTGCTTTATTCCAACTCCATTTGAGAGAAAATGTCATCTATTATGCAAAAATCAAAATTTATGTGAATGTAAGTTGAGAGCTGAACTTTTGCTTTAAAGAAACAGTGGGACATTTTGGGAATACACTTATTTTTTTATGGAGTTCCATGAGAAGATCGTCCAGTAAATATGTAGCTGGAGCCAGCAGCGAGTTAGCTTAGCTTAGCATAAAGACCGTTGTTTTTACAAAAAGACAATTTGTGTTAGGCGATCAAGGAACCAGGATCACTCTGCTTTCATTTAGGGAAGGGGGACATACTACAGCCTCTTTTAATCAATCTAGAATTTACCCCTGCGTCACCCTGTAATAAAACACAGAGCTATAAATGATCGCTGGTGTCAGACTCAATACGTTGACAGCTGTGTTTTTATATGCGTTCCTGGTAATCCTTCTATTGTCTTTGTGCCTCCAGGCTTTTTAACATGCAAATGACCAGCAACTTGTCTTCATCAGAATCCCTTCTGCTCAGACTGAAGACCATAGCGAGGTCTCATCGTCTCTCACCGTGAAATCCTCATTAAATGGTAGCGGGGCATATGCCACACCGTTGTCTCCTTCAGTTGAAGTCTGATCCCACAGGCTGGTTAATGTCATCCATCAGCGACACTTAGTTCGACGAATATGTCACCTCACCGGTAACTTTGTAACTTATTTGATTTTTCTGACGTAGCAAAAGCTAATATTTAAAGGAATAGCTATCATATCTTCCGAACATCCTAAAAATGTACTATTTCGAACACACAAATCAGGATAAAATTTTGTTCAAGACCATTATCTGTCTCAGCCACACACTAACAAGATCTGGCAACTAACTTTTGTGGCTGCCGGTTGAGTAAATATCTAATGTTAGCACAAAAAAATATAAATACATTACGCAAATATAACCCAATTTGCTTTCATCCATCCATCCATGACCACGCCCACTTAGGAGACAGGAAGTGTAAACCATTTAAAACTATTTGAGGTGCTTGTAATGAGTCCTCTTTGTTATAGAGTCTTTGGTGGCATCAATCTTCTAATCCAAGTGTGTCTCCCATGAATCAAACTTTTTCTTGAACTAACATCCAGTCACAGTGTAATTATGCAGCCTCTTTAAAATGTGGATCTGTGAACAAGCATCAGTGGTGCTAGACTGTTCTGGTTAGGTGGCAAGTTGGAGGCGTAAAGAAAGACTTTTTGTGTAAAATTTTGGGTAGTTGTTAATTTTGAAGTGGTGGGGGGTTCATAGTTATGACTTGTGATTGTGTACTTCAAGTATGTATATTTGGAATGTAAACCCCTCAGCTGAAGCTGCGGTACGGAGCTTTCCCCTCTCGTTACTCTGTGCTCTCCAAACAAAAGTGTCGGCGCATTAAGGCTCTCGGCGGTGGCCGTCAGAGGTGACAGCTCGACAGACACAGAGGAAGATGCCAGATGGACTCTGGGGCTCGAGGGCCCCACGATGGGCACAGATGGGTGGGTGGGTGGGTGGCACCCACACAGGCACCACAGGCGCCAGTGCCAGCACCAAGACAAGGAAAAGAAGAGAGAGATCACACCACCAGTGATACTACACTTCACACAACTTCTGCATGTCTGTCCAATGCATCTGACCCTTTTGAATAAGGACATTGATATGCATGAGTTTGTGCATGTGTGTGCATGTGTACGTATGCGCTCATGTTTATAGCTCTGGATGTCTCTGGGTCTGTGAATGAAAACATTTATATATATTGAAATATATGCCAGTCTGTCTGCTCCTCTCCATCAGTGAGTAAAGACATGAAATGAGTACATCACAGCTTTGACGTGGGCTCACGTGTTCAGTCTACTGGACCTATAGGTTGCAACAATTCATTTAACCGGCTGGGGAATGGAGTGTAAACGGAGTAATGGAGCAAAAAAGAAGTCAGTTGTTTTGTGTTCCTTTGCAGATTTGCAGATAAACATTGATCTGGATCTAAACTATAAATAAGAGTCAAGTGTACTGATTGGATTTATCTCGTTAGCCGTTGCATAAATATCAAACAGGGTTTTTAATATGGTGATTTCCAGGATTATGGTTTCATTCTGATTGGTTTAAAACGGTAATAAAAATGTGATTAACCTAAATGTCACCCGTTTTATTTTGGTATGGTGAAACATCAAAAATGTACAGAAAGCATGCAGTAGAAATATATAAACACATCTTTCCTGTGTCCTCTGCCTGAAACAATGTTTACGCACTTGTGTTGTGCATGCGTCGTTGTTGTTAGCCCTCAGGGTTGCAGGATGCCTGACTGCCCACTCTGGAGGCCTCCTGCTCTGTTACCCGGAGCAGAGCCTCCACAGGGACTTTCCACTGGTCTGGCTCAGCGGTCATTAAACACTGTGCCGCTGCCAGAGAGGAGTAAGCTACCTGGCTGCCCGTCTGGTGGGAACCTGTTGCCGTGCACTGAGCACCGTGAAGGAACTCATTGTTCTGAATCGACAGGACGCACTGTAGACATAAGGGTAGAGTGCGTTTTAGGATACTCACAAAGAAGCATGCGGAGACACCGGACAGGAAAACATACAGACAGTCATATTAGGACAGGACACACACACACACACACACACAAACAGATCACTCAGATTAGATAGAAACACGGACTACAAAGCCTTGAACGCTGCTGCTGTTGCCAAGCTGCCAGACAGCAACATCAACAACAAACACATCTCGGCAGGTGAACCCAGGGCGACTGCTACAGCTTAATAGTCCCGAGTCTGAACAATTTGTCCAGCATGTATTATTATGAGCGTGTGCGAGAGGCAGAAAAGTGGTCTGGAAGGCGGAGATGAGACAGGGGGAGGACAAAAAGTGCAAGGAAGATGAGAAGAAAGGCGGGATTAAAGGGGATGAAAGGGTGTGAGAGTATGTGTGCAGAGAGGGAGAGAAAGAGATAGAGATCTTAATCATTACAGTCTTTTTATAAAGCTTACAAATGCGATCAGAGGCATCATTGACCTGGTGCTCAGTTTGCCCCGTGGCTGTTATCTGTTCCTCCTGCATTATGACAACAGTATGTTGTGTAAATATTTGTGCAAACACAACATCTCCTGTAGTACGTCAGCAGGTTGTTCCTCTTTCTTAGTTGCCCGTTGATATGTTGCTATGTTGCTATGAGAAACATATATACAGTGGGGAAAAAATTATTTAGTCAGCCACCAATTGTGCAAGTTCTCCCACTTAAAAAGATGAGAGAGGCTTGTAATTTTCATCATAGGTATACCTCAACTATGAGAGACAAAATGAGAAAAAAAATCCAGAAAATCACATTGTCTGATTTTTAAAGAATTTATTTGCAGATTATGGTGGAAAATAAGTATTTGGTCAATAACAAAAGTTCATCTCAATACTTTGTTATATACCCTTTGTTGGCAATGACAGAGGTCAAACATTTTCTGTAAGTCTTCACAAGGTTTTCACACACTGTTGCTGGTATTTTGGCCCATTCCTCCATGCAGATCGCCTCTAGAGCAGTGATGTTTTGGGGCTGTCGCTGGGCAACACGGACTTTCAACTCCCTCCAAAGATTTTCTATGGGGTTGAGATCTGGAGACTGGCTAGGCCACTCCAGGACCTTGAAATGCTTCTTACGAAGCCACTCCTTCGTTGCCCGGGCGGTGTGTTTGGGATCATTGTCATGCTGAAAGACCCAGCCACGTTTCACCTTCAATGCCCTTGCTGATGGAAGGAGGTTTTCACTCAAAATCTCACGATACATGGCCCCATTCATTCTTTCCTTTACACGGATCAGTCGTCCTGGTCCCTTTGCAGAAAAACAGCCCCAAAGCATGATGTTTCCACCCCCATGCTTCACAGTAGGTATGGTGTTCTTTGGATGCAACTCAGCATTCTTTCTCCTCCAAACACGACTAGTTGAGCTAGCAAACTTCAGGCCCGTCTGAAGTTTGCTAGAGAGCATTTGGATGATCCAGAAGAGGATTGGGAGAATGTCATATGGTCAGATGAAACCAAAATAGAACTTTTTGGTAAAAACTCAACTAGTCGTGTTTGGAGGAGAAAGAATGCTGAGTTGCATCCAAAGAACACCATACCTACTGTGAAGCATGGGGGTGGAAACATCATGCTTTGGGGCTGTTTTTCTGCAAAGGGACCAGGACGACTGATCCGTGTAAAGGAAAGAATGAATGGGGCCATGTATCGTGAGATTTAGAGTGAAAACCTCTTTCCATCAGCAAGGGCATTGAAGATGAAACGTGGCTGGGTCTTTCAGCATGACAATGATCCCAAACACACCGCCCGGGCAATGAAGGAGTGGCTTCGTAAGAAGCATTTCAAGGTCCTGGAGTGGCCTAGCCAGTCTCCAGATCTCAACCCCATAGAAAATCTTTGGAGGGAGTTGAAAGTCCGTGTTGCCCAGCGACAGCCCCAAAACATCATTGCTCTAGAGGAGATCTGCATGGAGGAATGGGCCAAAATACCAGCAACAGTGTGTGAAAACCTTGTGAAGACTTACAGAAAATGTTTGACCTCTGTCATTGCCAACAAAGGGTATATAACAAAGTATTGAGATGAACTTTTGTTATTGACCAAATACTTATTTTCCACCATAATTTGCAAATAAATTCTTTAAAAATCAGACAATGTGATTTTCTGGATTTCTTTTTCTCATTCTGTCTCTCATAGTTGAGGTATACCTATGATGAAAATTACAAGCCTCTCTCATCTTTTTAAGTGGGAGAACTTGCACAATTGGTGGCTGACTAAATACTTTTTTTCCCCACTGTATACCGTTAAAGGGAATGAACCAAAAAGTGTATCATGGTATAACGACAAAAGCTTTGTCAGATTGTTTCTCACAATGAAAACAATACTGTGAAGTATCGTTGAACAAAATTTTTGTACTTTTCCCTTTGGAAGACTCTAAAATGAAATCATTCCACGAGCCCTTTCTGCATGTTTCATTACTGCCCTGGATATGCTTTGTGGTTAATATCTTAGAATTGCATTTTTAAACAGGGTCCCTCTTCAAGTCAAAGACTGAAAATTAGGTAATACACCCACCTTGAGGTCCCTGTCATGTCAGTCGATAGTGTGTTTTAATAACTGCTGTTATAACAACTGTTGGATGGATTGCCATGACAGTTTGTTCACTTATGGCTCCCTAACAATGTATTATTATGACTTTGGTGATCCCTTGATTTTTCCTAGAATGAAATTCTCTTGTCACCCTCACTATGAAACGTAATAACTTTGAAGATTCCACCAAATATTGCCACCAAATACCTGCATAACTAATGTCCTGTCCAACCTCCAACCAGCTTACATCCACCCTGCTTTACTTGCTTTTGGCTTGGACCTCCAACGCCATCGTAGCTCATTAAGGATTACACTGCTTCCTTCGCTGATTCGGCGGGTCTACACGCTCCGTTATTTATTTGTGTTCACCTTAGATCATTTAAAGAGCTTTGAGAGGGTTTGACAAGTTCACTAAGAGAAAATACTGGAGTGTAAACATGAAAATCCTTCAAACTGGAGTTAGTCAGTTTTCCCACAGTGACACTGATATGTTGTCCTAGTAAGAAGGCCTGGTGACTCAGTGGTTAACAATGTGGACACACAGCAAGATGTTTCCAGCTCCTTGGCTCCGTCCGCTCTGTGAAGAGTTTTCAACCTTTCGCTCGGTGCTCAGGTTTCTATCCCACAACCCAAAGACATCCAGGTCAAAGAGCAGCAGAGCGAAAAGAGAGCCCAACGATTAGTGGCGACCAGACCAGAGTGTTTCCTTTTGGCACAATGCATGGTGGGATAGGCTCCAGCCCCCTGTGCTCTTATAATAAACAGGTGAATGGTGGGAATGACATGAATGTTCTCATGGTTGAGAGCGCAGCAGGACTCCCTGTCAGTCAGGTTTTGTTACAGGACCTCGGCTCTCAAGCATTTCCTTGAAGTCAAGTCAGGAAATTAATTGGCGGAGAGAGCGCAGATCTGTTGTAGTGTGAAAAATGGATGAGTGACTTTACTCTGAGGTGTCTCTTTGCTCCTTTGTGCATCTCTGGTGTCAGCTGCTCTTGGTTTGCTTTCTTTTGCTCAGGACACTGAGGACTCAAGGGGTTTCAAAGATCAGGAGGAAACCAGAGAAGTGAAAAACTGGAATGTAGCAATTCTAAGCCATGTTTAAAGCTGCTCTAATCAAAAGTTTAAGAGTTTGACGGGGCCTTCTTTTTGCAGATCCAAAACAGCATAAAAACCCATTTTTAAACTAACATTCAAATGTTCTGAAGCCAAACTGTTACAGAAGTCATGCGCCTGATATCTATGTGTACCCAGTCCTCAATATGGTGTTCATTAGCCAGGAACGGCGCATTCAGTTGATCGGTTGCGTTGTCACACTCTCAAAACAACGAGCTAAAAGACGTTAAAATGCTCTGTAGAGCTGAGAGGAACTGCAGAGTTGGGCGCTACTTCTGTGGGTCGGTCCCTATCAGTGATCCCTTCCACATTGTATTTAATTGTTTAATCAATTGTTCATAACAAAAATATTGATATTGAAGTTCAAATAGAAAAAAATCAAATACACTGACGGAAGGAGACAGAATGAGACTTGCAAATATCGTTCCCTTCCATGGGTTACAGAAAGAGAAGACCAGTGTGTTGAGACCCACAATTCATGAAATATTTTTGTTATGACTCACAAATCTTGTATACTACAATCAAGCTAAATGTTTCACTTACCTTCAAGCTTCCTTGCTACCTCAACACTGAATTTGAAAGCTTTGACAAGACAAGACAGTAATTTCAAATTCCTTCAAAACAAAACATATTCTTCTATGTTCCCACTCCTGGGCCCAGACTGCCTCTGTTAAGGCAAACAATCAGAGGAGCAGCACACAGAAAAAGGGTTATATCGGTGCAATAAAAATAAATCTACTTCCCTTTTATTTCAACTGTGTAAATATCACTACAGGGTAGACAGACACAGTTTATAGAAGCAGGGCTTCGATTACAAGCTGTGAGAATGGCAGGGCACTCAGCCTCCCATTCAGGACTGTCACGAAAGCTGGCGCGTCTCCTCTAGGATGATGATTAAAGGGCGCATGGTTGCCACAGGTATGTAACAACCACTTGGGGCTGAGCTTAGTTCCCTCATGCTACCAGGAATGTATGGGAGCTGCATGGAGTGGAGAGAAAACTACCACTGTGTGGGGAAAACACTGCCCCTCCTCCAGGCTTCACGCTCAGCCACATTCAGTATAGGTGCACCATCAGGGCTGCACTTTCACCACTCATCCATCCAGAATGTATGGCTTGGGAGGATCCTGAGAATAAGTAGGAGCTGAGAGGAGAGAATTATGGGTGTTGTTTCTCTTTCTAAAAAGCGAACATGCTGAGAAATTAAACTGAGAGCTTTGAATGTTGCCTGTAATAACCAAGTACAGATTGTCTTGATGACTGAAGAAACATTCACCATTAAAAAAAAAGACATCCTGTCATTATGACTGATAGCACACTGATAACACACTCCACTGTTGAGTTCACATAATCACTTAGATTCTGGTTGGAGCATCATGTTAACACCATAGACTGTAAATAAGAAGTGGACGTAATCACCTTGACATCACCCATTGGTTTGAGCACTACATTTTTGATGTCTCGAGTTCGGCATTTTGGCCGTCTCCATCTTGGTTTTTGGAATCAGAATTAACATGAGAGGGTGGACCTAAGTATTTTTAGGTAACTTGAGTGTTACAATTAACTTTCATGAATTGAAAACAGTCTGTGAAAGGGTTAAAGTTCTAAGACGATTACACAGACAACTCCCAGATGACGCCATGGTGACCTGTAAATCACAAGATAGCCACGCCATGAAGCATACCCTGCTTTATGGTCTATTTTACTTTTAATAGGACCATCATTTACTAAATGAGCATTATGCCATATTGAAGAAGACTTGAAACTAGAGATTGAGACCATAAACTAATGTTTACTGAGGTAATAAGTTAAGTTAGAAGTATAGGGTCATTTTCTCATAGACTTCTATACAATCTGACTTCTTTTTGCAACCTCAGGAGTCTTTCCCTGATGGCCATTAGGAAGAATGCATGTTTAAGGCACTTCCGCATTTGAACCAGATGTTGCTGCCTGGTTATCACAGGGGATTTTTCCAACTGTAGTGGAGATTGGTTCTCCACCACGCATAACTCCTTCAACCAACTCCGACAGATGCCTTGTTTGAGGGCACCTGCCTCAGATACCTTAAGCATGCATTGCTTCAAACAAAGTAGTTTGGACAAAGGTTCGTTCAAAAACAATCTGATGGTAAAAGTCAGTTTCAGATAGCGACTAAAATTGTCCAAATTCCAACATCGGAAAGGTGTTGAGAGATCGGGTTTAAGAAGGTGAACAAGCACTTTGATGGAAGCATACAGACACTAACTGATGCAAGTAAAAATGTTTGATTTAAGCAGTAAATTGACTCTTCAAATGTAATATTTTAGAAGAAAGATCTGAAAAGATGAGACAAGGAAGCCGGGAAAGAAATCTGGAAATTAGTATCAGTCCTTCTGTGGGGTTATAGGAAAAGAAGACTCATTGTAGCTGTGTGTGTGTGTGTGTGTGTGTGTGTGTGTGTGTGTGTGTGTGTGTGTGTGTGTGTGTGTGTGTGTGTGTGTGTGTGTGTGTGTGGTTATGACCCAGTTAGCTGAGGCCCATGTTTCCAGATGGTTGTGTCACCGCTCCGCTACTGGTCTATGCTTCAGGGAGCTCTCTCTCTCTCTCTCTCTCTGGCCCTACCTGATACCACTGAGTCAACGCTCTGCGTTACTGGGTAACGTGAATGTTAAATCAACGTAAACCTGTCTCAAATTGTTTTTATTTATCTTTTATCTTTTGGCAGGAATATATTTGCTTCAAAATCAACGCATGCCTCGTCAAATGTAAATCTCAAATAAACCTAATTACATGGACATTATTAGTGTAATTATCAGTATAATAAAATTCCATTTGGAGTAGAAAGATGGGTTGAGAGTCAGTATCTCATTATTGTTTTCATTTTTACTGTCAGAACTGTTCTAAACTCTGTTGCCATCAACACGTTGCCACAACCATTTGTCCCTCCTGTTTTGTTCAAGGTTGCTGTGCTCACTCAAGGTGTGACTTTGCATTTTTGCATGTCAACATCAGACTCGCTTCCTCCAAGTAAATAAAGCAGTTTGTCATGGAACAGCTCTGGAACACTGTGACCCCAAAGCAGTGCCAGTGCATTTCTTTCCTGTTTACCTGAACCTACTCCTCTCTGGTTGTAGGTCATCTCACCCTTCCCACTCTGTCCTCCTTTTTCCCTCTTCTTGTTGCATCCTTTACTCTTTTTTACTCATTGCCCTCCATCCTTTCCTCTCTTTCTCCTTTCCTTTCCTTTCTCCTTCGTCTTTTCCTGCTCAAATTTCTTCTCGTCTCTTGTGTTTTTGTAACTCAAGTCTTCTATTCCTCCTTGTCATCCTCTTCCTCATCCACCTGCTTGCTCTCGACTCCTCTTCGCTCCTCCTCCCCCTTGTTTACCTGTCGCTCTGTAACCACGGCGATGGCCACGGTTGTCACAGTGATCGTGTTACAACTAGGACAGCCAGTTCCGAGAGAAGGGAAACAAGGGATTCCCAATAATAAGCCACTATTGTTCCCAAAAGGCTCTCTCCCTCTGTGCTACTCCACTCTCGTAACAGGACACCAGATACAAACTTGTACATGAAGGCACAAATATGTACACACACACACACTCACAAGCAAATGCACAAACAAGTACATGATGTCCGCTACATATAGTGTGTGCACTCACACAGCTTCACGTGCAGTACCTAGGATGTTCAATGTAATGTAGGTAAAATGAAAGGTATGGGATTTAATACCAGAAGTGAGGACTTACAACTGCAATACAATTGACTTAGCTGTTTAAAAGGGAACTGTACCAGGTATCTGGTTTCACTCGTTAAACTCCTTCATTTAGCTCATTTAGGCTTAAAAAAGATTAAAAAAGATGTCATGATATCTTGACTTTTAGTCCTTTGTATGGCTCTAGTTCCAAAATGCTGGATCCTGCAATACCCATAATGCAACTCAGTCTCCCCGCCTATTAAATGAAGCCTGAAAATCCGACCAGCTGTGGTATTGGTTGCTAGAATCAGTTAACTTAACGTGTTTAAGGGTAGTCAGTCTGACTCACCAGACTAATCAACTTTTACCATTTTTCTGTTGCCTTTTTTTTTATGAATGTAGCTAGCTAGCTTGGAAGACACCCTGCAATGGGCCAAGCACCAGATCTATTTCAGTTGCTGAACAAACCAGAGATAATTTGTGGAAAGAGACCCAGCTATGTTTAATGTCTTTTGTCTATTTTTTGTCAGACTTTTAAAATCTCTTCAAGTCTCACAGAAGACTTTAATCAAACTAAGTACATTATATCCTGTGTGATGAAGGACTTTTCCAGAGGAAGGCCGAGCATGACATGTAAAGTTAAGGACAGCAGAGTCAAATGTTTGACTTAGTTGAGACAAGGAAGCGTGCTGCCGCTCCACAGTATTATCAGAACTGTGTGTGTGAAGGAGTAAAGGTAAAGGTTGTCTTATAAAACAAAGGGCAGCTGAGCGTGAATTCCCACAGGCTCTTTTCCTGCAACACGGGGTACCACACGAAGCCGAGCCCGGTAGCAAACGCTTTAGTTTTATAGGGAGCGAGTGAGTGCAATGCAGTATAACGTGCAGCAGGGAACTCAGATGCTGTGCAAACAGAACTAGGTCACATCCAGTGTCATAACACACAACAAAAAGCGGAGCTACGTTTGAGCAGCGAGGCCACTGGTCACAGCCTACTTTCTTCCTCTTTCTGCAACCTTGCTGTTTTTCGAAAGTTATATGGCTCATAAAAGATGCCAGAAAATATAGTACAACCATACTTTGAACAATGATGCACAAATTGTACACTTAGCAAATAATGTTGTATCAAATGTGTATTTCTTTCATAAGGTGGATATTTAGAAAGGGTTCTCGTCTTAAATCCAGAAGATTTTCAGCACACAATGAAGTGAAAGTCAGTGGATCAATACAGCTCTGGATGGGATCCTTGCATTCCGTTTGGAGGTCGACTGGGAGCACATAAACTCAAAATAACTTCCTACAAACCACCTTGCTCTTCTCTGCTAAACAGGAGAGAAAAAGAAAGAATAAAAAACACAAGGAAACTGGAAGCCAACCAGAGAGAGACACTGATGTGGGTGTTCAGGTTGATGGGAAAGGTCCCTGGACACTTTGTTGCAGGTGATGATGCTGCCAAGGGCGTGGACACTACCTATTTTTTTAGGTAGACGAGGAAGCAAACAGCCCATTAGCTTAGTGGTTAAGAGAGTGCTTTAAGAGAGTGGTGTGACGATCACAGCGGAGGATTTTTTTCTGCTCCACTGGCTTTCATGCTAGATTTCCGACTTAAGAGTCCAGCATCACGGCAGCATCACTTCATTGAGTTCAGCGTGAGCCCAAAATAAAACCAAAACTAATGCAAGTGTGGTGGATATGAATGCCACTTTTCCCTTCGACCGTGCACTGGGTTCGATTGTTCTTACGTCGGTTCATTCATGCACATGTTTGCCTTCTCTCTGTTTGCTCCTGATTATTGCCGAGGACACTATGATGTCACCAGCACACCCAGTCTGTCAATATGAAAGGTTACGCATATCAAGTATCCCATCTGTTTTTATGTTCGATCTATTTTTGGGGCCTGTTACATCATTACCACACAGAACCAGAAGTGACTTGTCCAAAAATGGATTTCTTTGTGAGCACGTTCATATTTTTTTATAACTGTTAGCACCGCAGGGAAAGATCACACATTTTGATGGAAAAGCTTATACAAGTCAAGTAAATCTCCAATTCATGTATTCCTTTATGGAATCATACTTTATGAACCGTTAAGGCATGTAAAGTTTTTGACCTCTAGTGTAGACATGACTTGTTTTGTATACAAGAAGACTGCAGTGGATTCAAGAAAATAACTGTTTAAGACTTGTGCAATCATCTGACAACAGCGTGCAAGAATCTGAGTGACAGGTGACAGAAATACCTCACCATGTCTGTGAAAGTTGGAGCTAACTCACCAATGTCCCTGCCTGTTCCCACTACAATGTGTGACCAGCATTCTAAATATGGTAGATGTTGAAAATGCAAATATATAATAATCATGCCAAGCTTTTTGGATGGAAAATTAAGTGTGAATGTAAGATGTATAAATATCAATTTTTTTACACATATTCTCATTTTTGCAGACATGACAAGACTCCAGGTTCTGGCTCTGTACTTAAAGCATGAGAGTGGTATTGACCTTGTTATCTAACTAAACAAGGAAGTAAATAAGCTTATTTCCCACAATGTATCTGCAACAGGCAAAGCAATCATAACTTGTTGTGATGGTGTTGCATGACAGAGATTACTTTTATTTTGAGGGATAAAAGTAGTCAAATATGATTTCCATTGTAGGCAATATAATGGGGCTCCTGGGGAACTTGTTATTAACTTTTACTTGTCACAATATGTGATTTTATTCCTGCGTGCCACAGCCTACAGATGATTTCCGATATTAGGACAATATTAAGAAGTCTGACAAACCGGCTTTGAGTCCTTTGATTTGCTTTGCAGTCCGGCTCCGAGTGAGTGACATCATTCTCCTGGTCAACCGTTGGTGACTTTGGTATGCAAAGAGCCAGCTGTCTGAGCCGGTGTCATGGAGCGCCCCAATGACGCCATGGGGAGGCAAATTTTGTGTGCGTGTGTTCATTTCTGTTGACGTTGGCCTATCGCATTTTCCTACATTGCCTTGTCGCCGTCAAGCAAATACACACACGCGTGCACTTTTCATCACCCACACAATTGTGGATGCACTCGAGTATATGCACGCACACACACACACACACACACTGCATTTTCTTCTTTGTCTCTCCTCAATGTGATATTCCACATGAACTCTTAAAAAATGCTCCACAGCAGGATGATTACACATGATGTGACAGCGTGGATCGTGCTGGTTACTGAAGCGGAGAGGACAAATGTGAGCCATAGTTGAATAGAAGGGAAAAAAACACTGCTCAGCAACTTTATTGCACTGAGTTGGGACTATTAAAAATATATATATATTCAAAACCTATATATACATGTATCTATGCTGTGAAGTCAGCCAATCCCAGCTTGCCTGGCTGCTGGAAAGTATGCTTACCCAGCAGGCTTTGGGGGTTCAGTGGTCGGCCAGAGCACAAACGCGGGTCACAAGAAGCTTGAGGGAGAAGGATATCTACTTAGAGCATATATGCACAGTCCTACATACGTATGCATGTATTCATATTATCTTATTATCTAGCCTGTTCAGGTTTAATATATTTCTTTGAACATCATGCACCCAAGCATGACTTAAGCCCAGTGATATAGTGCAGTGTTTTTCAAGGGAGAGGATTTAAAGTGCATATTTAAGATGAGGTATGGAGGTGAATATGGAAAATGGAAAAAAAAAAAAAAGCCTTTGCTTTCTTTCTGGTTTGATGATGTTGTGGTGTGACAATGTTGTGGCCTTTATCTGGCATAAATAGTGTCCGAGTTATCTTTTATGACAAGGTATGTTTCACAGGTTTTATTGTATTGACTTTTTTTACCTTGGAAAACTTGTTGTTTGGCAGACCTTCAATAATAACTACATTTCATGCCACAGTTTGTCATTAGTTAGCTGCGTTTAAGATAGAAAATCAACAGCGTAACGTTATTTCACTGTCACTGTGTGGAAGCAGAACTTTCATAGATGCATATCGGGCTCAAGGTCAAACCATCATGGCAGGAGAACACGTTTGCAATTTGGGTGACCCAACCATTTACTTTTGCCATCAATCTTTTGGTCAGCCCACCATTTGTTGCTTCGGTGTAACAAATTTTGAGAGACACTGGAAAAAAAACACTCTTTACACTGATAAAAAGGAAATTTCTGACATTGTTCTAATTATGTTTGATGTTAGGCCCATTGTTTTGGCCAAAAGCACAGATATGCCCTCATGTGACTGTATTTGTGTGTTTGTGTGTGTGTGTGTGTGTGTGTGTGTGTGTGTGTATGCAGACACATATGATGCAGGGGAATGAACAAGTGTGCGTACGGACTGAAAACAAGATCTGGTTTCCGTACGTAGATGCTTGAATGCCAGCACGCGTATGCATTTGTTTGTCTGCGTGCTCGTGTGCGCTCATACGTTTTAATGAGTCATGACCTGAGTGCTGCTCATGCTCACTAAAATTAGAGTTTTCGTTATCTGACCATTGAACTGTTCAGCACTGCTTAATTATTCAAGACATGGAAAAAGGCTGAGGAGTGTCATTCCCCCCCCCCGCTTGCTGTGCTTTGTTTCCAAGATGTGAAGTGTAAGACGGATGAAAGCCCCTGTGTGCATATCACTGTGTCATTTACCGCTCCAGGATGATAATAATATCTTCTAGGCTTTTCCTCTTATCGCGCTCTCTGTGTGTTTCCGCGTTCCCGCTGTTCATGAATAACATCCATTGCCAGTAGGTAGGAGGTGCACACTCACAGGAACACACACACACACACACACACACAGTTAGTCCCTTCTTTCCCCCTAAAGCCTAAAGTTGAGTGTAATGTTATGCTATTAAACGCCTGACACTCGCTCTTCACAAAGCATTTATTAAATCATATTTCTTATTTGGTTTCTGGTGAGGATGGTAGTCTTGTTTCTGGGCACACATTCACATCCTACAGTGTCTAATATTGAAATAAAGTCTGGCAATATTGTAGATTCTATTTATTATCAACCAATCCCGTGAAAAGACCAAATGTAACAATGTATTTATCCAATTAACAAGTTGCATGTGCAAGCTTCTTCCTCTGTATCGCAGCCCCCCATTGTTAAAAAAACTAATAAAAACACATATATTAGTCACACAGCAGCACTGTACTAAACTGTAGTTTAATTTGAAACAATCCACAGTACCTTTTTAGATACAAATTTCGACCTAAAGCTTGTCTCTAGATATTTATTGATGTCCTGCAGAAGAGAGGAAGCTAGCAAGTAATCATGAAACCACCACACATAAAGCTGTTGCATGTTAGACAATACCCCTCAATACTGAGGGGACCTTGAGTGATGGACACTCGCCCTGTGTGAATTAGCAGCTCCTTCACCCATGGCAGGCACCAAGTTGAGAAGTCATTGTCTGGGGGTGACAATAATGTGTGTGTGCTTATGTTATTGTGTGTGCAGCTGTGCTTCACAACCACCCCCTCCGTAACACCTTTTGTTCCTTGGCTGTCACTTCTTGTAAGTGGAACACTTCCTCCATCACTTCATGCTCTTGCTTTCGTGTTGTTGTTATTTCCCTCTTTCTCTCTCTCTCTCTCTCTCTCTCTCTCTCTCTCTCTCTCTCTCTCTCTCTCTCTCTCTCTCTCTCTCCGTGGTCCATTTGTGTTTATTTGCCTGAAATGGAGGTGTGGTAGTTTGGTTTTTGAGGCTTTTTATTTCATAGTTTAGTTTATGCCCTGTTTTGATAGTTTAGGAGAAGGGAGCTTTGGTTCCAAAGGCCCATGGTGTGGCTGGCCCAGACTTATTTCTGCCCATGCCTTCAGATTCCCATAGTTTTGGTTAATTCACGGCATTTTATGAATAAAATAATTTTGCTTTGAAAACTAAGGCTCTGGCGTTGTCCGTTTGTTGTTGCTGGTCACCAGGTTGAGCCAAATCTGTCTTTTGTTTGAAAGAAATAACCTGAATAAGTTGAGCGACATTAAAAAAAAATGCTTCCATATAGGGTACAAGGGAAATCATATGCTATAACCTTCAAAATCAGCATATATCAAACCAATTGAATGCCTATGGAAGATGTTGGACTGATGTGTTGCGACAGAGCTCGACACCACCGTCATCATAAAAACACCAAATGAGGGAACATCTTTTATTTTGAAGCTGTTATGGAGGCTCTTGATGGTTCCTTGAACAGTTGAAGATGCTTTCTTGTGTGGCTCCAACTACTGGTCGTCGAAACTTGTAGGAGAAAAGACAAAAAAGCGCTGTTGAGCTGACCAATCACAGACACATCACCCTCTGTGTAGCTGCCACACATACGGGTAGCAACTTGTGTGTGGAGCAGAATTCAGTCGTGGGGTTCACCCGAGCCATTCACTGTCCTCATTCACACACAACAAGTGCATGAACCCCCCTGAACCCCCCTGAACCCTCTGCCATATAAACAGGCAGGCATGTTAGGAATGCCCACGTGCATTAACAGACATGTTTTGTGCCACCGGTGGCATTTGTTTGGTTAATCAGTCTTAGCAGGCAGCGGGGTCTTTTGTTATTGGCTGGGGGCGCAGGGCGGGGCCTGCTGGCTGAAAGAACCTATGAGCATCAGCAACATCCTGCTGCTTTCAGTGGGGAATATAGGATGCATTCCTATAACATGGCCGCATTGTCATCTCATATAATACCAGAGAGAACAGGGAGGAGGAGGAGGACAGAGCCCTCATCTGTCGCTGTCACAGCTCCTCTCCTCCATATTCCATCCGAAAGGGAAATTCAGTTATCCAGGGACAGCAGAAATGATAATGTGAATCATATAGCAACAAACAATATACATTTCCAACATTCACAGTTAAAATACCGGTGCGTTGATGAGCAAATGCCAGCTCAGAAAATACACCATTAAAAGGTGCTATATACGAGATTGGGAGCATTTTGATTGTCTTTCAGCGACTTTCAACATGACGACCGACGGCTCGCAGCTAACAGTGCTAACAGCGCTAACAGTGCAAACGTCCTGACAGAGCTAACAGTGTTTACCTGACCGGGAACCGGAGCTAACCAGTGGGGCATGCTCACATGCACGAACTCTCACTAAAAGGCAAGCGCAGTTAATTAAAAAAAAAAGGATGGATAAGTTTGGTTAACGCCTCATATAGAGAGAGGGTAAAATTGTTAGTATTTAAATTGATTAAATGTGAATGAACCTCCTAAAGCCACTTTTGCACAAATCATATAACAGATTGTGTTTTACAAATCCTCCTGTAACTAATCTGCCTTTCTTCATTTACATCTCATTATTTAGGATTAACATAAATCTAATGGAAATCAATAATTGATAATGACAAGTCAAAGACCACCAGACGTGCAGTTAAGCTTTGAGCATGTTCCGTCACACAGCTAGAGGCTTCTTCCGCTCAATGTAGCCATTTCAACCTCTTTGGGTCATCAACGCTTTGCAGGTCACATGGGAGTCATTGAGATCAGTTGTGGGTCGTTAAGGTTCAGATGGCACTCATGTGAGAATCATCAGAGTCATCAGAGTGAGAACAGAAAGTCTAGCAGCCTTTGACTTTGGTGGCTTCTCTGTGTAGTGTAGGAGGGATAATGTTGTTTACTGATTTACCTCGTCAGGGCCCCTCGTGAACAGAGCAACTCTCTGCACACAATGGCTTTCAGTTGAAATGCAACATTTGTGAGGGCCTGTGCTCCCTTTTGGAAGAGACCTGAACTAACCCTGCAGTTTCTCACAAGCATGATGCCTTTAATTCAATCCAGAGAGACCAAATGTAACCCCCCATGATCAGCATGCAGGCTCTGACTATTACCATCCAACTCTGAGCTGTGGGGAATTATAGGTTTTATAAAGGGGCGATTGTTCAGATTGTTGTTTGCATCAAAGTTGATCGTCAAACACTCAGGAGGGGGCAGAGACAAGAAAGGAGGTGGGGGGTGGGGGTATGACAGCATGGACCTTGTATTTCCCTCCTGAGCAATAGTGCCAACACAACAAGGCTATTGTGCTGCTCTGTGTGTGATGTGGCCAGGTGGGGAAGCTCGTAGAGTAAAACAGAGACACCTAGCAGTGTTATACTTTTGACAACGCGCACATTGTTTGACCCGCAGACAGGTGTGTGTGATAAGACAAAGAAAAAGTAGATAGATAGGAAGGCAAGACAGACTGAAAAGAGGCAGGAATCACATTTAACACTCTCTCCTTGTCTTTTTCCAACATACTTGCACTCCCTGCCTGTGTCAGTTGTGGTTGTACTGGGTGATTGGAGAGTCCCCCCCCCCCACCATCTCAAGTAGGCCCTCCTGTGTCCAGACAGAGTAGCCTGTGTCCAGTAGAGGAGCAAGGTGACGCCAGTGGGCCACACTGAGCTTGTTGTTAAAAACTGCCCGTTTAGAGTTGGGGTAAGGGGTAAAAAGAGGGGTTGGGAGGTCACATGGTGGTGTTCGGGAGCTGGGGAAGAAAAAGAAGGAAAAGCATGGAAGCAATATTGAAAACATGATCATAAGGGGAGGACATGAGTGAGGGAGAGATAGTGAGAACAGGATTACAGAGCATGTGTGTGTTCGTGGCAGAAGTTACATCTGTTCCCAGTTACCCCTCACCTACAACCCCCTTTTCTTTCCTCCCCTGCTTGTAAATGGTAGCATTCTGCCAGCCATGTGGGCCTGAGAGGGGCAGGGGTTTTCGCTGCTTGGCGGGAGATGAGGCAAGAGGCATTCGATTAACAGTCGAATCTTGATCTCTCGCAACCTCCAGCTGTGTAGCCAGCTCCTTGACGGGGTGAGAGTTCAAAGTCATTACAAATCCTTGTCATTGCATTCAAAGTGGAGACGAGTTCAGATTTGAACTTCTGCTCAGGAGGTTTTAATGAGTTTCAATAAAGTCAGCTCGACTCATTGTGCCCTTGTGACTGCCAAACAACTAAACAATAGCAGTTTGTTGATAGTATGAATAGGAGAGGATACAGTTGTGTTAACATTATGAATGTTACCATCATCCGTTTTAGTGCGTACATGATGGGTTAAAGGAGCAGTGTGTAGCATTTAGAGGGATCTATTGGCAGAAATGGAATATAATGTTAATAAGTATGTTTTCTTTAGTGTTTAACCACCTGAAAATAAAAAATCACTGTGTTTGCGTTAGCTTAGAATGAGCCATTTTATATATACACACAGAGCGGGTCCTCTTTATGGAGTCCACCATGTTTCTACAGTAGCCCAGAATGGTCAAACCATATACTGTCTGTAGATGAGACCATTTACATTTTTGTATCGGCCACCATATTTTTCCAAACACGTTTGGCACACGGGAGACGTTTCCGTTGATTGCCATCTGCAATCTCGCTGCTAGATGTCACCAAATCCGACACACTGCACCTTTAAGTGATAATTATTACAATCTAAGTGATAATTATTACAATCTGGGTCTTCTTTACGTTAATTGCTGAGATCTCGGAACACAGATAACATTGTAATAATAATAACAGTGAGCAGCAAACATGAAACCGATTTGCTCACTAGTGTTAGAGCTGGAGTGTCCTAGAGCATCCTTCTAACAGTGGTTCAGAAAAATTAGCAAAACTGTTTAGTCCATCTTACTTATCATGTTTTATGACTTTGTCAGACTTTGTCCTGGGTTCCCAGATTTTAGAAATTACTTTGTTAGAAAAACATTGTCTACTAGTATTACTACTACTGATGGTATTTTTTCTGCCATACTATCAACTAATGGCAAACATGCATTCATGGGGAAGAAATTCACTCAGTCTGCCCCTCTTAAAGTTTGAAACAGGCCTTTTGTTACGTAATTCCTGCTCTGGTAGTAGTCCATCTGGGAGTACTATATTGGCACATGCAAACATGTGAGAGTGTGTCAGTGTGTGGGCGAGAGCAAGATGGAAAGAGTCAAGTGAGTGAGAGTGTATGTGTGTGCAAGGGAGCGTATCGGCCTTATTCGCTCTCAATGCAATCGATTAAATCAAATTTCAGAATTAAATCTATTAATTTCTATTTTTTCCCACCTGACAATTGGAATAGAAGGATAGCGCACCAAAGCCGTCCTTGTTGCAAATATGCAAGCGTTCCAGTACGAGCGTAATTGTGTGTGTGTGTGTGTGTGTGTGTGTGTGTGTGTGTGTGTGTGTGTGTGTGTGTGTGTGTGTGTGTATGTGTGTGCAGGGGCAGCGGCAGGCTGGTGAGTGGGCTGCTCACTGCCTTCCATTCTCTCTGCAATCAGAGACACTTCCACGCCGTTTGCTACCAGAGCCATTCACAACCACCGCTAAAGAGTCCTAGAAACAGGATGTAGGCCGAGCCGGAGCTGCTATCGCTTGGCCACGGGACACCGACTCGGTTCCAGCATTATTTAAAACTGCCAGATCGAGCCGTGCAGTCATTTGATCACACGGTTAATTTACATTTTTCCTGCGATGGAATGAAACACCGGAAGCCCTTCATGTCTGTCCTCTCTTCTCTTTTCAACTCTACCAACGACATCAGGTTGGAGAACGGGGGGGAAATACCAGTAAAAGCCTTCTAGATCAAAGACAGAGGGTGTGTTATGTCACCATCATTTAACCTCTTACTGGTACGCTTTCATGCCAGACGAACCAACCACAACGAGTATAAACCCTACATGATTGTGGGTCAGTCTCCCACAGTATGTGCGCTATTAGAAACAAATGCAAAAAAAATGACTTATCGGACTGAAGATCATCACCCGAGGGTGTGTTCTACCTCAAAAGAACATAATGGGAAGGCATGGTGTTGTTTACGTAACTACAGTGAGGAGCAATGTCTTTTAGCGGCCTGTCGTAAACTAAAAGTTTCAGGTCCTGAGGCGAAGAAGCTAATGCCGGCACCAACTCAGAGCAGTAAAACAAAGACAGGCCGCCTGGAGGGAAACACTCTGCTGGATGATTTCTGTCTACAGCTGTGTCCAGCCTTTGAATTGCTTATGTGTCCAGATGTTTCTGGCTATTAAGTCAGCGCATGTGTGTGGGCCACAGTGGGGCGACACACATGATCTCCCCTTACGCCACGGTCGCCACCTAGTGGCCAGAGATGTAACGGCAGGAGGAGAGACGTCAGTAAAATAACCTCTTCTAATGAGTGGAAATGGGTACATTTACTCAAGCACTGTACTTAAGTACACACTTGATACACTTCCACTGTATGTTAATTTAAACTTCACAACATTTAAAAGAGAAATCCTCACAGCTATAGTTACTAGTTTCTTGACTGTCAACACATGAATGCGTTAATAAGATAAGATAAGATAAGTTAAGATAAGCCTTGATCTCCAGAGGGGACATATGGGTGTTGCAGCAGCACAAGGAAGGAAGGAAGTAAAGATTAATGGAAAATATAAATATAAAAATAAAACAAAATATTGATATATTAAATAAAAACGCAGAAAGAAAAAATATGTAAAAATAAATGGCCGCATTTAGAGTACTTATTTTATTTAAAAGTACATTAATAATACTTAGTAATACTGTGCTTTTTCTAAGCAAGATTATTTAGATTTGAGTAAGATTTTGAGTGCAAGACTTTTACTTCTAATGTAAGAGTATTTTAACATTGTGTTATTGCTACTTTAAGTTAATGGTTGAACTGCTTCTTTCACAACTGGACAGTGTATTCTGGGGGTAGATCAAATGATGGAGAGACCTCACAGAAACAGAAAAAAACATCAGAAACATTTGTCAGCCATTAAAGTGGTATTTTACTCATGAAATTCAGTTTACTTGTTCCTCAGCCTGTGAAAACAGTTATTTAATGTCTTTTGTGGCTTTGGAGGGAACTGTCCAAAGTGTCCCTGATCGCGGGTTATCTTGGATTTGGGTTGATACTTTCTGATGCATTTTCACAGAAAGGTTACATTACAAACTGGAGCTGTGGAGTTTGAAAGACATTGGTATTAAATAGGCAATAAGTGTCTTACTAAAAATGTAACACCCAGAGTGTGTGGAGCAATTCTGGTTGCTAAAAGTCAGGATATCTCCTCTTCTACTGCTTCAATTTTAACCATTTAGAGCTCACTCTGAGAACAAAATACATATACAATATGTATACAATACAATATAGAGAACTTTACAAAAACAGTTCAAGTGAGGGGGGGGATTGTAGGAAGTGAGAGGCTTTAGCAGAGCGGGCTTCAGTGGGGAATGAGTGGCCCAGCAGCTCTACACGGCAGATATATATCCAAAAGTGCTGAGCTGACAGAGAGGTGACAGGCAAGGCTTAGCTGACCCAGCAGTGCTGCACTCTCTCCCCCTCACTTTGTCTGACTGCAAACTCATCAGCATAGCCTTCAATACAGAATGCGTCGTCCATGACGGTCCATCAAACCTCAAAACTGGAGTAGGTGCCGTTCCAAAATCTGCCGTCACAAAGGAAGGAGTTTGTTTTTACCCTGAGGTTGTCGAGCTGAACGTGAATCCCCCCCCCCCTTTGCTCCGACCGAAAGTAGCCCCGTCAGTTGCATAACTGCCACCGGTGGGGTTGGTCAGCGTGGCTGAGCTGCTGAGCCCTCCTGTGATCGCGGCACTCTCTTTACCACGGTTCCCTGTCCAGAAAAAACAAAGCCATATGAGCTGATAACAGCCAAGGAAATGAGCTCCATAGAGAATGACACAGAAGCCCAGGCCTGTTTCACATCCAGTCAATTATACTAAGGGAGAAATGGACTTGATGCCTGTTGTCGTGATAGGCCGCTCTTCATGTGGCCGTGTGGCTTTGATGGTTCATAGGAGACTCGTGTCCTCTCTTATTACGTTGCAATGAAACACATCCACTAAACTACCCAATAAAATGCGACTCAGACAGAGTCACGTTGTGGAAGCTGGATCAAGATGTGAGCATGTTTTGATAACCCAGTAGTAGCAGGCTGTATTTTGACTGTGGAGCTTGTGAGGAATTTAAGTTTAGAAGTATATTAGTATGATTAAAAGTACACCTAAAGAAAGTATAAAATATCACATGTCACAAAATATTCACTTATGGAATGTATAATAGGTTTACAGTATATTCACTTGTAGAGGATAGTATAAGTGTAGCATATATTACTTACAAAAGTTTTAAACAACACAATCTTAATAAATTGAATGTATTAGACTAGAAGTATAGTAACTGAATGTTTAGAGTAGAGAGGGCAAGGAGAGGAAAAGCGAGGGATTTCAGAGTTTTTCATTACCATATATGGAGATGAGATGAGTCGGAGTGGAATCAGCGCCATTGGAGACAGGACCGTGGTCAAGCGAGGGGGTCGGATGGACAGAGCTTTTACGAGGAGGTGGACAAGGCGGACCAGCGGACATTATCAGGATCACCAATAGAGAGCATTGTCTGAGGACAGGAGGAGACAATTGAATTTCAGCCAGTCACTGAAGCTGATACTAGATTTTGAAAGTAAACTACTGACTTTCGGGTATAAAATCATTGTTCGGAGTGAAGTTATTTAGTTCTTGGCGATCCTCTTTTACAGAAAACTGGCATTGGTCGGCCTGTTGGGGGGGGGGGGGGGCTGTTTGAACTCGGCTTCGCGAATCCTTACTATTGATAGTGTAATTCAGTTTGTAACTGTCTTTTAGCTTCTGTGAATTATTAAATTCTTTTTTATTGTAAACTGGATCCAGCTGACTTGTTGGCGTGACTTCATTGCTCAAACAACATCAGAGCGAGAGGTCCGCGGCCTCCTGCGAGGAGAGGTTTACCTTTTATAAGCTGAAAAAATTGAGATTGAAAAAAGTGCCGTGACTGACATTTAAGACGAGATTATGTTGCAAATTGAGCACTTAGGCTTTGAGTGTGAAGTTATATATACATATGTAATTATTTGCAACCCATCATCATCAGCCAAATGCGAGTCTTCCACTTCTGCCTCCAGAACAGCATGTGAGTCAGTCACAGTCTCCAACAGTTGCTGTCTAACATACATCTGACCACTTCAGAAAAATTCAGCTATAAACTTTCACTTTTGGACCAATTTCATTTCTCGCTTTTTTCTGATTCCTGGCCAAACTGCACAAAGATTTAGCATTACAATTTGCATGTCGAGCTGGAGTAGATGAAAAGAGAGAAAAAGGAAGTGGATCTCCGGATGTTTGCAGTGGCTGAAACTTGGAGTTAGAGAGCTATCTGGACATCGAGAGGGCTCAAACTCAAAAACTACAGAGTGACTTGAGCAAGATGGAGGAAGCCCTCCGAAATCAGGAGGGCTTCCTGAGGAGGCCAAGAGCATGCTGGAAAGATCAGTCGTCCCATCAAAGCCCAGCTGGAGGAACAGAGAACTGAGAACAGCAAGCTCGCTGCAGCCCTGAAAAAGGCAGATGATCTGTTGGAGTGCCTCCGCTTTTAGTGGGAGAAGGCCACCATCAGAGAATTCCAGAACCTCCTGCTTGCCTCGACTGGACAAGTAGAAAGTCTATAATAGAAAGGTCATGGCTGCTCTAACGGAGGCTGAGCTGGAGCTGAAGATCAGACATCTCCAGTGGCAGGAGGACAAGTCGTTCAGGCCACAGAAAGCCTCAAACAGACTCTGCAGGAAAAGGTGCAGGATTGGTAGAAGACCGAGAGCTCCATGAGGTCCCAGATGGAAGATCTCCGGGGCCAGGTCGACAAAAAGCAGAAGAAGAAAAAAAAAGTGATACAGAAAGCTCTTCTAATGCCGGGCTCCAGTATTCCAAGCAGAGGAGAAGATGCTGACACACAATCACGTGCATTTATTCCTGTGAGGATTAATGAGTCTTAACCCCTAAACAGCACTTTGAAACGGGCTGTTTGAGGGTAAAGACTTGATTTTACACTAAAGTGAAGTGATTTCACTTTTCTGGTGTAGAACTGAAACTGGTCCTCACCAGGATATAATAAATAATGCTCACATGCACACGCCCAGCTGTCCGAGGAGAGGGGCTCTCTCTTTGAATTGCCTATCCTGAGGTTTCTTCCAATGTCCATAAGGTTGTTCTAAGCTTCATGGGGAGTTTTTCCTCATAGAGAACTCGGGCTGGGCACCTGCTGCTGATCTGGGTCTTTGTGGCCCACTGAAACACCTTCAGCTACACAGATAATCTCAAAATCTCTAAAATTATGTCATGATTGTTGAAAAATTGACTAAGAGTCGAAGGTGACTAAAGAACTTAAGGCAAGATGGTTTATTTGGTGTCACAGCCTCTTTCAAACACATCAGCAATTCAAGGTTTTATGGCATTGGGTTTTCTCATTTGAATATTTGAAAACACAATGAACAGAAACAAATTAATTACAGTGAAATATAATAGTCTAAATGATGACTTGAACCCCTGGGGCCTGCAGGCTTCTTTGGTAATCCATGCATGCAGGCGATAATAGAGCATGACACATTTTAATAAATTTAAATAATTAAAAAACATGATTATATTACTTTTGTTTCATGCAGTATATACATGTTTCTTAGTGAGAGCCAAATGGTGGTCCATGCTCTTATTCAAGCGGTAAAAAAAGATTAAGGGGCATGCCTGCGGAGAAATAAAAGTAGTAAAAGGAGAGAGAAAGAAAGCCAGATGAGAATGAGAAAGAGTTGGAGGCTGAGACTAAAGAGAATAAACTCAAGAGAGAAATATAAACAATGTCGAGGGTTTTGCTTCCTTTACACATTTTAGAACCTACAAAAATATGCATTAAATAAATGTCTTGGGGGTGCATCAGCTTGAGGTTTTGGGGGTTTTGTTTTTCAGTGGGTCGCGGACCCACTGAAAAACCTGGAAAGGTCTTGTGCTTTTATTTTGAAGGGGATTTTTTATGCAGCGGAGTTATTCACACTCCTTAACAGTATTTGGCGTGAATGCCTTGTAATGCTAATAGACACCCATTTCACAGTATAGAAGAACACCCACAAAGTTTGTTTTCATATGCTAATTGAGCGATACACAAGTACGACACCGACTACATGAGATATAGATTTTCTTACATTGAGGACAAAAAAGGACAAAAACCTGTGTGTTTTGTGCAGCGAGGTTCTGGCACAAGAAAGCATGAAGCCGTCAAAACTGAAGTGGCATTTGTCGGATCAATCCGCAGCGGATAAACTGAAAACTATACCTCTGTCAAATGACACTATAAGTAGGTGAATTGAAGACATGTCGGATGACATCAAACATCAAACAACATCTCGAATTAAGGCAAGCAGTCATTTTGCATTACAAATGGACGAATCTACAGACATAATAAACAAAGCAGTTTTACTCGTTTACGTGAAACATGTGGGACGAGGACTGACGGGAACAATTTCTCTGCACAAGAGAGCTCCCTACTACTACGACTGCAGAGGACATTTTCAGCTCAGATTCAAACTGCTCCATCTTTTCATTAAATACATTTGAGAAGTTGAAAATTTGGGTCGCGGCTTGTCATTAAGGGGTGATGGTGGGTCCCGCAGCCAGACCAGTTGAGAACTACTGCCCTAACGCACCACCACCTTGTCCCTTCTCCTCCTGTTTACACCCTCCAGTGTCAACACCGCCCGAGCGCCATGGCAACACACACCACTACGAGGAAATCGGGCCCCGGATTCCAACAGGTTTTTACAACTGGTTATAGAGAAGGAGGTTCAGAAGACATTTGAAGTTGTGTCCAACAGTGAGAGAGAAATATGCCTTTGATGTGGGGAGCCAGACAGTGTTTTATGTTACTGCAGGTGTTTAAAAAAAAAAAAAGGTCTATTCAGAGGAAAAGATCCAGTTTTACAACCCTAGTGTGAAGTAGGTCGTACTACCTACACAGTGACTAATACACCTTCATTGGGTTAAGGTTTTTTAGGTTTTACACCTCTGATTTAGACTTTCAAAAAAGATATATGACCATGAAAAAGAAACATGTATGTAACCTCAAGCAATAAGCCCATGCCTCAACTCACAGAATCTGTTGGGTATCAACATCTGGTTGGTTAGTTACGATGCCAAATTCAAATTTGGATGTATTACATAGGACATATGATGAATTCATGGAACCAAGAACACCCAAATGCTGGTTTAGCATCAACCGCAGCTGCTGCAACTGTTCATCAGTTCATGTGACTGGTTGCATGCTGTGTATCTGTTTGTTTTTCTAATTTCATAGAATACAGTTTGTATAACTCTGTTTATCAGTATTTGTTTTGGAGAATTTGCACCTGGTTTCGGCTTACATTCATTTCATTGGGACTCACAAGAACCTTCATCCAGTGGGGAGTCTGCAACAACAGAAGGAACATGAAAATGTGAGGTTATCCGTTCCCTAACTGTGGGTGTCATGTCTTCCCAAGAGGCCATAGGGCGATGACCCAAAAGTCAATCTAAAGCCATGTAAAGTGAACATTTAGCCAGGTTGCTGCCACTTGTCATGTTGTATTTTTCGTTTATTTTGTGGTACACTTGCTTCCAACACCACCTAAAAGAAGCAGACTCTCTCTAAGACAAATTTCGCTTGGCATATCAGGTTTCTTAACTAATTTAAGTGTTAAATGAGTGCAATAAACAATGCCAACAATGCACAGCAAAGAAAGGGATTTATTCAAATGCTGTTTCTCTTTCCCATCTCAGCTTCTAAAAAAAATCAACGATTTTTAGGACGGAGGACTGCGGCATCTCTTTAGAGGTAGATCAAAGTCGCCCTGTCTGTCTCTTCTCATTCCTGATGAGTGTAAGAGACCAGAGGCCAGACGATGCCGTGGCACTTTAGAGCAGCGCGCACACACACACACAAATCTCATCATACTGTCATGCAGGCATACACACACATGCCTGCCCGTACAGACAGACGCGCACACACAGACATGGGTGCTGGCTTTGAGATCAAACAAAGGTGGGTAACATCAATCCATCCTACCTGTCTGTGAAATCTCTGTACAGAGAGCGTGCCAGCTACAGCGCCACACCCCTCCAACCCGTCTCCCCTGAGAAACACAACTGTGAAAAACGGTTGAGTAGGTGCATTGTTCCATGTAAACCAGCATCTTATTGTGAATAAAAGGAAAACAGCAACGAAATGCAAGATAATGTTCCTAGTACATTTTAACAGAGACAATAATGGCTGCACATTCACTCCCATATATGCAGCAATTCTACATATATCCGGTAAAAGTACACAAAATATAAGCCTGTCACACGAGACATCTACTCACAGGAAAAAAAGAACAACTTTTCATTCCCAGCACAACGAACCAACGGGGCCACATAACATGCTAAATAATTAAAAATGTTTGGATTGGTTTTACACTCTTATTGAACATAATAGTACCAGGTAGAATACCGTTTTTACATGAGAGAGGAAAACACTGGTGTTGTTGAATGTTTTGCTCATACATTATTTCTCTGCTGCCTCAGGCCTGCTGCCTTCAGTGCAGCTTGACCACCGTGCTGAGAAAGAAAGAAAAAGTAACGGGAGGAGGTAAATAATTCAGCTTCACATTACGTTGCCCTGTTTGTTCCTCTCAAAAGTCAATTGAAAGTCTCATAGACGGATCATCCATCCAAAAAATATGTTCAGTAAATGCAACGCTGCTTGATTCAGGAAAGTGAACCAGCCATAATCTACTTTTATACGTAGCAAGAGGATCTATAGCTACATCTCACGACGTGAACAACGTAGCGGCTTTTGCAAATTATGTGATTTTTCACAGCACTGTTCAAATTACGATGACTCTTTTATAGTTTATAGCTTAAAATCTCTCATTGCTTACAAACACTGATGATTTTATGCAGGAGAGACATCAAAAATACCCTTTAACCGCCTTAAACCCAGTTTGTAATTCATCCAAATGCAGCTTAAAACTGCACTAATCAATGTGAAAGCAGTCGTTTTAGCGACAAACCCACACAGAATCATCAACTGACACAACGCGTTTTAGCATATTTTGGGTTTCTGGCCTGCTATGTCACAGTTTTGGTTCACTCTCACTGCTCTCATCAACCCCATTTCATGTGTTTTCAGCTCAGTATGCTACTTAGCGAGCACCAAATGACACAAGGACAGAGTTAGCAAAGAAAGCTAAAGCTAGCGGGTGAACATAGGGGAGAATTTAGCAACTAGAAGCCAGATGTTACCCTCTAAATATAGTGGAGACCAAAACAGAGCTAAAGGGAGGGTGGATGTTAGACCTAAACTGTATGGCCTGAAATGGAATTGAAACTGAATGCTTTTGTTGCTACATGTCGGTTCTTACTCATTTTTACTCACAACTCGTCTAATTCAATGCATGGTCAGTGGCCCTAAGCCTCAAACTGTGATGCTCTAGGTACCCCTCTGGCGTCATCCTTGGAAGTGTCAGGGATGTTCTGTCAATATACGCTTGTTACATGCATAGGACTTACAACTGATGAGACAAAATAAGTCAACCTCACATAGCTTCACATAGGACATGAACAGTGGTCTCTTGAGTTGTTTGTACTGCGTTGATTTCACATGCCTATTTTTTATTTCATATTGTTGGCACGTTGTAGATGCCTATAGAGCCACTCACAATGCCGTCACTCAAATAGAATGACTGGACATATATTCTGGCTTTTTAACGAAGGCGATATTTGAACAAAGGTGAAAACTAGAAAATGGTTTGTCTACAGATAAAGAGGCTTGAATACACACTTGCGTGGACACAGACTTGTATTTCAATTCATCTGCAGATATAAAAGTGCATAATGTGTTCTTATTTGTACCCCAGATCAGTGAAATCCAGCATTTGGGTTCATCAATGTTGCAGGGGTCACACAGACTGCAAGTCACTGCGTTATATCTCTATTCGCACACAACACAAATTCCCAATATCCCCTTCCTTAACCTCAGGCTACACATGCAGCCCCCAGATGTTCTCAATGCAATGCTTTTATTTCCCGCCAAAGTCTGCGTTTTCTAAAGCTTCTTGGAGCAGGACCGCTGGTTTCGTGTTCACTCACCGACACTCCCTGCGTTTCCTTCGTGATAAAAATTCCCGAACGACACCTTGAGAATCTCTGTTTGACCTGCACTCGGGTCTGCTTGGCAGAGTTTCCAATTTGTCTAGCTTAATCGTTGGCGGTTGAGCGTCAAGCTGGCTGAAAGGAATCATTGAGGGCAGCAAGTTTAAGGAGTGCCTGACATCAGAGGCGGTGCAGGCCACTGACAGCTGAACAAAAGCACATGGTGCCACATCTGGCTTCTAGTTTAGCATGCAGTTTCCCTCAGCGTACCTCAGCACTGTGATTATCTCAGTCCCACTGCCTTTTAATGGAACAAAGAGAATTGTTGTCTAAGGATAGGCTTGGGAAATAGCAGCCCTGAAATTTCACCGCTGATGAAGGAGGATGAGAGTCACAACTTTGAGTCAGGCAGTAGAGGGCAGGGTGTCCTGGCCTGCTAGAAAAAGCATCTCTGAATGGAGGAGATTATTGTGCTATCAGCTCACTGTCATTTCATGCTCTGCATGCTCCTGGGTTTCCTCAGTAACCCTGTCAGTGTCCTCACAGTCACCCCACTACAGCTGGACCATGTGCTCCTTAGCTGAGATTTACTGGCAGAAGAAAACCACCACAAAGTCAAGAGGAAAGAGCAGGGTGCCCCTTCCAACCGCAGAGTGTTCGCGCACATGCTGCTCTGTGTGTGTAAACACACGCAATGTGACACACAAACATCATCCACTCTGTGCACGTTTTATGGGATTCACCACGCCGCACGGAAAGGGAGGCCAGCATGTGGGATAAACAATACTCGAACAACAGCAGGCCAGCCCAGTGGTTAGAAGAGCCATCTTAGAAAGGTCACAAGTTCAAGATACTGAAAGTTTTTAAGCAAGATTGTCTGGACGCTACCTGCCCGCTCATTGAGCATCTCCGAGCTAAAGATTTTGTTGTCATTTTGGAACTGCTGAAAACATTTTGCGTTGCTAAGTGAAATGTAAATTCTTCTGGCACAAGGCCAAGTAACATGTTTGTGGGAAAGAAGTTTTTCTTTTTATCCACCATGTTGACATATAATCATTCTATTCTACACAGCCCGTTCATATATAACCTGTTTTCACTTTTTAAAGTATAAATTGTGGTATATTTCAACCTGGGTGTCATT
Organism: Cebidichthys violaceus; assembly: GCF_023349555.1. Lineage (NCBI taxonomy): Eukaryota > Metazoa > Chordata > Actinopteri > Perciformes > Stichaeidae > Cebidichthys > Cebidichthys violaceus. The sequence continues at coordinate 1,989,498 of NW_027176384.1, forward strand.
TTTAAAATAATTCTTTAACTTTTGATTCCTAACTTAATTTAAAATGCTAACAAGTAAAATAAAAAATAAACCTGTCTCTGAAAAGTGAACTGGTCATTCAGAGTGAATCACTAGATGATACAGAACACCGTATCGCAACCCCACTCTGTGGTTTAGGCTGATAAGTCGGGTGGAGTATATTATCTTAACTCCAGCTTGAATCACCAAACCGCTGCCGCTGCACTGCTTGGTGTGTGTAGCAAATGAGAAAAAAAAGGACTTTCAAGTGAAGGAAAAGCCGGGTGAATGTGTCGTGATTACTCACAGTATACCCAGTCACTCAGCATCAGCCTGCTTTGCAATATGATCACAAACTTTCCTGGTTGAGCCGCTTCTATCACTGATGTGGTGAAAGTGGAGAGTCTGTATCATTTCCAAGCCATGAAGCATCATATCAAACATCTCTCCTCTGTCAGTGCTCTAAAAAAATGATAAATGCACCTAGATGGGTGTTGTAGCGTCAGTAGCAGGTACACTGACTCATGTATTAGTCATGCTGACTCATGCTTGTTTTCTTCACTATTTGGGCGCTCATCTTTTCTCATAAAGACAACCCCTTTCTCCCTTGAGCTACTGATGATACATGTATTTCTGAGTGGTTATCGGGGCTTTGGCAATGCTGCTCTGTCTCTTGTTACATTGTTGCTTTAATTGTGTTGATATATTTACATTTTAAAGAAATTGTTTGGGGGTTTTTTTTGGGGAGGGGGGGCATTTTGTTATTTGCTATCTTTCTGAGAGATAAGAAGATTGATACAACTTTAATATCTGAGTGCTAAATGTGAAAGTGGCAGACTGTTAGCTTAGCATAGCAAAGAGACTGGAAACGGGCAAACCGCTAGCTTGGCTCCGTCCAAGGGTTAATCCTTTACAAAAAACACCAGAAAACAGTGTGTTAATGAGTGAGCCTTAGAGGTGTTGGTAGGTGAATTCTGTTAATTTTTGGACGGACCCAGGCTAGCTGTTACCTCATGCATGAAATGAGAGCGGCTCGCAGAGAGAGATCAAATAAATGTATTTCTTTTCTCAAAATGTCTGAAGCGATAAAGACTTTTTAAACTTCTTCTGTCTTGGTTAAGTCATTTTGGACGGGTTTCTAGTGTATGGTTTCACTAATATGTTGCTAAACACACTTTTTTACATATCTTGACAGAATGAATTATATTCCCACAAAAAAATGGAGATTGTGGGGGTAGGTGAGTGAATCTTTGATTTATTGGGGCCTCCATTATGTCAAGATTATTATCAATCCTGGATTTTCCATCTGCGCCAGCAGTAAATAATACTGTCTATCCGATTAAAACCCTTCCATAGTGGAGTTAACATCCAGAGGTGAAAAGTGGAGGGGTGGGAGTCTCTGCTCCCTCACCACCAGCTCAGACAGGTCTCAACTGGCTGGCTGCTCCTCCACCTTGGCAAGCCTCTTCACATCCAAACAGCTGACATCATCCCGCAGGAAGCCGGGAAGCCTTATTGCAAGGTGAGACCTGGGTTAGAAAAATATGCTTTGATCCAAACGGGGCCACAGGAAGGTCTTTCCAAAAAAGCTTCCTAACATCTGAGTGGTGGAGGTGCTGCAGACTTTCAAGTCAGTGATAGAATGGCTTTTGTGAGGTCCAGGCCACGTGGGAAAAATGTAGATTAAACATGTGGAAATAATCCAAGACTGAGGATATTAAACATGTAGGTATAGAGATATCCAAAATACAATTATGATTCACTACCTTGAAACACACTCAGACATGACCATGCATCAAAATGGCTATGAGACACGAGGACGATGAGTAAACAGTGAGACACACCATTTAGTCCTTTCTACATCGATTTAAGGCGCTCATCTTTGTAAGCATCGTTAGCATCTATAACACAACACTGCCACCATGTGGTCATCTTTGATCACTGCAACACAACCTAACATCCACCTGCTAATTTAATCCATTGCACTACACAAAGGACACAAATTGTACAGAAAATATACACACGGTCTTGTTGACATGAGGTTATCTTGAATTCTATTCAATTCAGCTTTATTGAATCTTTGATTTTAAAACCATACAACAAATAAAGAGAAGTGGTAGTTTGAGCACACCAGAGAAAAGCAACAACGACCAGCGTACTGAGAGCATAAAATGTCTCTTTTTTCCTTTTTTGTCCTTTAATCCATTCATCCACTGCTGGAGAAAAACTTGCATGGCCAGCGTTTGTTGGTTCTAAGTGCATCTGGTACATTAAGTGCATGTAGTAGACGTTTTTAAAAAATGGGCGGCGTCAGATGTGCAGAGATGTCCGACCGTTCTTCCTGCTCCATCTTCGGTTTTTAAATCAAAGCTCCTCGTTTGGACTTGTGGTCGTCTCGGACACTTCCGACTCTTCTTTTTCTGATGAGAATTGAAGCATGAATAAATAATAATACATATTCTATTCTAAAATAGTCTAATATATTCCCCTTTAATATTGATAATATTATTGTGAAGGTGAACAGGAATGGATCAAAGAAAAGTGTAATTAACTGAATTGTGACAATACGTATATATTCTTTAAATGATACAGCTTACTTTAAATTAGTTTTATCGGCTGTAGCATCACTAAACTTTGTAGTGGACACCTCTACAGCTACATTAAACAACCTGCAGGGCACAGATAATAAGACACTGGTCCTTAAACCATCACTGACCCTCACCTGGCTGTAGCATTTGGACACACTCTCCCTCTTGTTTCTCATAACCACTCAAGCAGATGCACACATGGCTGCCTTTAGTGTTGACACACTGCTCGTGTTCCTTAATGCATACCGGCTCTGGCTGGGAACACTCGTCAATATCTGGAAAACACACAACACAAAGCTGACACACCGACCTGACTGAAACAAAGTTTTCTCTTCTGATGATGTCTGTGGAAATGTCCTCAGTTTATATATACAGTTGAAACCAGAAGTTTACATACACTGTGCAAAAAAGACGCATAACACTTTTTTTCTCACCGTCTGAAGCTAAATCAGACTAAACCTCTCCTGTTTCAGGTCCGTTAGGATTACCAAAATTATTTAACTTTTGCTAAATGTCACAATAATGAGAAAGAGAATTTCTTAGAGAATTTTATATTACTTTCTTCAAGGTCAAAAGTTTACATACATTTCCTTAGTATTTAGTAGCATTGCCTTTGAACTGCATGACTTGGGTCAAACGTTTTGGGTATCCTTCCACAAGCTTCTTACAGTACTCTGCTGGAATTCTGGCCCATTCCTCCTGACAGAACTGGTGTAACTGAGTCATGTTTGTTGGCCGCCTCGCTCGCACACGCCTTTTCAGATCTGCCCACAAATTTTCGATGGGATTCAGGTCAGGGCTTTGTGATGGCCACTCCAAGACATTGACTTTGTTGTCCTCAAGCCACTTTTTAACTATTTTGGCAGTATGCTTAGGGTCATTGTCCATTTGGAAGACCCATTTGCGCCCAAGTTTTAGCTTCCTGGCTGATGTCCTGAGATGTTGCCTTAATATTTCCAGGTAATGTTCTTTCTTCATGCCGTCTATTTTATGAAGAGCTCCAGTTCCTGCTGCAGCAAAACAGCCCCACAACATGATGCTGCCACCTCCATGCTTCACAGTTGGGATGGTGTTTTCAGGTCTACAAGCTTCACCCTTTTTCCTCCAAATGTAACGGTGGTCATTATGGCCAAACAGCTCCACTTTAGTTTCATCAGACCACAGGACATGTCTCCAGAAGTTAAGGTTTTTGTCTTGGTGTCTTTTTGCAAACTGTAATCTGGCTTTTTTATGTTTCTTTAGGAGTAATGGCTTCCTTCTTGCTGAGTAGCCTTTCAGCCCATGTCGGTGCAGGACTTGTTTTACTGTAGATAATGACACTTTCTTAACAGCTTCAGCCATCATCTTCACAAGATCTTTAGCTTTTGTTCTGGGGTTGATTTGCACATGTCGGACCAAAACACGTTCATCTCTGGGACACAGAGCCCGTCTCCTTCCTGAGCGGTGTGATGGCTGGACATTCCCATGATGTTTATACTTGCGTATAATTGTTTGCACAGATGAACGTGGCACCTTCAAGCATCTGGAAATTGCACCCAAGGATGAACCAGACTTGTGGAGCTCCACGATTCTCTCCCTGATTTCTTGGCTGATTTCTTTTGACTTTCCCATGATTTCAAACAAGGAGGCAGAGTGTTTGAGGTGTGGCCTTAAAATACATCCCCAGGTGTGCCTTCAATTAACTCGCATGTTGTCAGTTAACCTATCAGGAGCTTCAAAAGCCATGACATCATCATCTGGGCTTGCCCACGTTGTTTAACGACATAGTACTTTTGGTGTATGTAAACTTTTGACCTCAAAGAAAGTAATATAAAATTCTCTTTCTCATTATTGTGACATTTAGCAAAAGTTAAATAATTTTGGTAATCCTAACGGACCTGAAACAAGAGAGGTTTAGTCTGATTTAACTTCAGACAGTGAGAAAAAAAGTGTTATGTGTCTTTTTGCACAGTGTATGTAAACTTCTGGTTTCAACTGTATATATATTATTAAGGAATGTTGTAACAGTATAGCAATTCATAGTTTGTCTGTTTTATGAAATACTCCTCACGCATTCTTCTAGAATTGACATACAGCCAAGGGGAGTGAAACCCTTCAAATAGTGAATTATTTACATTATACCTGTGCAGGTGCCCTCTGTGTCTTGGTACCCGCCGGCACAAGCCCGGCACTTATCAGGACCGGCCGCAGTGCAACCGGAGCACACTTTGTCACAAGCTGCGAAGGACAAAAGTGATTTTATATATGATGGCGGAAACACACATTACACTAGCTACACTTCATCATGCAGTCGCTATTGTTGCGACCGAGTCTTACGGACAAAACGGAGAATGTTAATTACCCGTGCAGGAGTAAGAGCCTTCCGTGTTGAGGCAGTATTGATCTTCTTCACACGGTGAAGGATCTGTGGAGCACTCGTTTACATCTGGAACACACGACATGTACTGCAGTGAGGTAGACAGTGGTGTACACAGACCATACTTTTTTTATCTTGTATACCAGATGGAGACTTTTTACTGGTCCTCATACCAACACAAGCTTCCTGGTTGTCGTCCTCCCAGCCGTCTTTGCACTCATCGCAGTCCTGATTGGTCGCTCCAGTGCAGGTTTTACAGGAAGAGTGGCATTCTGTACGAGAACAGATTTCACTACTCACTCTTTTTTTTCATGTGTAAATGAGGGCAAGTGAAAGCATCAAAAGAAAAAAAGCTGCTGCTTGTTCACTCGAAGTGTACCTGTGCACAGGGAGAAGGTGTCGTTCCCCACTTCGTTGAAGTAGCCGTCGATGCAGTCGAGGCAGAACTCCCCTTTATAGCCGTGGTCACAGCTGCACTTCCCGTTGCCTCCGCGAGTCCCATCGCCATCACACTGTCCATTTCTATGACACGGTGCGTCAGAGCCACCCACACAGGCTTCGAGAAATTAAATCAAAAACACAACAAAAACTAATATTTCACCACTTTTTGCATCAGGCCCTTGTGTATATTTGTTTCAGGCATTACTTTTGAGCTAAAGTACATCTCGTCTCACCGTTGCAGTCCGGTCCAAATGTTCCCTTTGGACAGCACACTTTGATGGTGTCGACGCAGAACCATTTATGCAGATCGGGATGTTTTGTTTTCCTGTTGCAATACCGGAAGACATGAGATTCGTCACGTTTCCAACCAACTTGCCATCGTGGCTGAAACTTAACTGAAACTTTGAAAATAATTTGCATTAGCACACACACACACACACACACACACACACACACACACACACACACACACACTCTTGAACCACCAAGTCTCAAAATGGTCTTCGTGCTCCTCCAACATGCGGTTGCACTCGAAGCTGCTGCTGTCGCACAGCCCCTCCACGATCTCCATCAGACGGATCTCGCTGTAAAAGGAAGCAAAGGCACGAATGGATAGAAGTTTGGAGATGAGCATGTGCTAACCTATAAACTGTGTGATAACACAGGAAGTGTTTGTTGCACAAGTTTGTAGGCCATGCAAGAGTGCCAAATGCTGCAGTTTGTCAGCTATATAGTCAAATGCATATCGCTCATCTTCAACTTTGATAAGCTTCTTGCACCAAGTACAACAGCCAGCAGCTCTGGTGCAAAGCAAACACAGCTCTGATGACCTGGCTCCTGTGGCAGGGTGACCCGGGACGGGACAGGATGCACTGTCTCACCTTGTCTCATATTTAGACAGTTTTCTCTCCTCCCAGGCTGTGTTTCCACCTCCAAAGTTCTGCTTTGCTGTTCTGTCAAAGCCCTGAAATACAAAAAATAGTGTTGCTGTTTGTGCAGACAGAAACAGGGAAGGGTGTGGATTAAATTTAAAGATTTTAGGCTTTTGGCACCATTTAAGGTAGCAGGAAAACATTCACAACAGAGCAAGATAATGACAAGCAAACAACACAAAGGAGAGGCTTGTTCGTGTTCTCCTACCTTGTTGAAGTTGTCAGTAACTTGCTGACAGGTAGAACAGGCGCTTTTTAAATCCTTCTTGGCGTCGGTGGCTTGAAAAAGTAAAACAAGAGTTACACAGGACAATAGCCGCAGTGGCCGCAGCTGTGGACCGGTGGGCAACATCTCAGCCGATCAATTAGGACACAGTTTCATATCAGGACACACGTTTAAGCCACTCGCAAGCAAGTTTTCGACTAACGTTAAAGCGCTGCAGGGTTCGACACATTTAAATGAGCTGTTCCTAACATTAAATCTAAGTTTGCGCTGTCTATGCGAAACGCTACAAAATAGTATTTACATGCCGGTTGTGGGGGGGGGGGGGACGATGCGGCTTTAGACTTCCGCGTCTGCCTCTTGGTCGAATTGTGGCTTGCGCTGATTCGCTCAGATCGCCTGTCAAACAAATGTACGACCAATCACAAGCCGCCACGCGCGGGACAAACAGCTAATTCTCTTCTGTTAGGCTCGTTTGAGATGAGCCAGTCGGCACAATGCATGCCGGTTAGATTTGTGTCCGACTTGATGCCGACTTGCTCCGACGTCATGAACACGTGGGCAACGACAACCTCACGAGAGCGAGGCGGCCGCAGTTGCTCTCCACCGACTGCATGACCCTGATGCATGATGGGAAACGCGTGCCTGATCAAAGAGCTGATTGGCTCTAAGATTTCACGACAAGTACCACGTTTTGTAGAAAATATTATTTTTCTGTCTAATTGTAATATTGAATGCTCAATTGTTGGCTATTAGTCTCATGTTGTGCAATGAAGGTTTAATCTAAAAACATATCTTGTGTGGTTGATAATAATAATAATAATAATAAAGATTATTTAATTAGCACATCAAAACGAGAAGCAACGTGTTTCACAGGCAGACATAAAAAGAATAAAGGATAGCATACAATGCAGATACACGCCAGTTTCCACATAAATATATATATTACAAACACATGAATAAATCCGAACAAGGTCTGTAAACTCCAAGTACAGATCGGATTTAACAGGATATAACTAGTTCTGTGACTTCCTGTTTATTCTTTTATTTGTTATGTTTATTCCTTGGGGCCTGTTGTTCGAAAGTAGAATAAAGACATCCAGGATAAGTGGGAAAGCCAGGTTGGACAAAGTCTCATAAATTCATCCTGGCTTAATGGGTTGTTCGAACGCCGAGCCAGGCTGAGGAGGGGCGGCTTTGTCAAGCCAGGTCTAACTAATTTGAGTAAGTGCGCGGCCACGGCTTTCTTCAGTAGACCACAGAGATTGATCGCAGATTCACTGATGAGACGACAGGTGTGGACACTTTCCTCCAATGAACAGCGGATCTGAATGCTGATGTAAGGTGACACACCTCTCATAAAATGAAGCACCGCTGCTGTCTTGAAGTTTGGAGACGGACTGATTAAATGAGTAGTGTAATTAATTGCAAGCACCTTTGCAAGTGCAGCCATTTCTAATTACTGTAATGACTGCAATAAAATCTGATTTGAGCTGGCAAACAATATGAAGGGTGTTTATTTACAATGACGAACACACGAATAGGCCCCAATTATGAAAAAGAACTATCGTAATAGGCTAACTTTATTTTTATTTTTAATTTGATCATGTTTTGTTTTATTTATTTTTTTAAATAATAATTTAGCCTACGTGTTGTTTGTTTAAAAACGGGGCCAATGCGTAGCCTTCATCAGAACATGGAATGACTGTATAAAACACATTCATTTCTGATCAGCGCAGCCGCTGACTCCAAAGATAAGACAACAGAATCAACTAAGCTTGGCATTTAGCCTGGTCTGGAGCAGGCTAGCTGCAGAGAATAAATCACCATGGTAACTTGACCAGGATAAAGTTATCCAGCTTTCGAACAACCAACTGCAGGCTAAATTCAGCCAGGATAACCAACATATCCCGGCTTAATCCCTTATCTAGGTTTCGAACAACAGGCCCCGGCGCAGCTCCTTCCTTTGCTGCTGTCACACTTAACAATCAACACTGCTTCAGTAGAAACTGACAATTCACTCGTGCAATATAAATAGTTTCCTGTGGAAAAATGACATCTGTGCAAAATCCAATAGCAACATGTCAAGACTACACTATAATTCGAAGGATATTAAGCTATTTGTTAAAATTGAATTTGGGGGTGATGTTTGCCAGTAACACAACTGGTGTATGTATCTTTAAATTTACAAAATGGGCCACTATTACGCGTGTGAATGGAGTCGAAAGAGTTCATTTTTTAATTTATTTTTACCAGGAAGTGTGTAGTTTAAAAGCAGGGGAGGAGCTCTTACCAACGTCATGCGAAAATGAAACTTAGTGAGGAGTTGACGGGCAAGTTCTTAAAGTGTAGTTAACTTTGAGTATTAACCTCTTTTACAGGTAAGAAAGATAATATAGTTCAACTGTTTTAATTTCCTTTATGCGTTTCTCGTCACACATAAGACACACACAGTTTCAACAAATTATGCAGCCCATTGACTTGAATTGTATGAGTTGTAATTGCATTTGTGTACTACTTCTTGTCCAGATATGGCCACCGCCAGCAGTCTGCTGTCAGAGGACAAGTTCCTCTGTTCCGTCTGCCTGGATGTGTTCACTAAGCCAGTCACAACGCCATGTGGACACAACTTCTGCAGTGCATGTATCCACAAGTACTGGGACGGCAGGGACACTTGCCAGTGTCCATTATGCAAAAGGATATTTTCCCAGAGGCCTGAGCTCCAAGTCAACACTTTTGTGTCCGAGTTAGCTGCTGAGTTTAAGACGTTGGTTCAAGTCAAAGCCTCAACTCCAGACCCACAACTTCCTGGAACAGCAGACGTTCTTTGTGATATCTGCTCTGAGATGAGGGAAAATGCAGTTAAATCTTGTCTGACGTGCCTGGTGTCCTTCAGCGAAGCTCACCTCGAGCCACATCAGAGGGTCGCCGGTCTCAAATGTCACGTACTGTTAGACCCTGTGAAGAACTTTGACGACAGAATGTGTAAGACCCACGACAAGACAACAGAACTGTACTGCAGGACTGACCGGGCCTTTGTTTGTGTCTTGTGTCTCAAAACCGATCACAAGAGCCACAATGTTGTCCCACTTGAGGAAGAATACGAAGCAGCGATGGCGAAAAGAGACGAGGCGATGGCAAATATCCAAAAGATGACACAATCTCGGTACGAGAAGATAGCCGAGGTGGAAAGGTCAGTTTATGTCAGCCAGGCGGAAGCTCAGAAAGAGAAAGAAGCCAGCGTGCAGGTCTTCACCGCCTGGAGGCGGCAAGAGTCGCTGTGACTCTGCTGAAACGGAGAGTTGATGAAATTCTGGAGGAGCTTCCGGAGATCAAAATGAAAAGAATGAGAGAACATGCAGTGGACTTGACTTTTGATCCCGACACAACACATTGTTCACTTGTCATAAGTCAGGATGGGAAACAAGTGAGGCAGACGCAACACAGAATCTTCCCTACAATCCAAAGAGATTTGAAACGACTTCAGATGTTTTGGCTAAGGAGGGGTTCACAGCAGGGAAGTTTTACTATGAGGTGCAAGTGAAAGGAAACACTGAGTGGGTTGTCGGAGTGGTCAGAGAGTCTCTGGATAGAAAGGGTAGAGAACATCTGTCAGTCAAAAATGGTGCTTGGTTCATTGGGCTTGATGAAGGAATGTATATTGGATCTACATCACATAGGGTTAAATTCACACTGAAAGAAAAGCTTCAGAATTTGGGCGTCTTTGTGGACTACAACAAAGGAGAGGTTTCTTTCTTTGATGTGAATTCTAAATCATGTATCTATTCTTTCACTGGCTACCACTTTAGAGAGAAACTTTTGCCATACTTCAATTTTCAAGGCAACATGGATGGAGCCCCTCTCATCATAACCCCTGTACCTCAAACACACTGAGTTTGTTTGTTCTTCGAAGACCGCAGAATAGATATACGTTGGTCTCTATTAACAAATCTGCTTAAAGTATTACCAACACATTTCAAATGTTGTATAGGTATTTAAACTATCCTCTTTTATATCTGAAATGTTTTCTGCCCAGGCATGGATGTATAAAAGAAGTGGGACAGTGGGGTCTTTTGTCTACAGTGCACTTTTGTGTTTGTGTGTAGATGTAAACGAATGATTCTAATGTTGCACAGTCAGATCCTGTTGTATTACAATGGCTGGGGTTATTAGTGCTAGATTATAAATTATATATTGTAAAGTTACTTTAATATTTTGTTGCTCTCATGTATATTTTGATAGGATTTTCTTCTCAAAATTTCACGTCAGACATTTTTTTTGTTTCGTCATTTGAATCAAGACTACACAACGTTATATTAACGTAGAATTTTATTTTATAGTAGTTTATTGCACCAAAAACCTCCATACAGGTCTCCTAAAATAAAAGCGATTACAAGAGTATTTCATGATATACAGTGCATTGTGTGTTATTTTGGTTTCTGATTTATATTTCTCTCTTTTGAAACTTCCTGTCACTGATGATCAGCTAATGCATGGTACATGGAGTGGAAGAATGCTCCTTTTGAAATATTTACACCACAATAAGAAGCGTAGAGGCAACTCAGACATTAGTCCAGAGGGATATCTTGTTTGTTCTGTCACAAAAGTGACACACTGACTTGAATAATTATAACTGGGGAGTAACTCATTACGCTCAATATTAGCAGCTTTTTGCAGACTGGAGTCAATAGAAAGAAAAACAAAGTAAAGAAGTTCACTCAGCATCAAAGTTTACAGACACGTTATCATACTTAAAGTTCTTCACTTTGTTGTGTGTCGTCTTTAACTTTTACCTAAACTTGAGGATACTTTTAGTCTACATTTACTATGTATTTACTATTTCATTATTAATATCGACTGAAGATGTGCAGCACACACAAGACTATGGGATTCACATGATCATTTATATTATATATTTATCAAGGTCCTCTTCTCTGGAACCAGCTTCCCGTTTCAGTCCGGGGGGCAGACACACTCATCACATTTAATTTACTGCCATTTTTATTATTACTCACATTACTATTTCTATAACCGATACCATTAACGCACATTACAGACTTGTATCATGGAGTCTTTGTGCTTTCTCGCCTCGCAGGTTTCCGTGGATCGTGGTTATATCTGGACCCTGGTCTTTCCTCCTGCTGTGGTCCTGCTGACACACACTGCTACTATCATTATTAGTAGTAGTCGCATTGCTTCCTATTGCCGATACCATTACTGCTTTTGTTATTATTGTTATTCTACTATATCCACTTCTGCTGTTATTACTAGCAGTCATTTTCCCATCATTATTATTGTTACTACTCTCATATGAATAATTTCTGATATGCATTGAATGTGTTGTAACTCTGTTATGTTGTTCATTCTGTACACATGACATCTATTGCACGTCTGTCCATCCTGATAGAGGATCCCTCCTCTGTTCCTCTCTTTAAGGGGTCTTCCTTTTTTCTCCCTGTACCAATGTGAGGGTCCTGGGACAGAGGATGTCACATGTGTACAGATTGTAAAGCCCTCTGAGGCAAATTTGTGATTTTGGGCTATGCAAAATAGATTTAATTGAATTTTGGGATACAATTTACGAACACAACCTGATCTTAGTAGACTTGTTTAAGTCAGCATTTCCACTGCAGGTGATCAACACAATTCAATATAATACAATACGAATATAATAAGTATTTTGTTACATATATGGTTTTATGGAACAGAAATATGGGTAAACATGGTCCATTTATACTATTTATTACAGTGGGAATTCAAATTAAAGATCTCTCATGTATTGTAATATTATTTCCAAACGTTGCCGCTCACCAAGACTAGTTTTGGGGATGCAGAATTTGACCAATTTGACCAATGCAGAGTTATGCAGAGGGTGTTGTATAGTGCATCAGCTGGATGCTAACTGCTGTTCAACAACACAAAGAAGAAGAAGTGCTCCATTCATGAAACAGGACTTGTGTGGTGACAGTCCACCGACCCTTCAGCAGTGTTATATGTCACTAGCTGGCATTGCTAATTTAAGCACTCAGTAGCTTTTCTATCTTTTTACAACAACCAAATGAACCGAACGGCTTAAAGTGGTCCTGAGACAGAAAGTCAAATCTTCCCTGTGGGCTTGTCCAGCTCTTTAACGGTCATCTTTGGACTCTTCATTACCTCTCTGATTAATGTCCTCCTTGTCTGGTTCTTGGGTTTTGGTGTCCTCTCTTTAAGGTTTGTTTTGGTGTCATATTCTTTCCATTTTGTAATAATGGATACTGATGTTTAGCAGCTATGATTATGACCACTAGTTAGTTTCAATTAAAATGTTGCACAGTGTTTAATTGAATTCCAGAGTAGTAGAAGTTGGGGTCATTTCATTCTCCATACAGATGATGAACCATTTGATCTCAGCCACTGTATTGGAGTCAGTGTATTTATTTGATATGCCATTTAGCACCCCCTAGTGGCAATTGTGATCAGCTGCACTGAAGAGGAAGTGAGCAAAAAGTTCCGCTGTTTTGTGGCTCCCACCAGCAACATTGGTTCCGTTTCAAAGGTGTTTTCTAGTCGGACGTTATTATCAAACGGGCCAAAAACATGGCTGCCCACGAAAGTGACAATGGAGACTTTTCTTAGTTACGCAAGAAAAATAGTATTAAAAGAAAGGACTGCCATTTGAAAACATGAGTGTTATTAGACACGTGGTGTGCGCCATGTCCGGCGGCGTCGACAGCTCTGTCGCGGCGTTGTTACTAAAGAAAAGAGGTGAGGAAAACACACACACACACACACACACACACACACACACACACACACACACACACACACACACACACACACCCCTCAACTGACTTTGCTAATGTTAAAAGGTTCAGTTGAAACCGCACTCCCTGGAGAAATACAAAGCCAGACACGCAGCTATTTGTCTTTCTCTCTCTCTTTCATGTGAAGGTTACAGTGTAACAGGAGTTTTTATGAAGAACTGGGACTCACTGGATGAGAGCGGGGTGTGCACTACAGAGAAAGACTGTGAGGACGCCTACAGAGTGTGTCGGACCCTGGACATCCCCTTCCATCAGGTGTCCTATGTCAAAGAGTACTGGCATGAAGTCTTCAGGTATTTGCTGCAGCCATGCGTGCACGAATCATAAACGTGTTTTTAATTGTTCAAGTCTTTAATGTGAATGCCTCTTCTGTCTGTTGCCCCTTTCAGTAAACTATTGAAGGAATACGAGCGGGGGAGGACGCCTAACCCAGATATACTATGCAACAAGCACATCAAATTCAACCATTTCCACAAGTATGCTATCAACACTCTGGGTACGTGATCGTAATGTGTTCGTACACCGATGTAAACTCATTCCGAGCAGCTTAATGGCTGTTTAATGTTTGGTAAACAGCGGGTGGTGGTTAGAGATCAGAGGATTGAATTGGATGGATTTCAATGTCGGACACAACACGTGTGGCGTTTCATTGGCGTTGTGCTGTTGTCGACTCAGGGGCGGACGCCATGGCCACAGGCCACTACGCCAGGACGTCACAGGAAGACGAAGAGGTGTTCCAGCAGACGCACATAGCGCCGTCGTCCACTCTCTTCAGAGACCGGTTCGAGATCAGAAATCGTAAGAGTTTTGACAGGGAGTGAAATTTCACCACAGCACCAGCTTTAAGGTCAGACCCTATAAAACCCTCTCTCTGTCTCTCTTCCCAGCGGTGAGGTTGTACAAAGGAGCAGATCTCCTCAAAGATCAAACCTTCTTCCTCAGTCAGGTCTCCCAGGATGCCTTGCGACAAACCACGTTCCCGCTGGCCGGACTCACCAAAGACTTTGTCAAAAAGATTGCTGCCGAGGCCGGGTTTCACCATGTGCTGAAGAAGAAAGAGGTAGCCACACATAGGAATAAATAGAGAAAGATACATCAATAGGAATCTATGGATTCACATTGTATACCAAAAGTGAACTTTATCTTTCCAGAGTATGGGCATCTGCTTCATTGGAGAGAGAAACTTTGAAAACTTTATTTTGGAGGTAAGAATTAAACCTTTCAAGTAGTTTTTCAACATGACAAATTCACATATTTGCCTTTTTTTCTTTATTTTTCCTCTCATCTCTCATCTATCATGTATTGACAGATACATGTAAACTAATACTGTTTGTTTTTTTCTTCCTGTTTTCAGTATCTGGAACCCAAACCAGGGAACTTTGTCTCCATTGAGGACGGGGCTGTCATGGGAACACACAAAGGCATGCCCATTGTTGTTGTTTGAGGATCTCAAATTGTGAACCTCTCTGACACCATAAAGAACTGCTGTGTCACTATTGCATTATTATACAGTCAGAATGTAATGGCTCTCACATTTATCATATGTTTTCCGCTTCACCGATCCTCGTGAATATCTTTTTTAAATTTGTTGTTCCAAACTACTGACACTTAAAACATCTCATAGTGTACTTCCTGCTCCTTCTCTTGTCCTCCAGGCTGGTTCACTTTGACGCTGGGCCAGAGGGCAAGAATAGGAGGGCAGAGAGACGCCTGGTTTGTGGTGGACAAAGACACCGACACTGGCGATGTGTTTGTGGTGAGAAAGTTTGTCTCGGTTGTTAAAGGGGTTAGCGTTAGAAAACCTTTTTTTTAAGGTGGAGTCGATCGTGCAACACTGTTTGAAACTTGACCAACTTTTGCCATTTCTTTTTTTTATTCCCTTAAATTTGTCACCGATCAGGCTCCGACTACCAATCACCCGGCTCTTTTCCGTGACACGGTGCGGACAGACCGCTTCCACTGGGTAACGTTTGACCCGCCTCCTGAACTAGTCAAGACCCAGATGATGGAGTGTCATTTCCGCTTCATCCACCAGATGCCTCTCAGTGAGTTTTGTGTCCCGTACATTGATGAAACAGTATTAACTGAACAACTAAAAACTATTTTTTTTTCTATCTTTTTTTCTTGTGCTTTCCAGCTCCCTGCACAGTGACGCTGAACATGAATGGCTCTCTGTGGATCACACTCTCCCAGCCGGTCAGAGCTCTGACACCTGGACAGGTAACACACCTGTGCTCCAGAATACAGTGTGATCGCTTGGGCCTGCCAGTTCTAAACGCCAAAAGGCTTTCTCTTGTAGTAGAAGTGTGTATGTGTGCACACTTTCTCAGCCCTTCTTAACATTCCTCCCCCAGTTTGCCGTGCTGTACAAAGGAGACGAGTGTCTGGGTAGTGGGAAGATCATGCAGCTGGGGCCCAGTGAACACACACTCCAGCGGGGCAGAGAACGGATGGCAGCAGCGGCCGCGCAGCACAAGGAGCGGCCGAGCCCCGAACCAGCCTGCTGAGACGACCCGGCAGCCCCGTCGTGGTGGGGACGAGCTCTGTCTGGTGCATTAGGTAGAGCACACTGTTCACGAGGATCAACTGTGACACGGAGGCTGTTTTAGAGACCCTAGAGGGGTGATTGTTCTTTAAGTACTTTGATGTATTGATAGGACCAGGACAAAACGCCTTCTGAGGTTATCTGCTGGCTGCTCAGATAAACTATCTGCGTCAAAGCCTGTGTGTGGAGACGAGATGCAATAATTCAAATAAATATTTTTTTTTTAAAAATCAAGCTTTTCAGTTGGTTCACTTGAATATCGGACATGATGCGTTGCCATTATTTATGCTCTGCAAGTTCTCCATAGTAGTACATACTGTACATATCTGTTTGCTGTGCATTGCAGAGACCTGTAGCCTGGCATTATGGTATTTAAGGCAAAAAAATAAAAAAAAAGACTGTTTGATATTCATGTACTTGATACTTTATCTGGTATTTAAGAAGTGCTCGATGTATTTTCAATCGCTGCTATTGTGGTTATTGTTGGAAAGAAGTTGTCATAACAGATACTAAAGTCAAGCTCTCTCTTTTTAAAAAGTAGTCGCCACATAAATGTTCCAAAAGATGGATAAACAATCCACCGACCTAAACTTTTTATACAGTGAGTTTTTGTCTCCATACAGACGACGTTATGACCTGTGCTATGGAAGAACAGCTGTCTTTGTTAAAGACGCTGGCAGTCTGAGCTCTTTAGCTCCTAATGAAACCTGCACATTGGACATTTCAAGTGCCTTTTCTCTTTAAATGGCATTGTTGTAAGTTCTTCCTAAACTACGAACTGTAAATACTTGAACATTTACCAGTGACTGAATAAACCCTATACGTGATGTGTTGACTTATTTTTCATTGGCCTGCATACCTAAATATTCCCTCCAGAGTCGCTAAATACTTGAGAATATACAAGTTGTGCACTGGTTGTCCCACCGCTATTGATCCACAAGGGGGCGCTATTATACAAGATCAACCTGTAGGGTGAACCTGTTGTTATCGAGTCAGCATTGCGATCAACATACTGTATATTCCTATGAATCCTAATGACACTTATGTAAGAGTCTACTTATATAAATGTGACCTCATCATATTGTCTGTTTCCAGAAATTATAATAAAAATGTTTTGGAAAGTTCATATCTGTCATCTTAAAAATGGTTTGTGTGTGTGTGTGTGTGTGTGTGTGTGTGTGTGTGGGGGGGGGCACACATAAAGGCTCAGACCAAAAACATTAAGAAAATAAGAAAATGTAATGATGCTGATACAAGTAGTTGAACTTTTGGACTACTACAACTATTGGAGTTGTGTGACATGTCAACATCACTTTCAAAATGTTGGACATTGAAGTCTTAGTCCAGCTGATTTTCACGTTTTGTTTTATGCACCCTCAGTGCTTACAGCTCCTTCAGCATGCACACAGTACACACTCAAAACACGCATTAGGAATTTCACCCAGCTCTCACCCTATTGTAATAACAATGCACTTGCGCGCATTGGTCACCCGGTCAGGTCCACTTCCTAAATCTCCATGAGAAAAAAAAAGCCGCCCCCCCTTCCTCCATGAAAGCGTCCCTAAGGGGGAACGCAGCAGGTTTATGGTAATAAGGCTCCGAGGAGAAGAGAAGAAGGAGGAGGAGGCGGAGGAGAGCCACGGAGCCATTTTGTACTCATTTTAAACTCAGTGTGGGTTAACGCAGCTGCTGCGCGCCGTGGACGCGCCGATGCTATGGATACGGAGCGACTTTTTCCACGTTAAAACTTCACGATGAGGGGTAAAAGCAAAACGCGGTGTTGGGAGAGGGACAGTTAAGGCTTTTGCGGAGGAGTTTATTTTAAGTTGAATGGGATTTTGGCAGGTTCACAAGCATGGAGCTACCGATATGTTGGATTTGGGTTTGTGTCCTGCTCAACGTGCCGCTCGCCGGATGTTTGGAGATACACCTTTCGGAGACTTTACAGCCCGGGACCCTTTTGGCAAACCTGTCGCTCGGCCCCGGATGGACTTCTAAACTTGACAGGACTTTATCCCCAAAATCCATCCAGAGCTTTTTCCAAGTCGAGAGACACGACGGGGTAGTCCGTCTGTCCCACAAAGTTCAGTGCGCGCACACGGCGAGGAACCCGGCGCCTGTTTATTTCAGAACAGGTTCCTTGACGTCTGGGGACGTTATCCTGACACAGTTTAATGTGTTCGTTCACGGCCAGGACTGTTTTATTAAATACAAGAGAAAGAAATCGTCAGGTAAGCCAGACATTCACATTAAACACCTCACGAAACTGGAGGCGACTTCCTGCTTACCGGCAGGTAAACTGCTGCTGAACGTAACAGAACTTTTGCCCATCTTTACGCGCAACGTCGCATTTTTGGACAGCATGTGTGTCGGCAAGGACTTTAGTGCAGTGTTCAGGCGTGGGGATCTGTTCCTGGCCAGTGACTTGTGTATTGAGCACCGGGGACAGCCCGAGGCGAGTTTGCACTGCGCGCTGCACAGCTCTGCGAGCGGCAGGCCCTCCGTGCGGCTGAGTTTGACGCTTCTAAAACAGCATAAACAACACGGGTCCGTCGCAGAGAGCATGCTGAGAAAGTCTGGCAGATTGATCCGCAGGGGGAAGCGACAAGCAAACGCGTCTCCCCAGTTCCAGCTCCCCAACTATCAGGTGTCCGTGCCCGAGAATGAGCCGCCCGGCACGCGGGTTATCACCCTGAAAGCCACTGACCCAGATGATGGAGAGGCAGGGAGGCTGGAGTACAGCATGGAGGCCTTTTTTGACAGCAGGTCCAACGACTTTTTCGACATAGACTCTCAGACAGGGAGCATAACAACCGTCCAGTCACTAGACAGAGAAGTCAAAAACACCCATGTTTTCAAAGTCACTGTGATTGACAACGGCTCCCCCAAGAGATCTGCCACTTCTTACCTCACCGTCACCGTGAGTGACACAAACGACCACAGCCCGGTGTTTGAGCAAACTGAATACCGCGTTAGCATCCGGGAGAATGTCGAAACAGGGTTTGAAGTGATGACAGTCCGAGCCACTGATGGGGACGCTCCCTCCAACGCCAACATGATTTATAAAATCGTCAACGGCGACGGAGTTAACTCTGTGTTTGAAATCGACCCCCGGAACGGCCTGGTGAGGATCAGAGAGCGGCCTGACAGGGAGACCCGGGCCAAGTACCAGCTGATTGTTGAGGCCAACGACCAGGGCAAAGACCCCGGACCCCGCAGTGCCACCGCTACTGTCAAGATCTCTGTAGAGGATGAGAATGACAACTACCCACAGTTCACTGAAAAGAGGTATGTTGTACAGATCCCTGAGAATGTGGCGGTTAACACCAAAGTCACCCAGGTGGAAGCTACGGACAAAGATGAGGGGAATAACGCCAAAGTTCATTACAGCATCATCAGTGGCAACGTTAAAGGACAGTTCTACATTCACTCCCCCACTGGTGTGATTGATATCATCAATCCTCTGGACTATGAGATGATTCGAGAATATAATTTGCGGATTAAGGCTCAGGACGGTGGCAGGCCTCCTCTGATAAACGGCACAGGGATGGTGGTGGTGCAAGTGGTGGACGTGAACGACAATGCCCCCATGTTTGTCAGCACACCTTTTCAGGCTACCGTGTTGGAAAATGTGGCCATTGGTTACTCTGTAATCCACATTCAAGCAATTGATGGTGACTCTGGAGAAAACGCCCGTTTGGTGTACCGGTTAACTGACACCACGCCAGGTTTTCCGTTCACGATCAACAACAGCACGGGCTGGATCACAGTGAATGAAGAGCTCGACAGGGAGACCACGGACTTCTACACCTTTGGCGTGGAGGCGAGAGATAATGGGATTCCTGTGATGTCCTCCTCAGCCAGCGTCAGCATCACAGTGCTGGATGTGAACGACAACGTGCCCACTTTTACAGAGAAGGTCTACTCGCTGAAGATCAATGAAGATGCTGTCGTGGGTACCAGCGTACTGACAATGACGGCCGTAGATCGCGACATCAACAGCGTGGTGACCTATCAGATCTCCAGTGGCAACACCAGGAACCGCTTTGCCATCACTAGCCAGAGCGGCGGCGGTCTCATCACTTTAGCCCTCCCCTTGGACTACAAGCAGGAACGCCAGTACGTCCTGACAGTCACCGCCAGTGATGGAACACGCTACGACACTGCTCAGGTGTTCATCAACGTGACGGACGCCAACACGCACCGGCCCGTCTTCCAAAATGCCAACTACCAGGTGATGCTCTGCGAAGAGAAACCAGTCGGCACCACTGTGGTGGTGATCAGTGCGACGGACGAGGACACGGGGGAAAATGCTCGCGTCACGTATGTGATGGAGGACAATGTTCCTCAGTTTAAAATTGACCCAGATACAGGTGCCATCACGACACAAATGGAGATTGATTATGAAGACCAGGCCTCATACACGTTAGCCATCATTGCCAGAGACAATGGCATCCCTCAGAAATCTGATACCGCCTATGTGGAGATTATCATCCTTGATGCCAATGATAATACTCCTCAGTTTCTAAGGGACAGGTACCAGGGGTCCGTATTGGAAGACGCACCTGTCTTTACCAGCGTTCTCCAGATCTCTGCTTCGGATAAAGACGCTGGCTCGAATGGCAGGGTGAGCTATACGTTTCAGGGTGGCGATGACGGAGAGGGGGATTTCTACATCGAGCCTTACTCCGGTATCATCAGAACTGCTCGCAAACTGGACCGGGAGAATGTTCCTGTTTACAATCTGAAAGCCTACGCTGTGGATAGGGGGGTTCCACCTCTGAAGGCTGCTGTTCCCATTCACGTGGTTGTCCAAGACATAAATGACAACGCTCCAGTGTTTGAGAAGGATGAGCTGTTCATTGACGTGGAGGAGAACAGCCAGGTGGGGTCCGTCGTGGCCCGGATCACTGCCACCGACCCCGACGAGGGAACCAATGCTCAAATCATGTACCAGATTGTAGAAGGGAATTTTCCAGAAGTTTTCCAGCTTGACATTTTTAATGGCGACCTCACTGCACTCACAGACCTGGATTATGAGGCTAAAACAGAGTACGTCATTGTGGTCCAGGCCACCTCAGCTCCACTAGTGAGTCGGGCCACTGTGCACATCCGCCTCGTAGATATAAATGACAACATGCCGATGCTGCAGAATTTTGAGATTATCTTCAACAACTACATCACCAACAAGTCCAACAGTTTCCCATCAGGAATAATAGGAAAGGTACCAGCTCATGACCCGGATGTGTCGGATAAGCTGCGGTACAAGTTTGAGTCTGGAAATGAGCTCAATCTGCTGCTGTTGAACGAGGACACTGGGGATCTGAGGTTGAGCAGGGACCTGGACAATGACAGGACCCTGGAAGCACCCATGACCATTTCCGTGTCAGGTAAGAAAGACATCTTTTTTTTCTTCTCTATTTCCATGTCAGTTACATGTGTAACAAGGTGATAAAATGTGTGATGCATCATCACTCTGCCGAGTATAGAATCTGCTGTTGAATAGAGACCGAGGGCAGGTTTCGGCTGTGGTGTTGACTGTATGTTCAGTGAGTGTTTGCTGCAGGCTCTATGCAGGATCCGGTTGTGCTGCTTTTGTGCCATTTGGGTGATAAATGTATTGTGTGCAAGTGGTTGGTTGAGGTAATAAAAAGGTGCTATCAGCAGGTCACCGTGATAACTGAACCTGCTTTGTTGTTGTAGATATGTGGGTTTCTGTCCCAAGTTAGAGCACACACACATGCATATAGGGCAGGCGTATGCACACGCATGATTTCCCTCCCTTAGAGCAAATAGGCCGCACTCTTTGAAGTGGCTGAAGGCCTGGTGTAGGTGCGCTGCAGGGAGATTTATGTACATCTTGTGGCAAGCTGTCTTCCAGGATTTTTCCCAGAATAACTTACCACGATGTGCATAGTATCTCACACAAACGGCGATTTTGAACGAAAGTTTTTGATGCAGAGTTTTGTTTTTGTGTAACTTTCTGTAACATGAGTTTAGATCTCAGTGATTGTTGTGCGTTCATATTACAAGGACATGCAGGGTGAAAAATGCCGTAAATTGCTTCTTTTTTTTTTCCCACTACAGAAGCAGACTTTGTTCTTTCAAGTTAAAGATTAGACAAATGCAAACACGGAACATTCACACCTAAATTGGCAGGGTAAGGGCTACAGTCAAGCACACACACACACACACACACACACACACACACACACACACACACACACACACACACACACACACTTTGCAAGAAACCGCAGTGACATTAATCAAGCAGTTGAACAGGCAGGATAACTCTAATACCCGACAGAATAACTACCCTGTCACCTATTGACAAGTGGTTGCTCAACCTTCTTTCTTTTTTATTCTTTTCTCGTTCTCCATCTCTCTCTGTCAGTTGATCTCTTAAAGCACATTAAGCCCTGAAATGGGCAAACGGCCCAACACAGCTAGATCTCCTCAGCTCACCCTCTCTCTGTCATTCTATCATCTCTTTAAACTAAGTCATGCCAGCCTATCACACATACTGTAGGACTATAAATGAGCTCATATGGACCAGGATGCACTGGGGCAAGCCCACATTCACAGTATATAATCAAATCATGTTTGTGGTTATTTTAACTGTACGCTGTCAATCATTTTGACGGCGAGGAAGTTTTTGTTTTTTTGTCAAATTTATTATTTTTCTTTGATCATTTCATTTCAGGGGCATTTCAGCCTTTGAAAGTGGTAAAGTAGTCAGAGCTGGACTTAAACCTGCATTGTTATACACCATGGTTCATCGGGCAGTGGAAGGCTTCCCCCCAGTCGCCCCCTTCTTTCTCTACAGTGTTTCTCTTAAAAGACTTGTGCCCTGTCTTTATCTTGGACAAAAGACGGACTGTCCTTTTCTAAGTGCTTTATGGTCGTTATAGACGACCTGTGGAGCGTCCGAGGAGGCAGCGACTGACCACAATAGTCACCGGCCTTGCAGTCCTCATTCACTTACACCTCATTCATGTTTGTCAAAAACAGCTGACAGCTCTTGCCGTATCCCTGACAACAGTGAACTCATAATGGTCCCATAGGGGATTGGACCCCTTCATTACTTGCAACCATGTGCGCACACACATGCACACAAATATAAGTAAGCACGTGTAGAATTAAACAAATTGTCCCCCTCCCCCCTTTTTGGTGGTCAAGTGTTACGTAACCATTACCGCTGGTGTCTTGACCTTTCAACCCCAGGCTCTTGGGAGAGGAAGGCCTCAGGGGATCGGTGAGCTAATAGCACTTTAACAAGAGAGACGAGTCTCTGATTGTGCCTCTGGCTCAAATGGTCTCCCATATTCTCTTTTGGCATATTTAGTTTTATTTTGCGTGGTTGTTGTTGTTGTTGTTGTTGTTGTTGTTGTTATCTTTTCTAATTCCCCGGCCCATGTAGGGGCCCGAGTCGAACCGGGTCCAAATAAAGCTCTGACTATGCGGTAAAGTCTGGCTTTACATTCATGGATCTCGAGTCTGAACCTCAATATGTTTTATCTCTGAGTGCATCAGAGTTATCAGCTCATTATGTCTGCTCACATCAGCATTGACGTCCTCTGTCCATGATTGATGAGATTGATCGGAGTGCATTGGCTCTGTCTTGCCTAAGTACTTAACCCTGATTATTATTCCTGATCAATTGAGCAAGAGATTGTTGATGTATGACAGTGAACATCTTGGCTGCGGAGGACATTTTTCTCCTCACATCGTCCTAATCAAGGCTCTTCCCCGAACCTGTCCAAGAAGTGCACAGGTGCTATTATTGTGGCGAACAGAAGGCCCGAGAATGTTTCTGAAACACAAGAAGGCCCTGATAACTGGCTTTACACACTCTGCTAGCCACAACACTATCTGTCCTCGTTCCCTCTCCCCCTGTGCTTGTGTGTGTGTGTGTGTGTGTGTGTGTGTGTGTGTGTGTGTGTGTGTGTGTGTGTGTGTGTGTGTGTGTGTGCGCGGTGCGCGGTGCGGTAGCTCTGTGACTCGATAGCTAAGGGCTATGTGTTCTCTTTGTAAGCGCTCTTATCTTAGCTTGTCAAATTTCACTTAAAACCTTTCTTTCTGTTTTTTTAATAGCTGAGTATCTGTCAATATGAAACTGCCACAAATAACGGAGTTGTACAGTATTTCAGCGTGATGCTCCTTTAGCCTGGCTTTCTCTTCTGTATTTTAAACTAGACGTCATTGAGCCCTATCCAGTCAGTGACAGGTCTGTGATTTCTTACAAGTTAAAATTAGCTCGCAGTGGTGCACCCTTGAATCACCATTTCACCAATTTGTTATTGTGGTTGCCACACAATTAGACTCTCAGACCAGCTGGTTGATTTCCAGAACTGACAGTCAGACCCATTATCTAAAGCCAAGATTCACCAGCACTTGGCTGGCTTCTGATGTTAATATGCCTTGGCTGTCAGCTGTCTAGATAATTAGAGATTTCGCTTATTCGTCCATGTAACTACCACATTCTTTGATCAGCTCCAACCGAACTTGCCGCTTCCTGATGTTTCCAGGAAACGTTCTACCTGATAGGTGGGGTTCACAACAGCCAAAGATAAAGCTTGCACCGCTATAGGTGGAGTCGTGTTCTATCATTCGGTGATACAGCACAGCAGATTCCCACTTAAACGATTAGGCGTGATTGATGCTGTAGCGTCTTTTTCCACCTCGGCTCTGATCTTTTTCCTGAACCTCGGTGAGCGGGACGGCATGCCGCTACACGCACACACACACACACACACACACACACACACACACACACACACACACACACACACACACACACACACACACACACACACACACCTCCTGCCTGTCCTCCCCCTCTTTTCCCTCATGGGGATTTTTTTCACTGAGCTTCCATGCCTTTGGTTTGGCTCTTAATCCCGTTCGAGGAGTTGCATAGCTCAGCTTTTTAACATTTCTGTTCTCGTCCGCCCACCCCCTCCAACACACACTTTCTCTGCTTCCTCTCTCAATACACATAATTAGATTCTTACTGTGACACAAAAGCTTTAGCCTATTTTATGTGTGTACTCACACAGTGGTTTTCACATTCCTGTGAAAACCACTTTATTTATAAGGAAAGACAAGTGTAGTTGTCTCTCTTCGTTGGGAGGCCCAGTTGCTCTTGTACAATACACTGTGTATTGGGCGTGATGCGTTGCCCTCTGTATGAATTTTCTGGCTTTTCATTCATTCCCTCTTGCCACATCATCATCATCACCTGATCCAGCAAGTAGTCTTCCTCTGTTCCTTACCATCCCTTGTCTCTGGCATTCTTTTGGTTTCAAATCATTATTTGGCCGTGAACAAGAACGCACATTGGGAAAGACAAACTATCCCCGCTGTGAGTCATGGGACAAACCTCCTTCTCTCAGTCTCTCTGTTCCCGTTTTGTACCTTCTTTTCCCCGGGTAACCGTCTCGTGTTGGATGTTTCTGACAAGCGAGAAGCGACTCCTCGAGCGCGGGTGTGGCAGTGATGACACGCGTGACCTCTCACCTGTGAGATCAAAGCGGGACATGGGGTTTTACACACACATGCACTCAGTGGTGAGAAATGACCCTGAACTCTTTTTCTACACATGACTTATGACCTTATGAACCTGATGGATGGAGCAGAGGGGGCGGCGGGGGAGTTGCAGCACGGAAGGCACGTGTGGAAGAGAGATCTTGTCTATGTGGCTCTGAGATGTCAGTATTCTTTCATTGCTTAAGTCAAAAATCAACAGAGGTAAAGTGGAATAACCACAATAACAAGTGCGTGCGTGTGGGGCGAAGTTGTTTCAAACTGCTGCAGTCTGCATAGACGGAGCCTGCATAGACTGTGCTTCAGTCCTGTCTGCAGCAGCTCATATGTTTTTCCTGCAGTATGTGTGTGAGATATGCTGCCATTCCCGGGCTTGGCACCCTCAGTAACTGATATTGGGAGATCCCAGTCATTCCTAAGATATCGCACACTCCTGGCTTTAAGCTGCGCCTCTCTCCACATTCCCCTCTGTGTCCTCCCTCCTGCTCCTGTCTCACTGCTCTTTCCTCTCACCCTCTGAGTCATTGTCCCCTCTTCCTTTGTTTCCCTGTGCTTTTCCAAAGAAAGCACCCGTCGCTTTACCGTGTGCCTGGAGAGTGTTGCCGTCCCGCCGTGTGGTTGTCAAAGCTAAATCTGTCCCTAGTGGTGACAGAAAGTTATTAGATTACTGTCCGTCTCGCCTTCTCTGTCCGTCCACATGCCTGTCTGCCTCTGTGTCCGTATATATCTCTTTGCATGCATTTTGCACACCAGAGGACGGATCAGAGAACACGTGCAGGTGTAATAACTGTGCTCTCGTCTCCATGTCTCTGTTTGTGTGTTCAATGTTCGAGAAAGGAATCGCACTCGAGCTTAATCTCGTAACATCCACCGCGGGCTTTAATGTTTGGGTCTGTGCGAGCATGTGTGCCTCCGGGCTGGAGACCGGAGTTTGAAGTGTAAATACCATGGGGATCAGGACCGGTCACTGTTTGACTCCACTGATGTCTGAACACTCAATTACAGGCTAGAGAGAGGAGGGGCGTTTAAGGATCCAAGGGTGTCTGCCGATGCCGTCACTGCCTGAGAGAAGGAATAGGCGATTGTGGGATAGGTTGGGGGCAAACTGCTCCCTTTACCTTTACCTTGTCTGAATCTCCCTAATCTGTCCACCGTAGGCTACTGCAGCCATCTTTCCTTCCATATTCTTAATCCATGTGCCGCTTTTTTTTATCAAGATCGGTGTTTTGCTTCCAGCATTAAATCTCTCTGATCACCGTGCTTGTTTCCCGTCAGAAACGGAGGTGTCTTCCCAGCATGCAAGTGTGCGTGCTGCGGGGGGGTTGTTTGTTTGCAAACACCTATGTTTTACGTCCGGGTTGAGCAAGGTAGAAGTGGTGGTATTCAGAGGGAAGTTGTACCTCTTGTCTTTCCCTTTTAGTTTTTAATGTATGTGAGTTTGTGCTAAAGGCCTTCATCTGGTTTGCCACACTGATGCTACACACCCTCCTTTCCCCTCTCTGTCACACACACACACACACACACACACACACACACACACACACACACACACACACACACACACACACACACAGGCAGGGTTATCTCTCGTTTACATGCTGCAGGACAGTGATTTCACCACTCAAACTCCAACAGGTTTTGGGTGGTGGAGGGGTCGTACTTGATTGTAACTCGACACACCTCTCTCAGTCCCTTTCCCTTTTCATTCTCTCTCACTCAGACGACACAGTACTCCCCTTTGTCCCGCTCGCCGAGGAGGCCCGGAGAGCATCGCGGCTCGCCGGCGGCTCACGAGTGTGACATTACATGCGTCATGATGCGCGGTGACCAGCTGCAGGAATGTTAAGTGGTGGAGAGGTGGGGGATCAGGGTTTATACAGTGCTATCTAGCCAGAGTGAATGACAGGTGTGACAGTGAATGAGAAGGAGGCAAAAGAAGAGAAGAAAGAGGAGATGATAGGGGGACGGTTGGAGCCTCCCTCCACTGGTTGCTTGTTGTGCGGCGCTCACACGATTGTGGCTCATATCTGATTTTGTGGGATATGTTTTAGGAATTCTGTAGGAACCCGCATGATGAACTGACAGTGAAGTCGAAAGAAGAGTTTACGGAGTACGAATAACAAAAGACGTCATCTTTATGTACCTGTTTGTCTTATTTATGTTTTTTAAGCTTTAGGCTTTGACACTTGGCCCTGCCAAGCCTCTCTGGTGCCAAGTTATGGCAACAGTCTCATGTGAATGACATGACATTTACTTATGTGTAAATGAGCGTTCAAATACCAGTCATGTGTAGGTTGCATGCCATGAGGTCCGACTGTTTACTGATGTACCGAATCTACTTATGTGGTGCACATGGGAACTGAAGTTCATGTGACTCTGTCAACGCATGAAGCCTTAGGTTCAGAGTCCATTTTCGATGTCTCACTGGTTACTTTAAAAACACACAGTTTGCCCTTGAGCTGCATAATTGACTTTTCAACTGTTAGAAACCAGACTTCAGCCTGAGTTGTCCAGGCTGTTCTTCATTCTAGACCGAAGGCCAGAGGAAGCCAAGTGTTCATCATCAGGGTCTCAACAATGACGGACAATGATTTTTTAATGACTTTAAAAAAACACAGATTAGGAACTTGAAAGATTTAAGAGCACCATTTAATCCGTGTCAGAAAGCAATCAGCAGCTGTTCTTCAGAGAGGATTGTACTATGTGCGCAGAAATACTTTGGGTGCCATTACTTCGAAAGCAAAACTTGTATCTTAAATTTATCACGAATAATCTGAGAAGTTAAAGGGGTTTGACAACTTGTTTTAACACTATAGTTCTTGTGCAGATTGTAAAACATTAATCAGTGAGCTTTAGAGGTTACAGATTCAGGCTAGCTGTTCCCCCCTGTTTCCAGGCTTTATGCTAAGCTAAGCTAACTGTCTGCTGGCTGTACCTTCATATTTGCATACCAATGTAAGAATGGTGTCAATTTTCTCATCTAACTCTCTGCAAGAAATCCAATAAACGTCCCAAAATGCATCAGTTATTAAATTGAATTATTTGTCTTTTCTATTGCTAACTAATTTATTGTTGGCTGTTTAATCTATGTTTGAGAGGAAGGTGGTCAGGAAGGAAGTCAGGAAGGTGAGAAGAAGAAGGGACAAAGGAGGAGAAGCAATACAAAATTTCAAGTTCCCACCTATTACAACTTTACTGTGCTGTTTGGAGTGTACCCTGCAACCTCTGTTCTAATCCTTCCCTATGTCATTACTTCTGCCACAAACTGTAACTTCATATCTCAGCCATTACTAAGGACCAACCCCTGCTCCCTGTGTGTTAGTCCTACGTGTAATGGGCTACGATCCTCACAGCTATTAAGACTTGGCATTGGCACTGACAATGCAGGTATTAGGATGAAATGTCAAATGGCTTAAATGGATTGAGTTCACTGGCACAAACAAACCCATAATTGTTGAACGTTGAAGTTCCATTGCTTAATCCAGGCCTAAACAAAAAAGGTGCCCTTCTGGAGGAATTGTTATATTTACAAAAATATCCTTTGATACAAGAAATTACACTTTATGATTGTGAAAAATAGGTTTAAGTAGACGAGAAGAGTTTTTTGAGTTAAAAGTTTGGATGAAAACATTTCTGTCAACGTGTTTCCTGAAAACTGACACCATCTCATAATTGGACTTCCTTATAAACTCGATTGGGGCTTCAACACTGACCATCTACGAGTGTTGACTTTGGACTACACAGAGAGACTTAATGCCAGATTGTGTTCTCAGAGGTGTCAGTTTTTAGTCATTCCCCCTTTAGCGACAGCCAGAGAAGGAGGAGGTGACAGGTGTAATCCTGACGGTTAATACCTTGTGTGTGGGAACTTGTTGATGCACGCTTGGCTCTCAAATTGTTGCCCCTTTGTGTCTTGCTATCTGTCAAATAGCACTCGACTTTCCCCAAATGTTATCTTTTCGATTAAGTCGCAATCGTGCGTAGATCACTGGTGGTGTTGATGCATCTATAGATCCTGCGTAGGTGTATTCCTGAGTTGGCTGGCAGCGTGATATACAGCCATGCTAGCAGTCTGCAAAACTAATTACATTGTTGTCATCCATAGCTTGTTACTTTGTCGTCAGTGCTAATTAGCAAATCTTAGCATGCTAACACACGAATCGAAGGAGGTGAATTTGAAAAGCACACCTGCCGAACATCAGAAAGTTAGCAGTGTCGTTATGAGCATGTTAGCATTTAGCTTGGAGCAGCTAAGTACAGCCTCACAGACCTGCTAGCGTGGCCGTAGAGTCAAAGTCGTGTTTGCTCTACGGAGGTTTTTATTTTCAGAACGGATGCTACTTTCTCCTGTTAGCATTTGTGACTGTTGATCCCTGGAACGATACTTCTTTTTTCCCCCTCAGGGGAAGTCAAGCGCAAAAGGATTTAATGTCTTGCTCAGGGGCACTTCTGTGGCCTGGATGTTTACTGTCATGAGGGGATTTGAACTGGCAGAGGAACATTTTGGGAATAATCTTACCCCCCTTTCCCCCCAATGTGTCAGTCACAACTGCTGTCATCACGGTCGTCACCTTACAACCTCCATGACAGCTTCTGTTCTGCTCTGACAGCACCTTTCTCTTGTCAGCTTTAAGGGGAAATATGTGTGCGCACAGTATGCACTCATTATGCATTATCACACACATATATAAGAGCACATGGAGCATCGCAGGCAAAGCGAACGCCACACCCTAGGTCACACTTGGCTCCTACGGGCGGAGCGGCTTAGGCCTCTGTAAGCATTTCAAAGGCACAGACTAAGGCGTGCGGATTGAAGCTTTGTGTGATTTCCCCAACACCTCCAGGCCTCGTCTTTTAACAGAGAGGGAGAGACGGATACCTCGATGTAGACAGAGGGAGCTCCGAGGTGTATTGGGTTTGCTCTGCCTTTTGATAGGGTGTCAAAACGCTTCTTTGAACTGAGATATCCTCCTGTTACATTTTGGATGGGTTACACATACATATAGAAAAAAACACATCCGTAACCTGTATATAAGCATGCATTTTCACTTGCACATGCAGTCGCTCCTTCATAATCCAGATCACACACAAACACAGACCGTGGGCTTTTCATGCAGCGACCGACCTCTTTCCCCCGGAGTGTTAAGGCCAAGTTTCACACAAAGATCCCTTCCACCTTTTATACGGCGCACAAAAAAACCGCCTCATCCTCCCAAAAATGTCTTCAGTTACACGGGTATCAAAGTAACGGCTGCTCCATCTTCCAGGAACAGCTTTAACAAAGTGCAACTCACAAATGTGCTTAAAAGTTCCTGGTGAATGTTTGTCACACATACATAACATCACATTCTGCATGATTTTTATGAACCATGTTTTTTTCTTGCATGATACATTACACACATTACACGATTGAATTGATACCACTCTTAAATGGAGATTTTGTCTTTTATCATTTATAATCTATAAGCAGTATTTAAACATATAATTTGTTAATAACACATTATGATGTAGATTTCAAGACATGCCAAGAACTTAAGCATAGCAACATGATTCCCTGCCCTTTTCACAAAAAATAGGTTTTAGATGGTCCACAACATAAATTCAAACAATCCTGCCAGTTTTGCTAATAGTAATCAACTTAGTAAGTCTGTATGTTCAAAGAGAAACTGGACCTGATAGCTTCCTCTTCATCACTGTTGAAAGATGTCCAACAGCACTCCTGACACCTCTGTTATGGAGCAGGACAAGGGCTCACAATGCCTCTCTCTGTCTACGATTATCCCATGTGATGTTTTGAAAATGACGAACATGCTGCCGTCCACTTCAGCAGTGCCTTATTAAATCACATCCTGGGTTACAGCGAGGAGTGTGTGTGTGTGTGTGTGTGTGTGTGTGTGTGTGTGTGTGTGTGTGTGTGTGTGTGTGTGTGTGTGTGTGTGTGTGTGTGTGTGTGTGTGTGGTAGTAGATCAGGTGAATGTGAGGAATCGGCTCCTGCTCATTCCTGATGTCTCTTCAGTGATAAGAGCTGTGGGGAGGAAACTTTCCGACTGGGTGTTGACACTTAAAAAAATGTCCGACGATGCCACTGTGCTGCTTTAGAGAA
This sequence comes from Cebidichthys violaceus, assembly GCF_023349555.1. Lineage (NCBI taxonomy): Eukaryota > Metazoa > Chordata > Actinopteri > Perciformes > Stichaeidae > Cebidichthys > Cebidichthys violaceus. The sequence continues at coordinate 2,021,039 of NW_027176384.1, forward strand.
CAGAACTTCTTTGACCTCAGGGACCTCCACTGGACTTAGTGTCAATACTAATTCACTGCAACAAAGTGGGACGTCGGCCAGCGCTACTTCTGCTTGTGTTGTGCTAGTGCGTTAGAGACTAATGGAGATGCTCACTGTCTGACCACAGACACTCACGGCAGCAAAACAGGATCCTCTAAAATGCTGCCAGAATCACTTTCCATGTTGATTTAGCTCAGTGGTTCACGTAGCCATCAGTTCTTAATAGACTCTTTTCACTGCTTTAAAGTAGATGAACCCCTGTTGCCACTCAATGCAACAAGGCAAGACAGAACCAAGTCACTTTAAGCAAGTTATTGCATGTACCGGTTAGGTTCAGTTATTTCTTGGCTGCATTTACATCTCAGCCTCGTAATGGTGAAGGAATCGTGTTCCATATTCTCTGATAGACAGCAGATCACATCAAACAGCACGGTGGCTTCAAATTTGACTCAGTCATGAGGCGTGGGGACAGGACAAGTCGAGACCACGTTTAACGTCTGCTTTCTGTCAGGCCGAGAAAAAAAAAAAAAGACCCGATGAGACGATGCAGGTTCAGGGGCCGTGACCTCTGATTACGGTCACTTCAACTTGGGCCCCCCCCAGGTCACACAGACAAAGTGGAGGGCTTAGACTTTAGCAGCTGAGGGCTCCATTGTCTCCATTGAGTAAACGTCCACTTACTGTGGGGTCATCTGGACTGTCGGTCGTCCTACCTTCTGTTTGTCGCAGATAACGCTCGTCTTTCTTTGGGAAACATGGACAGAGACAGACGTGGAATAAGTTAACATGGCTCATGCGCCCTTTAAAGTCATGGTTTTTAGTCACTCAGACATTGTTATCTGGGACTTGAATAATGATTCTGTTTGATCCAGAGCTGTGTACTGAGGGTTCGCTATCTTCCGCTCAAAAAGCTAATATTTGCTCATTCATTCAGCATGCAATATTTCCATTCATAATTGTTTACTGTGCTGTTTAATATAAAGGACTTGATAGTCAGATACATAGTTATCATCATTCATTCCTGTGTGCAATGTAATTGCTGCACTCGTGGAGTACATTTTTAAATCCTAACCGCACAGGAACATTTGATGGTTAGACCAAAATAATGATTTACAGCTTGTGTCCCGGTGAATGAGGAAATTCATGTTCCCTCTTAATAAGAGATGCCGACAGAGAAACCAAAGCAGGGAGAGGACCGCGCCCACAGACCGTCAGCAGGTCACAGAGCTGACGGTCAAGAGTCAGGCCTTCATTTGCATGTTTTCTTCCAGTTCCCAATCCTGTCCTTTCTCTGTCTCCCTCTAATATTAGAATACAGTGCTCTCACCGATAAGCTGCTTTCACATGAAAGGCACAGGTGAGGAAAAGGCTCAGTTTTAACATGTCAAAAGTGGGTGTCTGTGGGTGTCTTCAAATGCTGATGGCCCTTTCTGCAGCCAGCTCTCACCCCAGCCAGCAGCTTTGTCTTGTTTGTGTGAAGTGATTGTCTCAATGTGTCAAGAGTCACACAGGTCACAATGGACTCACAGGACGGGGTATTTCAATTTGGAGGGTTCAATGGGAACCTTTTATTACAGGGATCAGAGGAACGTTGAGTACTTTTAAGCACATTTCTTAGGGACAGAAGTGGTTTGTGACACTGAAAATCCAATTTGAAACCTCTTTTTTAGCTCGTAGTTAGCATTTGGATGTTTCCTCATGAACATGATTTTCTATGTGGAATCTTAATGAAAAATAGACCCCTATTTGCACATCCAAACCAAACGGTGCTGAGCCCAAAGTAAGAAGATTATGAATTAAACATTTATTTACAACACTAGTTTGCGATCTACTTATTTGTTTTTTTTATCCAATTTTTCAAGACTCTCAGCATGCGTGTTGGTCTTTACAAGCCGTCAGTAAAGTCTGTCGTCCTAATCTTGTGAGCTCCTGGTGCTGATGGTCCCACATTTCTGGAGGCCCCTCGGTCATGTACGTATGCGACATGGATCCTGAGTGCTTCATGCACGCATTAGACTGCCATACATCTGATACCACATGTGGTCCGAGCTCGGCCATGCATGTGATGTGAGGAATGAGTTGGTTCTGCTGTTTAACTTACTGAGGTCCTCTGGGGGCCGACAGCTGGCTCCCCATGCCTGGCATACTGCTGCTCTCCAACACATTCATCACTACATAGACACACACCTATACATGTATACATTCCTCGGGTGATGGTGAATAGCTGCCCGCTGCTCCCAATAGATAGATTGGTAGGATCGGTTACATTTTGTACTGTATTTTAACAGAAGAGATACTTCGATATCTGCAGAGTCGTACATCATTTGTGCTCAGAGGGCAAAACTGATATGAGTCGAGTCCTGTCAGCCATGTAAGACAGCATCCATAAAATGAGAGAGGTGAGCTGTGGTTAGTTGTGGTTTGGCTTCAGGCCAACTTGGTTCGCAGCTGGGATGATCAACCTTTGAGACACACACACACACACACACACACACACACACACATATTCACGTGCACACGTATAAACAGTCGGCCTTGTATTCCCATCCATACCTGCTCTCTGTAGTCACTCAGCCATTGGGGGCTGATAAAGCCCCCAATGGCAGCAAAGCCCCCTATTATTACAAAAGCGATGACAGCAGCCATGGCTGGCATACCTCTGGCATTGCGTAAGTGGAGCCTGTATCTGATTCTTATTTATATCCTTGTTTGTTTTGGTGCTTCACTGGCTCACTTTCCCTGCAGAGATCTCACACTGTCAATAATCTAATAACATTCATGATCCCCAGAGGATGAATCCTGCTGACTTTGGTCATCTTGTGCCAGTGTCAGATCGTTTTTTTTATTATTTGTCCAATACTTTGGTTTATGACCAAACGTCCGTAAAACTAATTCCATTTACATCAGCCTCAGGTGGACTTTGTGTTTAGCACTTATTAGCATATGTTAGCATGCTGAACTTAGAATTTGACCATGGTAAATATTCTACCTGCTAAACATCACTTTCTCACACACACACACACACACACACACACACACACACACACATATACAACTTTTCAAAGACTACCATTCCCTCTTTTTCTCTGGAAAACTATAGACCTCCCACCTGGGATTAAACCACATCTGGTGAGGTGGAACAGATGCAGTATCAATAGAGAACACACACACACACACACACTCTCTCTGACACATAAACACACACTTGCGTTGATGTCTTACTAGAAGTCACTTCTCTTCCTACTTAAAAGCCTCCGCATTCCAGCCTCCACCACAGGAAAGACTTCACCTGCGAGCAAAATTCAAGAAGCATCTTTAGTCTGACTTCACTTTAAGTGTGTGTGCATGTGCGGTAGGGCTTGTGCACATACAGTGTGGTTTGACTTTCAAATACACACTCAAAACACATTAAAAAGAGCAAATTGCCCTATAGAAATGTCTGAGGCACCGACTACAACATTTACACCCTCCCTCTCCTGTCAGCAGTATTCACACACACACACACACAAAGCCAGTAGAGCTTACGGCCCTTCGTCTTGTTATAGTATATATAGTGACCCTGCTCTTCCTCTCTTTCCCACTTTCATTGAAAGCATCTAAACGTGTCATAACACAGCCCCAATACTTCAATAACCTTTTTTTGAAGAGCAGAAATAGTCTGTATTTGTGACTGATTGATGTGAAGTGCTGAGACTGTAATTCGCGAGCCCATTAAAATTAGTCTCTCTGGGGGTCGGCTAAATAGCTTTGTGATGTTGGGGCTTGTCCCTTCAGGTTGAGCTGAAGTCATAATTTACTGCTTCCCCCACCCTGATAAGTCCCCCAGTATGAGAGGAGGGACGGAGATTGGGATTTTGAAGAACACAAAGTTGAGATGTAGAGGTTTTTTGTGAACAGTGTCTTCGCCTTTGACATGAATGAAATGACAGAACAGACAGATAGTTAACTGTGTGTTAACAATATATTGTTGAGGGAAACAAAAGTCTTTCATTTTGCGATATAGAATCTGAAGATATCCTTATAGTGAGAAACTGTAATTATTAGCCACGCTACGTGCTGACAGTAATTGCTACTGTATTTTCAGTGAGGAATGCTGTCAATTTGTCAACGTCCGTGAGAACAAGTGGGACCACCCAAATGCTAAAAAAGTGTGTGACAAACTCCTGTCACATTGTGATGGACAGTAAAGTTTTGTAAATCGGCATTGTTCATTAGTGTTCCTGCGGAGTAGCTAAGAATTACATAGCAATAGGTTCACACACAAAAGCCCTGTGTTTGATGCAGGATAATGAACCTGTCGGACTTATGGGTAGACCATTCAAACCAGCATGGGCTATAATTACTTTTTAAGCAGGAAAAAAAGGGGTTAGGATCGGGACAAGGCCGGATTGGCAAGGAGAAAACTCCGAACAGGAAAGATTATCTCTGGAAAAAAAAAGAAGGGAAGAAAATGTTGCTTACATGTAGCCTCTACTGACCACTCCGACTTATTTTTTGTTGAGAATTAATAACAGAAAAATACTTTAAACAAGCTTTATTGCCTGGTTTAGAAACTGAAATGCAGAGGTTATGGATACTCTCCTTAAGGAAACTGGTAAGTTGAAAGAAACTGATCCGTCTCACTGCCTCCCTCCCTTTTCTTTCCTGAAGCTGACTCATTATCACACACCATTCTTGTCAGCCGTGTCACTGAGCACAATGCATTGACATTTAACTGACCCTCTGGAGGAGAAGACGAGGGGAGAGGGGAAGAAGGGAAGAAGTAAACAAAGGAGGAGCAGGAGGAAGATATAGGCTAATGGGGATGGAAGTTCTGGCCGTGATAAGAGCTGAAGTAAGGGAGACAGATGAATCGTCAGAGGAAGGGAGTGAAATGATGTGACTTCAGGAGGAGGGAAGAAAGGAAGGAAAGAGGAAAGAGGAAAGGAAAGAGGTGGGGGGGGGCATGTCCCCCTTTTTTAACCCTCACATACTCTCTTTTTTGGACTTCAAAGAATCTCCCGGTGAGAGGGAATTATTCCCCTCCACTCAACCGTACCGCTTTGTTACACCACTGTTTTTCTCCCCACTAGCCCTCTACCTCTGCAACCCCCATGGTGGCTGCGTTTTACTGCTTCCAAACAGCCTCGTCTTGTAAACGGGATGTTCATGGCTCTACTCAAATAGTGTTACAGCTGATGCATTAAAGAGGGTTGTCGGTTGCTGTTTCTTTCTGGTTCTGAAAGCGAAGATTCCTACTCTCTCTTCCACTTATGCATTCTGTGTTTTTTTATTTCCCTCACTCAAAAGCCCTCAAACCTTAATGGAATCACTGGGCTCCCCCGGGATTAACATGATGAAGGCCACCGACCAGTAAAACCCAGTAAGGGCCTGTAAAACCGGGACACAAAAAACACATGTGGCGCACAAACGGTCTTTGTGAGCTGCACCTGAGCTCCCCTCCGTAATCCTCTCTCCACTTTCTTTTTGGTAACCCAAACAAAAGAAAGAGAGAGCGAGTAAGGTATTTCAGTGGTGGCTCGTCCCAGCTGAATCGGTGGCGGCGCAGGGCCAGGAGGAGGATAGAAACATCAAGAGGTCAGCTGGCAGCCAAGCAGCTCCAGGTGGGCTGTGAGCCCGGCCCAGGTCCAGCCATCTGTGTCTGTATTAAACACTGTTTTCAATCTGCTGGCGGGTTTGGCGGCTGACTAACCGATGGACTGAATGCATGAATGAATCGGTGAATCTGACTGGCTGCCTGATTTAGTGACTGAATGGATTCATGAATGAACTCATTGATTGAGATAACATTTGGCTGAGGGACCAACTGGCCCCCAGCGTCTGAACAGCTGATACACTCCATGTGCCGCTAATACTGTGCGTCTGTCAGGACAATTAGCCAAATACATTCGGAGCGCAATCTCTCAGCTTCCCAAAATATGTAACGCTAATGAATGACACATCCATTTTTTTATGTTTGTGAGCTTATCCAGAGTATCTTTTACCAGTTTTATCCAGTGGCTTTTGAGAAGACTAGAACAGTAACTGGATTACTGCATGTAAAGGCAATCTGAAGTGCGGGAAAGGTGGACACAGCCACTAGCAATTAAACCACAACATAGAGAGGCAATTGCAAAATGTGAATACATTGAATAATTATCTCTGGGAAATTCCAGGATTTATTAAATATAAATCTTAAGGTAACTGCATTTTCTGTGCCATCTTTGGATAATTGTTAGCTTTCTCATCCTCTGACAGTTCCGGCTAATACATTAACAATTTATAGGGTTTCTCTAGACTTCCTGGAGTTGACAGCAGGTCTTAAGAGCAAGCCTCCAGGCCTCAGATACTCGACGGGAGAACAGAGGGTGAGGTAGCTGGGGAGTTTTACCGTGGCTAATTAGGAATGGAAAGTAACAATTATAGCAGCCTGCTTTTGTAAAAGTCACTCTATTCTTTGGTGCTTTTTCCTGCCTTGTGGGTTTGACAGCAGACATAAAGTGAGAAATGGTAGGTATTCTTTTCATCCAGTGGCTAACCTTGTAACTAGCAGACCTGCCACTTGCTGGAGGGGGGGTAGTTAAACAAAAACAAGGGTGTGTGTGTGGTTTCCCTCAGAGTAGTAACATCATTACTGTTTGAATAATGAAAAAGTGGAGAACCCAAGGGAATACACAAGCATGCAGTTTATGTTGAACTTGAGTTATTTTCTTTGCCTTGCTTTACATCTTTTAAATTGTCTCTGCTGGTTCAGTGGCATATTACCAATGTAATGTCGGGGCATTTAGTTGCATATATATACCTCAATTACCTCAGTGCTTCAGAAGAAGAAGACGAAGGCAAATGACTGATTCCTAAGATGTTGGCTTCATTACAGTACGTTTTGTCACATTATTGCAGAACTGAAACAATCCATTGATTATTGGATTAATTGAATGAGTTAAACTGAGTATTTGCTGATTTTCCTTGTTTTAAATTACAATGAATTGCATTCTGGAATATATATATATTATTTTTAAACATGCGTTTTGAAGATTATTTGTATTATGTCAGTATTAAGCATTAACTGCCCCTTTAACCAGGCGGCCGTGAGGAGGTGGAGTTTGGCAGAGTGCCACTTTAATGCCAGCAGGGGTGGAGGCAAGATGGGGGTATTCAGCGGGCATTCAGCAGGTGTCGGTGGGGTATTCAGGGGTGTCGGAAGGGTCGGTGTCTCCTGAGCTTTGTCCTCTGAAAACGACCCCATGCACGCATGCATCCACACACTTGAACACACACACACAAATGTCTTGGAGATTTGCCCGAGTCTCTATTTAAATTGACGCAAGCCTCCTGGTTTCCCAGGGCGACACCTCCCCATACCACCCAGTCCCACCCCCCCCCCCTTTTTATTTTCACCCTGCTTTGTTGAAAAGAGCCAATCGTGCGCTGGCTGGTAACTAGGCACCCTTTTTATCAGTAACCAGCACCAACAATAACTGCAACCCGACACCTCCTCAGAGAGAAAGACACAGGAAAGTAAAGAGTTGGAATGAGGCGGAGAGAGAAGAGGAAAGAAAAAAGTTTAGATTCATGTTTGAAATGTATTTCTTTCAAGATATACTATATTGTTTTCTGTATTTACAATGATTTCAAGTCGATTTGTTGCTTTTCGTAAACAGATTTTGCAATAAAATCTGGATATTTTACTACACTCATGAAGTGTCTGTAATAAAAGTGAATGAAAGAAATACATATGTGTGGGCCAGGATGAGCAAGGGACGTGAGCCGCTAACAGCAGAGAGAGAGACTGGGTCTGGTGTCGGTGTAATGGATACTCCGGTCCTATTAGGGTAGCTCTTAAGAGAGCGCTGCGGGTCGGCCCGCGAGGAGGCTTTTGATCAGTGCGCGCCCCCCCCCCCCCCAAACTGACTATTTGTCCACTGTCAGCTTATCAAACGGGATCAATGCTAGAGAGAGTGAGGGGAGGAGCGGTGTGTCCATATGTGCAGGTCGTGAGGGTGTGATTGGCGTTTGTACATTTGTTTATGTGTACACACTTGTGTTTGTTTGTACGGGCAGTTGGAAATGGGAACGCATGTGTTTGTGTCTGAGGACAATGTGTGTGCAGAGCAGCAGAGCTCGACCAACTGTTGACTAGGCTGTGTGTGTGTGTGTGTGTGTGTGTGTGTGTGTGTGTGTGTGTGTGCATTCCTGGTTATAGTTGAGTGATTCTCTCCTAAGAAACAGAGACTGGCCCATTTGACTCTTCACCCTCTTGTGATCTCTTGAATAAGGACTTTAAAAAGATCTAATAGTGCTAATACTATTCAGCCAACCACGCACACACACACACACACACACACACACACACACACACACACACTGAAAGGACTCACCATGGTGATACATTAGTAGACACCAGCTATCCTGCAAAGGTATAATGCGTATGTAGGTGTTTTATGTGCATGTCAATCTAAAAATCGTACACATGAACCGTCTCAGTTGACCTCACACAATTACAAACAGGTAGAAGCAGCATGAAAAAGAAGCGTTTACAAATTGCATGGAAATTACACCACTCTCTGATTCATCATGGAAGTTGCCTGAACTCACTTGCATACTGATGATGACTGAATGATAGGTTTTTGATGTCATTTTTTTGTGTCATTTTTAAATTTCACTTGCATGGCCCTTTTTACTCTTTTTTTTACTCTTTTTGTGTGTTTTTTGTATCTTGTCATTGTGTAAATAGGTAAACTAACTAAAATCCTTGAATAGATTGCTTGTCCCTTCTTTGACAGTTCACCTCCAATAAAATGGGAATATCTGGCACTCGGCTGATGGTGTTCAAAGCGCCAAAAAAGAACTTGTCTCTCTCCACAAATCATGAACTGGGTACTCCCAAAGATAATCTTCGGACCACCAGAAGCCCTCTGACAGGTCACGATGATGCTCATTCTTGTCTTTGCATGATGTCAAGGGGCTAATGGCTACCTACTGGAGGTGATGACAGTACACGTTCTGACTTGTCCTGACTTCACCCTTCTGCCATTTTATATGTCTTTCTTTCCTACTTAAGAGACATGATACACAATATGACAGCCGCCTTTTTAAAAAAACAGATATCTACAGTTATTAAATTACAGATAGCACTCAAAACAAACTGTGATATGAAAAGAGGATGACACTTTTACCACTAGATCCTGGAGAGATACTGAATGATTAAAAGTGACCTTAAATCATATTTTGCAATAGAAGTCTTCAATTAAACTGTCCTTCAGTTGTCAGAAAAAGAATGAGAAGCAGTTCCTAGATCGTTTTTTCCTTTAATTTGCCTTCAGACTGTGTGGGGTGCAAACTGGCCCACATCTTTGCCTGAAGGCGAGATGTTTTCTTTCCTCATCGTCTTGTTAAAACAGAGCCAGATAACACCTGGGAGCTGTAACTTAATAAGAAGAAGTGGAGGGCTTTAACTGGATTAGTCGACTCAGTAGGGAGAGGGACGGCTGACACAGCTAAAGGACTGGAGCGGAACAGCTGGATTTAACAGCGTTTTGAAAATCAATCCTGAAAGCAGTGCTGCAACGAGAATGATTTGATAGTGCCTGCACACTTAGAGAGCTAATGGTGCTTGATAGTGCGCTGTTAGGCCTGGTGTTGTGCAGCACAACTGGTGTTATGCTCTGACATGTTATAATTGAGTTTGTGTGAGCCAAGCAAGCATCGCATGATGCTCGCCTGGTTTAGTGAACAAAGACATTTCTAAATGATTTACACAGGCTAGGTTTAATGCAGTTTCCCACAATGCCCCCCCTCTCTCTCACCTCCCATTTCTACGTCTCTCTGTCCCGAGGGCATCTTCTCAAGCTTGTTAACAGCAGAATGTGATGTTCACTACCAGCTGCTGATTCTATCCTCGGAAACCTTGTCACAACAACAAGCCATGATGCCTTTCCCCCCTCCGTCTCTGCTTTCGGTCACATGTCCGCATCTGCACTTCGCTGATCAAGGGTCTCTGTAGTATCTCCGTGATTAATTACCTTCTTTGGCAATAGTCTAGCAAGCGATGAGCTAACAAGTGCCGTGATACCAGTCAACCCTCAGGCATTAACACAAGCCAGGCGTTCCTTTCAGGCCCATTTTGCATTGTCTGGCCTCCTCTCATCCGGGCTCGTTTAGCATTGTCTGGGCAGGAACAGTGCCTCCATTCTTCTCACCGCTCTCTCCCAGAGATCCTAAATGGGACATAGATATTCTAGCCGGGTCGCTTCTTGGCCTGGCACTCGATGCCCCCGACTGCTCCGCTTAAGCACAGCCACTAAGGGCACTTGTGGAGGGCTTGTGAAAGTCCATTCTGCTTGAAGGTGAAGATGGAGGAGAAGTCGATACGGCGGCGCAGGCTTCTGAACTCCCTCGTGTGCCAAGCCAAAGGTTTCACGTTATCACAGTGTGTTGATGGTTTGCCTACACCAGATGTGTTTCAACCATGTATTGTGTGATGGAACAGATATACCTTAATTGTACACATATAGCTTTCTATACTGGCAGTGTCACGGCTGGTGCCTTCACTTATCCTTTAACTGTAATCCAAAACATCTTTTTTAGATATCCAGACTATTTTTGTCAGACTTACCCAGACAACAGCTGCACTTTTGTGTAGAGCTTGGCAATACATACAGTAAATATTATATTGATATTCTGATATGAGACTTAGATATCGTCTTGGATTTTGGATATCGTAATACCTTAATATGGCACAAGAAGTATTTGGCAAAAAAGGCCAAGCAAGTGGTAGACTTGAATTGACTTCTGTTTCAGGGAAAAGCTGGTGCAGCCTTTAATAAGAATGCATTAAACTGACAATTTTAGGATTGCTGTTTTCTAATGTGAGATGTTCTCAAAGTCACAGTAGAGTGAAAGGTTTTTGTTTTGAGTATCGTTATTTGAATGGAAAACATATTTACTACATGTGTTGTTAGGAAGTTGTGTGACACAAAGGATCCAGCCTTTGGTTCCAGTTTGAACAAGGAGCTGCCTTCCCACCTGTCGTCATGGCTGTCTGATTGGCTCAATCACTGGTCCCGGTTCCGTCAGTGTGTCTGCCTGTAATCCCACCTGTTCTCCGGGATGTTATCCGTCTGACAACCCCGGCGCACCCACCCAGACCTCACCCACAGTCCCAACACACTTCCTGTTACTCACTTCTGGGGTGAAAGGAGTCTTTTGTGTGCCTGCTGCCACTTTTTTTTTTGAAGAGAGAATGAGAGAGAGCTAATCCGTGTTTGGACCTCCTGAAGAGCTGGAGGTGTTGGGGGTGAAATAAGACTACAACAGCTGTGTGTTTATGTGTATATATATGTTCAGGCTTGATGATATATGGTCACACATGGACACACGATTTGCAACTCTGACATGACGGTTAATCAGCCCCCTGAGATACAAGACGGGAGTGAAACATACACACACAACCCTTCATCTGTCTCCCTCCAGTTCTTTATTGCTGTTTTCATCCATACTCACACTGCATATTAAATACCATACACTATATTATTCCCCTCTTATCGCCGTCTCCGGCCATAGTTTCCCTCCCTTTTCACACCAATCTGACCGCCCGGTGGTTTGCATGTCCGTCAAGTTTATCTCCACGTGTCTTTGTGAGTTTTCAAAGCTTTAGCCCTGTCTGTCCTCAACGCTTTAATCAGACAGACAGACGGGCATACCTGAGGGAAAAAATCTGACCAGCGGCTTGTTGAAGGAGACGAGAAGGATCTTTCGCTGAGTGCTGCCAGATATGAGCGAGTGCACTCGCACACATGCATCAGCAGACGAGTGACGGCAGATAGAGGCTCCACAGCGTCAAGTGCGAGATGACAGAGGTTGTAGAACAGAATCTCGACTCTGTCAATTCTTCTGTACAGCTGCGATTAAGGTGACAGCAAGGTGTTCTTGGCTGTGATTGGACTTATGCTGCAACCTAAAGTTTTGGCATAGTCATCCCTCCGGTAATCATCTTGCGGGATGAATTGTATGAATTGTACCTCTTTTCATGCGAATAATGTTGTTTATATAAGTCATAAAATGAAGTACAGCAGGAGTCTGGTCCTAGAGATTTATTTCTGAGAACCCATGAATCTCTTTCTTTATCTGCTAACCTGCTGCATCTGGCATTCCTGTGGTTAATCATCTATCCTCGCTTAGTCGTTGTTTGCATTCAAAATCACCACTCTGCCATGGTTGAAGCTAAACAAGCTAAATAATTAAAACACGTACTTTATGATAGGAGTATGTAAAACAGTTTTGTACTGAATGCTCTTATACCGCACAGTTTTGTCACTCTTCCTAGGCAGTTTTGCTCCAGATTCTTTGCTGCATCCAACTTTTACTCAAGTTGCCTATTCAGGCATAACTTTGACTTGGAACTGCAATTGTTAAAAGTAAATGTTTGATAATTTAGGAAATACACTTATAAGCTTTCTTGACAAGAGTGGAATAAGAAGATTGAAACCACTCTCATATCTGTCTGCTAGATATGAAGCTAGAGACAGTTAGCTTAGCTTAGCATAAAGACTGGAAGCAGGTGGAGACAGCTAGCCTGGCTCTGTCCAAAAGTTAACAAAACTAGGTCATTCTTACACTTCAGTCTTTTGAACTGTTTAAACACAGAATATATATATATATATATATATATATATATATATATATATATATATATATATATATATATATATATATATATAACTGTAATTACTCGGCTTTAGAGGTACTGTTTGATGGATTTGTTTTATTACCGTTGGACAGAACCCCATTTTTTACAGTCTTTATGCTAAGCTAACTGGCTGTAGCTTCATGATTGACAGACAGAAATGAGAGGGATGTCAATCTTCTCATCTAATTCGCAGCAAGGAAGAGAATAAACACATTTCCCAAATGTCAAACTGTTGTTTTACGAAAACAGTAATGCTGAATGAAGCGTTGTCCTTTTCGTGGTTTGAGCACTGCAGATGAGTTAATAACACCTGCGGCCCCGCGTGTTCCACCTGTACCTTTGTACAGGAAGCGCAACTAAATGATGGTGACGTGTCATTACGCCACAACACAAATGCGGCCAGCGTGACATCATGTAAGTAGGTTTGACAGCAGGCAGAAAGCGGTCATGCAGGACACCACTTTTAGGCTGCCATGAGTGGTGTTTTTCTTTGCTGTTTTTCTTGATTTTATTTAAGGGTAGAATATATGATTCAATCTTATAACTTTTTATTTGATTTTGGGCTATATTGTATAATGGTTGCAAAGAGAGGGTGTCAATCAAGCCGGATCAATTCTGTAGCTGTCTGATAGTTTGTAGAAATTAAAGTTTAGTACTCCAGAGACATTTCCTGCTCTCACTAATATCTTTTATTTCTGTCGATCTTATTTTTGACCTCTTTTGATGGACAGTGCTTTGATTAGGTTAATTTCAGTGTGATTTTTGTGGCGGCGATTTCCCTCTGCCTCCAGCATACAGGATGTCTGTCAGCGTGTCTGCAAACTGTTGATATGGGATCTGATGTTGGGGCTGGCTGCCATGAGAGAGAGAAAGAGAGAAAGGGAGACGAGCCTTGACATCTTGTTGGCCTCTGAACAGAACAGCTGGAATTACTGTTGAGGGCAATGCTTCCTTTGAGGAAAAGCTAAATGTTTTAATTGGAGTATGGGCACACAAAGAGTGATTAGAAAGATGAGAAAGAATGCTTTTTTTCGTAGAACTCAGCTCATAGCAAAGTGACTTTTTTTGGGCAGAGTTTCCTGGCATGTTTTATTGCAAAGAGATAGGAAAAGAGAAGGAGAAATGTTGCCAGATTGTGCTGCTGAGAGAGAGAGAGAGAGAGAGAGAGAGAGAGAGAGAGAGAGGAGAGAGAGTGAGAGAGTGTGTGTGTTTGATCACCTCTCAAGACTCAAGACAAGCTTGCTGTTTGTTTGCCCTACCTGATAGGCTGAGGGTGTTCAGGCATGTCCAATAAGGTGGAGCTGACAGTTGAGTTTCTGCTCAGCAATTGGCTGGAAGCTATTCAGGTTACAGTTTTTGTACTGATTGAAATATTTGAAAACCTTCGGGGGGGGTTGTCCGGTTCTCTCTTGGGATTTAAAAGTACCTGACAGCAGTTTTCATTGGTTGCTTCGCTGTAAAAGTTTAACTGCAGTAAAAAAAAAGTGTTGCAAAGTGAAAAAATAATAGAGCACATTTTTACAATGCCGTGTCATATAGGCTTCCTGCCTTTATAACGGCGGGCCTCCCTCGAGCTTGTAACGTTTTAAGCTCTCAATTACCATGCTCTTTAGTCACGATAAATGTCAGCAGGAGGGAAATAACCTCATCAGCTGAGAATGAGCCACTGAAGGAAGGAATAGCACCAGGTTGGGTGTTTTCTGTGGATCACCTTTAACAGCAGAAACAACACGTCTGTATCGTACCTTTCAACTGGGTTTAAGGTCGACAGAAATTGTGTGTGAAAGGGTTAAAGTGTGTCCCCCTGGTGGGCTTGTCATCCCGCTGAAACCTGTCACAGCTACAAATGTGTTGTTTGTTTTCTGCTGTTTTATTAGCCGTCCCTCCCGCTAACTGACTAAACACAGTTGTTAATTTTACACATTGGAGTTGGGCAGGTGGGTGGCCACCAGAGTTGTCAAGCAAATACTTTACTAAAAGAAATGCCAAGTCTCAAATACAAATAGTGCATGTGTGTGATTTTCAGAGATACGGATGATTGCGTCCTTGATAATGTTGTTTTTGATGTGAGGTGTTTGGTAATAGTGTCAATATTTCTAACGGTAGCCTTCTCTTGGAAGGAACTAGGAAGAACAATTCATTTGAAAATTTGTTTTAAAATTTCAGTTTGTTGACATATTGGAGTCAAAGAGGGAATTTGGGATGTCTCTTTTTATCACTCCATAAATTAGAAAATACTTTCAAGAGCCATTCAAATAAAAATGTTTTGCCATGTTTTTAGGAATAAAATGTTGAAAGACACTACAGGTGAATAAGGTAAACAAATTTAACGAATAGATACCACCATGAAACGTGTGTCTCTGTGTGTGTGTGTGTGTGTGTGTGTGTGTGTGTGTGTGTGTGTGTGTGTGTGTGTGTGTGCGTGTGTGTGTGTGGTTGTCCCTCACAGTGACAGCTGGCCAGCAATTTAGGTTGGTTGGTGAGCACAGACCTGTGTGTGTGTGTGTGTGTTAGACAGCACTATGTGGTCAGTGGAGCATTATTAGCTTTCTGTGCGTGTGCACGAGTGTGTGGTCATTCGTGTGTCATCTTTGCGGCTTGCTTCACAGGTCATTAACAGCTCTTATCGCCTCTGCAGCCCTGCTAGCGGGACTCCAACTGTGTGGCCTGTTGGCACATCTCCTTTTGTTTCTGTCAATAATGAATCCATCTACACTTCACTAAATACAACCTACTGCATTTAACCGATTCCAGTTGACGTGTTTTACACATCTTAATCATTAGATTCACATTTATCAGTGCTTTGAGGCTGTAGGAGGGCAATAACCAAATCATAATATGCCGCGAACAGATTGCTGATCTTTACAAGGGCTATCCAGTGAGTGTTTGGATGCTTGTAAACATGCCAGCTAATATAGATAAAGGGATGTGTGTGTAGCTAATAAACTGTTCACCCACGATACTTCAAAAGTGTGGAGATTACGCAGCAGCTTTGGCGCTTGTTTTTACTTGGAGGGTCATCTATTAAAACACTCTCAGTAGTAGTGAGTCCCGTTAAACCTGTGTGTCTGCGGGTGGACGGCTATATGTGTGTGTGTGTGTGTGTGTGTGTGTGTGTGTGTGTGTGTGTGTGTGTGTGTGCTGACATGCTTATACACATAAAATGTTTTTTTCCGTGGCGTCTGTCCGTGACACACCCTTTCCACGGTTCAACCCATCCTCCGTGTGTGTATGTGTGTGATCCCATGCTAGCAGCTGGTGGGCTTCTATAAATAGCGTGGGTTGGGATGCCCCAACAGAGAAAGAAAACAAATTACTTGCATGTAAATGTGTCCCAAGTGTAAAGAAAGTAATGTTGGGGTAAGAAAGTTGTAAGATATTGCCATCCTCTTTCAGTATTTAATAATTGACACTGCTTCGGTTATACTAGATGAGACTGATTGCATAGCCAATGCGGTCTAAATCAGATTTTTCTCATCAACGTCCTCGTCTTTTCTTTCTGCCTCGTAGATTCCGCTCCACATCTTTCCACGACCCTGTGATCTTTTTCTGTCGCGGCCCGTCATTTTTGGATCCAGCTCTCCCCACCACCTCACTGTCACTACACTGCAAAGTCCTTCCCACTCTGGGGAAGCTAATAATTCTCGGAGCACCGACTGTATCGGAGCGCTAACCTGCTGTAGTTTACTTAGTCACCAAATAGCTCAACTTGTGTGCAGAATGGGTGATTGAGTCCCGTGTCAGTCACCGTGTAAAAGCCTTACACTGAGCACAGCTGTCAGTGCGTGTGGTTTGTGTGTTTGGATGTGAAACAAGAATGAATAAATGGGAATGAAGGGGTGAGCGTGTGTGGTAACAGATTGTGTCAGGATCTACTTGGTTACAGACTCATTTGATGTGATTTTTTGAGTGTGTGTGTGTCTTTATGTAAAAATACCACAAAGCCTCAACAAAAGAATAGCATGAGTAGGAGACAAAGTAGAATTTCATTCACTAAATTATGACTGCATTTCTGCGTGCATTTCTCTGCCACAATATGTGAGTCCATGCAGGATGTGTGCATTCCAGTGTGAATGTGTGTGTGTGTGTGTGTGTGTGTGTGAACTGTCAGTTGACGGATCTTTGGCGGCAAGTGGGATAGCAGTGTTTTCTCTGACCTACATGGAGAGACAGGTGTGCAGCGCTGCAGACAAACAAACGCACAAAGACCAACAGACAGCCAGCACCGTGTTGAATGAGCAGCGCGTTACAGCGGCCCTGTACACCACAGCTGCTGCTTAATGTCACTGTTCTGCAGAGTGACTCGTTAATATGTGTGTGTGTCTGCATCACTCCGGCTGCACCAAGCTAGCCGACCCTTCCGCCGCGTACCGCTGTGAGTCGTATGTCCTAGTGCAGTTGGAGTCGACCCCCGGTCTGGTTAGCGGTTAGCTTGAGGCTAGCCGGCCTGTCCACACCCTGCTCTGATGGACTGTGTGAGGAGAGCTAGGGGTCCTGAGAAATGACCTATGTCTCAGAGTGACGGGCCACCTGTGGCCAAACCTCACCATGACTCTTTCACCCCAAACCCCCCCCAGACACACATGACACACTCATGTGCTAGGTGTGGTGCAGCAAAGCTGTGCAATACGACCCATCTCCCTGCCCCGTTTCAGCAGCATTACCCCCTTCTGCCCCTTTCAAATTTCATCTGGCCTCACCACCTGTTGTCAGCTGTACTTCACCCTGCCTGTGCCCTCTGCAGCCTATAGCCTTCTGTTCCCCTCCATAGGCACCGGAGCTTACAGTTGTGCCAGAAGTAGGTATGAGACCAGACCCAACCCTCCCCAGGGGCAGAAATCCTACACTGATCCAATTACTCCCAGCCGGGGCTTGAATCAGACCGAATCCACCCCGACTGGCAACTACTTAATTCAATCTAGCAGCAAAAGTGTTACACAAGTACACAAGTCAATCTGTTAAGCTGCAGCGTAGAGAGGGCCGAGAGGGCAATAGAGATAGGATTGGGTCCAACCAGTATTGGGTTGAAGCTGCACACAGCAACAAAATGTTATTGTTGAAGGAAATAACCACGCGTTTTGAGTGGTAAATCAGCCATTCTATTATATATATTTAACATTTCTATATTCATATTAACAAATACTGTACAGGCATGTCTTTCAAAAACAATATTCAAGCCGCTGTGGGACACTGAAGAATGAACTTAGCTAATGATAGATACGAGTGGACGGTAACATGAGCGGAGGAGGCCGAGGCAGTTGTCCGGAGACATGAAGGGGGAGCAGTTTGGCAGTAAATCAAGTCTCAGTGTAACTTGATAATAGTTGGGAAATATGTGAGAGAATTATACACACACTACTACAGGAAGTGAATCAATATGCTTGTGTTGTAGTGCAGGTCTACAAAAAAATCCTTTTTGCTTTTATTTCAAGTGAAATTTGATTTGTTTTACATTTCACAACTATTTCACTTTTAATTTGCAACCTTGGAAACACCTTTGGCTTTGTGTGTGTTGCTGTCGGCTTAATCTGCTTTGTTGATATGCGCTGCGTCACAGAAGGCGCTCACCTTGCTGAAACCTGGCCCCGTGTCTGAGGACACGCTGGGCCTCATTTAGCATTTTGCCTGTCAGACTACAGTTTACTGTTGCACATACTGTTGCATGTAAGCCTGTTGCTTTTGGAGCTGCCGATGAGTAGAAGTGTGTTAACAGCAAAATATCATCTCTCTCTTCCCTCCAGATGGCATCCATCACGTCGTGGCCATCTGCACGCTGCGCGTCACCATCATCACTGACGACATGTTGACCAACAGCATCACGGTGCGTCTGGAAAACATGTCCCAGGAGCGCTTCCTGTCCCCCCTGCTTAGCCTCTTCCTGGAGGGCGTGGCGGCTGTGCTCTCCACCAAACGGGAGGCGGTGTTCGTGTTCAACATCCAAAACGACACCGACGTGCAGGGCTCCATCCTCAACGTGACTTTTTCGGCGCTGCAACCCGGAGGCGCCCCGGGTAAAGGGACGTTCTTCCCTTCTGAGGAGCTGCAGGAGCAGATCTACCTCAACAGGACCCTGTTGAGGCTGATATCCTCTCAGGAGGTAACACACGTCAATGCACGTTCAAGTGCAAAGTATTATAATTCTCCGTAGGCTGAACTTGCATTTTAAGGCTGCGATTTTCCCCTTCTCTCCAGGTGTTGCCGTTTGACGACAACATCTGCCTGCGGGAGCCCTGCGAGAACTACATGAAGTGTGTGTCTGTACTGAAGTTCGACAGCTCCCCTCCCTTCATCGCCTCCGAAACGGTTCTGTTTCGGCCCATCCACCCCATCAACGGGCTGCGCTGCCGCTGTCCGCTCGGTTTCACCGGCGACTACTGCGAGACCGAGGTCGACCTCTGCTACTCGGGACCCTGCAAGAACAACGGGAGGTGCCGCAGCCGAGAGGGAGGGTACACCTGCGAGTGCCCAGAAGACTTCACAGGTGAGTCTTCTGCATGGAATAAAAAAGGAAATGAAATAAATCGCAACTCAACTCATTTTTCTTTAAAACAAGTCAAAATAAATGATCTTAGTGCTCAGTTTTTCCACTTAGACTTAATTACAGAATTAACTTTTTTGCAGTTTATTGTAGCCCAACGCTGGCAGAATTTTCTAAATAATTCATAGTTGAGAAAGGTGAGACTATCAAAGTAAAATCAATTGTTACATTTAATACCTCTTTATTTATTTGTATTATTTTGAAACTACAATAGATTATTGGACAAAAGTATCTCAACTAAACTATATGGTGCTTAAATCAAATTACACATTTGTGGTATTTGCCTGTGTGTAATAAAGCCAGCACAGAAGAAAACTACCTATGTCTTTTTTAAGTACATGCAAGGGCTCATATTCTTTCTGACAAAGGCTTCAATGACTGGCACAAAATTTGCTAAACCGCACTGACAGGTTTTAAAGCACCTATTGTTGTAGCTTGAGGTCGACCCCAGTGCAGGAAGGGGAAACGTGCTTTGTCATACTGCAGGTATATCCACCTGCAAACACACACAGACACGCGTTTGCACATGCAGTAGATTTATTGCTGTATAGAGATGTACGCATTGCTGACTATACTGGTCAAACCAGATCTCACGAATCACCTAACCCATTCGCCAAAACCACATTAGCTTAATAACATTATTTGTTTTTTTAAACTTTATATTATCTTGTTATTGTGAAATGTGAACACTATTTGAATGCAATACCTCATTAGTATAACCATGAAAATTCTAAATATGGACCCCTATAATCTACATTATTTCTGTGCTACTTAAAAAGTAATAGTACCCATGCCTATTGTTTCAAAGTGCGTCATTGTTTTTAGAGAAACATATTAGGGGAACAGGTACAGATTCTCAGTTAATCCTCATAAATCAGTGAGCCAAAAAATGGAGACGCATTGTCAAGACTCGACAGATAAAGGGAGGAATGGAAGAAGAAGCCCAACCACGGACTCTTAGACAATTCAAGTTTGAGAATATTCTAACTGATCAAAAACTGATTTAAAGAAAAAGGACTCTAAACTCTGCCTGGAAGCTGGCACAGTTACAGTTTCTCTGCACAGCATTCACATGGTAGATGAGCCTCGGAAGCTTTCATCATTCCCATTGAAATCACTTTCTGAAATATTTCCCGATGTCAGTGATCTTCCTCCCGTACTTCCCCCTTGTACATCTGATACCTGAGTGACTGTCTCTGCATCTCTGTCTCTCCCTAATAGAGCAGAGAGGGCCTCTGACAGCCGTCGTCCCCGCTCTCTTCTGTCTCTCCCAACACTCTACCTGTCCTCTCCTTCTCTTCCTCCATCCTATCTGATGTAATTACCTGATTATACCTGCCTTTGTCACTCACCGGCCCTCTCTCGCCTTCTTCTCCTGCTCCCCATGTCCATCTTCTCCACTCGCCCATCATATTTCCCTTACCTGCGTCCCGGTGTCCCCTCTTTGAAGGTCACAGTTCAACTCCAGATAGTCAGGGCCCATCAGGGGCCATTATGGGCCTGATGACAAGGGGGGCCCGATCTATCCTCCTTGGGTTTCCTACATTACAGGGAAACAGATCCTTATAATTCCCCCTCAGAGAAAAAAAAAGAGGATTATGCTGAGGAGAGAGGGGCCATTAGCTGGTTCCAGGCTGTGGTGTTGGGGATCTGTGTGTGTCCGTCCTGGGTGGACAGATCTTATCTGGACAGCAAGTTGACACACAACACGGCATGAGACACAGAGGCACCCATCACAAATAATATTTTCCTGTCAGAAAGAGGTCTGCCGGTGTATTAGTGGAGGAATTTATGCAAACCGAGCCAGGAACACTGAGCTAGAGCCACATGGTCACATTTAGGAGGAATTTCCCATGGCAGCAATTATTAACTGAATTAGATGATATAATATCATACGTTTCATATCAACATGCAGCCTTCAATTTACTTATGCAAGGACAGACTTAAATTATTAAAATTTCTTTTTTTTTAAAAACATCAGTCGCTCTGAAAAAAAGGGCTTTAATCCTAGAAAACTATTTTGTATTTCTTTCAACAGTCATATTTGCAGAAATCACTCATAAACAGACAAAACCTCTCCACTGACAGTAGGGAATGCAGTGTGTTAGCACCAATGCGCTGATGATTGATCACACAGATCTATAAAGTAGATGCATACATCCAATCTGAATGGAAAACAGAAAGTTCCCTTGATTCATTCTGGTAAATGTTGGACATGGCTAGTTAACGTAGATGAAGAAGTGTTTGAGGGACAAATCCAATTGTGAGAATGTTCATTTAACAGTGAATGTTTTCTGTGACTTCATTAAAGCCATGCTATAGTTACACTAAGAAAGAGTTTTGTTATCTTTTTATGGCTTGAAAGTATCAGCCGTGGATTCCAATCCTCTCTCTTCTCTCCAAATATGGCCAAAAAACAGACCTGCACTTCCCAGAAAAACCTATAAAAAGGGCTTTGTCAGTGTTGTGAACATTTGGATGGAGATAGATTTTTAGAAGAGTCCTTAACAACATAACCCTGTTGCAGACTCATTAGAAGAAGGCACGGGTTAGTTGTATAAGTGTGCTCGACTTCTAATCGAAGGCGTCTTGTTAAAACAACTGGATTCCAAGCGGATGATCTGTATTTCAGTCGACGGAGGAAAACACGCTTCGCAGAAAAGATAAAACGAAGACAATGAATTGATGAGATGATGATGATGATGACAGGTAATTCATCATTCAGATGCACTGCCATTCCAATACACACATCGTATCTACAGGCAACACGGTGTTGTCTTACAGTATCCAGACAAGATGTCAACTTGAGTAAAAAAAATTAAATAAAATGCCGTAGAGTGAATACAACTAATTTCCCTTTCTTCTCGTAGGCGAGCACTGCGAGGTGGATGCAGTGTCAGGCCGCTGTGAGCCCGGTGTGTGTAAGAACGGCGGCAAGTGCGTCAACCGGCTCGCAGGTGGTTTCATGTGTGAGTGTCTACCAGGAGAGTTCGAGAAGCCCTACTGTGAGATGACCACCCGCAGCTTCCCCGGACAGTCCTTCATCACCTTCAGAGGCCTGCGGCAAAGGTTCCACTTCACCGTCTCCTTCACGTGAGTACTTTCCCTATTTCCTTCCCTTGTTCCTTTTTTGTCTGTTTTTTAAATTTTTTATTTACCAATGAACACAAAGTGATATCCACTCCATACAAATGACTATGTATGGGTGAAATTCTGTTGAAGATAAAGGAAACTGACCGTTTGCTAAGCCTCGTTCCCCTTAGTCACTGTTGCTAAGCCCTTCAAGAATTCAGCTCTCGCAAGGCACATATTTAAAGTGATAACAGGGGCGAATTTACCACTCGAATTTCTTGGTAGTTTTTTTAAACAATTGGCCCTTGACTTTTGACACAAAGACGTCAGTGGCAGAATTTATTAGCTAACGCTAACGCTGACTTTAGCTGTCTTCAGCTAACTTTGAAATGATTCCAGCTTGTTTTAAAACAAGAGTCATGGAAAAAGGGCTCTTGAATATGCTCTTGACAGCTACATACTGCGCATGATATTGTGCTAAAAGACTGAGGCCAATGCTAACAGGTCCCATGCTAACGATTGTAGCCTCGTTAGCCTCACAAAAAAGACATTATCCAACTCTTTAAATTCCGAGTTTCACTTAAAAAGTGGAGTTGCCCTTGAGAAAAAATTGATATTTACCACCAATTCAAGTAATACATTTCCTTTAAAAGAATATTGTTGATGGTAAAAATGTAAGATTCCACAGAATTACAGGCTGTTAAACTTCTTTTCTTTGCTGCACCACACACTTTTTCACAGCAACAGCAGCGCACCTCTGCGATACCTGTAGTAGCAGTGTGTTGCTGCACAAATAAAAACAGCAACAGGGACGTGCCGAGACATGTGCACACTTTTCCATTGTGTCCCAGTTCCCTCCTCTCACACACACACATGTAATAGCAGAAACGACACGCACTGAATGTGCAACGTTGTGAGGCGCTCTCGTGAAACTGCAGAACGAAGATAACCTTTGCTCAACAAGTCTGCGACACAGTAAATATTATGACGAGAAAAACTTCTATCAAATGTTTCGCTACCAGTAGTAGGTGAGGGGAGTTTGATAAAGGGGGGTTCGTCGACACCGTGACGGTGAGAAAGGTTTGCAGTGCGGTGAAAACAGGAAAGGCCGTGTGATGTGTTTCCCCTTATCAGTGTTTGGCTACAGCCATCCTGACTTCCTCACTGGCATCTGCCGGCTGACTCCTCTGCCCTCACCTTACACTCCGAACAACAGACGCGCACAAAGAGCAATGTGAACTTTGTGCCCTCGTGGAGCACACTCACCAGTAGGTATTTACCAGGTCTTTCTCCCCCCGTCCTCACACGTGGGACACGCTCATGCATCGTCCGAGGCAGGGGGAACTGTTTCCTCTCTGCGGCCCGCCGCCTCTTACACATCCTGCCTTTCCTTTCCAAGTGACTTTTCCTCAAGAGCCCCATCGGCCCTTTCATTGCGAAGCTATCTGCGAAGCCTTCAACCGCTCGGCCCCACTCTGTTTGAGTTGGATAGGTGCTTAGAAATGTGACAGGAAACTTGAGCTAGAGTGGAGAAAAACACTCAACACTTTGTGTGTGGCACGTCTGAATATCCATTGTTTTATTATTCTCCCTTTGGACTTTTAAATTGGAAAAATAAATAAATCAATCCCTTAAACAGATAAAATAATTGAGACACAAACTGTTTACTAAAATACCACATACTGTTTCTCCATTTTTGGGCTAATTTCCACTGTTAGTCGTGCTGTTCTTCCATATATATATATATATAGAGAGAGAGAGAGAGAGAGAGAGAGAGAGAGAGAGAGAGAGAGAGAGAGAGAGAGAGAGAGGGGAAAAGAAAGATATAATCTATAAGAATCTCTAAAATCCCATCTGTCTCTGCAGGTTTGCTACCAGAGAGAGGAACGCTCTGCTCCTTTACAACGGCAGATTCAATGAAAAACACGACTTCATCGCTCTGGAGATCATTGACGAGCAGATTCAGCTCACCTTCTCTGGAGGTTAGACCCCATAATGTGAATGTGTGGCGACCACTTAAAGTAATTGTTGTTAATATCAGCTACATTGTAAGTAGATTAACACAGGTGCAAGTGCACTTTATCTAAAGTGACTTTCACAAAGAGCCGACTCTTATCAACATGTACTTTTTTTTTTAAAAGGTGTAAGTTTCTGTGTTTGTGTGTTAGTGCATTCACGTATTCAAACATATAAAAAAATTAACACATTCATTGTGTGTGTGTGTGTGTGTAAGTGTGTTACTGTATGTGTAAGTAAGAGACGGGTGTGTTTTTATGTTTTGAAAGCAGCTGCTTCCTCAGAGTGGGAGCTGCCAGACTGATTAATGATGGCACAGTCATTTAGTGGCCAAAGAACACCTACTACACACACACACACACACACACACACACTCAAAACTTGCAAGTTTTTAAAGCATGCATGCTCTTACACATATGCAAATACACTCGCATACACACACACACACACACACACACACACACACACACACACATACAGCTCATGTGCAATCAAACCAGTGGTGGCAAAGGTACTTAGATCTTTTACTAAAGTAGAGGTAGCAAAAACAACAGTGGAGAAATACTCTGTTACAAGTAAAAAAACACATTTAAAATGTTATCAAAGTAAAAGTACAAAAGTATCAGCATTAACTCAAGTACAGTACTTGAGTAAATGTCTTCAGTTATTTCCACCACTGAATCAAACACACCCACAATCATTATTCAAACTGGCAACTGTTGGAGAGCAGATCAAACAGATTGGGCTCTCTGGGCTGGCGACTGTTGTTTTTCGAGCAGGCCTACTTTCCCATGGTTCCATACGGGGAGGAAACCAGCTCAGTGTGATTATGTTGGGTGAAGCCCGTTCGGGAGGGGAGCCAAGTTCTTGTGCCCCACTACAAATCTGAAATGTGACTAAATGTAGAATGTATGACTCATCAAATTAAATACTCAAATTATGAGTCATGCTTAATGAGAAGAGTGGGAGGAGAGCCTCTCTTTCAATATTTTTCTTTATGTAGCACAGTAAAAACAAATAGTGGTGAAGTAGTACACACGATCATTTCCACACACTTTTCTTCCTTCTTCTCACGTGTACACCCAGATAACTGAGCCATCACTTATTAACCTTCTCTCTCAAACAAACACACACACACACACACACACTCATTAGTTGCGAGTGTTGCTGTTAGCTGATTTCCGGAGCAGTGGATTCCTGCGCAGACTGCTCCTGCCCTTGACAAACAGAGTAAACCCTCAGTAAATCTGGTGCCATTGTGCCACGCAATCTTCTCACTGAGGAACCATTGATACTACAGATTAATACTGGCTTTCATAATTGATTTATGATCATGGTGTGTGTGTCTATGTTAAGTGTGCTTTTAAAGGTAACTTATCAATAACCTGTGGAATATGTTGAGAGATGTAGAAAGTCATGTGAGCATTCAGAAGCAGCTGCGCTCAACCTTTTATATTACATTCTATTCAGAATTTACTTTTGCTGTTTACCAGAATGGATCAAGGGAATGTTCCGCTTCTTCAACTTTTTAAATTTTCCATCCTACCTTTTCTCCCTATTCCCTCTCTCAATTCCTCTCCCCTACCTTACATCCCACTGGCACTGGTTTAACCTCCACCCTCTCTCCTTTTTCTCCCTCCTTCCCTTCCCCATCCAGGTGAGACAAAGACCACAGTGTCTCCCTACATCCCAGGCGGGGTCAGTGACGGCCAGTGGCACTCTGTCCAGCTCCATTACTACAACAAGGTAAGGAACTCAATCACTCGATCAACCGCTGCTCCTCCTCCTCCGGTGAAAATTGCACTTGACAAACGCGAGATAGGGGGTAAAGCACGAGACGCTGACCCTTCAGAGTTTGCTCTGGAGCGTTTGTAATGTAGAAATATCAATGTGAATGTTGCATTTTTTTCCCCCCTTAAAACGCAAAGCCCATCAAGATCATACTTAGCCAGTATTTAGAAGTTCAGGAGTTGTATTGTGGGAGCAACATGTATAAAATGTGGCTTTTCTTTGAGGCTGCCGAGTCAGACAGTGCAGGTTTGACTAATGACGTTAACACTGAAACCGGATCAACCCTCTGCCTTAGCCCTTCAACACTGAATTATGGTACAGCTCATCTTAAAGAAGTGCAGGGGCCTGGCTGCAGCTTCATCGGGCCAAAAGTTAATCTACGGTATTTTCGAGCTCAACTATACATTCTCAGTCGAAGGGCAGATCGTCTACATATGTAGGGATTCTTGCATGATGTCACTATCTTAAGTGAATCTTAATCGCTGACAAAAGGATTTCTTTCATTTAATTTTGTTTAACCGCGAGACATGTTAAGTGTTTCAAGACGTTCCCATGATATTCCTCTTGCTTCCGTGCGAAGTCCAATCCCACACGAGAGACGACGATTATTTCACCACCTGGCTCATGTTTCTGTTGTAATATTGTATTAGAAGGGCCTACATTGCAGTCAAGTGCTGGTGTTAACTTCCAACAAACTTCCAGAGCCTGTGGGCATTGTTCTTATCACATAACCAGACAGGAAACAAGATGCATGTAGATCCAATCATTTCTATCTGCATGGGAAGTTTTCCCTCAAATTAACTTTGTCTGTGGTCTACGGTAGTAGAAATAGTACGTATGAAAGCTGAGTTATAGTATGGCTTTGCTTGGTTAAAGATCACTTTGACCCATTTGAAGTCGTAACAGCGATTAATTTGCCGTCTTCCCTAAGTGAGGCTAATCAATACAAGCCTTGTGGACATGTGACACATAGCCTTTCAAAGCTAATATGCTAACTGGTATGCATGTGCAATGACATGCTCTGACAAAAGACATCGATCCCTCTATTCATTCCCTGTATCCCCCTCTGGCTCGTCCTTCATGTATCCGACGCTGAACGCCGGAGCATCCCCGGTCTGACCCAAGACTTCCAGCGTCGTATTTCAGCAGCACCTGTGTTTTGCACCGTGCTTCTTGGCCTAACGCTAGCCCACAATGCACACCTTCTCACATTTCACAGGCTGTTCACCCCTTTCTTGCGACCGGCTATAGAGCCCATAGCATACGTGTGAGCCCTGACAGGAGCGTTTTCATGAAAGGTGAATAATCAGGCTACCGTACTGTACCATGTTAGCCGCTGGGTCACATGTGTATCTATTGTTTGAGGTGTATTTAGTGAGTGTGTCTGTTTAACAGCACAGCCTTTATGATGCTAGAGACAATAGCTTAAAAACCATGTAGTGCTCTGTTAACGTTGCTGCAAGCCCCTTAACTACCACAGGTATTATTTGCAGTCTGTACGCACTGAAGATGTCTTTGTTCTGTTTGTCTATTCGGTTGTCTGGTATTTGTAGGGATGTCTCCATGGCGACAAGAGATTAATTTCCACATATGAACAGATTTCCTGCTTTGTTCAAGTACCGCGCAAGTTTACTTTTCTGATTTATTTGGCGTTGCTGATCCCACAGGCTTACGCTTCGCTTCTGTGACGGGCAGATACAAGTACACAAACAGACACACACACATGTATTACCCCAGTATCATGAGTATGTATCCTAGAGTTATTACGTAGCGTGTAAAGAACCAATGCCAGTCTTAATAC
This sequence comes from Cebidichthys violaceus, assembly GCF_023349555.1. Lineage (NCBI taxonomy): Eukaryota > Metazoa > Chordata > Actinopteri > Perciformes > Stichaeidae > Cebidichthys > Cebidichthys violaceus. Next base: position 2,048,945 of record NW_027176384.1, read on the forward strand.
AGACCAGTGATTTGCAAAGCTGGTGACACATTCCGTGAAATTATCCCGAGGCCGACTGTAGCGCTGACACGAGGTCAGCTTTTCTTCATGCGTCGAATGATCAGAAGTCGGACTGACTGATGGTAAGTTAATGCCACATCAGTTGCTGGAGGGCTCAGTGGAAATGTATATGGCAGAAAGCAGTTACTGTTCTCCCAATAGATCAGATGTGTTGACATGTGAATGCATGGATGAAGCGAATGGAAGTCGCACACACACATATGTGCGTAGGTAGCATTGCTTGCATAGCACAGATAGAGACTAGAAAGAAGATCAGAGCCCAGTTCTCAAACCGTGATGTAATCCAGATTCATGTCATGCAAACACACATAAATAATGTTCCGTCTCCGACCATGTGTTATCTTTCTGGGAGCTTTCCGAGGGGCTTTAGCCATCATGAATGGAGAGATTTGGTCAAAGTGGCGACGGATGATTGATAGACTTTAGTCGCTCCAGTTAAGTTGAGACGTAGGTAGCCTAGTTATAAGTGAACTAACAAGTTCTTATGTAGAGATTATATAGTTAATATAATATCTACAACCTATAGCTGCCAGGTAACTGTGTAGCTAACTATACTAAATGACAAATCTAATGTTAGCTTTTAATAGAAGTTATGACCCGTTTCGAAGAAGAGGTTGATCACTTGATAAAAACGTTGTTTATTAAAGATGTTGTATTGTATATTGTATTTCACAAAAATAACACAATATACTGCAAACAACAAAACATTATTCCACTAACTTAATTCCACTAAACAAAGCCCACATACTAACGTACTGCCTACTACATACTCAATCAGTATGTGTGTACTGCATACTGCCTAGTAAAACAAAGTAGTGTGCCCCTTTAAACTGTTGTTATTTGGCAGTTATGTTACAACTTGTGACGCTTGTGACTTTCTTTTTATGGTTGTCTTTGATTGAACAGAGCTACAGATGATTACAAGCTAACTCATTTTGACATCACTGAAGTTTTTATTACCTAAGACATATTTTAATGGTGCACCCCGAATCACTAGTTTGAAACTAGCTTGTAGTTATTAAGAAACCAAGGAAAGATACCAAGTAACACTGTACTGTCACAAATAGCTGGTGCAGCCCAATCCAGGGTTGTTTGTCCCGCACGAGCCCCCAGTTGTTTTGTCAACGGTCCCAACGGCCCACTCACACCACACACGCACATGCACGAACAGACGGTGATTTACTGGGTCAGATGATGACGCGGTTGAAGTTGTGCAGGGTTTTATGGGTGCCCCCTATTTAAAATCTGCTGCTGCTCTCTTCAGAAGAACCAGGGTGCCTCTGCTAAAAAACACAGGTCAAAGGTCGGGGGAGGGTTGGCATGACAACAGACATGGACATGCCATTGTTGCAGGGATCTGGGTCGGTTGGAAAAGCTGTCTGTGCGTGTGTTTGCATCTGTGGGGGGGGGGCAGACAAATGGAGAGCTACTCTGAGGGTGTGCGTGTGTGTTTTTTTGAAAATGTGCATATGTCCGTACCGCTATTAGGGATGTTACACAATAGAAGTAGAAGGATAAAGACATTTTTTGAATTCCTTGGTGCAGAGTCTCAAGGATAGTTGACCGTCTCAGCGAGGCAAATCAAAACAGGAAACACACAAATGCACAGATGAAGCACGTAGATGGGTATTCCTGGAGCAGCAGGAGGTTTTGTCTTGGGTTTTGATGTGTGCTAACTACAGGAAATGACGTCTCTTGTTGCAGGACATGATGTGATTTAGCTGGACGCTGGGCAGGATGTCAGTTGTACCATGATTATGTCTGCCAAGCCACCTGCATGGATTACATCAGGATAGAATAGATGCAGAATAGACAAGGAAGGCTTGATTTATTATATTTCCATTGAACTTTACCATAACCACAGCCATAATCTCACCAAAATAGTTCCATTTGAAAGGTTTTTGCCTTGAAAGAAACCATATAAATGAACGTGAAGGTTGATTCATGACCTTAGAAATAGTAGTCTGACAGGAACATTTTAGCTCAAGGTCCACGCTCCAAGAGTGTGGGGTGCAGTTGAAAGCTAAATGAACCTTGAGGTACAAATGGTTTGCAAAAAAAACAGGCACAGTGATTATATAGTGGGTGTTGCATGTCAAACTCCATGATCTAAACCCTTTTAATTTGGTGGTGACCAGAAATGTGACTTTGTGTCTGCGTCCCATCTGATCCATTCCCATAAGCCTGCAGTTCCAGGCAGAGTTTGTATTTTTGGTTGGTATGATTTCACAAGCATGAAAACAAGACGGAACTCGCAGGAATATCAATCACACTTGCGTTCATGTTTCACTGGCTATCTTTAAACAAGAGTATGAAAAAATGCGTATGATTGAAACACCAATTAAGTGTAAACCACAGCTATGAATAAACTATAATTAAGTTCCATGTGATCCATCCATATGCTGCCAAATTCAGCGAAGCGTAGCATGACTACTGACATGACATGCCCCTGTGTTTCCAGCATTTTCATAATGATGCCTCTCGCTGCACACAGGCTCGATGTTCGACAGGTTTAATAGTGTTACACTGGCTAATATGAGCTATGATATTTACGGCTCGGGTGTGTAGACGGCATTCCCAGACAGGCTTAGCTGGCTCTTATCACCAGCAAGCACCAAAAGTTCACTCTTTCTGCTTCTGCCGCTCCTCCCTGGCTCTCACTCTGGTGCTGTTTGCAGGGCAGGACTTTAAGCATCAGAACATACGTGCAAATGACTTCACAGCATAGCTCAAAGTACTTTTTAAATATGCTGTGTGTGTCTTTTTTGCAACTTAACCACTCAGCTGTATTTGGAAAGCTGTTGGTTAACTCAAATGAAGACAGGTCTTGCTGCAATATTTCCAAAACTTTTAACGCTTTTAGGCTTTTAAGGCTAATCATATTTTTGTAAAGCTGCTGTATTAAATATTTTTATAGAAACAATTGATCATGTGAGTAGGTGTATGCGAAAAGGGGTCAGTTGTAGTAAGGAACCCCACAGAGAATTCTGCGGTTCCCTTCAGCTCTACAGAGCTTTCTACCAATCTTTCAGGTCAATGTTTTGGTTTTACGGCCCACAAATTTTCTATTCTGGTTCACCTGTATCATTTTTAGCAAAAAAGCTCGGACAAATCCACTGCACACTACCTGCCCAGCACTAAACAGCAGACAGACAGCCGTTAGCGGCTAGCTGGTGAACATAGTCATAGCCAGATATTTTATACAGGAGTGGGTGGAGACCAAAAACAGAGCTAAAAGGTGAGCTAATACTGGACTTACATCCATCAGCAGGACAAAAACACCACTTTAAATAAATGCTAGTGTTGATACGTTTTAATATCTTGTCAAAATGTTGCATTTATAGCTTGTTTCTGCTGCTCCCAAAAGTAGCCACGGTTTGGGTTCCATATTCTCTCGTGCCTTTTAGCTTGATTAATTTTACCGTTGGGCAACCTTTTTGAAAATGACCACTTTAACTGAGTCTAATATATTGATATGTTATATTACATGTTCATATTCATGTGATTTTTTGTAGTAGTAACAGTCGACCACCGTTTTACATAGCACCGGTGCTACATGGTTAGAACAGTGGTTAGTAAAAGGTGATGATATTTGTTGTTGATTGAGCTGCGGGTAACGACTAAGCCTAAGTGGACCAGTTGGATGGAGTCAAAGCCACAATTTCCCAGGACATTGTCATGCATTACAGATGCAAAATCTACATGTTTCAAATTGAGTTTTTCTCAACGGTCGTCATCAGGGGGAACTGCTCTGCACAGTTATCTCAATCTGTGCTGTTAAATAAATAGCTGCTACCCTCTTCTCTATATTCTCCCTCTGTCTCATTGTTGATGTTCCAGAGTTTATTGGGTTTCCAGGACAAACTGATAAGCAGTCAAACACACACACACACACACACATACACACACACACACACACACACACACACACACACACACACAGTCTTCTAGACATGCACACAGTGGATAATTGCTCTTTGGAGTGGTTTTAGAGTTGCCATCCATGTCCTTGTGTTGCAGTTTTATTGCTAATATTCGAGGCCACATGTGGATTTCCTGGGTGGCCGTAAAGACGCATGCCTTATTAGGTGTGTGACTGTGTCATGGCGAAACACACACACACACACACACACACACACACACACACACGCACCCACACACACACACACACACACACACACACACACACACACACTGCATCAGCTGTGCATAGGGATGTGCAGACATTGTCTGTTTCTGTACAGACACGGGTGCATGTTTGTGCTTTTTGAGGTTAAGTAGTTATTTTTTGAGGTGAAGCCCCAGACCCTACATTCCCCGGCAGGGTGTGTTTTTAGAGGAAGGGGCCGTGTTATTCTTTGTTCTTCTTGACGCAGGTTTCCCCAGACGTCAAGCAGTTAAGGTTATCATCACACATAAACCCACACATTGCATTTAAGTACCAGGAACAATTCTTTTACTAATTACAAGGCATCATACTGTAACCGTGACCATTTAAAGTAAAGGAGACACATCGTTAAGTGCTTTTAATCACTTATTATCATTATTATAGCACATATTTATCTAGTACTGCAACATGTAAACATACTTGTAAAATCCATGCTTTGTGTCAGTGAGGTTTGACATGTGGAGGCTGGTTTTGGGCTTTCATATGCTCGTTCCCTGTGTTTTTCCTGCTGTAAATTCATAGCGTAGTATTTTTCAGCGTGATATAAATCTGCCAGAGACATCTTTGTCCGAAGGCGGCAGTGCATGAGTTGTGGCCTATTGTGTGAGGTGGTGGGAGAGGTGTGTTTGAAGTGGGCAGGAAGGAATCATGTTTTACTTTGGATGTCGTTATCGCTGGCAAACTGGCTGGTAGCAAATCCAACCGCAGACATTTCAGCAGGCATGCGTCTGTACACACACATACAGTACATGCACACAGCGATGTCTGTCTTCATATTTCTTCTGCCGCGCGCTGTATATTCATGGGTGTTAACGCTGGGGGAGGGCAGTTTATGTTTGCCATCATTGAGCAAAAATTCCATAAGAACCTTTCAGCATATTGTAATTCAAGTCCTTCCCCAGTGTAGGCGGTTTCCAGGAAAGGTTATTATGGAATTGTTGGCCATTGATACCAAACATATACTGCCTACCCCAGTTTTATCATCGGAGAAACAGACTTCAGTGCACAAACATGCATAAACATGACAACATAACACACACACACACACACACACACACACACACACACACACACACACACACATATAGTGACGTGGCTTGGTTGTGGGCTGCAGGTCTAACGAGGTGTCTCTCTCTCATGGTGTCTCTCTCCCAGGACGGGGGGAGTCTGGTGGACTCCAGTGGGGCTCTGCGGCTCCCGCTCTATACTGCCTGGCTGGAGCTCAATCAGAAGGAGGTAACCTCTGACCTCTAGCCTAGTCCCCACTGGTGCTCTTTCTTCCCCCCGTGGTCTCACGTAGTCCCCGCTCTGCTTCTAGTACGGTCTACTGGACTAACTCTACTGTACATGCTAACCTTAGATACACAGAGGTTACATGGCCTCTAACACTCGGGTGTTCGCTCTGATTTAGTCTAGCTATGGTCTGGCCTGGACTAATGAAGAGGATGTAGTGGATTTTGGGTTGGTTTTCTGGTTTAGTTTGGCCCTAGAAGGTGTGTGGACTTGGTAGTTGGAGGTGTGACTTGACTTTATTTTCTCGCCTGTATTTGACTTCTTCGTTGAACCTATAAACAAATCAGGGACCCATTCATCAAAACATTACTCCATAGTGTAATCTACAAAACATTCCTTTTCGGCTTCGGCCTGGTGTTGCATGTCGTTGCTCTCCCACTGAAGTTCTTTTAAACTAAATCACTAACAGGAGACAGAGGTCAGGGTCTCTTTTTGTGAAGCAGGTAGGGACAGGTTTTGGGACAGTAAGTGCGTTATATATCAGCCTTGTGGTCCTCTACTGGAGAAGCTCCTCATATCTAAAATAGACCAGTATAAGTAGAAATGACACAGTAACAGCCTTCCTTGGCTTCCTCCTTTGAGGTTCGTTCAGGTGAGCTAAACATGTCTAAGCCTTGGCAGGAAGACAGACAGGTTGGTAGACACCCAGTGAGCATTGTGTTTTCCTTGGCAGCAGCCTGGTGGGCTAGAGCATTCAATTCTGTCAGGGAGGATTAACAACGTTCACAAAATCGTCCGAGATGGCTCTTGTAATGAGCACGGACAACAAGTATCTCGAGGCCCACACGGCTGCAGTTTAGTTTAAGGGATTACGGTTTGGATCGTATTCTTAAGCTTCTTTTCTGTTACGCTAAGATCCCTAATGTGCCTTAGTGGTTGGTATTAATTGGATAATTAGATAAATAATAGAGATAAATCGGTTGAATATTGGTCACGCCTAGTTTGAGGCTTCTGCACCTGTGGCTGTTGGAGCCACCTTCTTTTAGAATGTATTTGGGTGTGTGTGAGTGTGTGTGTGTGTGGCAGGGTTAATAGTTTTGGATAAGTCAATAAAAACAGTAAAAATATTCAATAATATTATCATCATATTATAAGGAATTTAGATATTTTGCATCGAACGGTAAAGCTACTTTGATTTAGGTGATGTAGGCATGAAATGTGCCTTCATCACAAATTATGTGAATCATCACATAATTTGGGCTTCATGATTGAATACAGCACATATATATATATATATATATATATATATATATATACATATATATATATACATATATAAGTTAAAGATAATGGACATTGACGAGTAAAATCAAGTTATTTGTGTAACCCCAGTTCTCTCTCACATATTCATTTAAACCCTACCCTACTTTGGTGGTCTTCGCCTTTATGAATAGCTTACGTCATGCTGACACCGTGTCATTCAGTGACCTCTTCTCGCTTTGGAAAAGCATAGATATTCTCTACCTACGGCTACAGCTCAAGGCTAACTAGCTAAACGGGCCTCAATTGCTGCGAGCTAGTTACCTGGGATATACCGGTTCCAGCCTAAGGACAGGTTAGCTAGTTAGCCTCGAGCTACAGGTAGAGAAAAGCTCAGCTTCTGAATCGAAAAGGAGGTGATTGAATCCACATAGCATATAAAGACGAGGGGGGGGGGGGGGGGGGGGGTCTCGACGCAGATGTTACGACCCACATCGGTAGAACCTCTATCTGCTGACATTCATGTGTGTGTTCGTCAGGATGAATGAGTTACCTGTTGTTAGGATGCAGTGTGTAGCAGATGTGTACAGCAGTGTGTCATTGAGGAATGAAGACAAATCTGATAAATCTGTCACTACAGACAGTCTTCACCGTCTCTCATTTTGACATTTCTCCATCGCTCCCCCGTGATGTAAGGGAGTGTGTGTGTCACTGAAAGGAGGGAATTTCACACACTTCACCTAGCATGAACTAAACCTCTTATTAAAGTTGAGAGAGACAGACGGACAGTGGAATTTTGGGGGCGAGAAAAATAGAGAGATAAAAATGAAGTTGAGAGAGAGAACACATCCATCTAGTTTATAACCACTCTACACTCCTGGCACCGAAGCGTCCTCCTCCTCCTCGTCCTCTTGCGTCTCTCTGTCTCCTCATCTTATCTCTTTCCACTAATGTGAATCCCTTAGCTATCCCTTATATGATCCCTATCAAGTTGAGTTTTATTGTGCCACTGCTTTTACTGCTAAGCATTAGCATAACTCCTAGTGATCCTTAATTGCTTTATGTCGTGCTCTCTACAAGGCTGTTTAGATAATGGTGAGATGGTCACTGTACAGCAGCTGCTGTATCAGAGGTCAGATCTACAGTAGATACATGTTTTGCATTTTGAATTTAAAGGGATTAAAGATAATATTCCAGGAATATTTTACTGCCACAGAAGCACATTTGATTTTTTTATATTTATATATTTATTAAATTTTTTAGATGAAAAAGTTGATAACACTCTCATAACATGATCTTTTCATTTGTCTTTGGGAGTAAGTAAGAAATGACTGGAAAACAATGTCTATTGCTTTAAGGATAAACTTTCACCACTCAAGAATTTTGTTTGGAAACAAGATTTTTTTCCTCCCTTCAGCTTTTGCATTATTTGTTGCTAATGACACATACCGTATGTCTGTACAATTGTATCGCATGGTATGAGCTTTGACAACTAAATGTTGCAACATAGCAGCATCAAAAACTTCATAATTTAAACTGCCCTCATTGTGTTAGCGAGCTAAAAAAGTGGTAACAACATGGCATTCCTGTTTCATTACCAGGAAAATTGTGATTTCAAATGCAAAACTGCAACGAAACGGATTCTTCCTCAAATCCTCAAGACTAAACTTATCCAATGCACTGGATCTAAAAGAAAGAAAAAAAAAAATCTTAAGATTAATCATGCAAAATAAGTCAAAGAGACAAAACCTCCCTGTAAAATATGCTCTAACGAGCCGTTGAAAAGCGTTCAATCAGAAGGTAATCCCATTGATGTCAGTGTGCAGGCAGCTGGCCATGTTTGTCGCGTTGTAAAAGGAATTTTCTCAAGCCGTTCCAAATGGGATACAGTTACCTTTTCCTCAGTGTATGTGTCGTTCCCGCATTTGTTTTGCTGCTTGAAAGCCACGAGCCAACAATGGCCGCTGCCCGTCTGTTACGCTGATAGATAGAAGTGTGATGAGACGATGAAGACAGCAGTAACTTATAAGCTTGAACGCGGGACGCCGTAGCCCAGTGGAAAGCCTCTGGGAACTCACTGTGTGTGTGTGTTTGAATAATTCACACTTCTAGGTTTACACAGCCAGAGGGCAGGTGAGGTAATGTGGACATGACAGAGTCTGTTGCTGGCAGAGGGAAGGTGGGACACATTAGCCTGTGCATGACAGGGCCAAAACACACACACACACACACATACACACACACAAACTTCGAAAAGAGATACTGATGTTGGGTATATGCCCATCTTTATTTTGGCTCCAGTTTATAGATACTTTATGATAATAAAAACATGTTTGGTCTTTACTTGTGGTTACTCCAAGAGTTACACAGCGTACACAAATGCACGTGCACCTTAAAGCATCCGGACTTTTTCAAATATCCATCAAGTGTAATTTTCATCCAGGAGTCGGAGAAACAATGGCATTTCCTCAGGCGAGCCCAAATAAAATAAAACCGCGTGCGCCCTCCTTCCTTTATTATCAGAATGGGCCACAAGGCCGTCTGCAGCTCCGCTAGCCACTTCCTGCCTCACACACACACACACACACACACACACACACACACACACACACACACACACACACACACACACACACACACACACAAACAAGCTTGCCTCTTGCTCACTCAACACTCACGCTTAAACACAATTTGCAGACATCCTTCTCATAGTCCCCAAACACACAATCACCACGGAGTATTCCCTCTATCCCACCCTTTACGCACACACACTCTCACACACACACACACACACACACACACACACACACACTCACACACATATTTACTGGCCATTAGTTGCTCGTTTTGACAGAGTTTGAGGTGTTTTCCGACTAAGCTGTCGAACTATGTTTTGCATGTAACTCAATCTTTGCAGCAAGGCTCTTTTTCCCGGCCGCAGGGCCGGTTGAGTTATCATGTCGGCTTTGACAGGCAGCCCGATGGTAATAGAGGTGTTAGTGTGTATGTTGGTGGAACGGAGGGACAGTGTGTGTGTGTGTTTGTGCTCTTTGGAGGATCCATGTCCTGCGTCTGTGTGTGGAAAGGGGTGTAGTCCTGTCGGGCGAAAGTGTGTGTTTTTCGCCGCGTTTCAGGCCTCCGTCTGCTCGCGTCCTCTGCCCTCCTCGTCTTTGTGGCTAGCTGCGGGGATCAAGTGCGTTGCCATGGCGGCGGCAAGCCTATCGCCCCTGGAGACGACACCTTAGTGAGAGAGACGAATCTTCAACAGCCCGGAGTCGGGCGGAGGGTAAACGAGAGACTCTCATGGGGCACCTCAATGTGAGGGCCGAGTGCTCTTCAAAACCAGGGGTCAGAACGAAGCCTGAAACCATATACAGACACTGACTGAACACAAATGTTCAATTTAGGACATGACATCCAGTGCAAGAATTTAAAAAGGGAGTTTATAATGTTTTAAAGCAAAGGACATGGTTCAATATTCAAAATAAACCCTGTGGGCTCACAGCAAATAAAATGACAGAATACCTACATGACCAGGCTTTGGAAATGTGGTATTATTCAACGCAAACAGTATCCGAAAAATAAAGATGCATTGGCATTGTTCTTCCATTTCAGTAGGAGTTTGTGTGTAAAAGATGTGCAGCGTGGGAAGCGTAGGTATGAGCCTGGATCAGTCATGTTCCAACAGCTGCGTTAATGTTCCTTTATCCCCTACACATTACATGGAGACCCTAAATACACGCAGCACTTACGCGGTGTGCACATACACGTCGGCCTGTGAGTGAGCAGCACATGTAACAGCTGCTACCCCTGAGACTGTTGGGTTGCGGGTCCATTATGTACGATATCTGGGCATCTCTCTCTCTCTCTCTCTCTCTCTCTCTCTCTCTCTCTCTCTCTCTCTCTCTCTCTCTCTCTCTCTCCCTCTCTCTCTCTTTCTCTCCTTTGCGTTGCTTCCTGTCTTTATCCCATCCCCTCCTCGCTCGACTGAACTCAAAAGAGATGATAAGATCGTAATCGGCATAGCTACAGATTCCTCTGTTAGAAGAGTCACTGAGTGAGGGATTTCCTCTATCAGACAAATTACCTTTTTGTTGCCCTTGAAAAGGTTTCAAGTTATCATACTTCCCCTCTGGTTTTCTTCTCTCCACTGGTTTGAAAAGTCATTTGGGACATCGTTTGACCAACATTTGTTTTGGAATAGTTCAACATTTTGGAAAATACATTCATCAATATCCAAATCATGTCCCATGCATATTGATATTGATTGATGAAAGAAGGAATGGAGAATTTCTTCTTTACTTTCGTAACTTTGTTTCATCAAATCTGGCCTCAAACGATATTTATGATGCATAAATTGTAGTTTTGTGTACGATATTAAAAGAAGATAGACAGGAAAGATGTAAACATGAGGATATGAAGCAAAGCTGGTCCCTTGATCAGGTTTATAGAAGAAAGCGTTCCTCCCCAGGGGCAGTTTTATCTAACTACAATATAACACACTTACACTGCATATTGTTCAGTCACTGTGGTGTTTTCAACTTCTGTTCTCTGCTGTGAATTTGGTCATATAGAAGACGACGATGGCCGTTTATTCTCTGCTCTTTTGCCCCTTTTATTGTTCTTTCCTTCACCGCTGTTATGCATCTTTGAACACTGTGGTTATTTGTGTCGAGGTCGTCATTGTTGTCCTGCTGCTGGCTGCACGGTGCCAACATTTCTTACAGCTTCACTTCAGCTTCACAAAACCTGAATTGTTTTTCCTTCTCACTCACTGGAGCAAGTCCCTCGATCACAGAAGACGTTCGTGCGTAACACACAGCAGGGTGATGCATCAAAGGTCCTGATTATCAGGGACATTTCATAGACATTTGGCCACATTTCCGAATTTATTTCCACATCTGCGCAGCTTTGACGCACATTCCCCAAAGTGCAGCGTTCCGCTGCAGGCCGCTGTCGTGGCAATTCCACGTTTGAATCCAACATAACATAACATGACGATGCAATAAAACATGACGGTTTTCAAATAGGCCCCTCCTACCTTTCTGATTTGAACTATGCCACTTCAACCAACTGTTGGAGACAAGAAACAGTTTCCTTGTTCACACGTTGGCTGAGTGGAACTGTGGATGTCTTTAGTCTCGACGGTGATGTTGGGAGGTAAAGGTGGAAAGAAGGGGTGTAACACAAGTTGCACCTGCAGGTACAGTGCAGAGGGGCGGCTGGCCGGGTGCCAGCGACAGGGGTGTGGTTTCCTACTATCATGATTGCTATACATGCTCCACATACAAGGTGATTATAGGGTACTGACGCAGACAGACATATGCAAAACAGTCCTAGAGTGTAGTGGCCAGCATGAACCTGGCTCAGTATAATTTAATCCCAATAAATATAATAACTTTCAATCCTAATTAACCTTCAATATTTTATTAGTTTACTTTTGAGTGTTGTGAAGAACAAAATCCAATAAGTTATTTAAAAAGACAGCAAAAAATATGTGTTGATGTTTGCATCTTGGATTAGGGCTGCAACTAACAATTAATCTTCCAATTATTTTCAAGAAAAATTGACAAATCATTTATAAAATTGTCAGAAAATATCAATTTAATAATAATTTGAGAGGCTGAAACCAGCATTTTCTGCCTTTTTTACATTAAAAATCACTTTAGCGGTCAGCCAGTTGTCGAAATAGTTGCATATTATTTTTACCCATGATGCCTTGCTCCTTGACCATGCCTGACATGGCTTCTTTCTATTGTCACACTTCCACAGGAAGGGGATCAAATGCTCCCACAACTTGTGTGTGAGTGAGAAAAAAAAAATAGACAGATGAGATTAGAAGTGAAGAACAAAGAAAACAGCAGTGGCGTCAGAGGTGCAGTGCTGTTCAGTTGGCCTTCCTGTTTGTCTGTATGGAAAGTGTGAAGGTGTTTTTTGGTGGAATCAGTGGAAACGGGGACATGTTGAAGGGAGTGGCAGCGATAAACTCCCCGTGGGCTGGAAAATATGCCCGGACCAGAGCCCACCTGAGCTAAAATAGAAGACACTGCCGCCCTCTGTTGCTCATGTTTTTTTACCCATCCACCAGTTTCTCTTTTGTCTTTCTCTTTCGGTCTCTTATTTCTGGTCAGTCCACTTCCCTCTTTTCTATTTTTCCCCTTTTCCTTTGTTTGCAGAGTCTCTGCCCCACCAGTATCTCATTACTCTAATCCTATTTATGAAGCAGATAGACACATGCACACACCCAGCATCTCGCTATGCGTGACTCTCTTTCGACATGACTACAATGAATAATTTATTCTAGAACTCCGTCCCTTAGTTTGAGCTGTGTACCGTTAATGCGCCACTGAAGTGGTTTGAAAGTCTCTCCTGCTATCGCTCAAATTGCCATACCTCTAAACAGCCTAGGTGCCTTATGCAAACACTGCACTGCGATCAGATCTAAGATCTGTAGTCCCTTTGTTGTGTGTTGTTATAGTCATGAGAGTTACCATTCTCCCCAGACAGATAGCAGAGAGAGAGGTAACTAATCATTCTTTATCTATTTTAAGCTACTCACAGCGAGAATATAATCTGTCATTTGACTCTAAGTATGTTGAAAATTCCATATCAACTTTATTGGTTTAAAGACTTATTCCTTTTATGTCTGAAAGTGGCTCATATCTTTAGCTATGAAAAGAGCTGTTATTTAATTGGTGGAAACATTTTTATATTGAAGTCCTCAAATTCCTTCTGCTTCCCGTTCCAAGGCCTCCATTGTGAAGTAAAACGCTCCATTGAACTTCGGTCTCAGGTTAGACATTACAAAAACTAAAGCGATTTGGTGGCCTGATTTTCTAAGCTGATCCACATTTTCTCAGATCAACATTTGTCGGCCACTGGCCTTGATGGAGGAATTAGCCTACTTTGTAATCATTAGGTGCAAGCTAATGCACACAATGGGCTTTTTGTCATCTTAAGCCAAGAGAGGCCTGCACACTTCTGCTCCAAGTCGTCTAAAGTCAGACAGACATTGTTTGTGTTGCTCTGACCTGCACTGATCGAGCACCAAAGCTCGGCCAAGTTTCTTCTATTGAATAAAAAGAAATAAAGAAATAAATCAAGCATTAAAAGTTTTCGCTAAATTCCGTCAGTTAAGATTTAGCATGACAATACACTGTAGAAAATACCACTCGGTGGGTAAAAGGAGACAATAAATGAGATTCCATGTAGTGTAGAGCAGTGTTCGCAACATTTTTTATCAGAAATACTTGTAGACGTCAGATACATTTAGGTATCCACCCCTTTATCGACACCACCCGTCATGTTATACATGTGTTCATTTGTACTGTTTTTAAACAGGATATTATTTAACTCATAATGATATAAAAGGGGATGTTACAATATTCTTTCATGCAATTGAAATGTCAGTATTTAAGTCGGTTTGTTTAAGTTTGCATTTGCTTTACTGCCAATAAGCTAAACAATTGATCCACTATGTTATTTAATCATTTATCTATTACAGGGACGTGCGGTCAGGGGAGGAGAAAAAACAAATAATGCTAAAATAAAATAAATATGAATATGTCTCTCCTGATCTGTGCTATAAATGTAATTTCTGTATGATTCCATTAATTTCAAGCATTTTCATTATCAAAATCACTGAATTAGCGCATGTCCTGTTCAAACAGAGAGGAGACACGTGAGGTGAGGCAGTGACGAGCTGTGCCTCACCTCAGATTGTGAATCCCTCACAAACTGGGTTGAGCGCGTGTCTTTTGCTTTCTCATTGTTTGTCACCACTGTAATATTTGTAGACACTTTTATTATATGTCCTTTCTTTCCATAGAATAGGTAATGTATTTCACGTCTGTGTAGAACATATTTAGTGTTTCTGATCTGACATTAAACCGCAGTGAAAAAGCACAGAGAGGCAAACGCTACTCTCCCTCAAAGAAGAGGGCGTGTGAGAGCCCACGGGTCGGGTTTATGCTTGTTCTGTCGTTGCTCTTCTTCTACACTTCTCTTCTTCTTCTTATATTTTGCTTTGACCACAAAAATGTAAGATTCTATATCCAAGCTTTAAAAAGTCTCAAAAAACAAGGAAATATGAACAAATCAACAGCAATTCAACGTCGGACAGGTAAAGTAACCTTTTATGTGTTTGTTGTTCTCTTCATACATCCGTGGTTGTTACACAGATTATCGCGGAATCTCACGATGTTCGCGGGTGGTGCCCGCGAGCGCTCCGCTTCTGAAACGCTCCCGGTGGGGCAGATCGGTGGGGCAGATCGCAGCGCACACGCTCCCGGTGGAATCAAATATTTACCTTGCCTATGTGTGTGTAAATAATGCTGATATGAAAAACAACCAGTAGTCAATGTGCAAGCTGCCAATTGAATGGTGATTTAAGCTACTCTATTGGGTTCATATACTTGTAAATCTGACACTTATGTAGTGTCAGTGCCTCACCAGCCACGAACCTCACCACATGTCACTGATATTAACAATTTCAACTATTTATACATTACCTTTTAGTTTTTAGCTTTTTTAACCATTCATCAACTACCTTTAGCTTTTGGCTATGTATTTTAACCATTTATCCATTCGTTTTAGCTTTTAGCTATTTAT
Source organism: Cebidichthys violaceus (assembly GCF_023349555.1). Lineage (NCBI taxonomy): Eukaryota > Metazoa > Chordata > Actinopteri > Perciformes > Stichaeidae > Cebidichthys > Cebidichthys violaceus. Next base: position 2,064,276 of record NW_027176384.1, read on the forward strand.
TTTAACTATCTATCCACTGCCTTTAGCTTATGCTATCTATTTTAAACATTTAACAATTACTTTTAGCTAACTATTTCAACTGTTTATTTATTAAACTCAGCTATCCTTTTAAACAATTCATCCAGTACTTTTAGCCGACTGTTTCTCCATGCTTCTCTGCTTGCTAGCTTTCCTGTTTTTTTTCATGCACTTGGTCCCAAACTGTTGTGATCATGTGTTATAGCTGACTCAGTACATTGACATATCACGTTTTTAAATCCAATTACTTAAGCTGCTCCACAATCTTTCCAAGTACCCCGTGTAGCAAAAGTGGAATTACTGATGCAGCAAATCCTTAGATACCTGGATCCTAACATGTAATTTCTGTGGAATAACTAGATGCGACCTGTATTTTGTTTTATTCTTTCAGCCAAACATCGGGCGTCTCGGCGTCCCTCATGGACCCTCTGGAGAAAAGATAGCCGTGGTTGCGGTAGACGACTGTGACATCTCCATGGCGATTCGTTTCGGAAAGCAGATTGGCAACTACTCCTGTGCCGCCCAAGGCACCCAGACCGGACAGAAGAAGTAAGCTGGAGTCTTTCTTTCTCTTTCACTAATCTTTCTCTCTTCAGGTCTTATCAATAATCACATTACATCAAATTACCTCCAATCCATCCAACGCACGCAAACTAGTCAGACTAATAGGTATATGTTGTACCTTTGGGGCTTCATCACAACAGATTACACAACTCTCATCCTACAACCCTCTCCACCTTTTTGTCTTTTAATCTGAGTGTTCATCCTCATGGCCTTTCTGCTGTCAGACACGGCCTTAGACGCCCAAAAGCACGGGCTTAATCGGACTTACTGTGTGATTCCCGCACAGTAATGAATTTGTATGTTTGTAGCGTGAGACTTTTTTTTTTTTTAATGAGTCTAATGGAGAGCTAGCATGCTGAGACACATTTAGTTTGCAGAGGGTGGGGAACAGAGAGAGCTTCAAAGAGGAGTTAATGAGGTTACATTCCTTCAGGAACTCGTTGCACAGGTCACAGAAGCTGAGAGGCGTTTGGATACCTAAACTGTGTAGGGCTGGAATATACAGATATATATATATATATATACACGTTACGCTGGTGTGTAATGTGATGCAAACTAGCAAACGCCTGGAGATTTGTTGTGGACAATTGACGTGTGATTGAGGCACAGAGCAGCACTGTTTAGAGGGAAGGTAAACCTGAGAAATATACTTGGAAAGCATGTAGAGGGTTGGATTCACTTCTTGCACCCACAATTTATCATGTGAATTCTTCTAATAGATAGAAACTAGATATTTTATTATTTTAATTCTACACATTTTTCTTGTTTTTTGATTAGACGCTTGACTAAATGAAAAATAAAAACAATGCAAAAACATTATCTGTTGCAATTTAAATAGAATTGAAATGCTTCATCTTGAAAACAAATATCAGTCCTAGTAAGCTATCCATCAGGTCGCATTATTGATAAACAAACATATTCTTGATGGGTTATTTTGAGGTGATACAGATCTCCAAAGAACTATTGCAGTTCATGGCTCTAAAACTACATCAGATTTCCATTTGTGTATTTACTTCCTCAAAGAGTCTTTGAATAAGCTTCCCATGCTCCTGACTACACATCATTGTTTGTGCTGTATGCACACGACATGCATCGGTTTAGCATTGCATTAGATTAAGTCCCTTACAGCACTTTGGGGTTTGATGTTGAGTGTTTCAGAGGCTGGAGGTGTAAGCAGCTTCTATCATGACCTACTATGTGGAACCTGACTTGGTCATGGTGATGGCAGCAGTTTGCCTTGTGACAGGTTAAAACCCTGGAAACTTATTTCAGAAATAACAGTCACGCTAACGGCTTTATGCTTCACCTCAATCGCCCTTTAGGTCTAAACTCTGGAGCATCAGCGGGCTGTCACAGATGAAGTAGAATAGAAATGAACAATCCTGAACATCATTGTTATTATTTGTAATATTTATTCACAAGCAGTCAAAATATGGGTTACATATCTCCATCTATATTTTTTTTTTTTACATTTGGATTTTGCTCTGATACATTTTCTGTTTGTGTCGTCTGCAGGTCTCTGGACTTGACGGGGCCGCTGCTGCTCGGCGGCGTTCCCAACCTACCCGAGGCCTTCCCGGTGTGGAACAGAGACTTTGTGGGCTGCATGAGAAACCTCAGCATCGACAGCAAACCCATCGACATGGCCAGCTACGTCGCTAACAACGGCACCGAAGCAGGTTGGACATGCTACATGTCAACGAAACAGCCTAATTTAATGCTGAATAAAAAAACTTGCAGAAGAGTAAAACCCTAATGCTTTGCATTTGCTCCTTTAAATTAAATAGTTAGCAGGGAGCTAAAATTTGCATTTTTTTCCAGTGTTTTTGCAGCCCGTAAACAGATGCTTACATTGCACAAACATATTGATTATTATGTGTTTAATGTCAAGGTTGTCCGGCGAAGAAAAACTTTTGCATGAACGACCTGTGCCAGAACGGAGGAGTGTGTGTCAGCAAGTGGGACACCTACAGCTGCGACTGCCCAACCGGCTACGGAGGCAAGAATTGTGAACAAGGTAAGAAGAAGAATCGTGATGTAGTCAAAAAAGCGCCTGTAACTACGTCTCTGCGTTAACATATGCATTCATATACAGGTGTGTCTTTGGCCAAATGTGCCTGCGTCTACATGCTCTTCCTGTGAGCGTCTGTGTTTACCTACTGTAAGTGCACAGTGTGTGTGTGTGTGTGATCTCAAGGACATCTAGGAAATGGTTTGTGCTTGGGAGATCAAATGGGATAAGGAGCGCCTCCCCTGACTCAGTCTGACTCATGCAGCAGCCACAATGGAGATTCACAGTGAAGCCTCTGCTCACTACTGTACAGACACTAAACATGGCCTCAGGTTTGGAGTTTAAGGACAAGAACCAACTGTGACTCGCTCATCAAAACCCAGACAAAGGATGAGACAAAAACACACACACACGCTGATCCAATGGCTGTCCCCTGTGTGTTTCTGATCCCACCTCATGTTACTCTGGTGCTGACCTATATACAACACTTATAGATAGATAGATAGTGAGAGATTCAAAATTTGGCAGTGTTTCCTTGTTAGCTGAGGAAGCGTAAAAGCATCACATCTTTCCTACAGTGTTTTTATTTACACTCCAAAACACCATCTCATGTTCTTCTACGGTAAGGAGAGAACTTTGATTTGCTCCTTCAGGGCGAGCTTCCAAACAATGAGTGAAGGTGTGAATTCCTCTCCTCACCCCCCCACCCCCCCTCGTCTGTAAGGTCGCCGCCTAGCCAGCGCCAGGCCCCAGTATCCACTATCTGAACTGGGCCAGGATCACAGCAAGCTAGGATAAAGGTTTTGGCCGCTCCGCTGCTTGTTGACACATTTGGTTTGAGGCGTCGCACACCTTGCTGCCACGTGAGAAACAAGAGATTTGTTATTGTGCCAAAATCATCCAGACTGGACGGACATGAAAAGACTGAATTCCAGATCACATCAGATTTCATTTAAAAAAAAAAAAGAAAAAGACAAGGAATGAGTTCTGTCACGTTAACTTAAAGCAGATTACAGTCGGGCTAAATATAAGCATGCTGTATACTGGAAAATATTTGCTTCTGTATGGGTTGCAGTAGCTTGTTATGACAAGTATTTGAATCTCTGTATTGCTGTTAAACAAGCTGTTGCAATAATTGAGGATTTGTTTATAGTCAACATACCTGGTTAATATAGTTAATATTTGTCAGGAAAGTGTGAAAGTTGTTCAGGTGAGACATTATGATTCTCAGTTGGACTTGGCTGCAGACTTTGGATGTCAAAGCGCCACTGTGCCCGCTCTCCTATCGGCAAAATGTAGCTTTTTACAGAACCGTGTGAACCTCCCTCTGATCCATGCACAATTTAAGGGCCGAGATTAGCGCTGCATAAAAGATTTGTGCTCAATCTCTTAATACTACTGTAAGAAAATATGAGGTTTAGCATAGTAAATAATATTTAATTATGGCACGCTAACAGGCTAAACGTAGATGGTGAACCTGATGATAAATAAAAACCTGCTAAACAGAAGAATGTTAGCAGAGTGCAGAATGTGTGAGCATGTTTGCATCCTGATGGAGTATGCTAACCTGTTCACATTTGGCTTAAAGCACCTTTGTGTCAGTAAATCAGAAACTAGGAGTGGCTGTTTTTGGGGATTTTTTTTTTTTTACTCTATGTATGACCTTACCTTTGGTAAAGTAGTCGGACTAAAGCCACTGTAGCTAGTGGTTACCACTAACAAATATGTGCTTTGTCTCATAATTACAGCTTGTGTATGTGTGTATTTGCGAAAGCTTCTGTTGAAATATGTGCCCCGGGGGAACCGAGAACATACAGGGTTTATGCTGTAGATTATACAGGAGGAAGCACTTCACTGTACGTTGTGCTGAAAGGTGGACCCTTGCCGTGTGTGTGTCTTAAGTGTGTTTGCGTGACTGTTTCTTGATCTCTCTTTCAGCATCAACAGGAGCTTATGCATTGTAGTGTGTCATGTCTGTCGGGGTTTCTGTGGATTTACAGAATGTCTCTAGAAATTAAATGTTTGTCTAAGAATTACTGAAGTAATCCTGAGACATAAATGAGTAATTATCACATGAAATTCAAAACAAAAGTGATCGTAATCAGCCGAATATCACGATTCAGCACAGCAAACTAAATTCTGAAGCCACTCAATGCGTTGAAGTTCTAAAGCCATATTTATTCAAGTAAATTACAGTAAAACTAAAATGTGACAATCTCATAAGAGTGGTGTTGTTACTCTAAGTGTTCCTCAAAATAAAGACTACTTTTCCTTCTACCCTCATGTCACAAAAGCCCATGGTTACACTTGTCTTTTCAGTGCAATGTTCATGATTAGATGCGCCAGATTGAAACTCAGCTTTGTCCACATATGTGGGTCCACACTGGACACTGGCCAGGCCTCCTCGGCATGTGATCAGGCTGATCGGATCCCAATGCCAGCATGTTCCAATCTCAGAGCGTACGGACTTGAAAGTTAATGTGTCGTGGCATGATCGCATGACAAAAGTTGCATTTAGAAGACAAGCGTGACCACGGCCAAAGACATGGATGCTGTTTGTTTTCACATCTTTGAACTCTCTGTTTTACTGAGGAGGATAATTATGTTGGACATGATTGATCAATTAGCTGTTATGGCTGATATTGAAACTCTGAAATTTTTAGCGTCATGTGCAGCAGAGGAACATCTCCTTTTTTTTCTGTTCACGCAGATCTATGTGAAACCTGACCTGTAGACCATTGCTTCTCAGCAGTCATCTAACATGTTAATTGGAATAAAACCTGCTTCAATATAAATGTGGCACAGATCTGTCCTTAAAATTCTAAACACTAATGATGTTTTCCCCTTTCTCCTCCTCCCGGCTTGTCCCTGTCCAGTGATGCCATCTCCTCAGTTCTTCGACGGCCAGGCGCTGGTCTCCTGGAGCGAGACGGACATTACCGTAGCTGTTCCCTGGTACATGGGCCTCATGTTCCGCACCAGGCAGCCCGCTGGCACCCTGATGCAGGCCAACGCCGGAGCCCACTCCACCATCAACCTCATGGTGAGACACAGTACATGGCACAATGTCAACAAATTGTTGTCAGCGAAAATGTCATCGTCGTCAGCATATATTGGGATCTTTTTTTGGACTTAATTCCTCCGCAGTCGAGAATACGTTCTGAATGGAAATGATAACAGTCTTCCCCGGCATTCAGGTGAGTGAGCAGCAGATTCGTATGGAGGTGTTTCTGAGGGAGCAGCTGCTGGCGTCGCTGAGCTTCCCACAAGTGCGTGTTAATGACGGGGAGTGGCACCACCTGCTCGTGGAGCTGAGAAGCGGCAAAGACGGCAAGGACATCAAATACATGGCTCATGTGTCCCTGGACTACGATATGTATCAGGTAGGCAAATGACATCACAACTTAACATGGATGTACACAAGTTTTCAAGAAAAAGAGTTCTCATTATTTTTATTTTTTTTAAGCAGAAGTCAGTAGAGCTCGGTAATGACCTCCCAGGATTGAAGCTGCAAACTCTTCATGTAGGAGGTTTGCCTGGAGAGGGAAACCATGTCAGAAAAGGATTTGTTGGCTGCATACAGGTAAGTGTATTTTCACATTTCGAAAGAAGTGTAACAGTAGTTTTCTATTTTCCTGGACCACTTCTTCCTTCTGTTTTTTCCCTTTCCTCTTGTCCTGCTTCTTCTTCTTCATCATCAATGTGTGCCCTCCATTAGGGAGTGCGTATGGGCGAGACGTCCACCAATGTGGCCAACGTGAACATGGCTCAGGGCCTGAAGATCCGTGTGGAAGACGGCTGCGACCTGGCTGACCCTTGCGACTCCAACATCTGCCCCCAGAACAGCCACTGCAGCGATGACTGGAGCACGCACACCTGTGTCTGTGACCCAGGTAATATATACACAAACAACATAGACTCCAGTTAAACTCTTAATACCGCTCGGTTAAGTTTGAGTGTCATTCCTCACGCTTTTGTCTTTGTCCTGCAGGTCATTTTGGGAAGGAGTGTGTGGATGCTTGCCAGCTCAACCCTTGCGAACATGTTTCCACTTGCGCTCGCAAACCAAGCTCCTCCCACGGCTACACCTGTGAATGTGGACCGAACCACTATGGCCAGTACTGTGAAAACAAGTAAGCTCCCGTCCCCTCTCTGTGTGTGTGTGTGTGTTTTTTTTTAACAGTTATGGTTAAACAAACTCACATTTTTCAATACGTTAGATGTTGGATTTTCACCTTCTATCATTTGAAGAAACTTTATCTTTATTGCACTTTATTGTGCCATAAAGCGGCAGCAATTCTGCAGACGTTGAGCCAGTAGCACTTAGTAATATTCACTTCAGAGGCTGGTTTATGGTCTAAAAGTTGTACCTTTTAGAGCTTTACTTTAGATTGCATATTTAGCTGCATTTCCAAATAGTTAGCTTTGCATGCTAAAAGCTCACCCCAAGACCATAATTTGTATCCAGATGTTAAAAAATGAAGCAGGCTAAAAAACTGACAAAGCACACTAATCTCCTTTAGTTATGTTAGGCTCTTGCTCTTTTTGTAATGTTGCCAATGTCCTGAGTCTTTCAGAGCAGCTTTATTAGTCAGTAATCTGAGCTTGATAGTGTATGTGTGCCTGTGTGTGTGAGGGAAAGAGAGGTGAAAGATCAGACATCAAAAAGAAATAATCAAACTATTAGGTGACATTTGGAAAGACTGTATATAAGCGCAGAAAGTGGCAAGTTGATTCTGCACTGTCAGCATTGTCTCAGAGGGGCACGTGAATTAGCCAGCCCTGATTGAGAAGCAGTCATTTCCCCCCCGACCTCTATGACACGCATCACGTCCTGTCTTAAGCAGGATGTGGGATTCCCCCTTCATGCCTGACTGATCCTCCATAGGTGTTTAGTCACCGCTGCCCTCATGCTGCTGCTGTCCCCTATCGGATCACATCGCTCAGTCGGAGTTTGCATCTCGCTGTCCCATTGAGAGGGAAAGAGAGTCTGTGTGTGCGTTTGTATCAATGAGTCACACCTGAATCACTGACTTAAAAGTGCGAAAGGAAGTTTATTCTAGATTCAGGGGGACAAAGAGTGTTTAGTTGTAGATAAACTTACCAGATAGTCAACGATCAGATTTGGAGTATTTTGTTCGAGCTGATACCATGTCAGTAAATGGCAAAACCCGATCGACCATCACTTTGCTTGTATGCCACATTATTTTTTATTTTATTCCAAAAGAATTGGAACCGCAAAAGGTGCACTGTTGCTATTGTGCGTTAACCAAAAGACTGATTATTATCTTTTAGTTTTATGAGGGCACAGACAAGAAAAATACGCTTTTGAGGGCTGTAGTTATTTTGAAACAGTTTTCCACATGAAAATGAAAAAAGTAAATTTTTATTTTACAATACAAGTGTGCTGACAACTGTAGTGTAAAGTGTAATAACTGATATTTTTAGCCCCTTTCACATGGTCCCAGTGTCATTTATTGAATTGTTATAACAAAGATATGCCGCTTTAATTCATTTGAAATTGTCTTTGATGACAGAATTGAGAAGCCATGTCCTCAAGGTTGGTGGGGCAGTCCCATGTGTGGACCCTGTAACTGTGATACTAACAGGGGATTCCATAAAGACTGCAACAAGACCACCGGAGAGTGTCGCTGCAAGGTAATAATATACATTTCCTTACTATTACTTTTTGTGATTCACCAGCAAAGGTTGCTCAGGAGAGCAGATAAAGCGAGAATTGAGACAAATGTAACATTTGAAAGGAGAAATAGCACAATCGTCCTCTTATAGATGAAAAGTTTTAATATGGTATTCGTCATTAATGTCTTCTCCCTTCCTGCAGGAAAACCACTATCGTCCAGAAGGCGAGGACACTTGCTACCCCTGTGAGTGTTTCTCTATTGGCTCCGAGTCTCGAACATGCAACGCCATCACCGGGCAGTGCCCCTGTAAAGGAGGAGTCATCGGTCGTCAGTGTAACCGCTGTGACAACCCCTTCGCCGAGGTCACTCCCACTGGATGCGAAGGTATGCGTATTTAAAATATGATCTTTCCTGATATCGTTTTCTAGCGACTGACTGTAATTTGAATGCACGGAAACCAGAAATTGAGTGACTAAAATCTTAAACAGTAGCTCTGAAGGTTGGAAAAATGATTAATGTATTAAATTAGCCTTGCAAAAGAGCTAATGTTTACTCAAATTAAATAGACAAGACATAACAATGAATTTATAATAGGGAATAAATTAACAAAATACTAACATGGAAGTGAAACATAGCAAGTCAAATGACAAGACAAATGGCTTGTTATGGTCATGTCAAGGACAGTAGTGAAAAAAACTATTTTATCATTCCATTAAACGTTCCGGTTCACAGAGTGAGCCTGGATGAATCGCTGAAGTGTCAAAAGGAGACAAATATTGTCGCTCACGTCTGCTGGTGCAGCAGTCGAGCTAACTGCACGTCTTTGTCGCCACCCAGTCAAGCAGAAGAGGCAAGTCTGGCTAGTGAGCTGACTTGGCAGTGGGACCGCACATGCACAATACAGTAGAGATGAATAGAAGACAAAACCACAGAGTCCCCACGAACAGAAACTGAATGTCAATGGGCTGACTGTTTGACCCAATATGGAGCTCTACATTCTCAGAATGTGTTGGGACTGTTAATGGATATAAATCTATATAACAAGAGGGTTCCTTTTGTTTAAAAATCTCGCTTTGTTCCTTTTCGATCAAGCGGGTTTAAGACATTATTTCACATCTAAAAGGGCAAAGAAATTCTGATGCAGGGAAGGAGTGAGAGAGGGAGTGGACATGGAAGAATGAAACAAGCGAGATGTTTCTTTGGTCATGTCCTGCGGCTCACTGAGATGTGACCATCCATGGCAGGCCTCATACCGATCTGTCAGCTCTGAACCCGAACACAGCGGTGAATGTCACCACAGCCTTTAGTAATGACAGAATGTCTTGTGTTATTGTAGAAATGATCCTGAAAGAAAGGGTAAGTGTGATCCAATAGAGCCTTTAAAAGATGAGCTCATTCTATCTCAAGTAAAAGTTTGACTAAGGTTGTGTAGTGGTGTGATAGTAGCACTGAAGAGTTAATGAAACACTGAGGGATTAAAGGCCGTGTGCAACTACAGTGAGAGGAGCTACAAACAAGCCAACAAGCCTGCAGGTCCCAGCTTGGTTTGTCCTGGAGTTTTATTAACCCAGATATGCTGAAATGAATTATGTATCACAGCTTGTGTAATGGCTCAGCAGGCTCAATTTGGGCGAGTGCCACTGCGCTGGTCTGACTGGCTGTTTAGTGAAGGAGGTGGAACCAAAGCAGGCGTTTACCTTTTAATGGGTACTTTATGTCGTACAAGTTCAGGTCCAGCTTCAGATTCTGATGCACTTCTTTAAGGGCCAACTTATGTAATGCTTTTGTCTGATACATCAGTGTGATGTGTGTTTACCTCCTGAGAACCTTAAGTTTCGAACCATATTCAAATTTAAACCTTCAAATTTTGTGTTTGTCCTTTCCTCCACAGTGGTGTACGAGGGCTGTCCCAAGGCGTTTGATTCGGGCATCTGGTGGCCCAAGACCAAATTTGGACGCCCTGCCGCCATGAACTGTCCCAAAGGATCAATCGGTGAGTGCTTTTAAATGCCTCTGCTTAGAAAAGTAACATGTGGTGTCATCATTTAGCACTGGATGGAGTCAAAACAGTGTGTGGTCCACTTGAAATGAGTTTAAAGCCCACTCATTTATATCAAGGTCAATGACAATGTTGAGGTTAAGTTCTACCTAAAGCGAGCCAACATTAGCTACCAAAAGCTATTAGACCAAGTAACGCTATAGCGGCAAAACTCCTGACTCCTGTTTTATTGCTTATGAATTCAACTCTGCATTCCTTAGACTAAGATTGTGTTATTTCTTTCTTTTAAAGTCACATGATCTCGCTTTATAAAAAATAAAAACACACTGGTCTCACAACAGTTGGATAAAGCTGCATGGGTGGCTGTGTGTTTGCGTGTTAATGTATTTTAAGGCATATAAGCACACACAGTCACTATCTAAAGCTTAACAACACAGTGATGAGGCTCTCTGATTGGTCCATTAATCCACCAGAGCTTTGTCATCGGTTCGTCTGTAGAGACTCTTGGAAAAACACCAGGTAGACTAAGAGCTGATGGGAATGCCAAGCCTCCTCCAGCAGTGTGTGAGAGAGGAAGACAGTCGAACTCAAGACTTGTGTTCACTGACCTATTCCTCAGTAAAGCCCTGTCACTTTCCTGGTCACCACGGCGACCCCCTTTGTCGTCTCCCCAGACTCATTGGGGAATTTATATGCCAACGCTGCTCGTCGCCTTCTCGTAGCTCCAACTCACTGGCAAGTCCTTCAGGCATCTCTTTTTTGAATCAGACAGGAGCGAGTTTCAAATATTTAAAACAACTAAGACAGGAAGCGTTTTTCCATTTTTCCGGTATTTAACTGTTGCACATATTCCGAGCCGTTGGGATCTTTTTAGGACAATATGACCTTGGAATAAAACTAGATTGAATTATCTTTTTAAACCCCCCAAAAATGTAGTTGGATATCAGTTTACAAAGTGTTGCGTTGTTGCTCCTTAATATTGTTTAGGGAACACATTGTGTGCACTCACATTACTAGATGTTTAACTTGGCCGCCTCATGTATGTCTGTGAAACATTTGCCAGAAACATATTTAAAATCTATCCTGTGGGCTCACCACCTGCGGGAGGAACCGCTGGGGTCGGGTGCGCTGCCCCATGGGTGGCAGTGAAGGCCAGGGACCTCGACGGACCAGAGCCGGGCGGCAAAGGCTGGCTCTGGGGACGTGGAACGTCACCTCTCTGTGGGGGAAGGAGCCGGAGCTTGTGCGGGAGGTGGAGCGCTACCAGTTAGATCTGGTGGGGCTTACCTCTACGCACTGCATCGGTTCTGGAACCGTACTCCTGGATAGGGGTTGGACTCTTTTCTTCTCTGGAGTTGCCCAGGGTGTGAGGCGCCAGGCGGGTGTGGGGATACTCACAAATCCCCGGCTGAGTGCCGCTGCGTTGGAGTTTACCCCGGTGAACGAGAGGGTCGCCTCCCTACGCCTGCGGGTGATGGGGGGGAAAACTCTGACTGTTGTCTGTGCATATGCACCGAACAACAGTTCAGAGTATTCGGCCTTCTTAGAGACCCTGACTGGAGTCCTGTATGGGGCTCCAGTGGGAGACTCCATAGTTCTGCTGGGGGATTTCAACGCGCACGTGGGCAACGATGGGGATACCTGGAGAGGCGTGATTGGGAGGAACGGCCTCCCTGATCTATATCCGAGCGGCCGTTTGTTGTTGGACTTCTGTGCTAGTCATGGATTGTCCATAACCAACACCATGTTTGAGCATAAGGATGTTCATAAGTGTACGTGGTACCAGAGCACCCTAGGCCGAAGGTCGATGATCGATTTTGTTTTGGACACTCGGGTGAAGAGAGGGGCGGAGCTGTCAACTGATGTGAGTTGGGTCAGAGGGTGGGGGAAAACTCTGGACAGACCTGGTAAGCCCAAACGGGTAGTGCGGGCAAACTGGGAACGTCTGGAGGAGGTCCCTGTCCGGGAGATCTTCAACTCACACCTCCGGCGGAGCGTTTCTAACATCCCTGTGGAGGTTGGGGGCATCGAACAGGAATGGACGATGTTCAAAGCTTCTATTGCCAAAGCTACGGTGGTGAGCTGTGGTCTCAAGGTCTTAGGTGCCTCAAGGGGCGGTAACCCTCGAACACCGTGGTGGACACCGGTGGTCAGGGAAGCCGAGTGGAAGGAGCACTTTGAGGAACTCCTGAATCCGACTAATACGCCCTCTATTGTAGAGGCAGAGCTGGAGGCTGATGGGAGAGCATCATCAATTTCCCTGGTGGAAGTCACTGAGGTAGTCAAACAACTCCACAGTGGCAAAGCCCCAAAGATTGATCCGTCCAGAAATGCTGAAGGCACTGGGTGTGGAGGGGCTGTCTTGGATGACACGTCTCTTCAAAATTGTGTGGAGGTCTGGGACGGTGCCTAGGGAGTGGCAGACCGGGGTGGTGGTTCCCCTGTTCAAAAAGGGGGACCAGAGGGTGTGTGCCAATTACCGCGGTATCACACTACTTAGCCTCCCTGGTAAAGTCTACTCCAAGGTGCTGGAAAGGAGGGTTCGGCCGATAGTCGAACCTCGGATTGAAGAGGAACAATGCGGATTCCGTGCTGCGGGAGTATGGGGTGAGGGGGCCATTTCTGGGGGCCATCCAATCCCTGTACGCCCAAAGCAAGAGCTGTGTCCGGGTTCTCGGCAGTACGTCGGACTCGTTTCCGGTGAGGGTTGGCCTCCACCAGGGCTGCGCTTTGTCACCAATCCTGTTTGTGGTATTCATGGACAGGATATCGAGGCGTAGTCGTGGGGAGGAGTGTTTACAGTTCGGTGGGCTGAGGATTGCATCGCTGCTGTTTGCAGATGATGTGGTCCTGATGTCTTCATCGGGCTGTGACCTCCAGCACTCACTGGATCGGTTCGCAGCCGAGTGTGAAGCGGTTGGGATGAGGATCAGCACCTCTAACTCTGAGGCCATGGTTCTCAGCAGGAAACCGGTGGATTGCCCACTCCGGGTAGGAAATGAGTCCTTACCCCAAGTGAAGGAGTTCAAGTACCTCGGGGTCTTGTTCGCGAGTGAGGGAACAATGGAACGTGAGATTGGCCGGAGAATCGGAGCAGCTGGGGCGGTATTGCAGTCGCTCTACCGCACCATTGTGACGAAAAGAGAGCTGAGCCGCAAGGCAAAGCTCTCTATCTACCGGGCAATCGTCGTTCCTACCCTCACCTATGGTCATATGGACTGGGTCATGACCGAAAGAATTAGATCGCTGGTACTAAGCGGCTGAAATGGGTTTCCTCAGGAGGATGGCTGGCATCTCCCTTAGAGATAGGGTGAGAAGTTTGGTCATCCGTGAGGGACTCGGAGTAGAGCTGCTGCTCCTTTGCGTGGAAAGGAGCCAGTTGAGGTGGTTCGGGCATCTGGTTCGGATGCCACCTGGGCGCCTCCCTAGGGAGGTGTTCCAGACACGACCAGCTGGGAGGAGACCTCGAGGGAGGCCCAGGACCAGGTGGAGGAACTATATCTCCAAATTGGCCTGGGAGCGCCTCGGGATCCCCCAGTCAGAGCTGGCTGATGTGGCCCGGGAAAGGGAAGTTTGGGGTCCCCTGCTGGAGCTGTTGCCCCCGCGACCCGTTCCCGGATAAGCGGTTGAAGATGAGAGAGATGAGAGATATTTAAAATCTGTTTTTCTTTTTAAGGCACTGCCATTCGCCACTGCAACGATGAGAAAGGCTGGTTGTCGCCTGAGCTCTTCAACTGCACCACCGTCACCTTCTCCCATCTGAAGAAACTGGTGAGTGCTACACAAAACACAACATTAGGAAGAGTCAAACATAGTATTGCATCTATAAAAAGAGTTGAGTGGTTGCCCTGTGTACTCAACCACAGATGAGTTGTCCAAAAGGTGTCAGGTGGTCTCAGAAACTAAATGATTTAGCCACTGCCAGAAAGGCTTTTTTATTATTTCCTTCCTGTTTGTTACTTCTTCTTATATTTAGCTTGAAACGCCTTCCTGTTTAAAGTATTGCACCTATTGTGTTTGAACCTGAACCTGACACTCGAGGCGTGAACTTCTCAAAGCCCCACTAATTCTGGGATTGACCGAGTTCCACTATGTTTCATCGCACCCACTCATCTTGCCTTTTGCCTTGACCTGCTCGTTCTCTATCCCATCCCTCGACCCCTCCTTTTCTTCCAGAACGACGACCTGCGTCGCAACAGCTCCAGGATGGACAGCGAGCGCTCCAAGGCCATTGTACGTTTGCTCCACAGCGCCACCAACAACACCCAGCATTACTACGGCAACGACGTGAAGACCGCCGCCCAGCTGCTGAATCACGTGCTGCAGTACGAGAGCCTGCAGGCAGGGTTCGACCTCACCGCCATGAGAGACGCAGACTTCAACGAGGTAGGAAAAGAAAACTAACCGGATTCACAGATCAGCTTCTTACAAAATGGATGGATTGGAAAATATCTGAAAGCTTTAATTTAGTGAAACCCAGCCTGTAGCACTTGGAGCACTGGTGGCACACTGCCCTCCACTGGTTGATTCTCACTGGGAGAGCACCTTGATTCATCACTGTAGTTTTCTAACACTTCCACTATTGCTTTATTACGACTCTCTTTGATATTCACATTATTCATTTACATAATCTACGATTATATGCAATAGAATGCTTCCATGTAATTTGCGTCATTTTCGGATTTTTCCAGAACTTGGTGCGAGCAGGAAGCGCCATACTGGATCCCGACACCAAGGAGCACTGGGAGCAGATCCAGAAGACCGATGGCGGCACAGCCCATCTGCTGCGCAACTTCGAGGACTATGCTAACACCCTGGCACAGAATGTCAGGAAAACCTACCTGAAACCCTTCACCATCGTCACCGACAACATGAGTGAGTGGAGGAGCCGGGATCGCATGTCGGACAACACGATCACACGTGATACACACACGGTCTTCATCCTTTGCCTCCGTCTCCTTCTCCTTCCTAGTTCTAACCGTGGACTACTTGGACGTGTCGGACCCGGAGAGGGCGACGCTGCCTCGGTTCTGCGACATCCAGGAGGATTTCTCCAAAGAGCTTGGGTCGTCTGTTCAGTTCCCCCAGTTCAACCTCCGCACTCAGAGCCACAAAGGTAGGAGCGCTGGCGGAATCGCGCCATATGATACTTTAGAATGTGTAAAAAATAATAATACAGAAATCCAGTCGTAGTCCGTCAATTTATCTCTTGCCGTCCTCTCCCAGCAGAGCCCACCCCTGACCCTCAGAGTCAGACCGAGCCCCCGCAGGAGGAGGAGCACACGGTGTCCGATAGGAGACGGCGCCACCTTGACCCAGCTGCTCCTCTGCCAGTTGCAGTGGTGATAGTGTACAAATCGCTGGGGAAGCTCCTCCCGGAAAGATACGACCCTGACCGCAGGAGCCTGAGGTAGACTACTGACGGTTAAAGTTTAGGCCTGCGCAGACCAACTTTCTCAAGCACTTTGCTAGGATTAAAGTATGAAGTGTAATCTAGTCAAATTGTTTAAAACAAGGCCTGCAATAATGGAAAAGAGACAGCCCTCACGTAATCTGGACTCTTAAATCCCACTTCTGTACTTTACAGTGTGTATACTGTATAATTCATCATGTTCTGTAATCTGATGTTAATACAGTACATGTCATAATATTTACTGTAGGTGTGTTTGAAGGAACCACCTTATCAGTGCCTTTAAAATTCTGCTTAGTTATTCAGAAAAACGTCTTCATGTGTGTGGAAAGAGAAAACGTTAGTAAGAATATATTTCAAAGACGACATTAAGAAGTTAACAAAAGGACAACAGTGAATATGACCAAATGTAAACAAAATCTTCAGTCTGTTATGGTGACTACTATACTAATGTAAACTGAATGTAGCGAAGTGATTAGAAACTTTAAGTGAATCATTTCAGGTCAAATTTAATTGTGTTTTTTTTCTACCCTGTCTTTCCAGGCTCCCCAACCGTCCAGTGATCAACACAGCCATAGTGAGCGCCACGGTGCACAGCGAGGGTCCGCCTCTTCCTCCCATCCTGGAACCCCCCATCACCTTGGAGTACACCATGCTGGAGACGGAGGAGAGGACCAAACCTGTGTGTGTCTTCTGGAACCACTCCATCGCGTGAGTTGCACCTCACTTCCCTTGCACGTCCAAGGGTGTTGACAACCCCAGAGATTAAATCTTGCAGATAAAACAGCATTTAGCATTTATTTTTATATATTTTTGTTTTTTCTCACTTTCCTCTGCGTTGGTGCGTTTAGGATCGGAGGTACAGGCGGGTGGTCCGCTAAAGGCTGTGAGGTGCTCAACCGGAACAACAGCCACATTAGCTGTCAGTGTAACCACATGACCAGCTTCGCTGTGCTCATGGACATTTCCAAGAGAGAGGTATTGACGGAAAAAAAAATCCTAGCTTGCTATTTTCTGCCTTTTTGCCTCGTTACTGACTCCTGACGTCTTGTGACTGCTCTCCTCAGCACGGTGACGTTATCCCCCTGAAGATCGTCACCTACACCACGGTGTCGGTCTCCCTCTTCCTCCTCCTCCTCACCTTCATCTTGTTGTGCCTCCTGCGCCGGCTCCGCTCCAACCTCCACGCCATCCACAGGAATCTGGTGGCGGCGCTCTTCTTCTCTGAGCTCATCTTCCTGCTCGGCATCAACCAGACTGACAACCCGGTGAGCGTTTAGCCCACATTGAACATATAGGCGGAGGGGAGAGTGCTGAAGCAACATGAATGTGCTCAAGGCAGAGAGACGATCATATTTGAAAAGGGATAAGAGCGCCTCATGCTGATGTTCACTGTATTAAAAACTGCCAGGCGATAGTTGTCTGCGGGTAAACGCAGCGTTGACAGGGACTTTACCAGGCTTAATGGGCCAAGGCCTACCTGAGACGGTCTCTATTTGACAGATTATGTGTTTTGATGCTCGGCTAATGACCGTAATGGTGAGGAATGTGCTCATTTCCAAAGCTTTTTCCCAATATAACCTCCCATGAGCTGATTTTACTGAGCTGACTGCCCCGGCTGTATGTGACTTTGTTACTGTAAAGCTCTCTAATTAAAAAAATGGTGTTATATATATATATATATATATATATATATATATATATATATATATATATATATATATATATATATATATATATATATATATATATATATATATCCGGAGCTAGTCCAGAGTCTGTAGTCAGAAATCGAATCAGCTAATCATGTTAAGTTCATAATCCAGTTTGGAGTTGGGAAGGTCACAGTAACGGCCATGCATGTGTGCACACACACACACACACACACACACACACACACACACACACACACACACACACACATAGACATAATGTAAATGATCAAAAGGTGTGGGAATTCTTTGAAGTCTGCTGACGCAGACATTCAGATTCACACACACACACACACATACATACACACGCACCTCTGTGTGCCAGTAGCGGAGACATGCTGTGACTGGTACCTGTCTCCAGAAGCAGGCCTCGGGGTGGTAGGAACTGGCAAAGGTTTCCCAAAACAACTTCTTAGTTTTCACTTGATAACTGTCCTGCGAGTCTGTGGTACAGAAAACATCATGAAAATGTTAATTGACGGGTAATCCTACTCTTTTTTTTGAAGAAGAAAAAGAAGAATTGAGGCTTGGAGAGTTTAGACACTTGGTAGGCCTTGGGGAGACATGAAGACAGATAAAGTCAACATACTTATACTAATTATTGCACTTTTTAACACAGATACTGTTGCAGCAAGCAAATGTATTGTTATGTAAGCAGCTTTCTAAATCTTATAGTGACACGAATGCTGTATTTATTGAACATTGTCTATCTAATTCATCCGATTTTCTTAATTGCAAGCACTTCGTTTGATGCCTCTTTAGCCTTCCTCAGCCATCCGTCCAGGTTTCAAGAGATTAAACTAACACATTGTTTAAAGCAATGATATGTAACTACAGATATCATATATGCTATTCTTCTTTCAAAAGTCATATAGCGTTGCTTCAAAATGAACGCGTCAGCTCTGACTAGTCTGGCCAAACCAGATGTCGACAGTCTTAAACAAGACGTCACGAGATCATCAGGCCCAGCTGTCGGTCCCAGATCACCGCGGCTGGTAGTAACTGCCCACCATCAACCAGATGTACATCAGAGATTAAAGTCTAGTCAATTCAGGTCACGTAGCCTACGCAATATTTCAGTGGGCCTTACATTCTGCAATCAACTCATGCACCTGTACCTGCACCAACAATTCAGCATCCCCTTCACATTTGGATATATTAGCAGTCTTCATAATGTGAAATATGAAAGTAAAGGGTCCAACAAACCAGGGTTAAAGCTTAAGAGCATGTAAGTTTACAAGTTCCAGAGAGTCTTTTTTTTCCTGTAGAAATGTTCTGACTCACAGTGTTTTGACTGGGATGAGGGCGACTCAAGCCCTGACTCACAACACACTGTACTGCATTATCTGCAATTGTATGATTTAAAACAAGTTTAATGTGTTCTTTTTACATCGCTCTGAATTAACAAGTGCATGTTTGTCGCATGCTCGTCCTTTATCTAGTGTTTAGGCGTGTGTGTGTGTGTTTCAACTGTGGAATGCTGTCAGTGTGAGCCCAGGGCCATCCGCAGAATGATTTACAACCCAGTCAAAGTAGTCTCTCTCTCTGTCTCTCTCTGTCTTTGTCTCTGTCTCTCTCTGTCTTTGTCTCTGTCTCTCTCCGTCTTTGTCTCTGTCTCTCTCTCTCTCGCTGATCGCCACAGCAGCACACGGCATTACTAAAATACAGCATCTCAACCACTGGAACAATCCCTGACACACTGCATTCCTCCAATGCAACAACAGACATGGGAATAGGGAGGGACAGAGACAAAGGACTGTGGGGATAGGTTGAATCATTACTGCCTTGCATAAATTGATGAATTTAAGTTTTTCTTTTTTTGACGTATGCTACCATCGTCTGATAAAAGAGGGAAAGCACAGCGGAGATGGCAAACAGACCAACGTTCTGGGCAAAACAAAGCTGCTTTTTTTGTGGATTCTCTTTAAACGTAGACTCATACTTTGATCACTCTTTTATCTTCCTCCAGTTTGTGTGTATGGTGATAGCCATCCTCCTCCACTACTTCTACATGTGCACCTTTGCCTGGATGTTCGTGGAGGGGCTGCACATCTACCGCATGCTGACAGAGCTGCGGAACATCAACCACGGCCACATGAGGTTCTACTATGCCATGGGCTGGGGCATACCGGCGATAATCACTGGTGAGACACACCACACACACACACAAACAGACACGCTCAGAAATGAGGAGGTGGATGATGGCTGATTGTCAGGGGTGCATTCGTGCTGTGACTCGTCTCTACTGAAGAGGCTCTAATCCTCGTGGGAAAATTATTGAACACAGAGGAAAGAGAAACAAAGAATGAGAGACGGCCGTTGTTTAGATTTCCACAATGTGTCAAATGAAGACAAAAACAGTAGCATAAATTTCATGTATAAAAAAAAGCATCTAATTATTTGTTTTTATGGCCCTTTTTTTATCGTGACATAACTGCAACATTACATTTCAATCATCTGGTACCTCCAATTAGTATGACTTTTTCAAGCCTGTCATTTACTGCTTACAGTATTTGACTTTACGGCCCTTTGATGTCTGATAAGATTGCAGTAGTATATTAAATGCTTGGCGATGTGTCGACATGTTTTGGCAGTATTTGGATGCCAGCAGAGCTTACTTGATTGGAATTTGGATTGAGACATGCTGTGAGAGACGGATAGAGTTACTGAGCGATACTCACAGAGATCCACTAAATGATGAACAGATAAGGAATAAAAATGACAGTCATGAGTGACTGAGACGATAGAAGGAAAAACTGAAACACAAAACGAAATTGGTGTCTGCTTGCACTGTGGCACTCCCTCAAAAGAAGGAGGGAGTAAAGGAAACAAGGCATAGAAATAGTTTTAACACTGGTATTTTGTGTGTTTCTAGGTTTGGCAGTAGGTCTTGACCCTCAGGGTTACGGGAACCCAGATTTCTGCTGGCTTTCTGTCCACGACACACTCATCTGGAGCTTCGCAGGACCCATCTTTGTAGTCGTCCTGGTACGTGAACTTGAATGTATTCAGACCGTTAAGTGTTGTGGATTAAACCGAAAGAGTTTAAAGTGCTTTCATATTGTTATAAATCATCTAAATTATGTGGAATATCGAAGTAAAATACATCAAAAATTCCTGTTGAACGGCAATTAAACAAGAGAGAATTAAGTGTTTAAGTGTTAATGCCTCTTCCTTCCCTCATCTTCTTCGCTCTAAAGGTCAACATAGTGATCTTTCTTCTGGCTGCGAAGGCTTCATGTGGTCGCAGGCAGAAGGCTATGGAGAAGTCCGGAGCAATGTAAGTCACATTAATAATCCAGTATAATGAAAGTGAATAAGCAGCTTAGCTTTTTGTCACTGGGGGGAAGCTGATCTATGTGTTTTTTTCCCCTCCTCAGTCCTGCACTTCGAATGGCCTTCCTCCTGCTGCTACTCATCAGCGCTACCTGGATGCTCGGCCTGCTGGCGGTCAACAGCGACGTGATGACCTTCCACTACCTGTTCGCTGGCTTCAGCTGCCTGCAGGTGAAAACACCGCGTTTATGCTTCACCTCGACGGCCATTGACTGGATCGTCAAAGACCCCTTTTCTATTCGGCGATCATCATGAACACTTACTTATGCCACTTTTGCTTTCTTCACAGGGAGTCTTCATCTTCTTCTTCCATGTGATCTTTAACAAGGAAGTGAGGAAGAACCTCAAGAACGTCTTCACAGGAAAGAAGAGCGTACCAGACGAATCCAGCACCACGAGGGCCTCGTTGCTCACAGTGAGTGAACAGATATACTAATATGGCATGTCGTTTTTTTAACTTATCAAGGTTTTTTTTGGAATTGTCAGTCAAAACAAAGTCATATTTTTTTTTTCTTCTGTCCCCCCCTCCTTCCTTTCAACCCTCCACCCGTCAGCGCTCTCTCAACTGCAACAACACGTACACAGAAGACGGCCAGCTGTACCGCTCGGGCATCGGCGAGTCCACCGTCTCCCTTGACAGCACGCTCAGGTCAGCCAAGAGCCGCAGCAGCTACCTGGCGTACACACTGAGGTACAGCACGCTCACTGACTGCATGGCTGCTTCTGCTACACTGCTGCACGAGTGTGTCCGTTTGTCCGCTTTCTTTAAGTTGTCTTTCTTTGTTCTCCTCCCTGCATGTCTGCATCAAAAGTCTCAGACATACTAACTCATCCCCAGCCCCTAATTTCTTTTCCTTATAAATAGACTCACACACACACACACACACACACACACACACACACACACACACACACACTGCCCTTATTCGCTGCTTCATCCAAAGCAAGGATAAGTTACGTTGCTAAAGTTTCTCTACGTTTTGACGGTATTGCTTTCCTTTCTTTCGCACATGCATGCTGCCACAGAATGGCACCTGCATTGTACCGCAACTCCGCTTGCATGAAAGATCATGCTGAGATTTTCTGGTGAACGGTGCATGGCTTTGTCGCAAAACACGCACATACAGCAGAAGGCATAATTGACTCTCATTGATATGAGGAAGGTAAACGAACACAGCAGCTTCTGTAAATCCATCCACACTATTCATACATACTGTCATGTTGTTTATGTGGTTTTTATATTGACAGATTAAACCGCTAATGTTTATCTGACTTGATACGTTTTGTGTAGCTGGAGGTTTTATATGGGAATATGGGGAGTAACAAAATGTGTGCAAGAATGGTTAAATGAGAACAAACTTAAAGAAAAGAGTACAGAGAAACATTGTGAATATGTTTTCATAATTTAATGTGTGATATAGCTTGATTGCATTGGAACAGAGAGATACAAAAAAATACACTCCAAACAGTTTCAACAAAAAGTAAATACTATAACCTTCATGAAGGTAGGACTCATTGCAGGGCTGTTTGTATTAAGCTGCATTAGTTTAAGCTAGGATCACTGACGCAAAACAAGCTCATGCAGGTTTACCTGGGTGTTCCTTTTTTACAACTTGTTTATCACCTATAGGGAAATAATAATAATGAATAGTAATATTAATGAATATAATTAATAAAAATAATATTTGCACAGTTTATGCATACACAGTACGTTGACTGCACTGTACATTATAACGTTTTGAGTGGTATTTGTTCTGCTTTTTAGAGAAATGTGGTAAATGATGTGAGAGCGTTTATAGCCAAAAATTACAGGAGTTAGAAATGCTGTATCTCAGCTGTAGTGTTTCCTACCTAGCTTTATCAGCTCTATTAAATTAAGTAGATATTTAAGTATGTATAAGTCAACATGCTTTTCTTACTATGACTATACACTCAACATTATATCCAGCCACCACAAGGCTGTTGTATTAAACAGCATTAGTATTAGCTTGGTAGGTAGCTAGGTACAGCTAGCTGAAAGTAATGCAGTTTTACCTAAAGTGGTTTTAGCTAGGGGAACCTTGTTAACTTGCAACTCAGCATATTAACTCTTGCAGTGTCAAAGAAATTCTTTTTTTAAACTAACCTTTTCTTTTACTTATTACAGTTTAAGACGGTAGATGCACCATAATCAACATGTGTGCCTGGTACATATAGCATTGTGTCCACTGCTCCATGCTAGCTCTTCACTATTAGCAATATCTCAGAGCTTATAAAATAGTTGTACAATACAGCAAAATTGTATCTGTTATGTAATTTTTTTAACAATTGGCAACAGCTTTTACAGAAATATATGTTATAAGTGACAGCCAAGAATATATTGAGTTGAGTAGATATTTTTTACATGCCTTTATTGCTTTCTTAATTCAACATTCTGCGTTTTGAAGAATTAGTTTGGAGCAATTCAGCCTCAGGACAAGTGTGTTCCTGATTAATCTCTAAAAAGGTGACATTTTGAGATGTAGCTGAGGCTCAGGCTAATCTCACCTTGTACCGCCATGTGTTTGCGTGTATCACAGACATGTTTTCATCGCGGTGGAGTGGTGTTACATATACCTGGTGTTCTAAAAGAGTTTTACAGAACGAAAGTGAGGTGTGACTGTACGCCTCGGCTCGTAAAGCTGTCATCTCGGTAACACGAGCTGACGCGAGGGGGTCAATGAGAGCGAAAACGCCAGAAGGTTGAAGTGGGATGGCGTGCTGCCTGTGTGAGAGGCAAAGGGGAAAAGGAGGGGAGATTGGGGGAGAAAAATAAGGAGGGGGGGGGGCAGAGAGAGAAGATAGGGAAATAAACTTGGGAAATAAGAGAGATGGGACTGTACCTGTTGAATTGGGAATGCGATACAGACACTCCTTCCCTGCGGCGGTTGGCGCGTCTTCAGCTGCTTCCAGAAGTGTCTCTCAGATCAGACATCACACAGGTCAGAGTCTCCAGCAGCGTTTTTGCCCTTCAGCCAACGCCTCAACCCAACAGCTTCAGGTGGAGAGCAGAGGAGGTTATTACAGGTTTAGCAATAAGCAAGTCTTCAATTACCCTTCAATTAATCTTCTGTGGTAGACATTTTTTTATTTCTGTTGATGATCAAGCTGCCAGTTTGACGTTAACCTGATATGCAAGCACACCTAAACCACAATTTAATATGTGTTTTAGTCTTTGTTGAAGCCATTAACAGAGGCAAATGTTTTGTAATGAGAGATGTCTGGTGTTTCAACTGTTGAACATTAGTGTCAAACCGCGAGTTTGGGCTTGAGTTAACTTCCAGCGACGCTGTGCTCCCCGCTCTCTCTCTCACTCTCACTCACACCTCCTTAGGGAGGAGTCTGGTCAGAAGCCTAGCGTCTCCTCAGGAACAGCGAAAGGACACACAGATCTGGATGGACCTCTCTTCCACAGGAACGGCACCAAGGGAGATGGTGGGTTTTTCCATATGTTGCTATTGCCCGTATAGAAAAATTAACACCTCGGTGCATTTTGTTAATAGAAGTTAATCTTTGTACCTTCCTCCTTGTCCCCGTCAGACTCTGACTCAGACAGTGAGCTGTCAGTGGACGAACACAGCTCCTCCTACGCCTCTTCCCATTCCTCGGACAGCGAGGACGATGACATCGATGTCAAGCCCAAGTGGAACAACGAGAGGCAGCCCGTTCACAGCACCCCTAAAGGTATATGGGTGGTCCTGTTGAGCCTAATCCCGAGGTTTAATCAGTGGATGTAACTGAGTACATTTGCTCACTTAAGTACACATTTAAGGCACTTACATTACATCCTACTTCACGCAGGAAAATCCAGTTTTGTTTTTACTCTACTACATTTATTTGACAGCTATAATTACTTTTCAGATTAATTTTATGTGCATAATATGTGGTGAACTTGCAAAACACGATGCACTGTTAAAGTTTAAACTAGCAAAGAGTAGCTCAAATTCCTACTGCTTTCAATATGTCTCCTTTCCCCTCCACTAGTGGATTCAGTATCCAATCACGTGAAGCCTTACTGGCCAGCAGAGGCCACCACAGCCAGTGACAGCGAGGAGCCCGGCGGCGCAGAGAGGCTGAGGGTGGAGACCAAGGTGAACGTGGAGCTCCATGCGGAAAATAAGCTCAACCACGTAGGCGAAAGAGAGAGGGAGACTCTCCTGGAGAGGGACAAACAAACGCCTGGCAATGCTAGAGATGCAGCTTCGTCTGGCCAGCCCCACGGCAACAGCAACCACCACCCAGAGCAGAGGAAAGGTGAGAGAGGAGGATCCTTGTGAATGAAATTGAGTGAAATTGATTGATGGGATTTATGTTGGAATAACTTCTCCGTGTCTGTCACAGGCATCTTAAAGAACAAGATTAGCTACCCCCCTCCGCTGACTGACAAGAACATGAAGAACCGTCTGAGGGAGAAGCTGAGCGACTACAACACCCCCACCCCCACCATCACCTCCCCACCCCCCAACAACAACAACACCTCCTCCCCGCCTCCCCCCTCCGTCAACATCATGATGCCCTCATCCCGGCCGCCCTCGCTGGCCTCCAACGACGGAGGCCGCCCGGGAAACCACGAAAGCAGCTCCCTCATGAAGCCGCCCGTCGCCCCGCGGCCGCAGATTCCTGCGGGGGGGCCGCCCACGGGCATCTACCGGGAGACCAACGGGGGCGTGGCAATGCACTTGAAGTCGGGGACGGTCAACGGAGGCAACGAGTCTGACTCAGAGTAAGTGGTTCTTACTGAGTAGTGTTGGCATGTGACAATGACCTTTTTTCTCTGTTTTTTTTTTTTTTTTGCATCATTCTTTGTGCTCATAAAAACAAATTAATGAATGCTACCTCAAAAGTGAGTCATTGTCATTGTCAAAAAGACAGCCATAGGGTTAAACAATGTGTGTCGTTTGACCATTTCGTCAACGGATGCATAATGCATGTATCATGATAGTTCAAGGAATAGTAAGACACTTTGGGAAATACGCTTAGCTTTCTTGCCGAGAGTTAGACGAGAAGATTGAAAGAACTCTCAAACATGAAAGTGGTATCGATCTTCTCACGTAATTCTCGGTAAGAAAGCCAATAATGGTATTTCTTTTAACTGTAGCATGAATAATATGATCATCCTGCTGAGATGCCGCATGATGACTTCCTGCATCCCTGCATACACTTCTTTTTTCACATTGCACGTTCTTCCTTTCTTTCTCCTTGCACCCCCCCCCCCCCTGCATCCCTCTTCTTTCCCTCCCTCTGTCCCTCCCGTTAACAGTGGCAGTAACGAGACTTCGATCTGACCTGTTAGGAAAACTCAGACCAGCCTGCCCTTGTGAGAGGAGGAGCGAAGAGCCTGCCAGGGGAAGGAGGAGAAAGGAGGAGAGCCGACGAGGAGGACTGGGATTAAAGAATAGAAAATTGAAGGCCAATTGCTGCAGATCGGGTGAAAGGAGGGGAACGGCGTTCTCTCCGTGCCCGATCTGTCCATCCGTCCCTCCGCTCATGGTCCACTTGAGGAGCAGTATTAATTACAGACTTTGAGACTGCCAGAGACAAGAAAATAAGCAGAGATAATGAGAAGATGTGAGAAATAATAATAAAAAAAAAGGGAATGCTGGACTGTGTCAAGAGAGGACGCAATGGAGCCACGTGTGCCAAAACCACTGTAGGAAACGGGGACTGAGTCAGAAGATGAAGAAGCCCCCGAAATGGTGTTCCTCCGTGTGGTTAAGTCGCCCTCTCAATGGGTAAAGTCAGGAAAGCTGGAGAAGTCTGATGAACAACCACTGCGCGTGAACCCAGACTCAAATACATGCCGGTATATTTGTACTCCAAAAGGATTTCAAGGACTGCTAGTCCCTTAAAGCGTCAGACGTAACACCACATGTTCTATTGGACACATCAGACTCTGATACCGGACGGCACAATCACACACACCAAGTGCTCTTTTTTTTCTTTTTTTTCCTCAAAGAAAGGCTTCCCCAGCCTCTCAATGCAGTGCATTTAGAGTGTAATTAACATGTAGATATTGTTTAAGGTGAAGAAGAAATTATCTATTTTGTATTTCAGCTGTAGCGAGGACAAGTTTCTAAACTGAAAAAAAAAAATCATCTGCCCTTGTTGAGTTGGGGAAAGCTCTCCAATTGTGAAAATCACTTGATATGCTGGTTTCTTCGACTGAGAACAATCCTGAATTGAGGCCTTACACAAACAAACACATACTGTGTCGGCCTGTAGTGGGCTCTCCAGAGTATTACAGTATATTCTGCTATACAGACACACACACGCACACACATGTATAATGGCTGCAAGACTGTTATGTTTGTGTGTGAGAGTGACCTAAAATGTCCCAAGTACATGCGCACACAGAACAGTGAGCATAAATGAACAATAGTTATGTGGAATGGAGAGGGATCCCCCTCCCCTCCGATTGAAAACTCAGTTTTTCAGTTCGAGCACTATGAACCTGAAGCCTTCTTTTCCAGTGTCCACCCCGCCTGTTTGTCCAACACGACACACTCCTGGTTACAAAAGTCATGAACTACAGTAAATGTGCACATTGGGGTTGGAGTCTGTTTCACTTTGAACTCACTTTTTGTCCAAAAATAGAAAAGAAAAGACATTTGTTGTCATTTAGTGGCATAAAGATACATCACTTCTCGCTTCATCGCTTTTCACTCACTAATGTAGGCATAGTCAAGGCCTTTTATATAGATACATGTCTGTCTTCATTGCTGAATTTCTGGATCTGAGTTCAAAGTGGAAATGAAGCCAACTCTAAGCATTTCACAGCTAACGTAAAGTGTTGTTTAGCACTCACTAAATGCCTTCGGACCACTCGTACAACCCCAGTGTTTTTCTTGCCATACTGTAATCAATGCTGTTGATAAACGTCCTTTATGTTGTTGTTTTTTTTAAATCGATCCCAGACACTGGAAATGTTTTGTAACATAATGTATATTTATTTTTTATGGTTTCGAGACACTGGAAAGAAAAGATGATTGCGACTGTAAAATTAAAGACATGATGAATTTTTATTCTGTCTTGCGCAGCCTATTGCATGCCTGTTGCCCGGAAAGGAAGCCTGGCTCGTCGAAACACGTCTATGCTACCCGAGAAAAAGTAGGTGACACAACTCTTTTGGAGCCAACGAGTGATGAGTAACGGAGATTGTTACTCACTCATTTTAAAGTTCTACTACGGAGTAGGTGATCATATGTGGGGAAAAGTGTTCGAGAGAGGCCTTGGGTCCTTATTGGAAACTGGTGGCAACCTGCTATAATGATGCCTTATCACAATATTTGCATTTTTGAATGGTGGATATCACATTGTGTCTGCATTTTACATAAACAAAGATCTTCGTGAATCGGTCCAAACTCTGTATCTCAATTGGCCAAAGACCTGATCTTTCATAATCAGACACTTTCCAGTTCACATGCTACAAATTGGCCTGACTGGAAGTTTGTTTCGCAAATATTAAGACGAGAGACAATCGAGACCTATTACTGTCCAGATGCATGAAATCCACAAACTTATCCAACCAAATACACAAATTGGACCATGGCTTCCTTGTAATATACAATACAAATATAAGGAAAATGAATGTACAACAGCCAGTTGTAAATTCTTCGATGCCGTATGTTTTCCATGATGAAGTAGTCCTGTTTTCATATCGGGGAAAGAATAGTACTGTGGGTGAGAGAAGAGGATGGAGGGACAGAGGTCTGGAATGAATCCAGCAGAGATGGCGGATTTCAAACAGAGGTGCACCATGAAGTGCTGTGCATGCTGTATGGAGATGTTGTCCATACAAGGTAATGTATGGGGAGCGCAGTCTTACTGTCTCGATCCGTCCTGTGCCCAGTGATCAGAGCCCCGCCAACTATCAGTGACCGGTTTACTGAGGGTGTGTGAGCGGAAGTAAGGCTGACTGCTCTTCTGGGGAGTTGAACCTGAAACATAAGAAGAATGTGTGTGTGTGTGTGTGTGTGTGTGTGTGTGTGTGTGTGTGTGTGTGTGTGTGTGTGTGTGTGTGTATCAAAGTAGTTAGAGGTCTGAGTAACAGTGTTAATCCTCAGAACAATGGTGGCAGCCGTTCCTAACGAATCCCCTCACTTTGATGCAAACCTTTGCAGGGCCCATACATTTGCACACAGCCTATGGAACCATCGCATTACACACACACACACACACACACACACACACACACACACTTCTTTTACAAATTTTGCAACTAGTGGAGACTCCAGGAAGTGACTGCTCCTGGTCAACAAATATCACACATGACCCCCTCATAAAAAAGGTGAGTTGTTGTTTTTACACTTTGGTTATGGAGTGGATTGAACAAACTAGATATAAAGTTTTGAATTGTGAGCTTTAGAGGTTCAGGTCGGCGGGCTTTGTTACATTTGGACAGATCTACTGTAGCTGTTCCCCCGTTTCCAGTCTTTTTTGCTAAGCTATATGCTAACCAACTGCTGGCTGTGGCTTCAAGAAATGTCAAAATACTTTAATGTTGCATTCAAAAACGTATCATTGGGGGAACAGACATTTGCTTATTAAATGTTCTATTAAAAGTAACAGAAGATACTTCGTGATAATTGACGTTTCGCTGAGCCTTTCCCCCCACATTATTGACATTTTTTTTCCACAGCTCACTTTAAGACCAGGCACTTTGCTCTTGCATTCCAAGGCAAGCCGCCTATACGCAGCCATTCGCTTTAATGTTTGTCTGTAGGAATTTGTCTTCAGCCACATGGACCTTATTAGTGGAGATGCACTTAGCATGAGTGAATCAAAGAGCTGGGGAGAGGTGAAAGGCTGATGAGGTCGGGACAGGACCTTGAATGCACCTTCTGCTTTAACTGTGAGGGAACCTATGTCACTACAGGCCATAAAATCACCCTCTTCTCTTCATGTCTTAGGGTAGTTGAGATAGGTGTGCTCATGTCATTGATGTAAAGGTTTGGTCCTGGCCTGGAAAGGACAACTGCACCAAGTCCATTGCACAAAACAAGCACACATACTGTACATCCTGCTGCCCCTGTATGCCAAGTAAATGATTGTGAGCATGCGAAGTGAAAGGTTAGATGGGATGATCGGGTTTCACTAGCCTATTGGGCGGTTAGTTGTCAAGGCAACTCGAGCCAGTCCTCTCCTTAGATGACATGAGGTACAAATATGAAATAAGTCGTCCAAATAGAGGCAACATGTCCAAAATGTGACCGGTGGTGGGGTTAGTCACAACGTTTGCAGTAGCTACGCTGCGTTCCATATCTTCTCCATTACATGACATCAACTTCCAGTGATAAGTCAAAAGTCAACAAACATCATTTTGCCAGGTGGTCTGTGTCTCTCTTTGGAACAACTTACTCAACTCCTACTCAACTTGAGGAGTTGAGTAGGAATAGTAAATGGTCTCAAAGGTCTATCGGAGTGATGCTCTGCCCTCCTCTTTATCTCTGCTTCCATCACAGCCAGGCAAACTAAATAATTCACACAGCTGGCATCCTAGAGAAAACCACTGTGTGAACAACAGGCAGGAGGGAAGGGGATGACCGATCCAATTGTGCCATCTGCTGGTGAAGAATGTAAAGTCACATGTAGATCTGATGCAGAGTGGGTGCAAGGGTGTTGTGTAGTATCTCGAGCACAGTTACTGAAGTGATTAGAGGGTGAGGGGAATCTCTTAATGGGACTCGGTAACCTTTAAAAAGAAGGAAGATCACAACCTTCCTTTTTACAAGGAAGTTCATAAGCAATCAAAAATATTGCATTACATATTAGTCACTAAATAAGCACTAAACAAAGTAAAAATGTGGGGGAGGACATTTTTTCGTATTATTATTTATCAAGAGTTTAAAGGTCAGAAAACCAATCCGCTTCATCAGGAGAGTATGAGTATGGTTTGATCAGATTAGATTTACTTTGGTCTGGCAAAATTAGCAATCCCTCCACACACATGTTGATGTAGATGTTGCTAAACACTGCAAAGACAGAAACATACGTCTCCCATGAGGCAGGTATTTTGTAAATGTATCAGAAACCCTCTCAAACTTTATAAGAGTGATCTGTTGTCATAAAAACACACATTTCTAAAAAGTATGCACCACATCATGTTTACTATCATTAGACATTGGCAGTGTCAAATTATAGAATATGCTCAATGGAAGGTGCTCAGAAATATAGCAATCCAAACAGTGTCTCAATTAGTACAATTTAAACAGCTCTCTGAAATAACTTGCAATGCATTACAGAAGACAGGTAATTGTAAAAATAATATTTCTATGAATATACATTGAAAAAGACTGTTCTGATAGCAGCAAAACGATAGCATGTAGTATTGAATCAACCATTTTATCCAAATGTGTTTTGCATCAGCAGCCTCGTCATCCATCCTCCCCTTCCTCCCAACTGTTCTATAATTGACTCTGGATGCTCTGCCAGTTGCATAAGACGCGCTCGGTTGTGCAACCCTCTAGAAAATACTGATTTGGGATTAAGAGGTTTATTACAGGGCTTTCTAAATGAGCGCAGAGGGAGGATTTGGGAAATCTCAGCAGTGGTACTTTTGCTAGAAGACATCTGAAGAGGATCACAAACTAGAAATGTATTGTGTGTGTGTGTGTGTGTGTGTGTGTGTGTGTGTGTGTGTGTGTGTGTGTGTGTGTGTGTGTGTGTGTGTGTGTGTGTCTGTCAAGCATGACTAAGGGGAAATACCAACTAAAAGCATTAGTCCCCCTGTTAGCTGCACAATCTCTGATCACTACGGAAACCCTGAGTGGTATATCCCGTTCAAGCTTATCGTATTCACAGATCCAATGATACAGCATCTGCTGAATTAACCTGTAAGAGATACAAAAACCTGTTAGCAAAAAGTGTCCTGTTTGCATACTTTACATTACATTACGGTCATTTAGCAGACGCTTTTATCCAAAGCGACTTACAATTCAGTATCTATACACTGTAGACGCAGCTACGGGAGCAATTTTGGGGTTAAGTGTCTTGCTCAAGGACACATTGACATGAGACTAGCGGAGCAGGAGATCGAACCGCTGACCCTCTGATTGAAAGGCGGCCCTGCTCTCCACTTAGCCACGGTCACCCCCTTTACATCCTTTTAGCTCTGTTTTTGGTCTCCTCCAATATCTGTCTCTTTAGCTGCTACATTCCCCACCCTGTTCACAAGCTAAACACTAATTTCGTCTGGCTGCCGTTGCGAGCTGAGCAGACAGCGTAGGGTGGGAAACCACGCTGATGAGACTGAGCCAAAAAACAGCCTCAAAACCGAAAGAAATGAGCTGAAAGATGCAACAAAGTTCTGCAGAGCTACGGGGAACTGTTCACTACAAGCAAACCCTTTTACCATGAAAGTAATCATGAGGTCCGTTGAGAATATGAAATATTGATCATAGCTGCTTTAGCGACCTTCGGTTTACAGAATCCAACGTTGCCTGAAAAAAAACCTGTTGTTTAAACTATGTTAATGTGAGCCTACAGTAAGCCTCATAAGACACGTAGACCCTGCTTTGATTTCAGGGTCCTGCATGCTGGCTCACCCACTCTCACTGGAACACATGGTGCAGGATTTCAATAGTGCTTTTTTAGGGCACGAACTCTACCTGCAACGCACGGTGAAGTGGTGCTTAGCAGCCCTTCAGATAGCATGCTGCAGGTAATGTGTGGCAACAAAAGGATTGCCTGTATTCCTGCTGGAGTCACATCCTTCACGGTTTCCTTGCTGCTTTCCATATCATCTGATCAGTAATGCAAAGCCCTGTGCTGTTTCTAAATTTCTCTACAGGACTTTAAATATGTCCTTTCTGTTCTCTAAAGGCCTTTGCAATGGATAATGGCTACGGATAATGGCTACGGATAATGGATGGATTGATGTTCTCTAAAGGTCTGCAGAAAGTCCTCATGATCTAGACATGGAAAGTTCCCTCTGTCAGTGCCTCATTTGGCTAAACAAATGTGAAGGCACGCTAAACGTGCACTCTCTCTTGATTTGGTCTTCAGTAGCAGCTGAAGCTACACAAACACGGACATCTCGTCAACAGAGGCTGCACCTGGGATGGTAGGACGCAGCTTGGACTTTTCATGACTGTTTTAAATTACTGTTTTAAATGCAGCAAGAACACTGGAAAGTCTGATCCTCTTTTCGTGCTCACATGTTCAATCCTTATGTGTAGGCTGCTCGCTGACAGTATGTTTGTGGTGAGGAGGAGGAGGCAGCAGCACTGCAGCCGTAGGACAACCAGGGCAAAGGTTGAGTGAGGACAAGACTACACTGATCCTTACTGGCCTCATTGGTCGTCTGACTGCAGACACAGAAAGTACTTGTGATTACTTCCCGGTAATCTATGACCTCATCTCAGGGGGTCAGGAGTCAGTCGACTCCTGTTTCTTCTTCTCTCGCTTTCTACACATTTCGCTCTTCCTGCCCCTCAAACTCCTCTTCTTCTTCTTTTGTCCATTTGATTACCAAATTTATTCGCACTGTACATGTAATGACAGGAGGGTTGTCAGAGGTTACCCCGAGACCCGCGTCATCTCTTGGAAACATGATTTATGATTTAGAGGGATAACTAGGACGTCAGCGAAGACTCCTGGATGCCGTTGACCTGCAGAAGACGAGAAAAAGCTCACAGGCGGACAAAGCAAACATGCAAAGGTCAGTGCTTCAAAAACGGTCATGTTTTTTTTGTTTCAGAATTGTCTTCTCAGGATGTGTGGAATACTGTATTTGCAGGAATAATGCTGCTCAAACTCAAAGAGTCCATTCCTCTATTCAGCCTGCTTGAACTCATTTTAGACACTGACCGTAAGAGGTCAAGCACAGAGAAACTAACCTTTAAACTTATTATACTTGTACTTATATATGTTATTTATGGTTAGGTTAGGGTTAAGTCATAGGGTTAGGTCATAGTAAGTAATGACAGATGATCCTTCTTATCTTGTGAAATAATCTGATACAAACATAAAAAAACTGCTTTTCAAACAGGCCTGTTAAAGCCATGCAGGGCTGGAACTACCCTCGAGAGCAATGAAGTCATTCCTGCAGTATCTTTTCTGGGAATTTTTGGGGGTTAAGCAACATTAAGCCGTGTCAAAAACTATTTGATTCCTGGAAGAGTTGCGAAATTATAAGTGAAAAATATTAAAACTTTATTTTCCTGGTCTGCAATTTCTTTTTTTAATTCCCTTGGAAATTTCCTGGAAATAAGTATTTAGTTTGGTAGGGAAAAGAAACTATAGGTCCAGAGTTTTGTTACACGGCTCCATTTAAATTAAACGAGAACAGCAGAAAATATATGAATAATCCTAATAATTGAGTGTTTTTTTAAAATGTGAAGTGACACTAACATTTCCATTGGCTATATATAAAACAGTATAACGCAAAAACCCCAATGCACCACAGTACAAGTCAGAAGGAAGTGTACGTTTATATTGTTATTTGGCTTCCGGGGTTTCTTGACAGTACAGTAATGCTAACTGACATTGTAATGAAGCCATTGTTTACCCACGTGTTTCATAATTGATCATTACGTGATAGTGGCAGCCATGGGGCGGTGGTGAGATGTGTTTCCGATGTGTCTCCGAAAGCATCAAGCGGCCCCTTTAAGAGAGTAGCTCAGCGTTCACTGACGAAATGTCCTCGGCCTGCGAAATCAACAAGAGACGAAGGCAAAGCTAGTATCTGCAAGCTTCGGGGTTAACGGTGCTGGTCAGAGCGGCTCTCTGCAGACAGGAGGGCGGGGGGGGGGGGGGGACGCAACTGGTATTTCTTTTATTTTTTTCCTCTCAGGGTTTTGCCTGTCTAACCGCTCGACACACGGCAGGAGACGACATTTAGTCGGTGAACAGAAACGAGTGGATGTCGCTGTGATGGATGGACCAAGTGAGCAGATTTGGCTCGTGAGACTGGCGCTAATTTAGACGTCCTGAGCAGCAGGTGTACTGAAGGATAAAGCAGACTCACGGCAATCTCAGTGTTCATGAAACTTTGCTACGATTTACGTGCTGGGTAAGAATACTCGTTTTCTCTCTCTCTTTTTATTTATATATATATATATATATATATATATATATATATATATATATATATATATATATATATATATATATATATATATATATATATATATATCGTTCTTCAAATGGCTATTATTAGAACACAAATGAAGGATAATATTTTATGTCTCCCCGTTTGTCAGGGTCAGCCAAAATGCGGATTATTTGGCTCTCGTGTTGTGAATGTTATGGATATGAGAAAATGTCCGACCGTGTGAGGCTTTATTTGAAAGAGTTAACTCAAGGCCTAAGCTAACTTCAAACTCCAGCGTTTTAATTCAGTCACTGGCTCAATTGTTGAAAATAAAATATAATGGACACGTTTGAATTCAACAGTGCAGTTTGGCCTCGCTAACGTGTGTGGGAGGAAATGTACGACAGCCTTCAAACGCCCCTAATAACCCCATCACTGAAAAATGATACAGCCTATAGCTGCTTTCTATTCATATTTCTGCATGCATTGTTGGTAGTCATTTGGACAGCGTTTCATTCCATCACAGATATTAAGCATTGTACATAATGCACCTGAAAGGGCACAGTTATTCGACAAGTGCTGGTGTGGTGTGTTCACTGACAGTAGGAAGCTCCTACACCTGAAGTACTGTCCTAAAGGCTGCTGTCAAACCCAACATCAGTTCACTGTTTATGTGTCAGTGGTTAGACGAGCATTGGATTCCTGGCCTGAATTGATCCCGCCTTGTTGGCTTCACACAGAGTTCACACTTTGTCCCCACTGTCCATCTAATTTGAGAGAGGGGTCAGATTGAAATGTTGTTAAAGGAAGTATTGATTGTTTATTTATATCCTTGTTTATATAACAGCAGTGTGAAGTAATAGCAGTTGAGTTGGAGGGCAGGGTTCGAGGGTAACGACAACATATTCTCGTTGCCAAGTCTGATCTGACTCTTTTCAAAAATACTCTTAATAGTGTAATAGCTAATATCAGTGCTCCTGACTTACACAAACTAACCATTCAAAGTTAGTTTGTTCAGCCAACGACGCTGCTCCATCCATTGATGTCCAGGGTTGACATCAAGTAAATATGAGGCTTGGTGGGAAAAGCCTTTGATGCAATAGTTGCCTGTAGGCCGATTTAGATACTTTGTTTCATTCCAGTCGGTTACTATTCAGCATGGCAGTAGCCTGGTGTTGCCTGTCTCTTCACTATAAATGTAGGAAAGTGAGCGAAACAAAAGTTGAATCTACTCCTTGAAACATTCTGGTTAATGCTGGCAAATGAAACCGGATGTATCTAAAGGTCATGTTAATCTCTCTCTGTGTCACAGTGTCTTATGAAACTAGAGGTTGACATTAGCTCTACAGGTGAGCCTCTCTGTCATACTGAGGCTCGCATATACAGAAACAAAAAAACCCATGTCGACAGGATGACCTTAGACAGTTCCATGTGGCGCGTTGGAGTTGCAGCACCTGTAAAAGGAAATGTGGTTCGCTGTGGCATTTCCAGCTAACAGGCCGTTATTGTCAAACCTTCTGTTATTTAAAAAAACAAAAAACCCCGACTGCCTAATGTCCCAGAATATATATATATATATATATATATATATATATATATATATATATATATATATATATATATATATATATATATATATATATATATAAAAAAAAGTGGCCCACTTGTGCAAGAGCCTGTACTGTACTCAACGGTATGTGGTGTGTTTGACTGTTTCCACTGCCCGCCCTTTCATGCACGGTTGACAGGCAACAGTTCTACAGGACCTAACTGTGAAAAGAGCCTATCACGTCTCATGTGACTATACCGTGCCAGCATCCTCTTATAGATAGCCAGGGGTGATAGTGAGGCCGTGCACCTGGGTAGTTATTGAAGTAAGGTGAGCGTACAGCTGAACCACATAAAGGTTTATTAGCCCACCATTCCGTGTGCATTATGAGCCAACGAATTGATCCTTGGGTGAAAGTAGTCGTGCCCTGACACTTAATACATAGCGCTCATAAAAAATACATTGTTACGGTTACCAACGAGGATGTATATCTGATAACGCTGCAGGCCATACTTTGCAATCTTGTCTTGTGATTAGCGTAGCGTGGTGAATACATTAGGGCTGCTCAGCTGGAATGAGAACTACTTTACATGATGCTATGAGCAAAAAACAAAATCCAAAATGAATCGACAAGTCTTTCTAAGCACAATGTTGAAAGTATCAGTTTCTATAATGTGATTATTGTCTTGTTTTTTCATGGTAGTAAACTGTTTCAGACTTTTTTTAGATCTCACCGTGGGCTCAGGGAACTTGCTGATATTAACCGCAGGATCAATTAATTAATGAAGAAAGTAATTGCTAGATGAATTGATAACAAAATGAATCCTTTGCAGTTCTACTGTGATCATACATTCTGTATTGTTCTTAATCCATTTAAAACAAGAGTCCCTTTACATCTTGAATATTATTAAACCGACAATAGACATTTTAAATGCATGCTTCTTTAATGCCAGTTTTGTAAAAACTAGAGATGACAGTCCCAAATCAAAATAAGGTCAATTTACAGAGATATGAAACGCAACATAAAAGTGGCAACTCATCACATTTCACTGTTCATCAAAGTAGTTGCTGATTGAACTTTTGATTGGATCAATTCATCATCTCAACTCCAGTAGAAGCTGCAGTTGCGGTGGATTCCTTTCTGTGCCAAAATTGAGAAATGTAGGGCAAAGGGCACCGCCTCCTACAGCCTGATGTCCACGACTGACTGTGATTGGCTATCGCAGTCAATAGTGACCAAGAGTAACCTCGAGCTACTACGGGTCATTAGCAGAAGATTACGCAGACAGACAGAAGTGTACACACACACACACACACACACACACATACACATACACATACACACACATACACACACAGTATTTAGGCTTGCACAGCAAACACACACCGGGCTTGTCAAGCTTCTCACCCTTAACTAATGTATGCAGTAATAAACAAACCCCATCCGTCTGCGTGTTGCTACATTGTCGTGTGTGTGTGTGTGTGTGTGTGTGTGTGTGTGTGTGTGTGTGTGTGTGTGTGTGTGTGTGTGTGTGTGTGTGTGTGTGTGTGTGTGTGTGTGTGTGTGTGTGTGTGTGTGTGTGTGTGTGTGTGTGTGTGCGCGCGCGCGCGCATTTCTTTTGCTTCTCCCCGAGCTGGTACGTGAGCAGCGACTTATGATTCCGAGTGGATGGAGGTGTCCTTGTGTTTGTACATTGCCGAGTGAATGCCTCATGAGGGCTGTTTTATTGTGTGTATTCCCACGGTAACGTTCACATAGCGATCAGACCTTGAGCTAAAGCCTCTTCCTCCTCCTCGTCCTCCTCCCTGTCCTCTCCCTTTCATCTTTTCATCCTCCTCTTTTTAAGACGATGTTGTGGTTTAAACTGCCTCTGGACTGGAGAGAGAGATCTCCATGAAAGAAAATAAATAAAGAAAAGGTAGCCTGAAGAACGCCGCAGTGAAAGGAGACATGGATTAGCATGGGAACAAGTAATGTGCTGTTGAATGAGAGCTCAGTTTATTTATTAGTATTATGAATATTACGGCTGTGTTCAATGCATATTAGCACTTACCTACAGACTGAATGGAGTGGGATTTGTTGATTGCATTTTTATATGGTGATTTTTGAATTCGTGAACTCATTGCTCTGGCTTTATTTAATTTTTTAAATAATAATTTTTGAGCTCACCGGCGGCTCGCTGAGCAACAGAGCAGGCCGCTCCGGGTGGGCGCTGTGGGAACAGATTTCGTCTTGTCAGGTGTCTGGATGAGTGCATGGAAGTGTTTATCAAGCCCCCACTCACCCTGTTTCCACTCAGCCTTCAGGGAGGAGAGGTCAACCCACCAATCACCTCTGCAATTTCCACTTATGTGCGCTCATGTGGGCGGGTTGTCTGCATGAGGAAATAAGATATTCAGTATTTGCGCCTCTTCCCCCCCCCCCCCCCCCCCCACGTCTACACAGATAATGATATAAAGACTAACTGATACTGGCATTGCTATTTTGTATTTGTTTATTTATTTGATAATCGAGGTTCTCCCACATGGCAAAACATGTTTAACTCATAAAATTATTATTTGTGTCTGCATTTGTCGATATTCTGCTTGTCGGTCATCAGTGAGATTTCTCAGATCTGCACTGAGCTCTTAGGACTTTCCCATTGTGAGGTTTGTGGCTTCATCGAATGCGTGCAGTCAAACAAGCCCTGCAGGCACAGAAACATTGCCAACTGTAGATGTAGTCACCTATAGGAAGTCAAGAGGCAAATAAGAGCATTGGAAGGAGTGAGGATTGACCTAATAAGGGATTTGGGATGTATCGGTTCGCCTCTCTGCGCACACACACAGACACAGACACAGACAGAGACACAGACAGAGAGAGAGAGTCCGACAGCTTATCAGTCAGATAACCATCTTTGTTGTGCGACAGCTACAAGAAGAGCCACTCTTTGATCCCTTTCCCAAATGACAAATCGCGGCCGTCAAAAATCAACACGTTCATCTTGAGATTCCATGGCTTCGCGCTCAGCTGGCGGGTAAAGGATGACGGATCGTTGTGACAGATTGTTGACGTGCCGCATTCGGTCATGTTGACTCCAGGAGGATCAATGGCCCCCATAGAGTATTACTGCATTGGAATTTCACCGTGGTTTCATTCAGTCTGCCTTTCTCGTTCAAAGACAGGACTTAATGGAGATGAGTGTCTAGGAAGTCAACACTTTGGGTGTAGTCAGAGTTTAATAGGCCAATAGGTCAGCTGTTACTGGCAATGCACATCGCCAGTAACAGTTGACGCCCCCCCCCCCCCCAGTTCCATCCGCCATCGTTACACCTCAGCCCTCGATACCAAAAAAACACATGCATTAAGCCTTTCACAGCCGCTGTCACTGCTCCCACTACGGAAATGAAATCAATAAATTAGGTCAGCAGATCCGCTGCTGTCAACTGTTTACCAGAGGAGTGATAGGATGTGGTTGTCATGGGTCTAACGGCGTTACTGGTTCCCTTTTCCTGTGTAGGCCAAAGGGCAGAGGAAAAAAAACCAAAACACAATCACTGACAAGGTTAGCGCTTCATAGCATTAAAGGTTAGAGGTTGGCATGTTACATCATATGTTACCTTGGGTAACATTTGCTGCAGGCGAACGGGGGATTTAAAATTGATTGTAGATGTTCAGATTGGCATGAATAGGGAGTTGACAGTGGCCGAATTGCAAGCTTTGAGATGCAGTTAATACCAAACACCAAAAAGAAGTGGCATCTACTTTGATAAAATGATTGGTTTGTTTTGTTGAAGTCGTCGCCTAAAAACAAAAAAAAAAAATGTATTGGTGGAAATGTTGCAGACATTCATGTTCCCCTGAGGATGAATTGTTTTTGTGTCCCCGCAGGGTTGCCGTCCGCCATGTTAAGGTAAAGCCCAGGTGCGCGGTGTTGACCATGCTAAAGCGCCTGGACAAGATCCGCTTCCGAGGCCCCAGGACGAGAGACGACTTCCCGGATCTGAACGAGTCGCCGCCCGCCTCCGACAACGAATGTAGCGACGACATGCAGCTGAAGCCCAGAGCCGCCCCGCGAGACCCGGAGGAGAGCCTGCGAGACCCTGTGAGTGCTCGCCGTGCATCAACGTGTGTGTTTACGCTGGACTTTTGACTCATCACGGGCCACATGTGCAGTTGATCACGTGTCTTGGGGGAAGCAGAAAGGGATTTCTTCTTCTTTCTTTTGCTTGTTCAACATTTTTTTCGTTCATTTCACACAGCTGCTGTTTCTGATGTGGTTTTAGAATCCTTCGTCATCTTAAAACATGTTTAGGGCTAAATAAAAAACAAGAGCATGTTGTTGATTTTAATCCCACTTGTATTGAGTTCCTCTGAAGAGAAAGGGAGAATGATGGAGTGAGGGGTTGTCATGATAAAGTCCAGTGGGAAACGTGGACTAGAGATGGCAATCAAACGGCAGACAAGCAGAACTGGTGAACGCAGCGGTGAGATGAACAGATATGGGATCGCAGCAAGGGAATGAAAAAATGGAAGGAGATAAAAGATTAAAGCGGGGGAAGTGATAAAAGAGGCTGAAGGACAGGATTTGAGCCGTCAGAAGATTAGACTCTAAGATGTCTGGTGGGGAGGAGATGGACCGGATGAAGAGGAAATGGTGAGAAAGGACAAACTCACCAGCCTCGACACAAAAATAAACAAAAACAGATGATGTTTTCTGATATTTCTTCCGTTCATATTTCATGAAGTCTGCAGCTCTCTCATAGTTGTAAGTCACTAAAACGGCAGTTCTGTTGTCATTATCATTCCCCATTGAAAGCATCGGATTAGTCACTTGATTGTATCATTTCCTGAATGAAGGCCCCAGGGACATCAGTCTTTTTTTTCCCACTTTCTCTCTTTGTTCCTCCTCTAATAGAATGTGATATGTCTGTTCCGTGGGATTCTTTTCACTATTTCTGAGGGTTTTCCTGCAACCCACTGAAAGCTGCACAAGGCTTGATGCTAAATGATACTTGGAGACAAAAGCCGTCATTAGACCATGACATCGGTCCTGGAGGTGTGTGTGTGTGTGTGTGTGTGTGTGTGTGTGTGTGTGTGTGTGTGTGTGTGTGTGTGTGTGTGTGTGTGTGTGTGTGTGTGTGTGTGTGTGTGTGTGTGTGTGTGTGTGTGTGTGTGTGTGTGTGTGTGTGAGTGAGAGAGTGTGTGAGTGAGTGTCATTTATCAAGTGGGTTTTTGGGCCCTTTTAGCATACTCTGTGTATTTGCATG
The DNA here is from genome assembly GCF_023349555.1 of Cebidichthys violaceus. NCBI lineage: Eukaryota > Metazoa > Chordata > Actinopteri > Perciformes > Stichaeidae > Cebidichthys > Cebidichthys violaceus. The sequence continues at coordinate 2,105,817 of NW_027176384.1, forward strand.
TATGCACCTGTGCCTTAATGTGTGCACAAGTGTGTCTGTAAGCTGGTGTTCGCATGTCTGTACTGTGTACGTGAGCACCAGCCCACTGGGACGGCATCGCCCACATCATGGCACTGATGAGTCACACGTCGTAGCCCCAAAATAGACCGAGCTAGCTCCCATCCCTGCTGGGACACACACATGCATGAGGCATGCTGTTGCATTCAATAATCTAAAAGCTGCCGCTGCTGCTCGTTGGCACTCTCATCTTCCCTGCAGAGCTTTATAGGTCCCTGCTGGCACGTTTGAGCCCACGTAGGCGCACTCTCCAGGACCAGACCACGCGATGACCGTCCTCGAAACCGCCGTCTTCCTTTTAACATGTGACGTAATGAAGGGGAGTGTGCCCTTGGGTTGCATGCACTGAGACTTTATGACAAAGTAGCCGGTGTCGTCCATACTAAATAGGCAGACTGTCACTGGGCAGATGGTGTTCAGTCACCGCACAGACAACCTCGCTGGCCTCTCCTTACTTCTCCTGCTGGATCAGGTGGCTTCCTCACTGCATTTGTCGTGCTTTGTGTCATCTTTTATTACATTTATAGTACATTTTGAAATCAGGCAGGTAAGATGATGTAGGTCAAGATAAAGGAATAATCCCTCCATATCAAGGACTATAATTTTACCGGGTACTGAACTCTGTATTGCCGATGTAATTCCTTAAAAGTACAGATTCCTGTTAAATCAATGTGAAAGGATGGATTTGGAAAGGGAGGAGTGAGTTTTTTTGTGTGGTGTGTAAAATGTTCGAAATACAAGTAAATAAAGTTTACTTACTTTTTTACAACTAAAATTACATTTTTGTTATCACAGAGCGATTGAATTACCAAAAAGCTACCATTGGGTACTGTTCGGTTCAAATTTGAGAGATAGCCAACCCTACATTTAACCCTAAACAAATATCATGATAGATATCATGAGATGCATTTAGGGTCTCTCAAAGTCTCAAATAGTCTATATGTATTTCAAATTATGATTTAGAAACTACCAACAATCGGTGGTGAACAGCTCTTCAATCTGCCGCTCCATGCAGGAGTCGGTACTCTCAGTAGAGGGTCACGAATGCTTGAGCCTGTAATCACATCTTCAGGATTTAAAATCTAGTCTCTTATCTCTCGGAGTTTCATAGCGAAGGCCAAAGATCAACTCTATAATGCCAGAAAAATCCCAGAAAGAATCCGCCGTTCTGAATAGTAATCTCACCCGCAAGTTGTTTTCTCTGGTTTTGGCTTCCATCCACCACAGAATACATGAGGTGAGGGTTTTTTCTTGCCAACAGGCTGTATGAGGAGCTGTGGATTACTCCCTCGTAGCTGATGTTGCTGCTGCAAAGAGACTGCTGCCTCCATCGCTGTGCTAGCCCTGTATTTGTTGTTCTGTTAAGCCGTTTCATTTTTATTTAAAGTGACAATATTTGAGTGCGCGAATGTTGCAGAATTGCACTCCTGGTCCACTGTCGGCAACAAACCTTCAGACAGTTTGTGTATGTTCACTTATTACAAAAGTCAGAAACGCAGCAGGGCTGACGGGAAATCCGTTTGGGGAGCAGTAAAAGTGAAAGTAGATCAGGCACTTCAGATACAATGTCTTCCAAGTAGAGTGTAACCACAGTATCCTTTACCTTGTCAGCATTTTCTGCCATCAGCAGAGGATTATATATGTACACGTACTGGTACACCTATGTGGTCTGTCACTGTTCATTGTGTAGCCCAGATATCCTTGTTGATTGTTTATTATTATTATTATTTAATTATTTAAAAACCACCACCAACAATCTGCCAAACATGGAGGAGTCTCCTGTGATATGTGTGTGTTTATGAGCAGAACAAGGCCCTGAAATCCCACCTTCTGTGTTTTTCCTTCCTACTGTGAGACATGCTGAGCCTCATGAGAAAGTCGCAGGCTTAAAAAGCACACGCCTTTTCAAAACATAGGAGTTTGGTTTTTTTAAAGTATGTGAGATCCCTGGAGCTGTTCTCTTGGATGAACCAGACATTTTTTTTCTGTCAGTCCTGTACTAAGGCAAGTCCAAGGACAGACTGTCTCACTTCACTCTCTCCACACAGAGAGGCCGGGTTCATGGAGTTCATCGGAAAGAAGCAGAAACGAGAAGACAATAAAAGCCGTAGAATAGAACTACAGCAGGAAACTGCTGACCTAAGGAAGGCAGGTGCAGATCTGGGTCCGCAGTGGTCTAAGTGTGGAAACTGCACCTTGTCTAGTTAAGCCACAACTCTAATTGGGGGTAATGCTGCGTGATGCTTTGAAGTCTGGACCTGACACAGCACATCTCAAACTTATCCGGTCGGAGACAGGTGAAGTGTAAGTCATGGAGACACTAAGAAATCTGAGAGATTCCTGACTGATGGAATTCCACCACGAGGTTCAGGTTAAAGATAGTCTGGACTTAAGAGCCTATCAGTGTAGGGTTTGGCAGTATTGAACTCCGCTACTGACTGATTGCTTTAAGTAAAACAACGATTAAGAAAACTTTTGTCCAAGAACAACCTGAAGAGATAAATGCACATAGATAAAGTTCTAATCTATAGACCCGAGATGCATATGTTGCAACACCCATCTGTGACGTGCAGTATGCAATATTTTACATGCATCTGTATACAATGCGGTAGAGAAGACGAGATAGAGACTGGATTTAGCGCAGCATTCATAACAGACATTGCATAATTGAATATTGTGGCCATGTGAGGACCATTATCCTGGCCAACCAATTTTCTGTTGACGATAATCTTGTCATATCATTGCCTGTGTCAATGAGTATCTGGATGTCTCCGGAAGTGTCCGTAAAGTTTTTCAATGAATTCATAAATGTAAAAAGCAAGGATGAGTACAAACTGATTATTGGTGAAACATTTCAGACTATTTTTCCGTACTTTTTCATACACATTGCTGAAAGTGTTAATGTAGAATTTTGTCAAATGAATAGCGCTATGAATATCACAACATTCAGTAACAAAATATTTAAAACACAGAGTTTTACTGCAGGACACGGTGAGATTCCTGTGCTCACATCAGCCGCAGACATAAAAGGGGGAGATGGAGATAATAATTAATCAGCCCATAATCGTCCAGGGTGACGTCAGGGCTTGACCTACTTTTAATAACCAGGAGGTACTGACTGAGAGGTGACGACCGCTTTAAACGACATGAAGGTGTGCTCGCGTTTTGTACCAACCAGATTTGCATTTTGAAAGAAAAAAAACAACAACAAAGCTGACAAAATTCAAACCAAAGAGCATTGCAGCTGAGCGCTCGCAGCGCTCTCCCACCATCCGCTCCTTTCATCTCCTCCATGTCCCCCCCCCCCCCCCCCGACGTCTGCTTTCTCTCCTTTCTATCCTCATGTCTCCTTTTTAATTCTCACACCTTCCTTCTCTTTTTCTGTTTCTCTCCTTTGGTCAACCACCTTTTTTCTTCTCCATGACACACTTCCAGGAGAGGCTTTCATTTGTCTTCTTTGAGGTGCTTCTTCATTCCGGGACACGCTCTCCATCTCTGTCTCGATGTCTCCCCACCAGCTTATCTTGTTAGGCTTTGGCTCTCTTCCAAAGCACATTTTTTCAGGTCAATGTCAGTTTTATGCTATCTCGCTCTCCCTCCATTTCTCTCTCTCGCTCTCTCTCTCACTCTCGCTCTGTCTTTGCAGAGAGCCCATCGGCTAAAGACATTGCGGTGTGTCTACGCAGGCACACACAAACCATGCTGGTTGCTGTCGGGGAGAAGCTGCTGCAGCGTGCGCGTGTGTGTGTGCGTGTGTGTGTGTGTGTGTGTGTGTGTGTGTGTGTGTGTGTGTGTGTGTGTGTGTGTGTGTGTGTGTGTGTGTGTGTGTGTGTGTGTGTGTGTGTGTGTGTGTGTGTGGCAGGAGTCTTTTAAAGGACCCTTGCTGTAGTCGAGCAGCGATTCTCCACCTGCAGTGCTCGTCATCCGCAAGCTCAGCCGTCTCTCGCTCCTTTCCTTTCATCTCCCTCTAACAACCACTCTCCCCCTTTTTTTTTCCCCTCCTCATTCATCTCCTCTCTCACACTGTCGTCACCTCTCAATCGTTTGTCATTGACTCTGTCCTCCTACACACATGTTGGTCGGCTAGTTGTGTGTGTTCAGGGTTGAAGCCCTTAGTCATAAGGGTGCGTGAGTCATCATTGTTGCCGTAGTCGGAAGAGGGGGAATCTCCTCTTATTCGCCGCCCTCATCCTATCCCGCTCCAGTTGGACTTAAACCGGGAGAGGAAACGTTAGCGTGAGTCATGCTAGTCTGTGTGCATGTGTGTTAGATCATGTGGGATATCCCTGCTGCTATGTATTTTGTTGTCAAGTCATTCTAAAAGCTAACCTATTCTTCTTTGTTTTTTTTCTGTGTGCGTGTGCGTGTGTGCGTGTGTGCGTGCGTGTGTGCGTGTGTGTGCGCGTACACAGGCAGGTTCGGGGTCTCCCACCATGGCAGTGGCCATCCAGGACTTCCAGAGGTCGGAGTCAGACCGACTCAATGAAGTCAAAGGTCACCTGGAAATTGCCTTATTGGAGAAACATTTCCTACGTGAGTACACGCACATCACAATACAACGCCAGGCCGGGACCAGACCACAGTTTCAGACACTTTCTGGTCTTTTTACAGAGCTATTCACTTGAACTTGCACAAATCAGAAAATATTACAAGATAAGAATTGAAAGAAGTGAAAAGTTCTCTCTGTGTTGTTCAGTGTTCAAAGACATAACAAGGACAACAAGAAGAATAGACGGGACTATTGTTTACACAAGTATGTGGGGGGAAAACAATCAGTGTCTATGTAATTAAATAGTTCCTACATCACCCAGAATCCCCTCTTGTCAGTTACTAGAGATAAGTCCTGTATTTGTGACGTTCAGCTCATGGTTCTAGAGTAAATGTGGGCGGTGAGGTCGTCTGCAGCATCAAGAGCAGAGAAACAGCAGATCTAGGTAATGTGTGAGCTCACCGTCATGCAGCGGCAACTTTGTGTTGTGGAGATACCGCCTCTGTCTACCGTTTGATTGTTCACCGAATGGTGACTTTAGCAGGAAGCATTCTCTATTCGACAAGAGGCTCTGGTTTAGCTGAGCCGCGGTTAAAATCTCTCCTCAACACTGTCGGCAATGCAGGCACTTACTGCCGTCTCATCAATTTACTGTAACAATGAATTCTTGGTTGACTCTTTGAGAGGGATGCACTCACAGCTCTTAATGACATCTATCTCGGTTCCTACGGAGGTTAAATGCATTTATCATAGATCGCATTGGGAAAAAAAATTGTCTGGCAAACAGGTGTGATGTAATGTATCTCTTCCAGTAGATCTTGTGTGCGTTGGCTTTAAAACTGTTAGCATCTTGTGCGTTGCTCTCACTTGCTGTGTGCAACTTCCCTCTTGAAGACTGGCAGTCCAACATAACCCGATGTGTTCTGCTTATTACGAGGAGCAGTAATGGGTTGCCCAACTCAACTTGAAAGCAAAAGTAATTCCCAATTGCATCTGAAAGCAGTATTTGGTTCCACTGCTTCCTGTAATGTTTGTTATTAATTTCAATGAGCTGAGCAGCCTGCTCGCTGTAATAGCAAACTTGTCTCTAGTTTCACAGAAGCAAGTCAACTTCAAATGATGATGGGAATCAAAGCAGCTCACAAAGTAATAATTAAACTCTTTAATGTGATATTTAGAATGGACAGTTACGTCAAGTTTTTCTAACTGGTGGCATAATGGAGGCAGCTGCTGAGCTAATGTTAATCAATTTGCCATGCTACACCAGAGAGGCTCTGTGAGGTGAAGCATCCATGAACTGGACAGTGTATCCTAAATGTAAATGCTTCTATTCATTCATTTGATGTTCATACGTGTTGTTATCAAGCTGCAGGCCACATCATAAAACACTAAAAACAAAAACGTCACTATTTGTATCGACCCTCACTGCACGATGTTAATTTAGTTAATCCTGGTTCCATTTAGAGTCAAATTGAGTCTTCATATTTGTCTTACTGCTTTATCCCTTTTTATCGTTTTTTTTTTTTAATTCATGAAAGTTAATTGTAACATTTTTAGTCACATAAAAATGTCTTTTTTCACTTGTAATTAGCTCCACCCTCTTGTGTAACTTCTGGTTGAAAAAAAAAAAGCCAAGATGGAGATGGCCAAAATGCTGAACTCGAGGCTTCAAAACCGTAATCCACAACCAACAACAACCCTCATAGCTTATTGTACATGTTTGTTGTAGATGATTGACCTAAACTGATCTCCTGCTGTTCCAGTGTAGTTTTAGGGTAAGGTAAAAATAGTAATTCTTTGCAGTTATGGATATACTGTAGTTCCAAACAACTAAGCCTGGGAGAATGGGTGATCGCAGGGAGAAAGAGGGGGAGGCAGCCTGCTGTGAGACAAACAGCACGATGCTGAGTCCACCCACTCAACTCACACACATGTACAAGCTTGTCTAACCCGGTATCCGATGAGGGGTACGGGTTGTCCTGTACCGTGCAGCACGTTGACAATACTGTGCTGTGCAATGGGCTGTGAAGTCCCCCCCCCCCTTCACTGCCTTTCGACTATGTGTGTCTATTAGAGTGAGAGTGAGAGACAGGGAGTGTGTGTGTGTGTGTGTGTGTGTGTGTGTGTGTGTGTGTGTGTGTGTGTGTGTGTGTGTGTGTGTGTGTGTGTGTGTGTGTGTGTGTGTGTGTGTGAGAAAGAGAATACCTCGGGCTATGTCCTCTCTCATAATGCCTGTGCCTCAGCTAAAAGGGCTTGATTCATTGTCACACAGTCAGGATGCTAGCTAAATTAGCTCATCTTTCAAGGACCTTCCTACCTTCCTGTTTCCTTTCCTCCCTCTTTTTCTTTCTTCCCCCCCTTCCTTTCTTAAAATAAGCTCTCTTTGCCATTTTCCCTCCAACTGGCTGAGCTGCTCTTTCACATTCTGCCCGTCATCCCCTGGCCGTCTTTTTACGGCGCTTTTGATTTCCCTTTATGCTCTCTCTGTGTCAGACACGGCAGCGCGACATTCTGAGATTCTTCTGAGCCCCGACAAACCCACGAGTGTGCCCGTAAAAAACAGCTGTGACACTGTCATGAGCTCAAAGAGTTGAACACAGAACTGTAATCATAGCTCCACCTAAGATGGCAGCCACTTGGCATTTTGTAAGAGGACTCCGAAGGGGAGGAACCTGCATGCATGTTGCCTTGTGGTGTTGATTGGAAAGGGCAATAGTACCCCTGGGAGATGTTTACCTCAAGTGTTTTGTGTTTTTATTCTCTCCGTTCTGCTGCTTCTCAGATGTTTACCTCAAGTGTTTTGTGTTTTTATTCTCTCCGTTCTGCTGCTTCTCCCTTATCCTAAAAATAGATTCTTAGATGCATCGTGATTCTCTCTTGAACGATTATGACTCGATGCAGAAAACTCAATTATCAGAAATTTCAAACTCAATTCTCAATGTTATGATGAACAATACTGTGACACCGGGCTGTCTGTTCCTTACCGCTAACCCTAACCCAACAGACGTAATACACATGCGTCTTGTTGGCAAAATACTAGCAGAGTTTTGACCCCTGCTCTTAACCTCTCGTCCTTTCTCTGGACAGTGTAACTGAAGCGCGACCGTCCATCAGCACCTAATGGAGTCCTGAGCTCTCTGCCCTGTACTTTAGTTATTGTGGATTCCATTTCTACTATTTTCCTTTGCACTCTACTCTGCTGTCCTGTGCTTTATGTAGTCATCGCACTCTAAACATTGTACTGTTGAGTGTGTGTTTGTGTGGTTCCTCACACAGTATATATAGGCTGCTATAGAAGGACCTTCATAAGTGTGCATTCATCATATTCTCAGTTACGTGGTGAGAACCAATGATTACCGACTCGTATGCTTATACGTACGCAGTTTGTCCTGAGTTAAAGCTAATGAGATTGGCGGGGGTGAAACAAAAGAGTCCTTGTAGCGACACATTATGGGCTTATGTGTTGTGTAATGGCTTTTCTGGGGCATAATATAGGAACAACATAACATACTGTCAGAAGACTAGCTATTGGTTGCACATTGAAAGGATTTAGATTTTAGAAATACAATGACTTAAAGTCATAATCCGTAAGATTTGTGCCCTGGTTGATTTGGCATCACTGATTATAATACTTACTGCAGTTTGATACTCCAGCTCCCAGAACCTCTGAGACAAATGCATTGAACCTCGTGTAAAGCATTTAATGTGTATGAAGTGCTGGGTTCACATTGGAAGTAACTAAAGTAAGCTGTAAATCGTAAGGCTGATATGAATGACGGTAGCATACAGTAATGCTGGATTACATACATGCATCATTTCCTTTTAAAAGTGTTGGTAGGCAAGTTAAAATACAGCGTGAGTGGCGGACCCCTCCACTAACAATGAAATCTACTATATAGAGGTATTGACTGAATGTAAATACGTTGAATGGCTGTTGCAGAAAAGACGCCGTGAAAACCTCAAAATCTTTGGTATATACCATATATTATTTATATATATATATATATATATATATTTACATACTGCAGGAAGGCGTGGCTCACAATGCCAGAACAGGAAGTGGCTTGACCGTTAAACAAGGCAGAGGATGTAAAGACATCGCCTTGGGATTCTATAGACTAAACGATTAATATTAAAATTTGCTTTGTCAATATTGAAAACTATTATTTGTTGACCTCAATCATTCATAGTTCATATAAAGACAATTTCATAATTGAATGTCACTGTTGTCAACAGCCAGCACATCTTGCTTGCTAATTTGAAATTGCTCTCGATGAGACCATTAGCTCAACGCCCAAAATATGAATTTGTTCCACAAATCTTCTCACCTCCCCAGGACTAATTTTATCTTTCAGTTCAGTTTAAAGTTCACGTTGTTTTGTTGGTTTTTCCATCAAGAAGATAAGAACATTTCCCAAAGGAAAAAAGGACTATAATGGCATGATAGGAAACCGTAACTAAAGTATCTAAAACTTATTCAAAACCTGAAGTATGTGTTGTTGTTTTTTCCCCCTCTAATGATGCCAAGAAACAATTTGGGCTTCTTGGATCTCTTTCACAGTCGGAGTGAACTGAGCATAGGCGTGTTCCCTCTCTCTCTTTCACTCTCCCTGCTGCCTAAAATACAGCCGGGGCCCACGCTGTATGCTAAAACAAAACACTCTGCTTAAGTACTGTATATTGTCTCCTTTTCTTCACAGGAGGCATGAGTTTCCATTTGTGTGTGTGTGTGTGTGTGTGTGTGTGTGTGTGTGTGTGTGTGTGTGTGTGTGTGTGCGTGTGCGTGTGCGTGCGCGCAGATACAATGACCCATGCTTTTCCCCCTTGGCATTTATTGTGCTATTCTTAGGGCACTTAATTGGTTAATTTGTAACAATGTTTCCAAATGCGAGATCACATAGGAGGAGGCTAACAGACACACACACTCACGCAGTGGAGGTCGTGATGGCCTTCCGCTGTATTCCGCCTGTGTTTCCTCCCAGTTTTCCTCTCTTTTCCTCCTCCTTTCTCTCTCCTCTCCCGGGCCTCATTCAAGTCCTTCCTCTCATCTATTCTCCTCTTTCCTTTCTCTCTTCTCCTTTATGTTTGCAAGTATGCACACACACCTCACAATGGACTAATCTGATTAGTTTAAAGGGCCAGCAGCGTGCTCTCAATCATTTAATAAATGCTTAAATATCTGTATTCACCTCATTCCACATTGACCAAGTGAAGTGGTGCAGTCCGTCTGTACTTTCCTCAAACTTGCGGTCATTATTTCTTTATTTATACGTTTCTTTATTATTGTCTAATGAGAGAGAGGACTTCAAGAATTTTTCCTTTTTTAAATCTCAAATAGAAAAATTATTCTGGGGTAATGCGTAGTCTAATAATAATAAAAGTCATAAAAAATTCAAGCGAATACAGTTTTGGATGTTCATTACCATGGCAACAGTCGAATCGAGGAAGCTTTCGAGTCAGCCTTACAATGACTGTGCTGTTTATTTATTTTTTTGGTGCAAAGCATGGGAGAAATACGTTTGTAAAACATAACGGTGGGTTTCAGAGACATTGTGGTTCCATGTGCAGGATAATCCACAGACCTGGAAAGGAGTGCAGCTCCTGATAAACTGTCTACAGTGAGGTCTGCGGATTATCCTCTAGAAGAATGTTTCTGTGCTGGCTGCTTTTAACCAGGTTACTATAATATGCACCATAGGTGTGCATTATGGTCGCTTCAAATTTGTATTGATATATCTAAAAGTCCAAAATGTATACAGCCTGTCTCACTGAAATCCCAATCATGAAGGGGAACAACAGAAGACACAAACACAACGGGGATAGTGTGTGTGTGTGTGTGTGTGTGTGTGTGTGTGTGTGTGTGTGTGTGTGTGTGTGTGTGTGTGTGTGAGAAAGTGTGTGTGTGAGAGAAAGTGTGTGTGAGAGAGACTGAGAGACACACTATCCTGTTTGAGGTTGCGTATTGAAGGTCACTGGCCAGGCTTTGTGCACTACAGTGACTCGCTGATCAATACAGTGACCTAGCTGCTGTCCCACTTCACACCGGGCAGAGAGGCACCACACAAAGGCTGCACAGGCACAGACATGCACTGCAGCAGCAGCACAACGATGATGAATTGCAATAGGCCTGTAATGCATTGCGTTTCTTCACAATACCCTCTGCTACTCACCGGTATTGGGGAAACCACCCGGAAGAACAAGTACGTCCCAGTTGCGTACATCAAACGGTCATCAAGGTGTTTTATCCCCCACTGACGGGTCTTTAAAAAAATAATGGATATTAAAAATCCAGAGATGTCAGTTTTTAATTCCCACAGTCCACCCACTCACATGTTTTCTGTCATGATGCCTGATTAGACCTGACACAGACTGTAATTGTGCACCGCCATCATTATTAGTTCATTGAGATTAGAAATGTTGCGTTATTCCTTCTTAGTTCATTTCACAGTTTGCCTTGTCAATACAGGAAAAGCACAGGTGTTACTTCAAATATTAACAATGAATCAGATCTCATCAGCTGTCTACTGCCAGAAAGCCATGACAGCGAGCCATCATACCAGGGCTGCTGTTGAATAGTCCTACCTGAGTGTAATGAAGAGGAAATGTCTAAATGGAAGCCGCTATAGGAGATGGTTGAATTCTCTAAATGCTAAGAAAAGGTGCTTAAATGCTTCCTTTCTTATTTCCTTTATCATAGGATACACTGGTCCTTCCTTTATGAAAGGGATTGAGATAATTCTGTCCCACAATTCCTTGTGACCACATTAAAAGCAACACGGCAGAACCACGTCAAATGCAGCAAGATTCCCTGCTGTGTCTATTCCTTAGTCCTTGTGAATTCTTCTTCACGTCTTTCTTTGACTTTGTGATGTTTTCCATCGGGGTCAAGGAACGTCATTTTTATTTTGCTATTTGATCGCAGCCCTGGGCCCAGAAACCGCTAAATGGAATTCAGCCATCATTAATTGTATAATTCACACCTGTGCTAAGAGGAATTAGTCAGTAACTGAAATACCTGTGTGGTTGTGCAGAGCCTTTTAGCTGCTGGAATAACGGCGAGTTAAAAAGCCAGCTCTCACTGTTCTGTAGTCGTTCCTCTAGACATGTCTTGGCGAAGTAACTCTAGCTTTAAATTTAGGTTTGAAAGGTCATTCCTGACCTCGGAAGCAGTAGTTTAACAAAAACAAAATCCTCAAAAACTTACCAACAACTCAAGTTTTTAAATTTACTGTAAATATGACACAACAAAGTCAGCGTTGTGTAATTTTTTTGGGGTGAGGAAATATCGCTTTTTGTAATGTGTGTTTGTTAAATTGTAGAAACGGTTGATACCAGAATTTGATACATACGTAACTAAATGATTCCTGCTGTCACACTGAATTGTAGCAGCCCTGGAAAGCTTTCTATAATGCAATATTGTCTGCAGCTTTTTTTTCCCAATTGTCTGCATAAGACATACCAAACACCAACAATGGCCTACAAATTGCCAGTTACACTGCTAAAAGATGTTCCTTTTGAGTCCTTGTGTAAAATACATCCGGATGACAGCGCTGTATAGTCCTGTATTTTGTCTTTCAAGACAAAACAGAACATGCACACTAGTTGAAAGCTTATTATTAATATATTAATTTAGAAGTAAAATAGCCAGAAACGGATTTCAGTAATTGATGGGCATATTGTGTGCCTTTTTAGTATCTATTGAGGTGGTACACAACAGAAACACGGAAGTAATTGAAAAGTCTGGGTTTTTATATTCTTGGAGATAATTATGCAAGTGATTGAGTGTTCTGCGGGCCTCATTACAGATTACTTGTACACACTGATGATGATTCATTCTCTCTCTAAGACAGCTGCGAGACACGCTGCATGATAATGAATAACTTCTGCTCAGTGCCTGCTAAGGAGGCCGTCTTTTCTGTCATAGGTGAGCTCTGTACGACAGGAAATTAAGCCTTTTAAGGCAGAACGGGCTTCGACAGCTCGGAAGCAGAGGTTTTCTATAATTGAGACGTTTGAGTTTGGTTCGAAAAATGTCACGGTGAATGGACCTGTAATTCATGTTACCTTGGTATCTACACACAGCTGTGTGTGTACAACAGGTGGCCATGTGTGTGTAAAAACAGTTCTGTGCTCAGTCTTTTGAGCTTAATGAATTAATGTAATATCTTCCAGCAGAATTGCAGTGTTGAGGTGTGGATGTGTCCATTTGTTTTCTTGCCGTTTCCCTTAAGGACTCGGTTCCCGGTGCTTCGAGGCGCCTGCAGTCTCGACCAGATATCTGTGATGTAATGAAATCTATTATCCCATTACTGTTCTCCAAACAAGCACTCGCTACCCTCCCCGCTGACACAATGTTGGATTACGGAACATTGTTTATCTAGATCATTTCTATATTAAATATGTGAGCATGCACGGAAAACACACGCAGTATCAACAAAAAGGAGTGTTGTTGTTGTATCAGGGAGCACTGTGAAGTTTTAAAATATAAAAAATATATAGCCATTAAGTCAACATAATGTTGTAGAGGGGGAACAAGGTGAGGTGAAATCTAGATCACCGAGAGATATCGAGGCCACAGCGAGGAAAGCTGGTTTAAAAAAAGATACAAGATAAAATACAAAAGTTGCTCTATGCTTTTTATAAATGATGAATATTTATCCCTAATATTTGCTAACTTTTGCTTAACTATAATTCACTTGATTGACTTTTAGAGTTTCACTGAACATGATTTTTCTGGGTTATACTGAGAGAATAGCGGTTAGATAAATCATGTATCATTATTGCCAATTACATGTTGGCCTTTCTCAAACTCTCCACTTGCCAGACCACAACTACCGTTTCCTCTCCTTTTCTTATCTTTCCTGTCTCCTTGGTGTCTTGTGTTAACATCTGCCGATCGGCTGGAGGCTCCAAAGCTCAACCTTCCTTTTTACACTGAAATCAACCAGTGTTGTGGCAAACACTGTAGAGAATGGGAACAATGGTAGGCCAATGTGAAGCAGCTGATTCTCTGTCTCTCTCTCTCTTTAGCTGAACCCCCCCGTGCCCCCACCTTCCTTTTAATGAAAGGAGCCATTGTCTCTGGCCTGGATTGAGCGACTCACACAGTACTTTTCCTTTGAGGTCTTAAAATCTTTTGCCTGCTTGGATATAAAGCGATTCGTTCCACTTGTGTATTTACAGTACTCAGGCACACACTAACACTCTTTCAGACAAACACAAGATGAACACGCACAAACCGAGTAGCAACAAACACGTATCGCGCAGCCACACGCATGTGCACAACCACTCAAATCAAACTGGGCTGACACTCAAACACGTGTGATGTGCGAGTGTACGACAGCTCCGGTGGGTTCAGAAATCTCAGATTCCAGGCCCTCTTAGTCTGCTGGCCACCCAGCAAAGCCCCACCTCTCCCTACCTCAGCTGCCCTGCTTCTCTTTTTACCAGTTGCCTAACACTCTCAGACCAGCTCCGATCACTGACCATCGGTCTCGGAGAGGTCTCTTGCGTCGCTGGTGACCGATTAGCACCGAGGAACGTGTCCTCGACCTCTGTTTTCTCTCTGGATGGGACATGTAAACGTGGAGCATGTACCCGAGTGGTCAGGTTTGGTGTTTTTTTGTTTTTTTTAAAGAGGTTTGAGGTCATCAGGTGGCAGAGAGGTTGCTAAACAAGCTGGACCGGACCAAGAGAACCTGTAGCCATGGCTGAATTTCAAGAGAGAGCCAAGGCGGCCACTCTGTCGTCCCGGTCGTGCACGAGCGCACCGGGGACTGGCCGGCTGCAGAGACGGATGGCTTTGTGCAGGATGGAGGACTTCACCTTTGACAGCTTTGAGCTGTTTTACAGTGGAGCTGTCGACAAGATGAAAAGCCACAAAAGTAACCTCAACGTCAGTAAGTTTGTCAGCTTCAAAATCCAGAATTTCAACTATATTGTACTGCAAACTTGGAATATGATGCTAAAACTTCTGTGCATTAGCCAGCCTTGTTTGGCAACCACACTGTACGACCACAGTATACAGAGGTGGTACAGTAGGCTTCTGTTTTTCATTTGATCAACCTCAGAGACATGTACAAAATCAGATATTTAATAACCGTTTACTGTAATATAATGCAAGATAAACTTATGTCAGCTCATAAACCTCAGGATGTCAGTTACTTTTAGTCTCCATTTGCTCGATACGCTCTATTCTACTAGATTAATATTTGTCCAAACATGATCAACCTCAGTGCGTTCAACCAAGTCAACAGAAGCAAGTTTTTAACCCAAATTCATATTTGTCCATCTAGAAATCTGCCACAGTGGTGAATCACGATCACAGAAACTGCAGTCCCCCTCAGCTGAACGTTAAAACCAGGGCACTGAGGATTTTGTCTGTGTCTAGATGGTTCAAGAAAACATGGATGATGACGTGCAATGCTGTGTACGACACCCGTGACACAGAATGGAGGAAGTCTCTCATATGACACTCAGCCATGTTGGTTGCTGCCTGCTCGTTGCACCTCAGGTTGCACCAAGGCTCCACCACATTTCCCCGTCCTTTAATTTAGCTTTTGGTTCCAGTAAGGGACAAAGATAATGGCAGAATATAAAATCTCACTGAAACCATCCACTTGACTGTAATCAACTTCTACTTTTGTAAGGTAGTCAAGCACAGACTCCGTAAGATGTTCCATTTTGTCTAGATTTATTCAAACAAACTTCAACTTATGGCAATGTTAAAAGGACATCTAAAAAATCTGATATTTTGTCTTGAATACATCTTCACCATCTTCGTCTTCTGACTTTAACCTTATCTGATACTGAATGTTTTGTACTACACAAACCAAACCTCCTCGTATGGTAATTATCTACCCTCAGCATCACTTGTATTTTGCAGATAATATGTGTAACTCTTATCAAATATACGTTTTTGGGGATTTTCTTCTCCGACATTACAGTTTAGCTAATCCTGTGTCTGTGTTGCTGATAAATGGTCGTGTTACTAGCCGTCATAATGGCCAAAGAGACCCCGTGATAGGGGTAACCCAAGATGAAGATTTATATATAGATGTTTGCAATCCAATTTTAGAAGGCGAGCAGGCATGTTGACAGTATTATTAACATGGCATCTGATGGAGGGGGCCTCTGTGGGACAGGAAAACGATTGTACTCTATCGGTGTGTCTGACACACAAAGCACATTGTGTCACGCTCGTGCTGTGTGATGCATCAAACACAGCGGAATGAGGCGTCTCTGTCTCTGCCGTTAGTTTCCTTCCTTCCAAACTGACCAATTCCTTCCCATGGAGAGGAACAGGGAGAATGAAGGAGATGTGTATACATAGAACTAATTGCACAAGGTGACGGGAAGGAGTCACATACAGTATGGGGGCAGGAAATTAAGAGGGAAAGGAAGGGAGTGACTGGTGAGGGTAAAAGGTGAACATAATTAGGGTCTTTATGGGATAGACAATGGCATATGAGTGTAGTGCACCTAGTATTCACTATTTGGAGCAGCACTACATGCATGTAAAAATACAGTCACTGTAAATCACAAAACATTTCAAATGAATGAGTTTTTGTAGCGTGATTAATCTGCTGTGTGTCTGTCAACCAGAGACTGGAGTAACTGAACCTGCACCGATCAATATTTGTACATCAACAGTAGATGACATGATGATATGCAACGTGAAAGGGGTCACTTGTACGGACGGCCCCCATAGGGAATTATCCCCTGACTCTGCGGTGAGCTTCAGCCTCACGAGAGTTATTGCGTCTTTTAGGATCATCGTTTTGCTTTCATGGAACCACAACTTTACCGTTTTTGCTTCAGGCTCGCCACTTTTGTCAACCTTGTTCCCATCTGCTGAGGCTGCTGTTTACTGCTGTGATAGACCCGCTCTACGCAATCTGCCCAGCACCAATTAAAAAAAAGTTAGCAGCTGGCTGTTGAATATAGTGGAGCGTTACTGACAGACTATATTCCTGTCCCTTCACTGTCATTTCTAAGCAGGAGTAAGTGTCTCTTTTTTTGCCACAATACTTTGTGTCTGTATTCAGTCCAAAATAAACCACTGATCTAGTTCTGCCTACACTACCCACGGTGCCTTGCTGCCGCTGTTAGTCATTTGTCTAAGAGGTTTACGGTTGACAGTGGAGAACCTGACACAGGGCAACATAGCCAGCACTAAGCTGCTTAGCAACCTTCGGCCGGCCTCTCGCTTACTCGTACGCATTGGCTCTCTGTGTGTTGTTTACACACACACACACACACACACACACACACACACACCCACACACCCACACACACACACACACACACACACACACACACACACACACACACACACCGTACCATAAACACATTCCTATGTTAGCAGACAGGGAGACAGGCAAACGGAGCTGGCGTAGGGGAAATCCAGTGTATGTTTCCTCAGCGAGAGCACACAGTGTTGTTTGCCGACGCTTCAGCTGCAGGAGGTGCTGCCACTGAATGTTTTATTAGCGCTAACGGGAAGAGATAAAGGATGAGTGAGTTATGAGATTAGGTGATGAGAAAGAGAAACTGGCGGCTACATACTTGAAATATGAATCCCCTACTGTCTGTGTGATGAAATGATCTCATGAGGGAGGGGGGGAGGGGGGGGTGACATACATCTTCCTTTTGCCGAGGCTGCTTAACCTTGCTTTCATCAATTTGCTCACTGTCAGTTTGGTCCCTTTGAAGAATGAGGGTACTGCTGGTTTAGGTCATGTTTCTTGTGTTTCAGGTATTGATCTGAAGTGTTCTGTGGCAGTGTTCTTGTGCTTCTTTTATCAATACCATATGGTGTTGTCATGCGGCACAATTTCCTACAAATCCTCAGCCTGATGGCATTTCCATTAAACCCTTTTTATTGCAGACGAAAGCAGCAAAAAGCACGGTTGTAAATAATAACATTAATGATGGCTCCATTCCATTCAGGTGAGACAGTTCTATTTACACCTGTGCTTCTACTAGCTTGTCTGTTGTGAAAACAGATCTGTTAAAGTGGTACCACAGCAGAGTGATCACTAAGTTCTGTTTGGAAGGAAATCAAGAGGTCTGTGTTTTTCTATATATGTGGATGTCATTTAGTGTGTTTTGAGAAGGATGTGCTCATTCTTTTGGTACATAAATGTGTGCAGGTCTTCATTCATTTGTACCTCTTCATGTGCACACACACTTTTATTGCTTCATCTCCTCCAATATTCATGTGTCCCTTTAGTCAGGGACAATAGACTGAGAGGAAACACCGCTGATGTTGCACCCTGGGCTTAGAAAGCCCTGATACCTGAAACCACTTCATGTTGGGAGCTGATAGACAGGGAGTGGGGGGGATGTGAAGGTGAAGGAGATGATGGAGTGGAGGCATATTATTATTTATTTTTTTGTGTCTCCAGTTATGACTTCAAATTTGTTTCCTCGTCAAAGAACAGTTCATGATTGAATTATATTGTTTTATAGATCTCCTTTCATACTCATCGGATGCGTTTTCATAGTGACCCTGAATGTGCGTGTGGGTAAATGTGAAAAAATGTGTGATGCTGTCTTCCAGAGGAGGAGCTGCGGAAGCTGCGGGAAGAGACCAACGTGGACTCTCTGCGGCAGGAGCTGGACAGAGAGCGAAGCAAGAGGATAGACCTGGAGCAGAAGATGAACGAGGTGCTCAAGACCAGGTGAGACTAATAAAAAAATAAAAAAAAAGGCCAGCGAGCGGAGTCGAGCGTATGATGTGGGCGTCGGGAGATGACTACGAGGAAGTGATAGCGAGGGAACGATGGGAAACGGTGACGCTGCACTTAACATTAACAGTTCAGCTCAGCAGAGTTTATCATAGTTCAAGTTGTGTGCGTGAGTGATTATAAATAGAGGCCTCAGCAGCTTGGTAGGCGTGGAATTCCAGAAGGAGTTGTGTGTTTTTGAGGGAGATGGTGAGAGAGAAAAAAAACAGAAACGAGTCATGTGCCTCTCCGTGTCGCCAAGTGCACACTGTGACACAGTAGCCCTGCTGGTGTCAGGGAAAGCCTCCGCATCTTGGCACCGAGTGAGCCACCCTTAAACCCTGTGTGTGTGTGTGTGTGTGTGTGTGTGTGTGTGTGTGTGTGTGTGTGCGTGTGTGTGTGCGTGTGCGTGTGCGCGTGCGCGTGCGCGTGCGCGGTATCAGATGATGCTTCTGTCCCTGCAAATGGGGAAATTCCACTGGTGCTCTCCGGGTGCTTATCGGCACAGAAAGAGGTAAACTAATGCACCATGACCTGGGAGTTTTCTCCAGGTAATCCTTTATCAGCAGTATCCAGTGGAGACAAGTAGGTGCTCTCTTGCTGTGGCTGGCATCCAAGTGTTCTCGAGCAAGGCAGTAGAGCTTGATGGCCAAAATGAAAACAATCTGGTTTCACCCCCCCCCCCCCCCCACACACACACACACACACACACACACACACAGTTCTAATCATAGAACTATCACAAGGTTGTCATTCAAGGCAACCGTGTTCTCAGAGTTCTGACTGTAAGTATGCAGAGGAACACAGAAACATACGTTCATATATTCCAACATTGGTAATTTTAGACACACACACACACACACACACACTGGAAATTGGTTTGAATGGAGGAAATGTCAGACTGGAGAGGGGAAAGGAATGTAACGAGTTGAAATTCTTTCTGATTTTAGGCAAGCACGTTAACTGTACAAGCAAAAAAGGTGAAATTTGTGTCTACAGACAAGCATCAGTCAACAGACTTTATATGAAGTTCTTAATGTTATTTCAAAGAAACTTATTAGGAAATTAATAAACCATCTAATATGAAACATTACCAAATTATTTTTTTTAATCAACATGGTATTCCTTTATCGGGTAAGCATTTGTTGGCCATTAGCATGACATTTGACTACCATTAAACTATTAAAGATGAAAGGGCAACAAGCTTGCCAAAGCCAATAACCTCTTAGAATGCCGTTTCATCATTTGATTGATTTTTTTTTTTCTGCCTTTATGCCTATTTATTTATGGCAGCACAACTGATCATTCATCTTTTATTTGCTCCATTTCATACACATGCATAGACTTAGCTTGGTTCAGATCAAATAGAAGAGTAAAGGCTCTTTTTTCTCACTCTTTGTTTTTATATCATCCAAGAATGTTCTGTTTTTGTTGGCACCAGTGATTGTACCAGTGAGATTACTGAGACTGTCTCTACCCCCCTATGTGTCTATCAAACTCCTCCCACAGCAGATGTATTCAATGCAACAACTCACCACGTGTTAAAAACATAAACTGCCTGAGACATGCACTTGACAACTCTTTCTCGTTCTCTCTCTTCCCCCAGACTGGAGGACTCTCCGCCACAGCCTCCCCGGAAACAGCAGTCGCCCTCAAACAATGGGACAGGTAAGTCCCTGGAGGAAGAGAAGGTGGAGAGAGAGAGAGCGAGAGAGAGAGAGAGAGAGAGAGAGAGAGAGAGAGAGAGAGAGAGAGAGAGAGAGAGAGAGAGAGAGAGAGAGAGAGAGAGAGAGAGAGAGAGAGAGAGAGAGAGAGAGAGAGAGAGAGAGAGAGAGAGAGAGAGAGAGAGAAGGAAATGAGTTGGGAAGGAAGATGTTGACGTCTTCCAAGCGCGTAGGAGTAAATCAAGAGGGCTGCTTGTGCGCGTGCGTGCAGGGGAGGCGGGGATGTAGGCTGTGTGCGGTGGAGCGCTGTCGGAAGTGCTCACGGGTTACTGCAGGACATATGTGGTGTGTGTGCGCGCTCAGCAAACAGAACTTACACGATGCTTCCTGGTGTGCAGTTAGCGGTATCAAGAGCAAGCAAGCGACAGCAAATTGCATTAATATAAGCCAACTCTACTGGGGACGTTAATTGATGTCATTACTGCAGATCTGGGACGTCTGTTCCATAAGGATGTTTTGCAGTGTGCGTTTCTAAAATACGTCAGCAGGGGGAAATGGGAGCTCATTAATACAGCAGTAGTCAGACAAAACACACGCCCAAACACACATGTTTCAGAAACACCATCTAACAGCCGTGACGATAACATATCGTAGTTTGAGTTCCAAAGACACAGTGAGGGAGGGAGAGAGTGGCTAATTTTGGAAAATGGGTTATGATTGTAGTTCACATCATCTAGGGCAGACAGGCCTGTGCTCTAACTAGTGTCGGAGGTGTGTGTGAGTGTCGGTGTGTTTTCAGGATGGATTAAGTGTGTGTGTGTGTGTGTGTGTGTGTGTGTGTGTGTGTGTGTGTGTGTGTGTGTGTGTGTGTGTGTGTGTGTGTGTGTGTGGATGAAAGGACAGAGTGAGAGTGAGTGTAATCTGTTAGGTAAGAAGAGAGGATGAACAGAGTAATTTGGGCTGATGGGACTGTGGTAACTGTAAACTACAAGCAAAAAAACGGGGAGAGCTTTCATTTAGCCACAATTTTTTTTTTTTTCAAATGGTGTGTATTTATTCTCTCAATGACGCAGCGTCACATTCACACAGTTACTCAGAGTCACCCACGGTAGCTGCTCATCACAGTCGATTAGTGTACACTTATCAGTCACACCAGAGCAATTAAAATGGGGATGGGAATCCAACAATGTGTGCCTTTCAGTGCAGCAACACAGGTTGTAGGAAATTGCCACAATTTCGGTTGAACTTACCAAACCTGATCCAAGGTGCTGTCTCCAGCAGATAAACAGCAGAAGGAGGTCTGGAGCTCGCGCCTTCAGAAGTGGGTGTACGAGCGCTTCGGGGTTTACATCGAGGACTTCCGCTTCCAGCCGGAGGAAAGCACCGTGGAGGCCGAGGAACCACTAAGTGCTAAAAGGTGGGGCGAGAACATGAAGTGTCTGTCCTCAGGTATTGATTCTGCATTTGTTCAGAGAGATGTTAGTCAGACAGCTGGGGAGTACTGAAGCTGTGCAGTCGTAGATTGGCTCACATTAATCAGGATTTTTTTTTTTTTTAAGACCTTGGATGTGCACTTAAGATAATAATCAATATCATACACTGGTGTATGTACCGTGTTGATATGTGCTACCAATGCACTGCTCTTTCAACTGTTGTTGGTTGCTAGATGAGATGTTTTCAAATCAGGCTTTAGAGGACAAAGGAAGCTGGAAGCACTTTTCAAATTCATTTTCCTCCACTCCCTCTTTCTCTCCTGCTTTATAAAGGCAGGTGAGTCATGCCAGACTGAGGAAGGCCAACGTGTTCTCTTAGCACATAAAGCAGCTTTTTTTTTTCTTCATTGTGTGCACATGTGTTGAGAGCGTCTGCGTGTTCTGACCTCCAGTGTTTGTGTTTTCCTTCCAGGTTAACAGAAAATATGAGGCGACTCAGTAAGTACTCAAAACGCACACAAACAAAAACAAAAATGTGATAGAAGTGCAGCAAGAATACTGACTTCACTGTCAGTAAAACATACATTTTTGCAGCAGTCGTTCGCCCCCAAGTAGCCACGCGAGTTCAAGTAACTGGCTTTTGTACATGATTGTCCATTACACACTTTCAATAACTGTTTTTAAAGTAAGAAGTATCCCTCATCTACAAAATACCATTTCTCTCTGTACACTTTAAAGATTTTTCCTACTTTCCAGTGTCTTGAAATGAGTATTGATAGGCACTTTGTATTCGTCCTGAACAACACTGAATACATCCCTCTACTCTTATTTATTTTTTTAGAGCGAGGAGCCAGACCTGTCACCAACTTCTTAAGGAACCTCTCCGCCTTATCTAATTGGCACTCCGTCTACACCTCAGCTATTGCCTTCATTGTGAGTGTGCACCTCTCTTATTCATACCTGCCATCAGTTGAGCGAGCTTTAACAGACGAAAAAATGTGAGATCTGTAAATTGACCGATGACCCCATTTGGTTGTACATGACAGCACATTGAAATTAATGGTTAAGTAATTGCTGCTCTGCACTGATAGATTATAGTGGTTCTGCCAAGGATCCCAGAGGTCTAATCAGATCTTCATTAATGTCCACAGTTGGCGATTACGCCAAATCATTTTCCACCCAAAGATAGTGTCCATACATGCCGGGGCCATCTCAGTATCCAGATGATCCCGTCTGTAGTGTTGACCGGTGGTTTTAATCTCGTCTTCCTCCAGCATTATATTGGCCGTATTTAAATGCTTCATGGCAGTGTCTTGAATCATCTTTAAAGGGAATCTTAATGTCCATCTTGTCATCAGTTGTGCATAAAGCCACACAGAGGTCCTATTTAGTAGTAATTGTTGGTGGCCATATTCTGACCTTCTTCCCTGCAGATCTACATGAATGCTGCTTGGCATGGCTGGGCCATTCCCATGTTACTCTTCCTGGCTATCCTGCGCTTGTCCTTGAATTACCTCATCGCCAGGTAAAACCATTTTCTCTCTGGCAGAAAGGCAGATATTAGAGGAGCAGCCCTTTCTTTTTACCAGTCAGTTTTTTACTATATGGTCCCTATTCCTGCTGTCATGGCTAGCTTGAAAATGTTTTCAGCTTTGAGAAGGTTTACTGTGTGCTTTGTGAAATGCAACCCTGTCAAATTTACCTACTGAGGCCACAGCTGTGCTATTGGTGAACAGATGCACACTGCTGACCCCTTGTCACCGTGTGAGCCACATACAGCCACAATCTCCTGCAGCTACTGCATCGTAATGATAATCGGCAGATTTTAAAAAAATGTCTGAATATATGATGCTTATTATTGTTGTTAGAGGAGACGAATACATCATAGCAAACAAGGTTAGCTCCTGTTTGTGCAGCCCAAAGTAAATGAAGTTCTATAAACATCAACAAATTAATTTTAAGTGGGGCATTTTGGTGATCACTAGGAAATGAGGGCACATTAGTAGTAGTCAGACATCTGCCCGGACTTGGACTTCCAAACTGGGACACCTGGTCGCCTTGAAAGTGATGCAGGTTGTAAAGATGTAGAAGTTTAAGAGTAGTTCGATGGCCCAAATTCATCAAAACAAAACGCTTAATTGCACATTATTCACATCTTCTTCCATTATCATCCAGAGGTTGGAGGATCCAGTGGAGCATTGTGCCTGAGGTCTCTGAACCCATGGTAAGCCGACTTCTCACTTCCTGTTTAACTGCTTCTTGTTTCCGTGTCGGGAGGAAAACATGCGCTTCAGTGGAGGTGAAAGTGTATTCTAACTGTCGTCTTTTGTTCTACGCAGGAGCCTTCAAAGGAAGACTTGACTGTATCTGAGAAGTTCCAGCTTGTACTTGACGTCGCACAAAAAGCACAGGTACACACACACACACACAACTCCTGTTACTTCTCAAATCAGTCGACGTAGTCGGTGAACAGCACTGGTTAATTCCGTGCTTAAACTCTCTTTGCAGAACCTGTTTGGAAAAATGGCAGATGTTTTGGAGAAGATAAAGAAGTAAGTTTAAAAAGATGATGTATTTCCCTAAATGCTGAGGTAAAAGTCAAATAGAGTATGGTTATACTTAATAAACTTTTGTTTTATGTCTTTTCTTTGTTGTCTGTGTGTGTCAGCTTGTTCATGTGGGTGCAGCCGGAGAGCACCCGGAAACTTTACATCTGCCTGTGGGTGGCTTTCATCACCTCCTGCGTCCTGCCATACAAGCTAATGGGCTTCATGATGGGTGAGAGACGCACACAGACGAAGCTCCTTAATCCCCCTCACATACTGTACAAACTGCATTGGCTCTTGAAAGAATGCAAATACTTGCACACAATGCATTGCACACAAACAAATGCGTTCATGCAGCACTTGTGTAACTGTTCTCCCTCTCTCTGCAGCTGCAGGCTATTGGCAATGTCTGTCTGACAATATTAGTTACTGCTATTTCTCGTAAACAAAAGTGTTTCCAAAGTGCTCTGGGCTCATATATCATTAGAGGATGCGTGGAGTAAAAATAATTGTTGAAACAATGGTATTGTTTATTCAGCCCGCCGAGTACAGTTGTCACTCTTCATGTGAAATACATGTATTTAGGGTGTAAAACAATAATTTTCCGTAACATAATTATACTAGCCCCTCGTTTAACCAAAGATGTGATTAGGATCAATACTGTTTCAATAAGTTTGTTGTTTGGAATCGTTCTGCAGGAATTTAAGTAACAAAAGCTTTAAAAGGCATTGTCGTCATTTTTGCGGTTTGTGTGTTGTTCCTGGCTATTGCCATTTTACCCTGCTCTGCTGTAATGTGATCAACATAAACCAAAGCTTGTTGTTGTTAGTAAAGACAGCTGCCAGTCCCAAATACTTCTTTTTCAATGTGGAAATATTTAAATATACTCCACATTTCAAAGTATTACAATGTGGAGCTTACTAAAAGAAAATGTTGTGAAGGAATTGAATGATGGTGAAGGATGCTGAACTCTGCACCATGAGTGGTACTGAGATAAATGACAAAAGGCTTTGAACTGCAAAATGGAGGGCCTTAAAAGGAAAGGTTATTCGGGGACCAACTAAGAAGGGAGTGCCAATTTTTTGTGATAGCCTCTTCCTATATTTCATCCTCCATTCTGCGTTTGTTTTCTCCCTCCTCTCCAGGCCTGTACGCCGGCATCAAGTTCTTCATCATAGACTTCCTGTTCAAGAGCTGTCCCAAGCTGCGGGACAAGTACGACACGCCCTTCATCGTGTGGAACAGCCTTCCCACGGACCCTCAACTCAAAGAGAGGACCAACGCCACTGTGTCGCGGCGGGTAAGGGGGAAGAAATGCGTCCAAATCCACATCTGTGTCAGCTCCTTCATTGCCTCCTCTCGCCGGTTCTCGTTTTTGGAAACTTAACTCTTAAGTTACTTGTACAGAAACGCACATCATCCATCCAACACAGCTTGGTCTGAACCCTGTCTTTAGACAAAATATGATCAGAATGTGTGTATTCAGGTTATTGCCATATCAGTAGCCAACGAGCTAATGTAGCAAGGAAGCTAATCGCGGCATGTTAAAGTTGCCAAATAATTAGTTCATTCCCAGTCAACACAACACAACGTAGTTAGAGATCGTCCTTTAACTGTAGCCTCCCCCCCACACCACTGACCCCCTGTGGTGGGCAAAGAGAACAAAAGACATCAATAAAGTATCAAAATACCATCACTCCTGTCAATAACACATTTCAACTCAGCCCCTGGCGTGCATGCGTCTCTCATACGTAGGATGGAGTGTGTGAGCATGTGTTGGCGCCTTCTGCTGTGGCATCAGTCACAGGTGTGCTCTGTCGTTTCTCTCTCAGCTCTCTGGCACTGAGAAGGTAGGGACTCTGGTGTGTCTCCCTTTGGCTCCTCTGCTGCGCACGGGTGTGACGCAAGCTTGTGTGTGTGTGTGTGTGTGTGTGTGTGTGTGTGTGTGTGTGTGTGTGTGTGTGTGTGTGTGTGTGTGTGTGTGTGTGTGTGTGTGTGTGTGTGTGTGTGTGAGAGAGAGTGCGTGCGTGCGTGTGTGTGAGAGAGTGCGTGCGTGCGTGCGCCAAGATGTGTGACACACACAGTGTTTGTGGACGGAATGGATCAAAAAGTCATGATAACTCATAGTCTGTTATATCATATTTTCCTTTTTTTTTAATCATTATATATTCTTTTAATATTACATTGAATTATGTCATCCATTTGCAAGTTATTAAATAACAACAACATTTTTGATCTATTGACATAGATGCTCTGTGAGGAGTAGCGGTGTGTTTACTGAATAGTTTAAATGCACATAGAGTAGCTCCTTGATCACTGTAATGTCATATTAGCTCAGTAAATCCTTCCCTTTCTCCATTACACGTGGTGATTAATCCTGAAATGCTTTGTTGTTAGTTTTTTTAGTTAACACTTACTGTAACTGAAGCACTTGTATAGAGGGGACTGAACGGTTAAAAGCATCCCTCTGAACTAGACATGTACATATTTAGTCTGATTATATTCCTTTTTGGCCTTTAAACTGTTGCTGTGTGCGCTGAGTGAATGGTGGCCTCACTCTCTGCTTTGCACGCCACACCTGAGCCTGTGCACATGAATAGAAGCACATAATGCAATACTGAAAGTTGAGCTGTGAACATAGCTCCCATAGGTCTGGGAACATGTATTGTGTGGAGAGAGTGGATTTTAAATATTTATCCCTGTCCTTTCTCCTTTCTCTCATCATCATTTCATTCACCCCCCTTCCTATCCGTCTTCCTCCCCTCCCACGTGCCCCTTTTTGTCTCCTCCATGATGTTTTTTTCTCTTTTTTGCTTCCGTTGTCCTGCCATCCTGTCTGTTTTCTCCTCCTCCTCCATCTCTCTCCAGGTTCAGCCGGTGGTTTCTAGGAGCAGCCTCGCCACCATCCCCTGTGGGGTGAGCAGGGAGGAGGAGACGGGGCGCTCCCACAGCACCAAAAAGGGAGCTTTCCATGAGATCTTCAACCTGCTGGAGTCAGAGCGCCCTCTGGCGGGTGAGGGGACTTACTACAGCATAAAAATAAACCCCATCATGTGCCTGTATTCATTTGAGCGTAACAAATCTCCACAATTCTGAAGAATAAGCAAACATCTTTACTATATATATATTTTTTTTCTCATGATGATTGCAAACAGCCGTCTCACTGCTCTCTGCCCTGTGTGTTTTTCAGTGTGTGAGAACGGCTGGAGGTGTTGCCTAATAAACAGAGACAGGAAGATGCCCACAGACTACATTAGAAACGGAGTGCTCTACGTCACAGAGAAGTAAGTGCTCACATCTCTCAGGGAGTCATATTTTATCAATAAATGTCTGACTGCATGAGGCGGAGATTGAAGAAAATGACAATTGTTCCATGGATAGTCAGTGGTAACTTTTAATTCTGAATATTAAATGTTCATTTGCAATTTTCTGCAGCCTAGAGGTTTAAAGTGGCATGTTTGAGACTGAGAACATGACCACAAATACTGAAATACGTGTTTCAAAAAAGAATAACACCCTTTTATAGGACAGACTAGCCAAATATCATATTTTGCAGAAGTCTATTTGAACTTTTGTATTTAATAAAGTGGGGAAAAGCAGATTAAACCCTGGAAAATGGTTACTCCTTAAGGTGAAGCAGAGAGGATGAGCAGGTAACAACTTAGTCCAGTGTGTTTGTGGTACCAAGTAACGTAGAGGGTTCGTAACAGAGCCACAACAAATCTCCCTCTCTGTGTCAGTCAGTCCACGGTGGATCAAGTAGGACAGCCCTCCTCCTGAGAATATCTCTAAACTTTAAACGTCTCCACCTCTTCGGATGTGGACCTGACAGGAAGTCCATTCAGTTTGTCGTCCGTCTGGCTTTTCCTCCTGACCCCTTTAAAGCGGGCTTCTCTCTCTCTCTCTCTCTCTGTCAGTTACCTCTGCTTTGAGAGCTCCAGCTCCAGATCCAGCTCGTCCAAGAAGAATAAAGTTATCAAGCTGGTGGACATCACTGATATACAAAAGGTAAATATATATATTGTACATGATGTAGGGATTGGGATTTTATTTTCCCTTGTATACTTGCGTGCTATTAAAAATAGTAATAATAACCCTCTTTGTTTTTCCTCCCTAGTACAAAGTGCTGTCAGTCCTACCAGGAAGTGGGATGGGCATCTCTATAGCCACTCCTTCCACTCAGAAGGTACAATATGGAGGGTCATTTGTTCCCATTTACATTCATATGGTGGTTTTGGATTTTCCCAAACCTGCATGTTCCCTTCAAGACATCATTGTCAGCACATACATCATTCTGCCCAGTGACCAAGCTGAGTATCGATAGCAGAACACATTTCTGAATGGAGCGAGACTTGAGCGTTGTCTTTTGTTTCTTGGTGAACAACCTGAAATTTGTTGTTTCACATGTTGGAACGTCTCTAATTCTAAACTGCTGTTCTCGCCCATGGGCATTTTTTTTTATTAATTTATGATTGCAAGTTTGTTCATGATTTCCTTAACTTGCAAAATGTAGTATCTGGCCACCGGCTCCAAAGAAATAGGGGGAAGCATTTCACCTCTCCTGCTGGCTCAATACAATCTAAATTTACAATCTTCAGTCATGTTAAAAAAAAAAAGAGAACTACTAACTAACAGCAGGAAGATTACGCAAAGCTCAACCAAACTGCCGAAACTACGTGAGCCGCTCAGAATAACACATCTTAAAATCTTTGCCTGAGGCATCGGCCTGAGGGCAGACTGACTATCTACTGCCTCTCGAAGAACAGGTGGTATTATGAGACAGCATGCTGGCTGCAGCACAATGCATACAAAGTGTATTTGGTGTTTAGATGAATCCCTTCTTTGTGTCATAATTAATTTATTACTCATTCATCTAGACGATATTCTTCACTGTCGAAGCCCTTTTGCTTTGTGATTTAGACGTCTTGCAACATGTGAGACGTAGATATTAATTACCAAGCGTTTCTGTTCCCTCCAGCCGTTGGTGTTTGGCGCTATGATCCACAGAGACGAGGCTTTCGAGGCCATCTTCACCCAGTACATGAAGATCATGACCACCACCAAACCGCCGGCCAGCGCCGAGCTCTAGATTGCCTGAATCCCGGCGACAGACCTCCATACTGGGGCTAAAGTCTGGGGCAGAGAGCCTCCTGAGAATCAACTGGACTGGAAGATACTTAGAAAAAAACCCCACCACACTCCTCTGCTCCGTGTGATGGGCGTCAGCTTCCTCGTCGGAGGGGACATCTGGGTGTGTCGGCTGCATGTAGTTGGGGTTTAGTGACATCCCACACTGTTTTTGTGGGTGTTGGATAATTCACAAAATCCGCTAACTGTTCCCGAGGAGGAGTGAGGATCGGTGTGGTTTTTATCAAATCAGCAGAAGGCTGGCGAAGGGGGCTGGTTCTCCTCTCCCACCTGACTGGCTAGCTGGTTTCCTGTGTGTGTGTGTGTGTGTGTGTGTGTGTGTGTGTGTGTGTGTGTGTGTGTGTGTGTGTGTGTGTGTGTGTGTGTGTGTGTGTGTGTGTGTGTGTGTGTGTGTGTGTGTGTGTGTTGGGCAGAAGTGATGGTCTTAAAAGTGTGTCAAGTGGCTCTACTTTTCTCTGCGTCGGCAAGTCAGTGGAGAGACTTCTACTGTGGCCGGATGATGTCGAGAAGTGCTCGCGAATATCATAAAACAAGTAAACAGGAGGTTCTTTTAACTGCCACACATCCGTAGGAACTAGTATGTGAAGTTCTAAATCACTGCAAAAACATTTAGACATTTAACTGGCTGATCGGTGCCTCGTGGCATAGCCCGACAAAGTTTTGAGTGTACATGTGTGAGTGGTAAGTTTCTTTTTTTTTTTTTTTTTAAATATGTATTAGCTGTGAAAACGTCAGCTCACCATTTGACTGACACAGAGCCTTTCTGTTAGTTTACATTACTGCTGTCTGATTTATTTCTTGCTAGTCGCATTTCAGCAGCAACGGTATGTTTTTAGTCTTCTTTGTCGACCCAACAGAAAATGTACGCTGAGTTCAGCTTCGGTGTTTGTAAGTGTGCGTATGTGAAAAATGTGGTGATTCTTTTGTTGTTGTTTTTCTTTTCAAAAATGCCTTTTCTTTTTTTGAAAAATGTCTCTTTTTAACAAACGGTCTTTGGGACGAGTAACTGGTGGTCCCGGAGCTGCTGATAGCGTCCAAGACAAGAGCACAACCGCTGTCAAGACGGTTCAAACACTGACTGCCATTTAGAGCTACGACCCAGCGGAGAACACGGCCTCCTTATGTCCACGCTTCTCTTTCCAAGGCACAATCTATACATACATACATACATACATACATACATACATACATACATACATACATACATACATACATACATACATACATACATGGAGAGAGAGGTTTTCTATTCCTCCATCAATGATATTCTCCCTGCACTTTAGTAGAGCGGTAACTGGAATTCCTGACATTTAAGTTGCGGTGAATACTTTTTAAATATTCACTACTTGAGCTGGAATCCGTGGTCAGTGTTGGGCAAATAGTCTCAAAGCTCCCGCTTGTGTCCCCGTGGTATTTCTCTTCGGTCTCGGTGCATTTGTGGTCAGAGCCCCTCGTATTAATAACACACTGATGTCTTTCTTCAAAATGACCGTGAAAGAAGAAGGTACAAAGACCCCGACCACAGTTAGACATGCCTCTTTCTGATTGGCTGATCTGACTTGCATAAATGAGGTCCCATGAATATAAATTCTAGTTATTTGTTTAAGTCCATTTCTTTTTGTCAAACTGGAAAACCAGGACTATGAGCTCTGAAGGCATGCCTAATTCCTTTTTTTTGTTTTTATTATTATTATTTTTCACTTCTCTGTAATGCCACAGTGAGTAGAGGTTTGTCATCCGGGTGCTCTTCCGCTTGTTATGTGAGCGTTCGTAAACAGTACTATATGAACTATATGGATACAAGTCTAGACTGAACAGAATATTTCAACGTCACTTTATTTTAAAGACGCCATTCACGAGATTAAAGCCGGTCTTTACTCTTGCAGAATGGCGTGATATGTAGAAATATGATGCCAAACTACACCGGACATGTCACCGTGTTGTTTTGGGGGAGAGGGATGGAGACGGGATGTGGGACTGGAGGTCATTTCTCTTCAGATTTTAGTACGAGAGAGCGGTAGCTATTCCACCTTCCCCAACTCCTAATGTACCGTACGCCCAGCAGCACAAGCTTGAGTTTTTAATGTGTAAATCTTACAAAACACTGTTGAAAGGGACACCTTGACATTTATATTTACTTTTATTCCGGGTCATTTTTACTCACCGGACACTTCTTTATATTGAACTATCCTAGATCACACTCGTGTCATTGTTCCTCTAAAAATCTAGATTATTTTCTGCACTCCAAATGTCAAGGTTTCCCTGAAAGTCTAAACAAGTCCTCTTATCATCATGATCAGTTAGAATCGACTGAGCTGGATATGAAGTTGCCAGAGAGGCAACGGACCAGTTCAAAGAACCACTGTTATTATTTTTAGTTCAAACTAATATAAGGATGGAGTTTTTTGGGTTTTTTTTACGTCCATTTGTATGATTTGGCTTGTCATTAATCGGCTGCTTTCCCAGTCATGGATTTTCTATTTTTGTTTAGGAATAAATTGGATCCATGAACGGGGTAAACCTGTGTGATATTAGAGCAGGTGACGTCAGTCATTAACGCTGTCTCACTGTGTGATTTGATGGCTCCTTGTCATCTTTAAAGCTTTTACCTGAAGCCTTTTGTAATCTGTTATGTCTGAAAACCAGTTCTCTGGGGGTCTTGGAGACCCCAACAAGGCTGCACTCGGATGGAGCCCAGAATGTATCACGTTCTAAATGTCTAAAATATATATTTTCTTTTTTGCCAAATCTTTAATTTTCTGTCTGCCATATTCTGCCTACGCTCATGTTTACAGAAGGTTGTAAAAATTGTTTTGTTGTTTCTCTTAACCCAGTTTGAATTCCTTTGACTCCGGAGTTATGAAGACTGGACTGCTGATCTTGAATTACTGTCTCAGCTCTCATTGGCTCTGCACCACTCACATGACTATTTCTGCTCACATGTGACCAATAGGAAACTCCCACTCATGGCAACAACAAGAGCAGTATTTTAACCGCATACAGCATGTAAATGGTCATGTCCAACGTCTCAGTGCTTCTTTGCAGTGTAGTGTCGTTGCAGTAAAGCACAGCTGAGAGCAGAGATGGTCATGGTGGACTGAAATGACAACATCGGTGTTTTTGACATTGTGAGAGAAAGGCAGGAAAAGAAAGTGTTTCAAATTTTATTTTTTTTAAATGAAAATAAAAAGTTTGCACATTGGAGAAAAGCGTCCAGGAAATGTCAAAGGAATAGTGCGACATTTTGGGAAACTGAATGAGAAGTTTGATGCCACTCTCCTGTTTGTATGCTTAATATGAAGCTGATGCCAGCAGCTCGTTAGCTTAGCTTAGCTTAACCTCTGGACAGAGCTGAGCTAGCTGTTTCCAGTCTTCATGCTGCAAGCTGTAGCTAGATATTTACCATAGAGTTGGAAATTAAATAACTTTGATTTCGAGTCTACTTTTGTAGTTCAATTAAAAAATTTGTAGTCAATCTGTAGTTCGTCCACTTTTTTAATCTAAGCTAATTAAGAGATTGCATCATCGTATAAATGCACTCAAACACACCAATGGTCTCGCTACAGCTCTTGCTGTGAGAAGTTGAAACCCTCATGATTATAAATTGAAACGATTACTTTTGGTGCACAGAAAATATTCATATATGTCATAATATTCCCAACTTTTAGGCTGTAATCACAAGAAACACACACATTCCTACACACATTGTTTAACATACAATGGTCTATTTGTTAAAGGCCACTCAAAACAGACATAATCAATAGAGAGCAATATTAGATTCTTTAAAAGATTACCATCATCTAGACATGTGGATTGAAGCACACATTGTATACTGCTGATTTGTACTTATTTGCATTATCACAGGATTGTTTTTTGTGGCTTCAACAGTTACGTTTAACAGCAGTGCTTTCAGTCAGCAGTAAGCTACATATTCAGTCCGTTACAAGTGTAATTCAGTATAATCGGTTAAAGTTAGAAGATTCTGTCTCTGTGAACTTAACACTACGAGGAAGCTAACGCATTTCCCAAAAATGTCTCCATATTACTTTTAATGTTATAAGCTGAACATAATGACTGCCATACTGTGCACCTCGCTTCTGGCAAACAACACACAACACGACGAACTGTTGTCAAAAACAATGGTGTTGTCTTCTCAAATTCCCCCCCCCCCCCCCCCCCCCCCCCCCCCCCCCCGCGTCCAAGCTGGTGTCCTCGCTGTTGTATTAAATATGTAGTTCCTCAAACTGTGTTACTGTTAATGAAGGTTTTTCCAAAAAGCATTTAAGTGCACAGCGAAACTGTACCAGAGACAAAGTGAACCGTCTCCAGGCTGCAAACAGCCCGACGTTCTGACTGAAGAGAATTAAAACAGTTAGACTAAATAAAATAAATGTTAAGAATCTGAAGGAGTCGGCATCATTACACTTGGTACAGTCAGTGAATTGCTAATTGAAGTGTTACCGGGGGAACACTGCTGTCATTACAACTAATTCATTTGTCATCTGTGACAATCGACTTCCTCATTTCTTTCTCCTATTATTTTTGTCAAAGAGGAATTTGTATACAAATTATTGAAATGTACAGTGAAGAAAAGAAAAACCACAGAGTTTTTAAAAGACATGTCTATTGTAAAGGATAATGTGATGTACATTTTTTTAATTTAAGTAAATTAATTTAAGGTATTTTTGCTCTTGTGTCTGTCTTCTTTTGTTCACACGGTGGGACAAACATTATTTAAAAGATTTTGTTTTGGCTCCAAGCTGCAGTGTGTCTGGACGGCCACACGAGGTCACTATGAGACCTTGTGTACAGATCGGTATGCTGGGAGGATATTTTTATTTTCCCTATTCCACAGGGAGGTCAAAGGTCAGCAATAGGTGCTCCAGGATATTTCAGAACTTTGCTCCCAGAGTAGGAATAAGAAAGTGGGTGGTTTGTCATGTTACCTGTCTAAATCCATTGGACAGCCAAAGAATCAATAAGGAGGTGGATGAAGACATGTTTGCATTCTGTTTTGCTCTTGTGTGTTCAGGCAGCAACATTTCTTTGGCTATTTATCTAAATGTAAAGAATCTGATAATTTTTTTAATATATATTTTGGGCCACAATTGCGTGTGGAAATACATGTAAAAATCGGATATTGTGTCTGGTTTAGAAATGGAGAAAATGCAGTTGAAGACTTGAGGCGGACAAATAAGATGGCTTCCTTTTTTAAAAGTTCTACATTCAGCGCGATTAAGCCTAATTAGCACAATTTCAGGTAGCGGTTGACAGGTTCCCTTTATGCTGCAGTTAATAAAAAGACATCCACTCAAGCTGTGAAAATGTACATTTGTCTGTGAGTACTAAAATGTTTAAATTCATGGAATAGATATTAGAAAGGCCATTTGACAAGACAGTTAGGCCTAACTCGTCAGAGCAAAGAAGATGAGCAAGCCAAACACAAAACTAAGATTATCTACATTGCCTTTTCACCGCGCTCCCCCCCAACCATTTCCATGGCAATTTGTGTGTAAATGAGTCACCAGTCAATGCTGTCCTTAAGGTGCTCTTTACTTCAGAGTTGCATTTTAATTGAGGTGCATTTATTCCAACTACTCTTGCAGATGCAAAAGCATTTAACTATTGCATCCATGTCTATATGAAAGTATTTTGTATACTCTATTTCAGCAGATAGATATATAAATAGAGCACACTAAAGGCTAAAATGCATAATTTATTTTATTTGACAACTCACTTAGAGATCAAAGAGAAAAATTAAGACAATATGGTTTAGCTTCAAAAGAACAAAAAATCAAACCTGGCTCAGATACAAGAACAGCAACAATTCATGCTGAACAGATTTCCTGTGGAGGACCTGTCACAGCGTAAACACATACTGCTCCTGAACCTAAAGTGAAATATATATATAGATATATATATATTTTTTTTCCATTGACACCCCCATGCACTGATCTGTGTTGACTCGTGACTGTGAACGTATTCCCTCTGTAACACACAGGAGCTCTGTCTCTTCTGTTCATAAACGCTCTATTTTGAGACGGAGCTTGAGAAGGAGTGTCACAAACTTTCAACCTGTTCTAGGTAGCTTGAAGAGACGCCGTGTGACACCTCAGTCATTCAGAGGCGTCTGTCTGGGCCCCACTGCTTCTCGTGATGGATTCCGTGTATTTTTAGTCGACCCAAAGGAGACATAGAATAGTTGCACCATTTACCATTTTTACCACCACAACTAAGTGGTGCCACGGTTTGACAGAGCAGCTCAGTGCTCATTCTGCACGCACCACTATCAAAAACCTTAGTTGAATGATTTGCTGTGTCTTTTAAGTTTTTATATTGCCATTGTATCTGCACACTTTGGCGATGGTATGAAGCAGTGTTGTCTTTTAGCTCAAACTCCACTTGATGACTTGGTCATATCAGCATGCATAATGACAATATCTAATCAAAATCAATTCATTTCAATGTATAGTAAATTTCCATTTGCTTGCAAAACAAAGAAGAAATACATTAAAAAGTAAATCATAGGAATAATATATGCAATACTGTTAGATTTGTACGTTGCACACTTTTTTTGGATGCAGGACAACCTTAACGTTTTTATTTCTCACGTAGTTGAGTATGTTGGGTTTGGTGACTTCACTTTGTTTCCAGCTTAGCTGTACCAACCTGAGCAGAGGTCTAATCACCTGCAAGATTGAAAACACCTGTGACAAGTTAAGCGCTTGAGTCTGAAACATGGGGAGGTAAGGGAGATACAGTAAAGTTGTTCTTTATCTCATAAAAAATAAAAAAAAAATGTTAACAAAAAAAATTGACATCAAAGCTTCTACTTGACAAATTGCAGGAATATAAAGTACAACTTTTAAGCCAGCAGATTATGTTTTTAATATTTCTAATACAGCAGGAGCTCCACACATTTAGGGGCTCAGGTGTGTGTGTGTGTGTGTGTGTGTGTGTGTGAAGTGGCCCGTTACGAGCTGTGGTGGGTTGAGGTGACCTCTCTGTCTGTCTGTCTGTCTGTCTGTCTGTCTGTGAGTGAGTGAGTGAGTGAGTGAGTGTGTGTGCTGAAGTGGAGAGGACAGGCACTTGGATGCACAGCCATCAGTCATTAGTTAAATGTTGAAACGTTGCTTCCCCCTAAAGGACAGCAGGCCATTCTGGCCATAGCTCTCTCTGGCAGCTGTCAGCGCCCAGCACAGTCTCTCTGTTAGCATGATACATCTACTTGTCTTACCCAAGCACTCATCATGGATTTTTGACAGTTATTATAACGTGTGTAGAAATAAAACCACTATTATACAGTGCATGCGTGTAATAAAGATTACTGAAGACAACAGTAAAAAAAACGATAATATAAAATGATTTCTCATGGTCAAATGTATTTTTTTAATCTTCCCCTCTCACACACTACATACCAGTTATTTTTGATCTGGTTCAGGACACAGATCAACTTTTAGTGAGCGCACAGTTCAATAACACTCCTGTAATTGGATTCTCACACAAAACTGCTCCAAGGAGCAACAGCAACAGCTTCTTTTGTCTTCATGGATGATATGTCTTTTATGCAGATCCGGTGTCAGCTTTACCCTCCCAGTGAACCTTTTCCGCTCGTTCCGCAATGAAGACTACAAAGCTGCGTCGAGAGGTACGCCCGCGCTGAGAGGAAGCAGCTATTTCTGTCTGCAGGGCCACATTGTCTGCTAATTCACAAAACACACCGCTCACTGTTTTTACTGCAGCCAAATGAGGCTTTTCGTGCTGGGTAGAGCCTTCCAGAGAGCATGAGAGACAAACACACCAGCCATAGAAAAACTATAAAAGCCTCTGGCTGGTGATAATGGTTGATGGAAGTATTGCCCATAACTATGTGTGATTAGAAGTTCGTCAGCCTCTTCTTCTCAGGCACAGAGCCGTAGCCGGAAATTAAAAAATACAGAGGTCATGAGTTACGGTACCCCCCCCCCCCCCCAATTAACCAATCCCCCCTCAGTTACTGCTGTTCCACACAAGTGAAATTCTTACTCATTTTCGAAACAATTGATTTCCTTCAGAAGTAAATAAACACAGGCTTCTCATTTCTAGACTTCACAGGTTAAAAGCAGATTTAAATAGATGAGGTTTAAGTGCAGGCGATGGAGAATGTCTGAGGTGCTGGGGGAGAGAGTTCCAGAGGGGGCAGCAATGGAGAAGGCCCTGTCCCCCCAGGTCCGATGCTTGGACAGAGTAGAGGGAGTAAGGAGCTTGGCGTCGGCGGATCTGAGGTTGCGGTTGGAAGCGTGTCGATGCAGGAGGTCCAAAAGGTATGAAGGGGCGAGGTTATGAAGGGCTTTGTATGTGATGAGAAGAATCTTGAACTGGATTATTTGCTGTATGGGGAGCCAGTGGAGGTTTTGAAGGATCTGGGGTGATGTGATCTCTGGTGCGGGAGTGAAAGAGCAGATGGGCAGCGGTGGATGAGCTGTACAGGATGCTGTTGCAGTAGTCCAGTCGAGAGGTGATGAAGGCATGGATAAGTGTTGGAACGGCTGTTGAGGAGAGGGAGGTGCGTAGACCGGCGATGTTTTTGAGATGAAAGAAGGCAGTTTTTGTGATGTGATTGACGTGGCGTTCAAAGGAGAGGGTTTGATAAAAAATTATACCAAGGTTATGGACATGTCTGGAAGCAGGAACAGTGGTGCCATCGATGCAAAGACAGAAGTTGTGGTGGGATTTGTTTAGTGATTTGGGGCCAATGATGAAGATTTCAGATTTGTCGCTGTTGAGTTTGAGGAAGCTGGCTTGCATCCAGGTTTTTATAACTGTGAGGCAGTTGGGGATGGTGGAGTGGGTGGTGGGGGTGATGGATTTGGTGGAGATGTAGAGCTGGGTGTCATCAGCATAGCAGTGGAAATGGAGACCATGGTGACGTATGATGTCGCCAAGGGGGAGCAGGTAGAGGGTGAAGAGGAGGGGACCGAGTACCGAACCTTGGGGGACACCTTCAGAGACTGGGGCTGTCCTTCAGAGACTGGGGCTGTGTCAGTCTTGAATTTGTTGATGCTAATGAA
This sequence comes from Cebidichthys violaceus, assembly GCF_023349555.1. Lineage (NCBI taxonomy): Eukaryota > Metazoa > Chordata > Actinopteri > Perciformes > Stichaeidae > Cebidichthys > Cebidichthys violaceus. Next base: position 2,143,934 of record NW_027176384.1, read on the forward strand.
CTGTTCACAGTTGGAGAGGTATGATTTGAACCAGGAGAGGGCTGTGCCAGTAATGTGGAGGGAGGACTCAAGACGGGAAAGGAGGATGGAGTGGTCATTGGTGTCGAAGGCTGCACTGAGGTCGAGTAGTATTAGGATGTTGAGGGAGTGGTCATCAGAGGAGAGGAGGAGGTTTCTATGCTGTGATGAGATCTGAATCCAGATTGAAATGGTTCATACAGTTGGTTTGACTCCAGGTGGGTTTTGTTGGTGGGCAACTGTGCGTTCCAGTATTTTAGAAGGGAGATTGGAGATGGGTCTGTAGTTGTTGTGGATGTCAGGGTCAAGGCCAGGCTTTTTGAAGATGGGTGTGACTGAGACCAGTTTGAGGGTGGGAGGGATGGAGTCAGTAGACAGAGTGGAGTTGATGACAGAGATTGCCGGGAGGCAGGCCATGACTAAAGTGGAAGGGATAGGGTCCAGGTCACAGGTTGGCGTCTTCATGCCAGAAAGTGATTTATTGAGATCTGAGGGGGAGATGAGAGAGAATCAGGACAGTGACCGGTCAGTTAGTGAAGGATTTACAGATACTGGGTTGGACATGGCGGGGCTGGAAGTGGCCAGTTGGTTGTAGATGGTATACATTTTTGCTTTGTAGAACGACAGGAAGGAGTTGCATTTCTCTGCTGTGGAGGAGTGGGAGAGATTGTCCATAGGTTTGAGGAGTTTGTTTATTGTGGAGAAGAGGACCTTGAGGTTGGTGGAACCAGAGTGGATGATGCCAGAGTAGTAGGTGGAGCGAGCAGAGTTGAGAGCCAGTTTGTATTGCTGTATGTATTCCTTGTAAGCCAGGCCGGTTTAGTTGGAGAGCCGCTCTAGTCTGCGTTCCCGGGATTTCATGAGGCGGAGTTCATGGGTGAACCAGGGAGCGGTGTGGGTGAAAGAGACAGTTCTGGTTTTGAGAGGGGCAAGCTGATCAAGGCAGGAGGATAGTGTGTTATTGTAGAGGTTGACCAGGCCTGAGGGGGAGAGGCTAAGAGAGGGGGTGAGTGAGGAGAATTTTTCCGTGAAACAGGCTGACAGGGATGAGGGGCAGACGGACTTGATATTACGGAGAGTGATGGTGCACATGAGTTTTGGTTCTGGGATGAGGATGTCGATCTCAATGATGATGGCTAGGTGGTCGGAGACAGTGAGGTCAGAGCCGGAGAGGTGGTGGATGGTGATTCCAGTGGAGCAGACCAGGTCCAGGGTGGGGAAGTCGATATGTTGAGTGAAGTTGAAGCATCTAAGCATGTCCATAACATAACTATAATGTAAATACAACTTTGTCTCCATTCACCATACAACCAATCCCAGATTACAGAGTTTCAAGGCATCAAGAACATTATTTGGAAGTTACTTAAGCCCTCTCCATGCTGTCAGGAGTACGAATTCTGATGGAGAAAGACTGAATCCTGGTGCAAAACATTTCACCTCAGTGTCCTCAGTGGTTAGGCACAGCCCTGCTCATGCGTTTGTTTTACATGTCCTTTGTATGTTGCACAAGCAGCCCAGTGTTCCACAAAATGAAGATAATTCATAGAAAAGATTGCTTCGAGTAATGGTTGGAGAAACTATCTTCTGTACGGGTATGAAAAAAAAAATCAAGACCCTCCACTAAATATATATTTGTACTTTCCCTTAGACTTGGACATTTTTTTTCAAATACCCTCCCCCCCAATTTGTGAAAATAACCGTTAAAACTAATTTCACTGTTATTAACTAAAAGAAGCAACGTATGATGAAATAATTACTCAGCTGGGGAAAATTGAAATAAAGTATGTCAAGGCTGAGAAAAAAATGAAAGAACCTCCCCCGCTGTAAGACGACCCTGATTTCAACAAAAATGAATGACCCTCCCCCTTTTCTGACCCCCTCCCCTCCCTTATAATGTTCGTACAGTCCCTATTAATAGAAACACTAACATTAGTCTGTGAAGATTAACCACAAGTGCAGGATATGTGTGATAAAACATCCTAAGAATGTGAAATAAATATCTTATACGTGACAGTGGGACATACGATATTAAAATATGCAATATAATTTAGGAGGGACCATAATAAATGAGAGCCACTTGAGCTGCTTAATGTCCATAAACCATATCTCTGTGATATATTGAACACAAGTAGTTATGCTAATGAGGTCATTAATTAAGCTAATTCGCATTCATTAGCAAATAATTCTATGTCAGCATACTCTTCTCCACATAACGGCCAGTATTAATGGGAGCTCTGCATCTTAACTCATTAAGGAGTTATAGCGGTTTTGAGAAAATCGTTTTTCTCCTCATTAATATCTAAATTTATCCAGCGAGGTGTTTCAAAGTCTAATCAGATCATCGACTCTGTGGAGCGCATAATGACGGGATGATCCTTCATAGCATTGTTCCAGTCGAGTTTGTACTGTACAAACATAGACACATCATGATGAGGCAGCTTGTGTCTGATTATATGTGAACATTTCTTCACTTTCACCACAAAATCCTCCCTTGGGATTTAGATCTTCGCGACCTCCCAGCAGTCATTTTAGGTTATATACCAGCCTCATTTTTTTTTGTATGTCCATTTTAATAAACTGATTTCATATCCCTCCAGCAGTCCTGTCTTCGTTCTCATTGCCTGCAGCACTGGGATGCTAAAAGTCACTCAGGGGTCGACAGACTTATTCGCATTCATGCGCCGCTCCGTTTTGTTGGGAACGGGGAGTTTTGACGTACAGGGGTGCCAGCTTGGTTCACGGAAACATTTGACACGCCAGTGCCAATTAGGTCCAAAACCTTCCCTCAGGACTCACAGACACACACACACACAGACACACACACAGACACACACTAGCGCATAAACATTCACAACCTTCCCCGAGGCCTCCAGCTGTTTGCTGTATAATGAAGACGGTGGAAGTGAAGAAGGGAAAGTCTCTGTGCTGTGCGGCTACGTGGAGCCCCACGGAACCTTAATGTATTTGATCCAATGGTGGTACAACTGCGTTTTATACGTATTTAGGATCACATATAAGTCAAGCTCATGCTGAGCTGTCACACAATCAACCCTTAATATTTGAAAAAAGTTATGCAATGGTTTGTTTGCACTTTTTGAGTTTCTGAATTTGCTTTAATGAGGCACTTTCTGTTTGCTCTGCTCGGCTGTTGTGTTAAGCTGTTTGGCTTTTGTCTGGAAAATCTCGTCTCACACTCTTCAGGCTGCGGTATACTGACGCTTTATGTATACTACATCTATCTTTTAACGGGCCTTTAGCCACGTTATTATTGCATATTCAAAGATGTTCCTTACTTGAGCTGGCTACATTTTTAGTGTTCATTTTTCAAAGAAGAAATAACTAAAAGAATTGAATGAAACTTCCTCACCTGCCAAATACAAATAGAATGTTTGTCAGGCTTATTTGTTTTGGGGTCCATATTAGGATTTTTGTCTCGCAGAGCCGGCTGACTTCCTGCATTATTTTCCGAAACAGCTTTTCTGGTACTAAATTGTTGATTTAACCCTCACATAACTTTCATATTTCAGTAACTTCACTTCCGTTGTCCAGCAACAGTTAGCCAGACTCACTTAAATGCTGGTAATATTCAATATTTTTGTTGTTGTCTACAAATCCAATAAAAAGCCCAAACCAACATTTAATCTGAACCCATTAACTTGTATGACCTGTGCACCCGAAGGCTGATAAGTCTTCTACCTCTGTGCCATAGACACAGACGAGACAACCCTGTCCTGCTGTTATAACTAAAGCAAACAAAACATGTATTAATCCGCCGCTAAAAGTAGTCCTTAACAAATACACAACAGTATTTACTCCTGGCTGAGTAATGTTTGCTAAATACGACAGTGCCCAGCTGTTTTAGGAAATTAGTGAGCCTTTAAAAAAAGTGTATATTTGTGACTTGTTTTTAAAAATCTTCAAAAGGACTGAATGGGTGCTACACACAAGGGAGTTGGAGAGTATTTAGCGCTCACACATTGTTTTGTGCATAACACCATTCTTATTTTTCAAATCTTTCTGAGTCTTCTTGGAACATATTTCAATCATCAAGCAAACCTTCAGATGTTGTTATTTCGACATTTGCGTCACCGCTGCGGAGGATTTCAAAATCCCTGACCTCAACAAACCGCTGCTCTCCGGAGTGTCCACTCCCGTTTTAGCTCCCTCTGCTGTTTAGACGAGCTCGACCTGACTCAACCTGCTGCACCCCACTGAGGAGGCCACTCATGAATATTTTAGCAGAAGTTTGCTCATTGCACAATGAACTGTTTTCCCCCCATCGCTCGAAGCCACATACATGCAGGCGCTCATGCGTGGAGCCATTGAGTACACACACACACACACACACACACACACACACGTATACATCCTCTTACTGTACCTGTACTACTGCACCGTACAAGTACAGATACACATAGTCCTCAAGTCCTCATCACGCACTCACTTATGCACATATCTGCCACACACACACACACACGCACTCCCTCACAGACACTGTGATTTGATGACTTTTGATGCTAATGAGCTGTTGTGGTGTTTACCCGACACGCATGGTGGGTGTCGCATGGGGGCAGCCGCCGCCTGCTTTTAATGATGTTTATTTGGCACACGTCTGAGAACCTAACGTGTGTGTGTGTGTGTGTGTGTGTGTGTGTGTGACTGACTGGCACATGTTTAAGATGAGGGAGGGAACGCATCAAGAGATAACTCCCGCAGATAACTGAACGGTGTCACGACCCAGCGTTCGATGAATGAAGGAACACGACCAGCGCCTTGTGTCTCTGCTGTTTGAGTTTTTAAATGGCATGTTCTAATTGTTATTCTCTTGTCTCGCTAACTGTCGAAGCATGCTTGCCTCTTTTGAACGGAGACAGATTTGTTAGGCCGTCAAAGGGCGGGCTTCAACTCGCATTCATGTTTCTGAAAAGAAAAACTAAACCTGAAGATAATTAGAGGCCTTGAATTCAGTTTTTTTTCAGACATGACTAAATCTGCTCGATTAATATGAAGGGAGTTGGGTTTGAAGGGAAGAGGTCGGCAGGTTGTTTGGAGAATGGACTGTCCTGATGGTTAATAACATGCGTGTCCTTGGCAAAGACGAAGGCCAGTGCTATATTTTCAAAGGGTTTCTCCAAATCCCTTTGAGGAGAAACGATTTTCAGTTGACGCTGGCCGTCAGCGAAGCGAACACAAGCACCTTAAATATCTGCCAATAAACAGTGAACATTTGTCTTTGATTGATAATGTGACAATTTGCTTCATTAACCACCATATTGGCACGTGTATGGTAAATTAACATACCAGGCGTCACTTCTCGTTTAATCTATTTGCTTAATAATCGGATAACTTCACAGTCCAACGTGTTTTGCGCTCACGTCTCTAAAGGAACAGCGGATGCTTTGGAGAGAACAGCATCTGTCTGCACGTTACATCTATGTGTGTGTGTGTGTGTCTGTGTGTGTGTGTGTGTGTGTGTGTGTGTGTGTGTGTGTGTGTGTGCGCGCATTTGTAATAAAGTGTGGCACCGATTGTCACCAGAAAAACATGTGGGGGAAGGCTGACGAGAGCTGCTGGTCATCGTTGGCACCTTCATTTCGCCTGTCTTCCAGAAGGACGACACAGGGTTGAGGAATGTGTGCGTGTTTGTGTGTGACAAGATGATAGATGGCTGGTGGAGACACGTGTCACTCTACTGGGTTTTCTTTCCCTCGATGCAACAGAGGATGACCAGCTTCACCTGGTGATGGCGATGAAGAAACACAGTAGACTATGAAAAGCTGCGCTGATTATTATTTTAGATTTAACGATGCGGAAAGGGGTCACTCGCATTGACGAGCCCACAGAGAATTACCACCTGACTCCGTAGTTCCCCTTCAGCTCTAAGGGGCATTTTAGCATCTTTTAGCTGATTGTTTTGATATTTATTTCACCAGTGAGTGTGTACATGTGCTCATAATCTTTAGTGTAAGTAGGGTATAAGTTGGTTTAAGCAAACCTGAGCGTACACTGTAGCATGTTAACACCTTATCCAGGTGTTTGCAGGTGTGTTTATACTTAAAGGGACGGTTCACCCTAAAATCAAAAATACATATTTTCCTTCTTAACTGCAGTGCTATTTATTTAATCTAGATTGTTTTGGTGTGAGTTGCCTAGTTTTGGAGATCTTGGCCATAGAGATGTCGGCCTTCTCTCCAATATTGTGGGACAATAGCGCTCGGCGGCAGGAACTACTTTCTTTCTACCGAACTAATCCCGCCAACCGTATCACGGTGCAGAAAAGCGTTTGTCTACTCGTGGACGAGAGGCTCGCGACAGCACGAGATGTAAACATCGATGGCGTCCTCCTCGGCTGATCTGTAACGTTGATGATGTTGTTAAGTAGTGCCGGGTGAACAGTTTTGAGTAAAGATGCAAGCTTTCTTCTGCGCTGTGATATGGTCGGTGGGTGTAGTTCGGTAGAAAGTAAATACAAACTGCTCGCACCAAAGTCCATGGAGTGTCTTTAGTAACCGGGTCATGATTTCTGGAATAGAGACATTGCTGTTGACCTTTTCAAATGTATTTTTTTCATCGCTTTGGCCACCACAAGACGAGTGCCATATAGTCCCATTATATTGGAAAGAAGGCCGATATCGGCCGATATCTCCAAAACTAGGCAGCTCACGCCAAATCAACCTGCATTGATAAATAGCACAACAGGTAAGAGGACAAATATGTATTTTTGGTTTTGTGGTGAACTGTTGCTTTAAGTTGTTAAACAAAAATTAGTTTTTACTATTTTCAGTCAGCCAATGCATCATTTTATTCCTTTTTAATGAGTCTTTTTCAGCTGACGGATCTTGTTGCCTCTCTTTCTCTCACAGGTGACTCAGTTTTTCTGCTGATTGCTCATTAGATCATGCGTCAGACTCACTGCTGGTCTTTGATTAAGGCTTCACACTGAAATGCATCTCTGTTTCTATTTGCCGGTTTGAACTACCAGGCGATGGTTAAGGAACACCTGTGTGAGGAGCTCTGGTTCTTCTTTCTCTCACACAACACAGTGGAGATATGTTTACACTTTGTGAAACTGCCATTTGGTTTTACAAAGTTGCTAATGAAGGCTTTTTTGATTTTTTTCTTCTTCTTTTGATATGAAAAAAATTAAATAAGTTGTTGGTTTTGAGGTCTTTTATCAAAAGCTCACTGATAAATTTGTTTATTATTTTTAATAAACGTTTCACATTACACCAGACATTTCTTTGTTAGAAGGCAGGCAGTTTACACACCCAAATCACAAAGCCACAACAAAGAAGAACATCTCACTCCCACTAATTGAGTCCTTTGACTATTTGCTTTAATTCACTTCAAATATTGGTTTTGGCCACGGGCAGGAAAACCACTCTGAGCACAGCAGGTGATGAAACAGAATTAGAGGGAAAAACAAATTACTACAGATGACACAAATCTCGACACATAATAAATCCCTTTCAATCAGGTGATAATGACCAAAACCGTGACAACAAGCATCAATAAAGGCCTTCATTCATATGAGAAAAAAGGACGAAAATGAATTCAGATTTTTAATAAAAAATTGAGCAGGAAAAGGATTTTCACCCATCAAAATAACTCTTAGTTGGACCGCTACATTGTGGCTCACAACTACGAAGAAGTTATGTCAGTAGTAGTGTTCCACTTCGATGTAAATTTGTCAAGCTTAAAGAGAAACATACTGTACCCTCTCTAAGCCATCTTGTATGAGGTGGGGACACTGATCTCCTCCAATTAAGGAGGACGAGCTGTCGAGAGGTTTTTTGAAACTAGCCAGTTCTTGTTAAAGATGATGAACATGGTGCCAAATTAAAGTTGTTTGTCACTGCGTTTTGCAGCCACACAGTGCATCTTTTGGTCTCCATCTAGCCGCGTCTGTCTTAGTTTTGTCTCTCCTCTCTCCCAGTAATCAAACCAGGGGCTCCTCACACCCTGCCTCCCTCCATCCTCTCCCGTCTCTCTCATTTTCCCCTCTTCCGTCCTGACACTCAAAGTTATTTCCCAAGCTTTTCGCTGTCTCCATTTTAATTACACAAAGACCTTTTTTGAGTTGGAGGGCTGTGCTATGCCACGGAGCTGGTGGGGTAATCATAATGTGGTTATTCATTTGTGTCACATCCAAAAGGAAAGGAAGGTGGAAGTAATTGAGTCCACGGCAGATCCGCGGCTCCTTCGCTGAGGCAAGAGGGTAACAAGCAGAAGTGTTGCGGTGCGTTTGTGTGCAGTGTGTTTTAAAAGTTCTCTAAATATTTGTCAAATTCCTTTTTTGTTAGCTTGAGTAAGACGAGATCCAACAGAGCATATGGTTCTGCAGTTTGAAACCTGTTTTGAGCTGTCTTTACAGTCGTTTGCTAATTAAATCAGATGCTATTAACAGAAGCAGGCCTAACTCATATTTCATCAACATTAATAAGAACCCCGTCCACTGGCAATAGCTTCTCCTGAGCCGCGGGCATGAGATCAATCTCCAATATGTCTTAAAGTATTCATGTTATTGCTTCTACAAAAAGTAGTTGTGTCGTATAGGTGCTTTAACATCACTGGATTATACACACTAGCTACTGTTAGCAGCTATATGCTATCCTCTACTATAATTATGAACATGGCCCGAGCGGCTGCTTTCATACAGAAAGGTGTAGGGTATTTATTAAATCTGAAGCTCACGTTTAAAACGTCAATAAATGAATACTGTCAGTTTTGGAGATAATGTTGATTCTAGTCAATTCTAAAATATGGACAGTCCAAATGAAGTTAAAGAGTCCCTCCAGACAAGATTCAAGACTTATAAAATATCATTGTCAGTGTTTGTGTACTGGAAGCTTCCAGTTTCTGCTTCACACTTGAAACTGTAAATTGCATATTGGAGACCAGTTGTGATGTCTCAAAATCCTGCTCGCACATTAACGTCTTAACTCAAAGTTAAAAAAACTGCACATAAGTGAAGTTACTATGAGCAAAACACATTTTTTGAATGAAGGGGAACTTTTATTGATTACAAGATGCCAGAAAGGCAAATGCTGGCATTTTCCATTTTCCTCAAACCACGGGATACGATGAGTGAATGTCATGAATGTGTTTCATTAAAGTTGTGAATTGAAGGTTTGTGTTACCGTGTTAATATACCAAAGTAACATAATAAAAGTAACATTACAACGTAATGTAACAGTGGCAAAATAACTACAGCAAACAACCGCCCTTTGAAGACTTCCTCATGTAATGTTGCCTAACAGGCATAGCAACGTCACATAAAAAGTTTACTTTTGTTTTCACACAGGACACAAACATCGGTCTTCCGGGTGAAAGTCTTGCATGTGACCCACCCACCCACTGTGTGGACTGTCTCACTTGTTTTAATATTGCATAACTTTCAACAACTCGGTATAGAGCGCAAATACGTCCATATTCAACATCCCTGTGGTTTGCAGGAACGAGCAATACCAACATTTCTTTTCCTGGCGACCGGGCTGATGATTACTGTGAAAATAATATGCAGCAACCATAACTCTTATTTAATACAACTGATCAACTTGAGTCTTGCTCACTGTGGTGTCAAATGCGGATTTGTTGCTCTACTTTCTGAAGTATACTTTCATCTGCTAGAGAGGATTGCTGCTCACATTCCCCAACTTTACTATATTATATATTTAACAAAACCTGTGTTCAGGCCTTTTCAACAAAAGAGAAATACAGTAATTATCATTTTACTCTCAAAACTACATTTCTGTTTTGAAAAAATTGACTGGATGATGTTTGTCTTAAAGCTGCCTCTGTAAGTTTGCTTCAGTTTGTCTCTGATGCCAAAAATGTAATGTACAGACCAAGCAAGCTTCCATGATTCCTCTGGGTCGCATAATTGCATGGCACGGCACAAGGCCATGTCATTTTGACGGGCACGTCCATGCTAATGAACGGTTCTGAGTGTGTTCCCATGCAGTTCACCCTGCCTCTAATAACTAACAAGTCCTTTTTGGACACAAGTCTCAATTTACATCAGCATCATAAACAACTTTTCTCGTCATGCTAATCGCCCTTGATAGGAATACTTTTAACCAAACCAAGAGACTGGACCATGATATGTATCTCCATATTGCTAACATTTTAGAATCTCCTCACTGCTTTCTTCACCGTCAGTGAAAAAAATAATACAAGTTTTATGTGCTTGACTCCTGAGCTCTTGCATTGTATTTCAGATGAGCTTTTTTTGAAGGGCTGCTTCTTTCATTTCTATTTACCCCCTCCCCCTGCTTTTTTTTAATTGTTTCATTCATTCTGTTTCAATCCCAACTTTGTCCGTGTTTACCGCCCTTCGACTGCGAAGCACTTTGTAACTTTCATTTTAAAAGTGCCTGTAATGTCTGAAATTACGGTGATAGTGATTTATTGACGTTAAAACTCCTACGCCCAGCACCTTTTTAAGCGGGGGTTTTGCTCTTTTGTGTCTCTTCCAAAGCCTTAGTCAGGGGTGGATTGCACACTGTGGTCAGCTATTTTTTTACATCTCTCTGCAGCCCTGTAATACACACTATACTGATGACGGTGATAAATGATCTAATCCAGAGAAGACCAACATTTCACTTCTCCCCCAGGCTGCAGATGAGACAATCAACTCATATTTATGTCTGTATCATGATTTAGTGAAGAACAGAGAGATGCTTACCTTTATCATTATGGCTGCGTTCGGTAGTCAGCATTGGTCTGCGCCAATGTAAATATGTATATTAGGAATTGAGTTTAGAGTGCTTTATCGGCTGTTTTTCTCCAGCTAAGTCCATCCTCGTCTTCCTCTCATCCATCCTCCTCCTCCTCTCGCACCCCCCTCAGATGATTGTGCAGAGCTGAAGCAGGACTGTGAATTCTGCCAATAATTTTAATTCCAGTGTCATTTTCATTATCTTTGATTAAGATCGTCTTTCTGCAAATTCCAAAGTCAGTGCAGGAATAGGGAAAGTTACATTCACATTACCTCATCCCACCACTCGGTGGCAGTCTTAGAACACAGCAGGGCTAGGTCAGCATAAGACGTCCATGTGTGTACATGCCTGCATAGATGCATGTTTGCATGTACACTCATTGCAATTGACAGTGATCGAGGGGATCTGTCGACAGGCTCATGGATTTATAGAATTATCTGAATAAAAATGGGATACATTTCTGACTGTGTAGCATGTTAGCATGCACATACGCAATGTCAGGCCTGCTGCAGCTCCCAGCTAGTTAAAAATCTCCAAATCTCTCAAATGCAACACAGTGAGTTTATAATGTAGTTGCACCTAAAATGTAGGTGATCACAGTTGTTACGGTGATGTCAGGTTAATGATAACCTGACATCACCGTAACAACTGTGATGTCAGCTTCTTTCAGTGTTGAAACTATTTCAAATGTTTAAATTGTCAGTCGCGCGTTTTTTAGAACTCGACCTGATCACAGTTGTTACGGTGATCACCGTAACAACTGTGATCAGGTCGAGTGTCAATTTAAGTTGAGCGTTGAGTGAAGTTGAAGCAACAGTGCTGAAAGAGGCTTAAGATTCAGTTGAAGTTTAAGCAATTAAAGAGAGCTGTAAGGGTCAGTTGAAGTGGAAATCCTAAAAGACATGAATGCCAACGTCAAGTGTTTGAATTGAACAGCAGATCTCTGAAGAGTAAGCACTGAACGCAATTATGACTGAGAGGAGCTGAGAGCTCAAAACTGAAAGTGTCACTTGTAGGTTATGCCCAATTGTGCAATTTTCTTAAGCTCACATTGTGGTTTTTTGCCTTTGCCGAAAAAGAGTTGATGTTCTAATTGGATTATGGAAATGCCTTTTTTTGACAAAGCAAACATTTAGCTCAGATGACTGCTGTGGGTGTCTTCTCAGATAGTACAACAACGTGCGAATGCTTGTCTTTGACTCCGGACAGAATGAAACATGGCCTTTTAAAATATACTTTGGTCTTCACAAGAAGTTGGGTTTAAGCAACAAAATCTCAGTCAGGGTTAGGAAAAGATCGTGGTTTACGTCAACTTGACTAATGGTTCACGTGACTAAAGATTGACTAACGGGTCTGATGACTGACGAACCAAAATAAGTCAACGTTGCCTTTTTGTTTTACACTGAACATCTGTCTCCTGTGTGAAAGTCATGTGTTGGTTTTACCCATTCCGCCCACTGTTAGGTGGGCTATTGCACACTTCATACTGCTTCAGTTTCTCTCAGCATCTTATAATGATGCAGGTGGGTTTCCATTGGAGTTAGTTGAAAGCTTGGCCCAATTTAAACAGATTCCCTAAAGACCCCTCTCACATAACCTCTCAAGTAGATCGGCCAAGGCGACTTGTTTTGTTTCTGGGTCGCATGTTTCTTCTTCTACTGTGTTTCCTGGCAGATTACATCCAACTTCTGTGGAAACTACACAGGCTAGTTTATTATCTCCAAACCAGCCAATGGAAATGTGTCCACTTTTTTTATTTCTTTTTTTGCAACATTTCAAAAGTTCCTCTAAAATTCTCTTCCCAATTGAATGGGAACATGGCTGCTGGCGTCTCTCAAGGTAGACAGCTGGGTGATTGGATAGTCACTAGCTCATCTTTTGAAGATTGTTTATGGTTTAAACTAGTGATGTGACATTGATCCAATTTGAACTCTTTCCTTTCTGTATATCCCTTCTTATCCATCCGCCCTCTTTGTTTCTCTCTAAATGGGAGTTTCCTTGTGAGGTCATGAACACATCATCATCATCAGCATGTGTCCATCTCTGCCTTAACAATCAGGTCGCCTTTCCAGGCTCTTGGCTTCTTACCAGGATTCAGGTTACCATAGCGACATGACGTGCTTTGAAGGAGCGAGTGAACCAGCGAGCGTTGAAGATGAAGATGAAAGGAGGTAGAAGGCTGTAATCAGATTGTCTCCTTCGGTCACGCCTCGGATCCATCTTCTCCCCTCCACCAGGCCACGTCCCACACACCCGAACCCAGCACCACATAAATCACAATCGGCCACGAGTCACCTCTCATTGCTGCGCCCAACCACAGATCCACAGAGGAGGGGGGAGAGAGGTTGGGAGAGAGAGGTAGCCTTCACTCGTGGGCCTGCCCAGACTCTGGATGTTTAGTGGTCCTAGACCTCGCTCCACCCCATTTCCACAGTCAACTTCGAGAAGCTCCATGGCTTCTTTACTGATATAGTTTCTTACAGCGTGGTCAAATGAAGATGGATTGGGGGTTAACGGTGTAATGATTCTGTTCTACAGGCAGCTGGCTGGCACTTTTCTCTATGGAAAACCCTGCTGAGAAGACTGCAGCTGAGGGATGGCTGTTTCGCTCCGTCTCAGTGTCTTAACTCTTCCCACTCTTTTCCTTTCTTTTGTCAAGGTTTTATATTGACTTTATTCACACACACACACACACACACACACACACACACACACACTTCCTTCATTCTCCTTCATCATTAGTTTTTGTCATCACCGATCTGGGCGGGCGATAAAATAAAATAAATCAAAGTTTCAGTGATCGACGTAGAACGACCAAAGAGCTTCAAAATGAGAGAAAAGGTTCATAATTACAGCGTGGCCACAGGCTGTTAGCTCGCTCAGTCAGCTGCCCTGCGTGGGACGGCGGCCTCCTGCGATGCTTGTTTGTATGTGTGAGTGTGTTTGTGTGTCAGCTTCCCTCAGAGAGGTCAGGCTGAAGTTGAGAGGGATAGCAGATATGCTACCCCATACTGCCTGTACACCAGGTGCTCTGTCAAAATACTATTAGTCACAATCAAGGAAGCGAAAACACGTGCATTTCACCGCAGAGAACAGTGCTGATGATACTCTGAATTCTTCTGTTTTGTTTTACTGTTATTCTGTTTAGCCCTGTAACAATGAGAAGTCTTGGGCCTTTTGTAAGACATCTAGTGATTAAGGATTTTTTCAAATTCAATATTAAATATACACCCGAGGGTCCCCCATTTGGACGCAGAGTACATAAAAACTTAGAGAGTTTTGTGTTAAAAATAACTGGCAGAGAACCCACGAAGAACGAATATAGTGATGTTATAGTTCTGCAGAAACCTCAGCGTCCTGGGAACAACATGAACTAGGTCACTTCTACATGAGACAAACACATCTCCCATCAGCCAAGCAAACAAATAACAAAATATCATAAATCATACTCGATATGACTGGGACAGACCGGAGAAAACAGCTGCTACACTCCGTTAGCAACGTGCTACCTACGAACATGCAGCATGAAAAAGCATGTCCTGACGGAGATTACGGACATAGTTTCCATTTCTCTCTCCGGTAAACCATCGCAGAGATATTCAGCTTCGAACACAAAAAGTCACACAGCTTTCATCGAATATTGTACTCACTTTTGGTCGAATCTCAGCGAAAAAATGGAATATCTCCGTACTTCTACTGCATGTATGTCCAGCTGCTGGTGCTCCGTGTGAATCCGTTCGATTCGTGTCTCTCCGACACTCCTCGGCTTCTTGGGAGGGTTGGAAGCTCAGCAAATTAGATTTCAGAGATGGGACGTTTTTGAGCTTTATTGGCTAATAGTGCTGTCAATCATCTAGCTTTCAATTCCAGGCAATTCTATTGGCTCCTACGGTTCGAAGGAGGTCTCAATGGTGAAAATCGGAGAAAGGGGGGCTGAGATACAGCCCTGAACAGAGAGAGTGGGCTGAATCTGAAGCAGTATTTGACCTTAAACTAAACAACTAAAAAGGGCTTAGAAAGAGCTTAAAACACTCAAAAAAGGTCCAATCTTCTGTCTTTTGATTCATTGAACATCAGGAGTGATACATAGAAGTGATATAGAGTGTTTTTGAATTTAAAAAATATTTTTTTATTCAAATATTGGAATATTTGATCAGTTTTTTAATTTTATATGCTCTATATTTTATAAATGTTTCACTGTATCTATGTATAACTGTGTATATAGAGCCTATATCAGTTGTTCTAAGAGCTCAGCATATTTAAAGTCTTGGATTTCCATACTTTCCAAAAAACAATATCCTAAAACTGCTGTTTTTCCAGGGCGAGCTTTTGAATTTTCCAAGTTGTGCTGTGTTCCATCCTTATCTTATGTGAACCTGTAACATGTATTCTGATAGTTCCATGATTTTTCTCATCTCAAAAATATATTAAAAAAAATTATTATTATTTTTTTATTTTTTATTTAATTATACACTTAATTAGGTATTTCTTATCTTTATTCTAGCTGAGGCCTGCAAATAGGCCTCGTTTGTAAAAGTTAACTAAAGGCCATTTTAATTTTCTGGAGCAGTATTTGTTGCTGGGCAATGTTATTTTATTATCATTATCTAAATAAATATTTTGCGTGGGAGGTGCTAACATCCTTCTGGGACTAACAGAAGACAATTAGTGATTCTGAGAAATCAGTTGCAGTGTGACGTTAAACTTCTTATTTGAATAATCCAATCCGAAACTTCCTTAATCAGTTGGAGAGAGATTTTCTTTCTTCCCCATATATGTGAAGATCGATACCACTCATGTATGGTAAATATGAAGCTACAGCTAGCAAAAGGTTAGCTTAGCTCAGCACAAAGACTGGAAACTCAGGAACCGATCATACAAATGAGATATAATGTGTGGATTGGTGAATTTAACAGTGCTGATAGGCCGATGTTGCCATCTTTGGCTAGCTGTTTCCATTTGTTTGTGCTAAGCTAACTCGCTGCTGGCTGTGGCTTCATACAACAGATTTACAACAATGAAAGTAATAACATGCCATTGAAGAGTAGATAAGTCACACGTGGAAGAATGGAGGTCAAGAGCAGTTTAGACAGTTTAAGGCGTAGTGGGTATCTGGATGTTCTCTGTACATGTTCGGCAGGAGAACCACACAATCCAAATAAAGTGTGATTCTTATAGCTAATCAGATAATCTCCACAGAACATCCTTGGTGTTAAGCAAACAATTGAGTTGGACTCCTGTTTGGCCTTTCTCAAATGTTGTGAAATATTCCCGGGTTGCCTCGGTGTGAGGTGTTTACTTGTTCACTTGCCAGGCGTATGCGTCCGGCCTCCTCTCTGTCTCCACGGCTGGATGCCAGATAGGCTGCTTTCTGTGTCTACTATTTACCCCCCCATCCCTTCTCTTCCCATGATACCGGAGAATGTTAGTGACAATGACCACAGGAGTGGAAAGTGGACATCTGGCGCACCTGTCCAACACTGTGCACGCTCTCACACACAGTACAACATTTGCATCTCCCTTCCCAGAGAGTGTGCATTCGGGTCGCGTGTGTGATGATCTGGCGCGGTCATGCGTGGTGAAGCTCATGATCACTAAGACCTGACTCCTGGCCCACCAACCAACTGGCTGACCATATGGATGGGAACTACAGCCTCTGCTCTGCCCTTCCTCTCCTCTCCCCACACCACCACCCCCCCTACCTACCCAAGAATCCCCGCTTGCCACAGCACTCCTGCTGACTTGCTCGTTCTTTTTAATGAATCATTGGGTTCACCTGCACCGAAGTGGAAATTCCACCCTCGTCATCCCCCATGTGTCACACTGGGTTTTATTTTGTGCTCCTGGTGGAGATTCGGAGGGACAGGCAGGCGCATGATGTATGGAAAGTATAAGATGAGATGAGATTTTAATCATTCCCTTGCTGAAAAGGGGTTGTTGCATTAACAAAAAGTAAGAGGACGGAGGGGGAGTTGAAAACATTTTTGAAAAACCGTCATATACCATGAAAGAGGCTGCACGCAGGGTCCCAGTGTCCCAACTTGCTCGCCGACGTTACATTGATTCTCTAACAACAAGCGCTTCAATCACTGAAGATTTCTTTGTCCGTCTTTCTGAATAAATAAAACTTGTACCTTTAGTTTATTATCCATAGGAAGCAGTTATACTGTCTATTCAAATTTTTCCCTTTCATGAAAGCATTTAAAGCATTTTTTCTCTAATCTGATTTCCACGCCAGCCCACTTCTACTGGCATTAGTCCGTTAAGCTGGTGACATTTACCTTCTGACGGTCTTGGGCTTGGGGGAATTTCTGTTTACTTTGTTTAAAAAAAAAAAAATCAACCCTCCCTGTTCAGAAAAATGGAGTGAACTGCACAACATATTGTTGAGCGAGGTCATGAAGCATATTTCAATATTAAAAAAAAAATGTTGGTCACTTGGGAGGAGCAGAACCTTCTAAAGTTGATATAGCATATGTGCTAGGAAAAGTTTCGACACAGAGTGCTGCACCACGGCCGCATGAGTTCATGTCAAAACCGTGAAAAAAAACCATTGAATTTGAGGAGAGGCAACTGGAAGTTCAAAAATGCTAACTCATATCTGGATTTTAAGACTAATTCCTGCAGTACTCATTTAGTGCTTAGTTACATTACATTACAGTCATTTAGCAGACGCTTTTATCCAAAGCGACTTACAATAAGTGCATTCAACATTGGTAATCAAAAGAACTACTAGTCACCAGAAGTCATAAGTACATTTCCTTTTCCAAACAAGCATCTAAGAGCATGAAGCAGAGCATAACTCAGAGCCAAAGTACAGTGCAGAAACAAACAAAAACAGTAAGTGCAAAAAAGTAATACGAATACAATAAGTGCAACAAGCTAGTATGAATACAATAAGTGCTAAGTGGAAGGCTCAGGGTAGCACTTCCTGAAGAGGTGGGTTTTCAGCCTGCGCCGAAAGATGGGCAGCGACTCCGCTGTCCTGACGTCAGTGGGAAGTTCATTCCACCACTGTGGGTCCAGGACAGAAAACAGCCGTGACCGGGTCGATCGGCCGCCAGGACCTCTGAGCGACGGGGCAACCGATCGCCCCGAGGCAGCAGAGCGAAGTGGTCAGGCGGGGGTGTAGATAGATAGATAGATAGATACTAACTTTATTGATCCCGCAAGGGGAAATTATTTTGTTACAAGCAGCAATAGGTTACAGAGCAGCAATAGGTCACAGGTAAAAAATCTTATTATATATAAAGAAAAAAGAAAAAGAAAAATACAGGAAAAATACACATGTCGCAATATATACAATTATAATATAGTAAAGATGTTATATAAAAATGCACACTATATACACAGTGAATATAACAGAATAATATTAAATCAACTAAATAAACAGTAGTGCAGAGGTTTAACGATTTGATTTGGCCCGAGGTGATTTATTGTACAGTCTTATAGCAGTAGGCAGGAATGTTCTCCTGTACCTGTCCTTATGACAGCGGAGCTGGATCATTCTGTTGGAGAAAGTGCTCCGCTGTCCCTGCAGTAGGTGGTGGAGAGGGTGGTCCTGGTTATCCAATATGGATAATAGTTTCTTCAGTGTCCTCCTCTCCACCACCTGTTCCAGATAGTCTTGTTTGCAGCCAATGATGGAGCCAGCCTTCTTAACCAGTTTGTTAAGTCTGTTGGTGTCTCCGGCTCCAATGCTGCTCCCAATGTAGGGCTTGTCCAATGCTGCTCCCAATGTAGGGCTTGACCATGGCCTGGAGATAGGAAGGAGCTGTTCCTTCCACTGCCCTGTAGGTTAGCACCAGAGTCTTAAACTGGATGCGAGCTCTTACAGGTAGCCAGTGTAGTAGTTCAATTAGGAGAGACAAGTGACTGATTAGTGGTTAACATTTATTATGACAGAATGATGCGTTAATGAGTTACACAGAAATTATTTGCCGCTTGAACTCGCCGAGGAGATTTGTGATCGAGTTGTGATTGCCCTGAGCGGCAACAATATAAATCCCCAAAAGTGAGGAGGGAAACACAGCGATATGTTCCCCCCAAGAGAAAGTCTTATTTACCGAGCTGTACTTGAATGGCTGCAAATTTTTTTCCGCGAGTTGGTGCAGACTGCTAGGAGATGAGGCATGAGATAAACGTTACACTGCGATTGAGGTTAAATGGATACCCGTACTTCTACTTCGATGTGCATGACGACAATTATTAGAATGCGATACTGTGAGCAATTACGGGAGCAATGAAAATGAGCGGATAGGCTCTGACCACGTGAGAATCTGAACGACTTGTAACCAATAGAATCTATATACTTACCAGATATGAGTATACAACACCACTTACCCGATCTGATTGATCTGACGCCACATAACAGAGCGTAATTAAAATGGCAAATTGTAGTGGCTAGAGGCTGGGTGCCCTGCTTGTGCTGCCTGATGAAGCCAGCATTGGCCCGTGAACTGCTGCTAGATTTAAACTTTGGATGACAGTGTTTACCATAAATGACATGAGCTTTTCAGTTTTACAATACATGATACCACCCGCTTAAAGCATTTTGTACGTGAAAACGTCCGTAACGATCCTGCAAGATTCACTTATAGGGTCAGTCATGACCTGAGCATTTATGATTTAGTGCAGCTGCATAAAATGTAAGACCCACAACCACTGACCACCAGTTATATGCGATAGCTTAACCGGCTGTTGCGGCTTTAGGGATATTTGCGCTCCGATGATGGCGGAGACGTCTGGCCGCACGTAGGCGGCATAAGCTGAGGATGACCAATGCCCCAGTTGTTGTAGTGAAGCCATAGCCTTGTATAGCTGCTGAGGTTGCAGCACCTATTCTAAATGAATGGCCTGAGTAGTGTTTTGGGGGTAGGCTGCATTTTTGAAGAACCTGCTCCAGATGATGGCTAAACCAGGACTTGGACATGGGATTACCATTGGGGGTCAGGAACAGAGGGGCATGGGGGTCGGTCCCCGACCTGTTTTTTAAATATTTACACATGGATTTAAACGGGCAAAATTGAGAATCCAAGCAGGCAATAACTATTCCGCAAGCACCTCCGGTTTTGGAGTGTTTGAGAAAAAGACTGATGAAATCTGGGTGAAAGGTTAAATCTGACAAGGTGACGTCCTTAGCTGTATCGAATGAATTAGAGGCAGTGGTAAATTCTCCACTCCTTAGGAACCCATATAAAGCTAATAGAAAACAGCTGTCCAAGAGGGAATCTACATAGGGAGAAAAACACCTATGTCTTAAAGCTGTAAGCATTTTTTGCAATGTGGAGAGGGTAATGGGGAGTCTATGTAAGGAGGGGACACTTTTGAAATGCCTTTAAGTAGCAGCTTAATGGCCGGGTTAGAAAACAGGCTGGGAAAAGGAGGATCGAAGCATCTAGCGTTACACTGAATCCCTGCAACCAGACCTCTAATATACTGAGGCTTGAAGCAACGCACATCCATACAGTGACAAATAAATGCACACACAGCACAGATTGTTACCGGCTTTAGTGGTAAGTTCACGGAAATGCAGAATAAGGCAAACGTTTTCCAGGCAAAATCATAAGATTTCAAGGTGGACGCTGCTAGGCCTTTTCTCATGTAGAACCTTGCTGATTCTAGGTAAGACTACAATGATGGCTGATTTAATAGAGTTAAATCGACTGCTTGATTGTCACACTACACCGCGATGCGTTTCCATGCACTTCCCCATATGTGACAAGCTACTGCGATCGGATAGATTTCGAACAGTGCAGAGGAAGAATCAAGCTTGGAGAATGAGTGAGGCCAGCTGTTGGCGAACCATTGGCCTTGGAAGTACCCACTGAAACCCACCCGCTTAAGTTTGCTCAGTGATGCGCCTGCGTTATCATGCGGAGGGTCTATCAGGAGAAAGTTATTGTGCAGGTGAAGGAGAGAGGGGACACGGACTCTGTTTAAGAGGATCCAGCAAAGGGCTTCGGATACTTGACTAAAGATTGCCAGACTGCTTTTACACTCAAACGTGAGGCGCACTGCGAAATACAGTTTAGATTCCCACTTAAACCCGAAGAGATGCCACTGAGAAGGATGTATTGGAATTATTTTGAACGCGTCTATGATGTCCGTTTTCGAGAGCCATGCTCCCTGACCGGCTAGCTTAATGAGCTTGATGGCGTTATCAACGATGGAATAGTGAAGGGAAAAGGGCCCTGGAGGAATGAGACTATTAACGCTGGGTGTTGATCCCGTGTGGGGGGCAGAAAGATCGAAAATGAATCTTTTCTTCCTGGTGTATTTCCTAGTTGCTACTCCTATGGGGCTGAATCGGAACACAGAGAAGGGCGAAGCATTGAAAGGGCCGATTACGTACCCCTTGTCGACCTCTTTTTTAAGAAGATGAGACACTACCTCAGGTTCTTTTAACGCGGACTGGAGATTTTTGGACACGCAAGAGGACGCTAGCGGTGAGACGACCCCAACCCGGAAACCTTGGGAGAGGCCAGAGAGCAGGTAATCGACAAACACAGAATCAGGATGAGAAGACAGTTCTGATGCAAGAGCTGGGATGTTTATTGGTGTGGAAGGGTGGACCATCAATAAGTCCTTGGCCCGCGGTGCTTCTGCTGGGGCCGAGCCCTGCGTGGGCATACTGATTTGGGGTGCATATCTTGGCAGTAGCTGCAGATGTGAAGAAATACGCAATTGGGGTAAGTGCATATATTTTCGTTGAAGTTATTGCAAACAGGCTGGTTGTTGAAAATGTGCACCTTGCGGCCATGGCTGTCAGTTTTTTCCGGGGGACGTGGATCCTGGTTGAATCTCATGCAGTCTAATTCGGTTTCAAAGTGACCCGGGGTACCTCAAGTTAGGCAAGTCACTGGCTGCGAGCCACCCACTATCATGACTAGCAGCTCGGTGTCCAAGACCCCCCAGTTCAGGTGGATGTTGGATTGGGCTAAATATACCGCGGCTTTGCTGGAGAACCCTTTGTGGTATTTAAAAAAAGTGTTTTTTCCGTACCTGAGATTAAGGTCGCCAATCAGCCCTAAATACCCGTCCAGTTCTTGTCGGCGTTCTGGGTAGACGGAGCATATTACTTCCCGAAAAATGCCGAAAGCGACTAAGAATTCGGTGATTGTCATGTCTCTTGACAATCTTGGGTGCAGTAAAATTCTCTCCGGTGGTGATTTTACCTTCGCACTCGGGGGATGGCAGTATGAGGCTGATGAGGTTAATATCTTTCCCCTGCAGGATTTTAGCTCTTAAGCGTGGCGAGATGTTTGCTCCGGATGGAATATACGGCCTACCTGGAAAGGGAATGGGGATGGCAGAGGCCAGGGAATGTTGAGGTAGGATTAGATCAAAAGCTTGCTGGGGTGCAGGTGCCGGCGGTGCGACGTACTGCAAGTTTTGAGCACTGTGTCTTGCCGAGGAAGATGACGCTTGGTTGTCTTCTATTGACTGGAGCCGGGCATCTATGGCCTGAATGGAATTTACCAGCAACTGAAGAGTTGCTGAGAGGTCCGGAGATTGCTTGAGCTGAGCTGAGCTGGAGGCGCCGGCCTTACGCTTAGCTGGAGGAGCTGCATGGAGAATTTTCTTTGCTCGTTTGCGGCCGGGAGCTGCGGTGATGGGCTTGTCCTGGGCTGGTGATCCGAAGCCCACTTCACTTGCCAGGCTTAGAAGCTGTGAGACGTCTAAGCCCGGAGCCGGATTGATGTCTTGAGCTGTTAGCATCTCCTGTATTTCGGGACCCGTTTCCTCATGACGGGTGCCGATCCGAGCACTGCGCCGAGTTGCGGATGTGAAAGAAGCCGCATTGTTCAAGTCGGCATCTATGAGCTCTGTGTCTGAGTCTGCCATCGTGAGGAGGGTTATCAGCCCGATGATTAGCAGCCAAACAAACTGAGGTTTTGCCATGAATGCCCGTCAGTACGGAGTCGCATGAAACATCAGCAGACGCTGGCGGCGGGGATACAGCACATTTAAAAGGAGACAGCAGCAAGCTGATAGGCTGACGAAGAGGGTGTACCTAAGCGCTATTGGCTGGGGGCGACCCATCTGTTAAACAGCTGATAGAGTCTATGACGCCTCTGACAGTGACAGCCGGAATCGAGTATGTGCTGCTAGTGGGAGAGCCATATGGGAGAAAGGCCTTTAAGCCTAAGCATGAGGGGATAGTCTTCCTGTCTGAACTTACGCTAGAGCAACATTTCCCAACTCAAGAGATATCTGCCTCTTTAACAAGATATTTTAAATCAGGTTTTTATACTTTCTGACACGTGATTGTTTGCATCTCTTACTGCCTCCTCCCCTTCTTGTCCTTACATCTGAAAAATATTTGCTTTATTTCTACACATAAATATCACACTGTGGTTTGAACAGAAAATTCAAACTGTGTGAGTAATGGCACCTTTTTCCTCATCTGCCTGTGCCCAAACTCCCCTGACATTGTACCTGTGAATCCACAACACCTCTCCCAGTGATTCCTCTGCCCTCTTTATGACAAAAGTAACAATTAGTGTGAGTCCCACAGCAGCGCTGGCTTCATACTTTACTATCACGTCACCCCAAGCCTATTCCCTGGCTACACACAGGCGGTTTTGGCACAATGCTATTATCCAGGCCAGCCCATAGGAAATAGACTGAGAAGAGAGCTTATTGATTGTCTCTCTGTGAGAGGTGGTTGATTTTCTTTCTCACCTGTATCGCCTCTTGCTTGCCCTCCCCTCATGTCTGTTGATCTCTCTTCTTTGTCTCCCCGAGTTGCATTACAACTCAAGACTGCATCTGAGGAGTGAAACACACAATCATAGAGAAACACACAAACACCATACTTTGTGTCCATCTTTTCTTTTCCTTGTCTGCTGAGAGAAACTGTCCCTGTTCTGCTGCCCATCTGCACTGAATGTGAAAGCACGGACACTTAAACACACACGCAAATTCATGTCCTCTCAAGGGCATCTTTCCAAGGGTGTAGCCACCGTAGACGGCATATGAAGTGTGACCGTAACGTCTGCCATTGGTTTATGGACTGCCGTTTTGAAGCCCTGAGTTCGGCATTTTGTCCGTCGCCTTCTTGGTTTTTAGCAACCATGAGTGACACAAGAGGGTGGAGCATCGAAAAATACATTTTAAGTCGACGGAAATGTTACAAGTAAATTACTTGAACTGAAAACACATTGTGAAAGGGTAAAGTTGTAAGACGCCGGGACAATGTTGTGGTAGCGACCTGTCAATCACAATGTAATCATGCCCTAAAGCCTTTACCGTCTATTTCTTTCCGTTGGAAAGAGGGGGAAAAGAGAGAGGAGAGAAATCGAAGCCATTAGACCTCTCCAACACTTTCCCGTATACTACTCTCCTCGTATCTTCTCACGTGGGGAGAAGCTTTTTAGCATCGGCTGTGAAAATAGTCAATTTATTATCTTCTCTTTCCCACCTAATTCTGTTCCAGACCCACTAACACGCCACAGTTTGATTCACAACAGACCATTTGATATTCATGCATGCCTGGGAGACATCAGCCAACCTCTCCAGGGGCAGCTACAGATCTATCAGCTGTGTGTGCATCTCTGTTTTTGTGTCTATCTGCGATCGAATAGCGACGCTGCAACTTGTTTTGTCTCATTCTGAAGTGTCTGTCCTCCACGTCTCAATTATCCC
Source organism: Cebidichthys violaceus (assembly GCF_023349555.1). Lineage (NCBI taxonomy): Eukaryota > Metazoa > Chordata > Actinopteri > Perciformes > Stichaeidae > Cebidichthys > Cebidichthys violaceus. The sequence continues at coordinate 2,168,323 of NW_027176384.1, forward strand.
ACTTTTCTCATTGTCTTTCTCTGTTCGCCCTCATCTTCAGGGATTTTAATACAGCGCCGTACCGCGATACCGGTTTTCAATTACAATCCTATTTCTGAGCCACAAACACAGAAACGCATCGCTGATGCCGAGACGGGTATCCTTCCACACCTCCACACGCCCTGCTCCTTCTGGGAGTTCGGGGGAAGAGATTAGAAAACCCAAGAACATCCAATATTTCTGAATGTCATCAGCACTAAATAGCAAAGTCCTTTAAGCGCCCCAAAAGGAATGTATGTCAACCCCAGCTCGTGCTGCCGTGCATGCATGATGTGATGCAATGTGTGTGCTGTGCTAGAGGGGCATCATGTGTGCTTCTCTGTCTACGTGTGGATTCATCAACGCGCTGGCCCCTCATGTGTGCGTGAAACAAGCCATATGTGTGTGTTTCTCCTTAATGTGTTCACGTCTCCAAGGTGAAGTGTTTCCGAGATTGGCTGGTGGTTTGCGGCCAGATCCGGCGCCTCTTGTTTGCACTGGCATCAGGCGTAACCTTTTCCATGACGGATCCTTATCCACCCACGCATATGCATACACACACACACACACACACACACACACACACACACACGGGACTTAGAGGAGAAGCCAACTGTCAGCAACAAGAAATCATCAGTACCATCATCTGCACTCTCCCCTGGCCTCATGTGTGTGTGTACTTCTGAATCCGTCTGCATGTGTGTGTGTGTGCGAACATTTGTCTTTGAATGTGTGTGTGTGTGTGTGTGTGTGTGTGTGTGTGTGTAAATGCCGTCTGGCTGCGTAGAGGGGCTGAGGTGAGTGATTGCCTTGTTTCTGTGGGCGGCAAGCTGTGGAGGTTTGCTCTCACTGTAAATTTAGAGGAATTCTTAATGGAACTCCAGAGCTGTCAGACCTCAAAGTGTTGTGCTTTTATTTATTTTTTTAATGTTTCTTACCAATGATAAGAGAGACGCCTAAATCCTCCACATACAACTTTATTCTCGGTGTTATGAGAAGAAAGCCGGCAGCGGAGGCACGTGTGTTGTGTGACACGCACCGCTGTGCTCTGAAAAAAACGTCTCGATTATGATGATATCGTTATACCATTAAGACTGAATCAATAAGACACAAGATAGTATGTGATCCTTTTCACACCACATCACAGAAATGTTATCAGAGCAATAGATCTGCCTCTTGCTCTATTCTCCAAACTGCAACACTGTCCATTCCATCGTCTTAATAAACTCATTTCCTTCTGTTTTCTTTGCTAAAACGACTGAAACCTTCTACCGGGGCAGTTGTTTTTAATAGAAATCAGCTTGTCTGAAGAATTTTTTTTAAATCAGTGAAGCAAAGAAGAAAAGCAGGTTGCTGCATTATACTACATCATGGCATTACGTTGTTACTTAAAATGAGAAAGTCTGCAAAAGGCGGGCGTTGTTTATTTACTGTGGTGATGTTGGTCTTGTTGCATTATGTGATTATTTCTAACACAAAACATGATGTTTTTTCTAGTCTTAACCAAGTATTTCTGCTGCCTAAACCTAACCATTCGTTGTCCCGCATTAGCCCCGTGCCATTGTGCGTTTCTGCCAGTAACACGCTTTCCCCACACAGTAGCCTTGTTTATATTATTTCATCCATTTAATGATCGGTAGCTGCACGGTAGCTTTTCTCATTGTTTATTCGCTTTGATAGAAAGTGACGTTTGTGACGAACAGACGGTTTGCAATTAGGATGGTTTTGTTAGATGTGTGTTTCTGACTGAGGATTTTTGAGTCTTTCTTCAACTTGCCTCATGTTGTCTTTGAAATCAAACAATCTCTAACGTCATCAGAAATTAGCCGGGAGAAAAAAAACACAAGCATGCGAATAGGAGGTTGCACATCAAACATAGCACAACTGCAGTGGCTATACTGTATGTGTATGAGGGCCTTAAGAATCAGGAAAACTTTATTGTTAAAACTCAAACAAGGTAATATTCATTTGAAATGGTGGTAAAACCCTCGCTGCACTAGCTGACACATCCCATATTTTAGAGAAATTAAGATCATGTTCATGAAACCATTCCGTGACACCTCATGCCCTCTATGGACACATCTGCATTCGTTGTTTCTCCACTCATTTATTTATTTATAAGTTTTTTTTTCCTTTTAATATGTTGGCAATCAGTATGTGGCAACAGGAGCTGCAGGGTCTAATATCCCACTCCATTCACTCTGGCTAAGTCAGCTGCATAACCAAAAAGGTGGATGCAGTATCCCCCCCCCCTCTAAGGTTTGTAAATCAGCCACCGAGCTGACTCGCGTGAGCCAAAGGCGATATACTTTTGAGCCGGAGCGAGGGATGATGAAGGAAGGGAGGAACAGAGACATGACAGGCGATAAAAACAGGGCAGCAGATTAGATTTTGATAGTCTGCACGGAGCAGGAAGGCGACAGCCAAAGATGGATATTTGATTGGCTAATGCGATGAGGCGGGTAGCAACAGAGGGCACCCCGTTCTGGCCCTGCTCTCTTTCTCTCCCTCTCATTCTCTCTCAGCCTTGACGGAACAAGACCACCCATTGGGGACGTCTCTGATCAATGCAGTCATTATCCTTGCTACGCACGCACACACATACACGCACACACACACACACACACACACACACACACACACACACACACACACACACACACACACACACACACACACACAGACGTAGGGGACAAATGAGGGAGAGATGTGCTATGACTAGGTCAGAGCGGCAGCAAATGTAAATGTGTCCGGTGAAATATGCTGGTGAATGTCGCACCATTAGCCAGGCTGCAGAGCGAGCCGACTCTCTGGCCTCAGGTACAATAACAAGTGGAGATTTAGGTTTGTCCTGCCTTTCTCTTAGCTGGCTGTCTTTGCTTTTTCTCCCTTACGGCGTGTCCTCTCCCTCTCCCTCTGAACTACAGCTAAGAAAAAGCAATAATAATCCTCACTGACACTCACTTCCTGTGTGTACCTGTACGCATGCAACGCCATTTTTGTGTTCTTCACGTGCACCATATGTGATCGCACCTGCGTCCGCGCCCATCTGTACGTGCTGCACGCGGAGGCCCGGTCCCAGTGGAACAGCAGCGTTCTGAGTGGAACAATGTAATGATTCCTGTCTGTTAGCTCTGCGCCACCTGTACGCACACCAGTGTTTGCAAACCTGGCATGTCTGTTTGCCATTTCTTAATGCCCCCACCCCCCGACATCCACCGCCACCAACAACGAAAATGCTCCACGGCTTTCCTGGAGTTGCACAACAGAGAGAAGGGGGGGGGGGGGGGGGGGGGGGACAGACAGAGAGAGAAAAAAAGATGCTGTGGAGAAAGAGGAAACAAACGCATAGGATATTGAAGAAATGCAGAGAGGGGGGCTGGAGGTACAGGTAAGATCCTGATGGGGGCACTGGAGGACCTGCTATCTCTTACTTTTTTTTGCCCCCCTGAGAGCTCAGCAATTGGAAGTACAGGACTCTGGGACATGGCTCCATCTCACATGCTCAAAAAGATTTATTTGTGATAGCACCATTGAATGAGTTTATGGGAAACACAAATTAAGTCTAATGCCGGTTTCCTTCCATCCTGCACGGCGGCAGTTCGATGGTGTCGGCCTTATGAACACCTATCGGGGAGCATGCAGGTCCGGCGAGGGGCTTGAATCCAGCTCAGTGATGCTCAAGTGATGCCCCCTTGAGATACACAGTTTTGCTGTCAGAAGCAATGACCACTTGTATGAATAGGATGTTCAAGAAGGATAGAGTAAAGCTCTGAAGCAGCTCAGAGACTGAATCCTCAAGTGGGATCTGTTTCTCGCAGTGTAGGTTTGATCTTTCACATTTCAGTATGCCATTTAACATGATGAGCAAAGGACATGTTGACCAACCGAACTGTGTATGTAAGCAGATACAGAAAGTACAGAGATACAAATATCTAAGTAATTGCATAAACAGAAGCAGAGGTTCTGTCCAGAATGATGATGTTTTGGGGCCTCTAAATATCCTAACTGCTTGTCCTATCTTAACTTAAGTTTCAGGAATTGCAATCAACTCATGGCTGTGTCCTATCCTATCGCAGACCTCCTATGTTATCTTAAAGGGGACATACCATGCTTATTTTCATGTTCATACTTGTATTTTGGGATTCTCCAAGAACATGTTTACATGCTTTCACGTTAAAAAAAAACGCTTAATTTTTCTCATGCTGTCCATCTGAATAAATCTATATTCATCCTCTGTCTGAAACGCTCCGTTTTAGCGCCTGTCTCTTTAAGAGTTCCTTCACAAAAAAAATCTGCTGTAATTTCTTTTGAGAAAAATAAGATGCAGCTTTGCAAAGGTAGTTCTGATGAGCCTGCATGTGACGTAGGAATGGGAGCCAAATATCTAAATGGCTTGTTGAATCACATGTTGGCAGCCCACGAAAAACAGACTGGATTATCTTATTTCAGTGTTTCATGATACGTCCCCTTTAACTTTAGAATGCATAACTATAACTGTAAATTGAATTATTCAGTCTGTATTTGTCCTGTCATGCCTGTATCTTTGATTAGCATGTACTGATGGACAAGTCATGCTATCAAAGGTTTTCAGTTCTTACTGGCTAGCTAGCTTGGTCATGATGGGTGTTGAATATTGCCAAAAGGAGTTAAAAAATGAATTGTCTTGGCAGGGTGGTTTGAGTAGCCTTTAAATCATTGTATTTCGATATTGTTCCCCCTCGTCAATGCCATACAGTCCCAACAACCCATTTTGAGTATTTTCTTTTATTTAGGACAGTCTCTGCCATCCTAGCTTGGAGGATCCCTAACTTAGGACGGATCTCTCTAGCTAATTTCTGATCAAATAAGACTATGAAAAAACCTGTGTCTATAATACAATCCTAAATGTCATCCTAAACTGAGATAAAACAGGACTTCAGACTGAGAAAGTTTCTGGAAAAAAGCCCTGGGTCATGTCCTGATTCCATCAATAGAGTTTATAACCCGGCTATGGCTAGACTTGGCCGGGTGGATGGATGGATGGATGGTTGGAGTGACATCGTTGTGGCAGGTCACCCTCTAAACCAATATATTGCCGTTGGGGAGTGAAGCCTCTGCAAAATTGCAACTGCAGTTCTAGGTACACAGCTGGAGACGTGGAACACATCACCCTGTCATTCCTCTCATGGGACTGAGGACTTAAGTTGTCAGCGCGCCTCAAACAAAGCGCTCGTCGAACCGTCGAAAGAAAAGCAGGATTTGAACGTCTCTCCCTCTCTTTCCCTCTCTCTCTCTTCATTCTTCACACAGCACTTTTTGTACAATTTAAAGAAGCAACTGTCTAAAAGTGTACCCCATTATCCCCATCGTCCCTCTCTGTGACAGTTTTCAGAGAGCTTTCACCTCGTCTTTGAGGGTAGCCATTCTGACCAACTATAAACACTTTGGCTGTGTTTTGACAAGTCATGCTGCATTCTAGACAACTTGGGAGATATTTTACATGTTGAAATTTTTAACTTCCAACTAAAGCATTCCAGGTGCACGACACCAAACGTAGACAAAGTTTCCACATAATTGATCTCATGGTGACAAATTTTGACATAAATTCCCATGCAGAACAGGTTTTACTTATGATAGCATGTATTATTTTTATCAAATACAGGAAAATATACAAATTGTTTTAGTTAATGGTTTACCATTTACAATGTGCGCTTCTGATGTTGTGTGACATCAGACAACTGCGTCTTTGTGAAATCTTGGTTGATTGATTTGTCCTAGTTCAAAAGTAGGAACTCTGACTTTGAGTGGCGTTCCATTGAACTTTTTCTATGGGATGCAGCATTGGAAGTGATTACATTTGTGTAACACCATTTCAGCCCCTTCTCATTGTGAGCATGCCAAAGCCTGCAAAATTGCTAGTAGTGTAAAAAATAAAATTTGTCAAATTTGCTAGTCTTTCCTTTTCTCCATCCCTCCCTTCTCCTCTGTCTCCACGTCTCCCACAGTAGGACAGCGTCGGCTGGTTGCACATTAAAGTAGGACGCCCTATGGTCCTGTCACTGCGGGTAAATCACAAGGTCTCGTATCTGTTCTTACCCACGGCACATCTTTGCTCCGACATATTGGCCTGTTTTTCTCCCCCGGCGCCGCTGGGATAGGATGTCTACCCCAAGGGAGACGGCTGCACACACAGGCAGACACTCGCACCCAATCCCTTCTCACCCCCCACCCCCAATGTCAGTTGAACCCCTCTTAAGAGAGGTGACAGTTTTTGTTTGTCCATATCCCGCTGCGTTCTCCCCTGGAGCAGGGCTGACACTGGAGCAACGCGCCTCAATCATCCGCAGTCATAAACAGAAAACAAGTCTGTGACATCAAATGGATAAGGAAGGAGGAGAGGAAGGAGGAGAGGCATCGACGCAGGAGAAAATGACTTAAACAAAATACCCCTCGGGGGGTTTGGAGACTTGGGTCATAAGGGTGATTGGAGACTGGAGAGAAGGGGGTATCTGTTTTCACTCATTTCAGTCACACTGGCTGAGGTGCATTAATATTGGATTGGGCTGCACCTTGCCTCAACAGAGACCAGGACACAGAGGAAAAGGAGCATTTATGTGAGAAAGGGTAGAGAGCAACGCTAGTCTGCAAGGCTGTGCATAGTAAAGCTGAGGTCAGTATGCCAACATGACAACAATACTTTATTCTGAATGCACAGCTTTGTTCTGAATTGTTCAATAAAGTTTTTGTCAAAGTCTTCTCCCTCTTTCTCCCTCTCTCTCTCTCTCTCTCTCTCTCTCTCTCTCTCACATACTGGCATCTAACAATGCTCATTGCTAATAAATTGCCTTTGTGTTTGCTCCCACTGACCAACTTGTGTGCAGTCAGTTAGGCTCTTGGTGAAGCATGCCTCATATTCTTGTGCAAGACGAAGCGACTGCGGATGCGTTCGGTCTAATGGAGTCATTTAGGGGGAGAATGGTGTCTGTGGATGGTACTTCTGAGCTGCCATGCTGAGGCTTGCTGGAGAGGACTAGACAGCGAGCAACATTACAGGGTGTAATTACTTCAAGCACCATTAGGAACACAATAACATCTGTGCTTAGCACAAAACAAAGTCCGGCATGCTCGCTGAATGTGTTTGTGCATGTGCCACTCGTTTTATGTGTGTCTGCACAAACAGGGACTCTTTGCTGGAGCAATCTACTCATTACTTGTTAATCACTTGAATAGGAGGACCTGTTTGCTAACAAAGCGCCAGCTGAGGTAATGACTTGTCACTACACAAAGCACTCTGCAGAAGCCCGCTGGCAGAGGCCAAGGCGCCGCTGTGGATTCAGCAGCTACGACTGCAGCAGCACTTCAGCCCCTAACCCAACTTCACAAAGAGGATATTGACTTGGGTGCTGTCGTCTTTGCTCTTAAAATAAATAAATGCAATTTTGGAGTACTTTGCATTCCGGTCTTCATAACTTATTGTTGGAACATGTGCTCCTTGTGTGTTTTTAAAGTGTCAGTTCACCGTATTGATAAACAAACTGACATTTTTTTCCTTTCTGAAGCTGTCTCAACACTGGGGCTGCATGGTGGTGTAGTGGCTAGCACTGTCGCCTCACAGCCAAAGTGACCTGTGTGGAGTTTGCATGTTCTCCCACGTGTCTCTCTGGGTTCTCTGGCTTCTTCCCACAGTCTAAACACATGCAGCTTCGGTTAATTAACTACACCAAATTTGCCCATAGGTGTGAATGTGAGTGTGAATGGTTGTCTGTCTCCATGTGTCAGCCCAGTGATAGTCTGACACCCGGTCCAGGGCCTACCCTGCCTTCACCTAGTGTCAACTGGGACCGGCTCCAGACCCCCTGCGACACCGAACAGGATAAGCGGTTAAAGATATGTATGGATGAATGTTTCAACACTCAGATTTCCCTTGTGCATTGCATTTATTTGCGCACTCATGAGACTCCATAAAATCCATAAAATGAAAATAATATACAAACGGTCAGCAGAGGTCAAGAAGCCACAGGCTAATAAAATGGACCTATAAGGAGAAAAACTAACTATAACTAAAAAGGAAAAAAAAAATATGCTAACATAATTCAGAAAAAATACAAAACATAAAATAAATATCAAGGGTCACACAAAAAATCAGTTGACAACAATCCAATAAACACAAAAAATACCAGAAAAATAGCTCAACTAATTGTGTGGGAGAGTAGCATACATTGGCAGCCTGTATTTACTGTAGTATGGTTTGAGTATACTTGAATTCTCGCGCTTCTGTTGTGAACACACTGCATGGATGATGGTCTATGTAGTTGCACCCCCACTAGTGACGACTGGTTAAACACGAGAAGACAGCCCTGGAGACACATTGAAATATATTTATTTCATCAGATTGGAAGGACTTCCTTATTGACTATTTATCTGCTACAGGAACTAAGCTTCTTTCCAATTGACATGTTCTACTATGTACTGTATATTGATTATGTTATTAGAGCCCCTCCTTGCTTGCAGCATGGCTGTACTTAGATTTTTTATACAGAATGACATATTGACACGTTTTATCATTTGCATGTGATTCCACTGCAGCACTATTCATAAATAATGGATTGCCAGAGTCAGGGTTCTAATGATTGCAAAAGTCATTAGTCATTAGTTTGTAATTGCCTGGTTCTCATTGTCTATTGATGAAGCACTTTCATGCTAATTGTTATGAACTAGCATTTTAAGTATTTGTGTCAAATTACATTATTTTAAATTGTAACTAAAAGCACATGACAATAAATGTAAAACCAATTCTCAAAGTTACTAGTTTGTACACCTTCAGTCAAACATTGGTTGCATACGGCAACAGTTGAACTACTATATTAGAAATAACATTTGACATTGGTACAAATATACATCAATATGTGGAACCTCTGTGCAATATTCTGCTAAGATTTACACAGAATCTTCCTACAGTCTTTTCAGTGAGAAAACAAGCTTCTTCTTTTTTTCTGCTTTATTAGAGAGAAAAACACATTGTCCTATTATGGTGTGTAATCATGTTGTCACTTGTCCACCCTCAGCGTGTTGATGTGTCGATGGTGGCCACTTCACAGACATCCTGACAGGCCTCCAGTGACTGGGAACACTCATCAGTATCATGCCAAGATGTCAGGGTGACATTAATCTTTTTCAAAGCAGAGTGTTGCAAAATAAACTGTGGTAATATGTATCTTTTAATGCATAAATAATGCAAGGGTAGCGCGAAGACCCAACTCATTCAAAAGAAAGTCTTAACCCCCAGTGCACATTGAAATAAATTTCCTCTGAAATGAATGCATTGTGGAGTAAATCACAAATCCGAGCAATGCTTCCAGACCGCTATTACGATTTGCAAGATTAAGAAGAAGCTGGGTGTGTAGCTTTGCTAATTGCTGTATTAATGCTGATTCAAGGGCCTCTCCTTTTGAGTGTTGGCTTTTACTCAAAATTACCATAATAAGGAAAAATGGTGTGGTGCTGAAATTGCTAACCCAGTAGTCATCATAAATTGGTGTTAACCAATGCCTAAGCTCAGCCCAAATGCAGTGAGTTTCTGATCCGAACTGTTGAATTGAATGTTTTTTAAGAGACACTAAAATAATCATCGCTTTTCAAAACCTGCTTCTCTATACAACAATATTTGCATTTAATTCCATGTAAAATAAAATTTTAAATAGTAGGATAACGCCAAATAGCAATGGAATGTTTTATTGCTTCTAACCAGTAGACAATTTGTTAATGTAACCCTGTCTGTTTCCTTCAACATCAACTACCGAACCACTCAATTAACGACTCTTTTGGTTTTATTATTTTTTACAGAAAGAATAGTAATATGCTTTAGAGGATATTATAAATCGAAGACAAAATTAGAAGAAAGTGAGAAAAAATAGCTATTACAAATCCATCTGCTACTTCAGCACAACGGACAGCGACATGGATTTATCAACACACAGCACAGTCAGGCTGCTGATATTTCAGAGCCATGGATTCTAACTCACACAAACTGCGGGAAAATAGTTTCCCGCAGCCAAAAGTGACCTGTTGAAATTTCTTATTGTGTCCAACTATCAGCTGAAAAATAAAAGATATTAAAATGTGCTATCATATAATCCTATCCTCACATTTGTGAAGCTGGCATATTGCTTGTAAAATTACTCAATGAACTATGAATCGATTAAGAGTTTATTTGGTGATTAGTTAACTAATTCGCTCTTTTTAGGGCCTTGTTAGAAAATGGTACCAAAAAGTCATCGTCAGATCACTCGAATGCAAGCCCATCTCTTTCTGGGTGAGATTGTCAATCCAACAGGTATATGGCCCGATGACCGGCATATTCCAGTAAGAGCATGGAGAGCTCCTCCAATAGTGTAAAATGCGGCTTTGTCAGTGTCTCCCCACACTCCACCATGGATATCATCATAATAAATATTGATAAAAAAAAAAACATTGCATGGTTACGGCTTTGAGGTCTGACCTCCAGCGTGTGTGAGTGCATTAGTGAGTTGAAATGTGTGAGTGAAGGTGTGCGTGGGCGAGAGACGGGAGAGTGAGCGATAAGAGGCCGGTAGTGGCTCCTGACGGAGAAGATGGACTGTTATGGCCTCATTGATCTAAATCTCTCACAGGGAGCCCATTCCGATCGATACAAGGAGAAGTAGGCAACAGCACTGCTGCTGTTTGGACCACCGCCCATGCAATGCTCTCTCTGTCTCTCTATCTCCGTTTCTCACTTCCACTTTTTCACACTTGAAAACAAGACAAAGGTTAGGAATGTCGGTCAATTCATCATACTTTGCTCCTGATTAGAGGAACTGCTTGAAAAGGCCAAATCAGGCCAATAATAATGGGAATATTTCCGATGTATAGGTCAATAACAAAGTAGGAAAATAAAAAAGAAAGGATGAGAATGTCTGTTTTATCTGTTATATTCTAGATATTCATAGACTCTATATGTGGGAGAGCAAAGACCGGCATCTTCATGCAAGTGTGTGTGTGTGAAAGTTGAGAGAGAGACAGAGAGTCAATGAGAGCGTCGAGGGACACAACAGCCCCGTCATCTCCAGTTAGGAGCATTTTCTTTGTGTAAAGAGACCAGGATTGGGGACAGAGGTGTGTGCGGTGTGTGCAGTAGAGGGTGTTTGCCCCTGCTTCGCCCCACCTTGCGTCTCAGGTGGGATCTGAGAATGAGATTGCGGCTCTCAGGGGCGCTGCAGAGCGGCAGAGGGAGAAAAATCAATCAATAAGGAAGTGGCAAAGCAGGAAAATGAGGCGAGAAAAGAGATAGGGAGGGAAAACAATTTGGTTGCCACGGCGAACAAGACAGGCCGTACGATGCGCCTCGTCTTTGCGGTCACATTATGCCTCATAGCAGAGTAATGTACAGCCATTTCAAAGGACAGTCACTCCACAGCTGAGTACTGGATACCTGCTCAAAGCAGCAGGGCAGCACGTCACACGTTGGCGGCCACAAGTGGCGGGAGATAACTTTTTAAATCTCCATGGATTAAAAGAACACAAGTGACAGGGATAACCTTTATTTCATTCTTTTCTCCTTCGGAAAGTACGACACTCACAAATTTAAGCACTGCGCTCTTCAAAAGTTTATGGGACTACACGATAGCTCTTCTGGGTTTTAGCGTTGTCCCGGCTCTGACTTTCTGCTTTGTACAGGGCGGAGAAGTTTCCTGTAAAACTTTAACTTACAGGCCATGAAGTAGCGCAAAAACAACCTCAGGCCTTTCTATCAGAAACATTTGAAACAATAGGATTCTTCCTAGAATTACCAAGATGTTTATCTGTTAATTGCATAATGCCTGGCTGATGAAAAGAGATACATGTTAAACTCTACATCGTCATGTTATCAATAAGACTACAAATGTGTAACAGACATTGTAAACATTGAAATAAACAGGCAGAGAAACTAACTAATACCTAACGTGCAGGATATCTGCCTCTGCTCCATCAATTTTGACGATTTGAAAAAAAAAATCTATTTCTAGTGAGTTCTTCAACTTTATCTAAGTACAATATAAAATTAATGGAGCCCTTTATGCTTTCCATATAATTATTTCATTAACTTGTGTAATGTGGATCGTGATTTAGTATTACCATTTCTATGTCTTGTTCACTTCTAATTGTGTTGTTAGGCCTGAGGAGAGGCTGATACATCAGCCTGTTAGGGTTTAGGGTTTAGATAATAGACTTAGATATATTGTCTTTAAGACGCACAGGCAAACATGTACTTTTTCATGCATTGGTCAATTTACAGATTTTAGGCTATTTTGCTGCCATAACATATCTTCTTGACAAAATACACATGTAGGTGCTTATTGTACTACTTTGTCTATTTGCATCTGTAGTAAGAGATAATGCATTATTTGCATATTTAAACATAAAATGACAGAAAACTTGTAATGCAAAATAATTGTCTTAATGTAGCTAATCAAAAAAACATTGACTCTAATTTGACAACAGAGTAAACTAATTTGAAACCTACCTTTTATCCAATGTTCACATTTCTGCTCTGGAAATGTATGCACATTGGCAATTAATAAGATAAGGCCGCATTTTCTTTTCAGAAAACTATTACAAAAATAATTGTCTTAGTGTACATCATCAACGTAGGCAGTTTCATGGCAATATCTATTAGTTAATATTGTTTACCCTATTTACCTGAGGTGTCTCCCCTTAATTGACTTTGAGTTCCAGTGGCACCCAATAATTGGCATCACTTTGAAATAGTGTATTAGTTACCAGTGCATTGGCTGTAAAAGATGGTGCGGGCCCAAGACACGTAAGAAATTCCTTTTTTATCACTTGCCAAAGAACAGGAAATGTACATTGCTGTTTGGTTCGACTCTGTTGCTTGTAGGTAACGAGGACAACCTGCATCGTCTGTAACTCGAAGATTTGGGGGAAATTCAGATTACTCTTTGGCACTTTTTTTTTTTGGTGAAATACCACTCCATCTCAGCAGAGACCTTTGATGTCTGATGTTCTTTAATGAAACATCTCGCTCACATCAGAGCACCCTATTAAATTCCACTCATACGGGGAGACAGAAAGAGCGAAAGAGTGAGATTGAGAAAGCCAGAGCAAGAGAGCGCTGACCTTTTGTGTGCATCCGTGGGAGTGTGTGTGTGTGTGTGTGTGTGTGTGTGTGTGTGTGTGTGTGAGAGAGAGAGAAAAGGAGGGACTGTACTATCGCATGCATCAAGCACAACATGAACATAGAGCAAAGAACATGAAGAGAACCAAATTTCAAAAGCACTTTATTGAGCATTTTCATAAAAATAATCACATATCTACTCACATCACAGCTTATGTGTTGACTCGATAATGGAGAACAGCAAGATTGCATAAAAACTTTAAGTCAAACTGAAACTAAGAATTATTTTTGCTAACAAATCAAGTACGAATGTAGGCACTCGGCAGCTACTGAAATAGCATAAACTAGAAGACTATTCATTTTCTTTAGCATAAAAATAAGTAATGTCTGGGAATCAGTTCTAACGTTAGCAAGCTAAGCTAACTAGCGTCAGCTTTCCAAGTGGAAGCTATGGGTGCAAGCTAGTTTTCCTAGCCTGCTAGCTTCCAACAGCTGCCGTATCGATATAGTTTGTTTACACAAAAGTGAGTGGGAATTCAAATTTCAATTCGACTTTGTTTGCATTGTCTGTCATACATTGCTAAATTATTTAGCTTTTTCAAATGGTCAGACCTGAAAGCTTCCCCAGTTTCTGTGTCTACATGTACATTTGAGTGAGAGTGTGTGTGTGTGTGTGTGTGTGTGTGTGTGTGTGTGTGTGTGTGTATAGAGGATTTAAAAGCATCCAACTCTTGACATCATACTGTTAACTAACAAAAGTGGGCAATGAAGGGAAAACATAATAGACCTCCAGAGTCAGTATTAACATAGTTGAAGAGGATTCATAGAGAGGAACAGCCTTTTATGGTGTTAGAAGTTAAGGTGTGTGTGTAAGTGTGTGTGTGTGTGTGTGTGTATGTGAGAGAGAGACACAGAAAGACATTGAATATCAGAAACATCATAGAAAAACAGAAAGTGTGTGTGTGTGTGTGTGTGTGTGTGTGTGTGTGTGTGTGTGCCTGTCTTTGCTCCTCTATAGGTGCTTGTGTCGGCAGCGTGTTGGCTGCAGTGAGAGAGCATCTGCAAAACGGCAGTCGTGAGGCTAATTGTGATAGAGCTAACTCATCACACTGGCACATTCACAACTACATTAACGCACACACACTCCAATGATTGCACGCCCCTAAAGGGATTGTGGAAAACACACTTAACCCTACACACACACACAAACACACAACATACCCTAACGTATCATTATTGTGTATGTGGTTTAAAACAGTTTCTATCAATGCAGAGGTAGCATTCTCTGATGGTCTGACTTTACAAAAAATGAGCTAATGGGGCTAATTTCAAAACCACACAATAGATTATCTTTAATACAGTTAACCATGTGTAATTCTGGCTAATCCCAGGTGATGAGTCAACCGTCAGTAGTTTTTGGCCAGGGAGGAGCAGAGCTTAGAGCCACAGGTGCACCGCAGCAGTGCTGAGACACACCAAATCACTTAGCAACCACTTTGCCTTATTACCCAGAATCCACCGGGGTCCTGTTAGTGTATTAGCAGGGTATTCAGCTCTTTTCATTAGTGCCCCTGGCTCATATCTGCTTCCACCTGAGTCACAGATGAAATGGGTTTTTTTCCCTAAAAAGAGGGAAGATTAGTTTTCATGATTCTCTTTTCTTTTTTCATTTTATGTCAGTTTATCAGTGTACTTCAGAGGCCTTTCTTCTTCGTCCCTCTCACCAAGCAGTATCTCCTCAGCTGTCTCTCTTTGCTACACAGGGAGAAATCCTATTTGTGTTCTCCTTCATGGCAGCACCGATTGTCCCAGCTCAGTCCAGCTCAGCCATTTCATGTGGTGGCATGAGATCCTCTGGGCTTCAAAATCTTCCATTTTCAAAAACAGTACTGATATAAAAAAAGAAGAAGCTGAAACCGAGGTTTGAATATGGCAGCACTGGCATATCATATTTTGGGTTTGTAAAAGCTGCATTAGGCACACAATTTTGCACATAACACTCCCAAATGGCCGCAAGGAGATAACTATCTCTTCAGTAACAACAAATCATGCAATAGCTAGTATATCTTCTCTTTGGCCTTTTTCCCTCTTAACGGCTACTGATGGGAACCGTGTCAGCTTTTTCTACCATACCGTCTTGTGCATTGAGAGGACATCCTGCAAGTTTAATTTGAGCAAATACACTAAGGAGGGTTGGGGCGCCAGCGTTTGGGATTTACGCTGATGGGATTTATGTCTTTTTTTCCAGGAAAGTCGTGCCAAGTGCAACTCAGTTTTTGTTTTCCAGCAGCTGAATGTCCCGTCCAGCTCTCAGTCCACTGACTAGTGTGTGCTTGGCTTCACGGCCCACAGTGTACGCGGGTCTTCTAACAAACATTGCTGCTGCTCCTCAATACCACGGGCAAACAGCCTGATCAACTGGCACTGGACACTGCAGAGGGGAACAGAGTGTACACACACACACACACACACACACACACACACATACATACACACACAAACATAAAAAGAAGCACACGAGGCATCATTTAGCCTGAATAACAAACCATCAACTTAATGACTCATTTCAATGAGGCTTTACTGTCAATGTGGCAGATGTAAAAGCAATGGAACGGCACCCCTGTGTGCATACTTGACAAGCAAATTCGGGATGAGACAATCTTTGTGGTGTGTTAAGTATGAAGATCTTTAAAGGGACACCTACAACAGATGTTAGAATACAGATGGGGCTGACGCACTATAATGCACATACAATAAAAAGTAAAAGTGCACAGGCAGAAAATGAGCTGTGAACAGGATAGATGGCTGTTATCATACAGTATAGCCTCAATTACTGCCTGTGCCTTTGTCTGCTAAATGACACCTGTATTTTTACAGAAACACCTGTTGTTTACTATTATGATGGAACAGCACAGTAACTTAGCATTTTCAACCCAATGTGAATTTTTTTTTTTCCAGAATGCCATTCACACATGAAACAAAAATACCACAAGTTCAGTAAACATATGTTACTCTAAAATCAAGGTAGCACTATATGTTTGGGTTATAATTCCATCACTAGCTTGTTTTAATTGTTTGGTTCAATCACTGTGGCAGGTCGAGCTCCTTTTCCAAATGTGTATTTTTCACTTCCAATGCAAAACTCTTCCTTTCTTTCCGTTTCGCCTGGGCTATTACCATTAATTATCCGAGCAGCACTCTGGCTGGCTCACTCCAAGAGCGATTAGCGGAGAGGAAGAGGCAATAAAAGGACGGACTTCTGCTTTAATTAAAGGGGAGTAGCCTTTTAACATGGGGAGGGCTGTTAAATTAGCAACATTACAGCGCCATGCATCATTGGCAAAGTACAATGGAGCATGAAATAAATGATGCGTCCAGCAGTGCCACACCGGCTGTATAGAGATCTGATAGTGGAAGAAGCTTTAAGCGTGGACAGGGCCAGAATAATGAGGGGGGTTAATTCCACCAAGTTGCCAAGATCGTCCAGTAGGGAACAGTGAAAGAGTCTCCAGACGGTTGGACACGAGCAGCGCTAATGGCACTGCTGCTATCATTTCTGTCTGGCCAAGTAGGAGAACTTCTTTCTCACCAGCTAACGCTACTGCTAACCATCAAGATGACTTTCTTTTCCTTCACCATGTTGAAACCCTCTAGTATGTGTCTCAAAGAAAAGGTCAATATTTTGGGAAATATTCAGATTTACTTTATAGCTTAGCTTAGCATTAAGACTGGAAATGTAGAATGGTAACACAATCCAACTATTAACTAAAAAAAGTGTAAAACAAAAATTTGCTTCCTTGAGTCTCTGCTGGTTGCTCGGTCAGGCGAGATGTTTCCTCTGTATTTACGCTAACACCAGCTGCTGTAGCTAATTGCATAAATGGTGCTATTTATTGTCTACATACTGACATTTATGTTGTACTTTGAAACGTTGTATCTTCTGTTATGGTCTGTTGCCTGTTTTCAAATAGTGTTGTGCCAGGACAACATGAATAAGAGATTACAACCATGACCAACAGCCCTTTGAAACTGTGCTAAATGCTAAATCAGCATGCTAAGATGTTGACAATGACAATGCTACTAAGGTGATGTTTAGCATAATGTGAGCCACGTTCACCATATTAGTGAAGTGTGTTAGCATTTCCTAATTAGCATTGTGCAGTACAGCTACCGACATACCAACCAACATGGCTGTCTATGGAGCCACAACGCTAGCATGGCTAAAAATTGGACGTGTGAGTGTTACTTGAGTGCACTATGAATATAGAGCTGTTAAGCATACAGAACATCATCTATTTCTACTTAGGCTTTAAGTCATGATACTCAGAGACACTTTAGAGAAATTTAAACTGGAGATTATGTCTGCAATACCCAGAAAAAGAACAGTCTCTTTCTGGTGCAAAATATGAGCCCCGCAAGTATTTCACAGCTTTTTTCATTACACCTCTTCTACAATATTGTGTGCACCGATTCAAAGCCATTTGCCAGTCCTCATCTCTGCTGAAAGAGAGATCCTGTCTGTCTTCATCGCCTCAAAAAGTTAATTTCTTCGTCACAGGCTTCATAAAACGCAAAAAAAAGCTGGCACAGTGGAAAAGTGATTGAACCACGCCTGTCTTCAGCAGTCACAATGATTGTTTCAGTTTTACAACATTAAAAAGCCATATATATGGGCAAAACATTCATCATTACTGGTAAATCACAGTTCATTTCATTGTTTTTGCCGGTGCTGAGTCGAAATGAGTGTTTGTTTGCACCTCAGATTTGACTTTCTTTAGTTTTGAGTTGAACAACTTCTTTATTTCTAACACAACGTGGAAAAGCGAGTGCTTTAAATAACTACGACAGGAAGTTGTATTGTACATTCAAAGGTAATTGTGTGATTAGTTACCTGACTTGGATGGCAGCATCGGGCAGGATCTCCCCATCGCAGTTCCAGCTGCTGTGGCAGGTGCTGTAGCTGCAGGTCATTTGGGCCGAGCATATGGGACTGAAGCCTGTCTTCTTTGGACTCTCAATCATGTCCTCTAGTGAAACCAGCTCATGGTGCCGCGGCTGGAAACAAAACTTCCTCACCCGGTGGACCTCCACAAACGAGTGGTCAAACTGGGAAATGAGGAATAGATGAAAGAGGAGGAGGCGAGATGAATGGAAGGATGTATGAGGGAACAGATGTGCACACAGATGGTGCAAAGGTTAAGACCGCCTCTCTCCAGAAGCACTTGAAGAGTTTCATTTCAAACTGCAGGAGCCTGAGAGGGAATACAAGAGTCCATCTTTGTTGTGGGCTTCACCAAGTTAAATTTTGTGTAAAATTGTTTTTTTGAGGAAAAAGCGGTTTAGAGTCGAATGCATTTTGAGTCTTTTTCAAGTATTTTCATGGTTACTCTATTGTCGGTGTTTCCACAAGGGTGCTTCAATCACAGTGAATTAACAAACACCATGCAGAACACAATTGCATACAAGTGATAAAGGCACACACTGTATGCTGAAGATGGAAGTTAACTTTTAAGAAAAGATCATTTTAGTGCCTCAGCCTCAATTTGATGGATTAAGGTCAAACTAAAAAGTGAATCTATTATATCAATTATTTGTCTTTGGTAGATAAATTGACTGGGGTTCATTAAAACTCAGGCTCATTAATTTTTTATTCAGACATTTAAATGTCTTAAATTGAACATAAACTATTCTAATTGTACACACAAAATAGCACTGGGCAGAGGCATCTATGCCCATTTTCAGTGCTATTCAGTGCTATTTCTCTGAAATATGAAGATCATATTGGGCAGTAAAACAATTCTTGCCATGTAATTCTTCTTCAGTTTACAGGCTCCTAGTGGGTGAGGTAAAAAGTTAATTTCTACTTGGTTCTTTGTCTATGGACTCTGATTTTATAATGGAAAGTAAAACTACAAGTAGATTTATTCGTCTTTCCCCCAAATACGATAAAGAAAAACACCCAAGAGAAGTTTGAATGCGAAATGGAGGGAGGGAGAGAAGAGGTCAGATAAAATGGAGGTGCATAAAAACTATGTAAACGGACGGAGTGTAGAGAAGAAGAAAGAGAGAGATGAAAAGAAATAATTTTGTCAAAGTCCCCTTTCATCTCACTCAGTGTCGCAGAAAGGTTCAGCTCTGTCCAGCGCACTTTCTTCTACTTCACGGGGTGCCACTTTCTCTCTATTCCTGACTCTTTTCTTCACCTCTTTTTCCCTTTTCCCCTCTCTCTCTCTCCCTTCTCTCCCTTTCTCGCCCTCTCTCATCCCAAAAGTGGAGTGACAGCCATTTACTTCACATCAGACCCATTTTATGACTGGAGCCGCTTTGCATTCATGCTGGACTGTCTGCCTAAAAGGCTTTCTGACAAGGCCATGAATACGCTTAGTGGCTTCTCACTCCTTGTTTCTCTCTGCTTGGCTGGACAGTGATGCTGATATTAAGTGAACTCTGATGCAAAGTCCCACTCACCGTACTTATATGACTACTTGTCTACCTTTCTGTGTTGCAAGTGAAGCAGCAAAGACAGCCTTGAGCTACAGACGCACTGCATCATGTCTTTTCAATGCAATACCACACTACGATCTGTGGTCATTAGACGGTCAATGATAATATTGTTTGGTTTTCTCCATTAGAGAGATCTGACATCTCTATGACCAAAAGCAAAAAAAGGTAAAGACCCACTGGAGGCAGTACACAAGTTAATCTCAATTCATTCTATATGGGACACAAGCCAAACTCTTGGGAAGGCACTGTGGGTATACAGGCGAAGCGGGACTGACCAGGGACACAAAAAAACGCAAGTTGCATAAAGTTAGATATATTTTCATAACTGCAATTGAGAACTAAATTCCTGTGAAAACTCCATTGTGATTTGTTGGAAATTGAACAAAGAAAGGACTACAGACACAAACAAAAACAAATTGATTCTTGGAAAAAAAACATGTACATTTTGGGAGAAAGTGCATGTGGCTTGTAGACACGATGTTAGCTAATGAACAAGCTAATTACTAGCTTGCAAGCATTGACACGAGTGAGAAGTATTGGAGGCGATGTTCGGCAATTTGGTCGCTTCCTGCGAATCAGTGTGGTCGAGCTAAATGCTAACATCAGCATGCTAACATGCTCAGATTGTCAAAGTTAACATGCTAGGTATAATGTTTGTCATCTTGATTTACCTAAAAAAATAAATTATCCGCTGAGTTACAGATGTCTCTTTAACAATGTAAGTCAATGGGGAAAAAAGTCATTTTGGGCCGGCTTTGACCTGATAATGGTACCAGATGAAAAGTACATTTTAAAATGAAATCAGCAAAGTTATTTCAGTTCATCCAGAGGGGGATGATTGTAAGTATTGGAGTCATTCTCTGCATTAGCGTCGCTTGGCAAAGTTATTTTTTTCTAGTTTTGCAAACACATGGCTGTTGTGGTGATTTCATCTTCTATAAAAAAAATGTCTTGTTGTTAAATCCCCTTGTAAAGCACTTTGTGACTAATGTCTCTGAAAAGCGCAATATGAAAATGTTTTACTGACTCACTTGTTGATTTGATTTTGCCTGAACACATTGGTTATTTCATTCAATCATCTGGATGTAATGTGCTTTACTGCGACCGCGGTATTCCAAGGACACGCTTCATGTCACACAAAGCAGCAATTTCCTCAATTTGCAAAATTTCCGCTGATAGCAGCAGCATGTATGTTCTATCATTTATTTTTCTTGGTATCAAACTTTTTTCTACTGCTGAATTATGTTCATTTCAAAGCTGCAAAGACATATCATCACAATCTAATCATATCTTATTGATGTCCGTCCTTGTAATCCAAACACTGGCTGCAACAGTCAAAATGTTTACCTCAGGATGTCAGTCTGAGCTCAAAACACGGTTTGCAATTGGACACTTGTACCAAGGCAGCTACTGTCGATGAAATTACTTACAGGTTCCTTCTAGATGGGATAAACTTCCAGAGGTCCATCCTGAGGTAATAATTACTAATCACCAGACTTCCCCTGGCAATACTTGTGCTACTTGTGCTACTAATGCATCCTAGAAGGGCATTAGTCTGGTATCAGCCTGTTCTCCCCTACAGCATATCCCTGATGCAGCGATAACCAGTGCCTCTCTGGACCAGGGTGGGGGTTATTTATGATACGTGGGAAGGCACGAGGGCTAAGGCATTTGAACTAAAGTGAACCATAGATGGGAAATTGAGCCGAGTCAGCAAATGGAGGTGCTAGCACAGCAAGTGAGCAAACTCCTGCCTTCTTCTCACTCGTTTACAGTCTTTACACACTCAATTCATCCGTGCACAGATCGAGCAACTCCTGACGACGAGAGCTGGATACTGCAGCAAAGTGATTGATGGAAGGCTTTTTTTTTTTTTTTTTAGAAAGGATGAAATTGAAAAGTTTTGCTTTATTTTAGTGATTCTCTGAAGGATCTGTTTTTCTTATCCTTGCTGAATACAGATCATAGAGATATTCTCCAGAGCATGTCTCATACACCGTGTATAGACACTTACTTTAGAGGGATGAAATCATAAATTGAATAATATTCCCGGTGGGTAATACCTTAGGAAGTGTTTGTGAAGATTAATCATACACCTCCTTCACTCCTACCTGGTCTTCTTTGTTGGTGTGTCGGACAAGGTGTCTGAGGAAGTCCAGGCGGGAGCACTTCCTGACTAGGATGAGGTCTGTGGTGCCGTCAGCGAGGTGAGCGGAGGGCGAGAGGCCTTTCGGAGTGCGGGGACACGCGCAGCTCATACAGGCCGCATTAATGGCAATAAACTTTCCACGGATCACACTCCAACCTCCGCTCCCATCTGAAACAAGTCAAGAGTCAAGTTTACTTAACTGTGCATAATTCTGAAGTAAAAAGTTATTCTTGTTCAATGATAGATAAAATGCAGACCATAAGTGATGCACCTGAAGATTGTATTTTGACCTTCGTGAAAAAAAATATGAATCGTTGAGTTTTTGTTTAGAATGAACCGGGTCCTCTTCATGGAACTGGGCGCCATGTTTCTATAGTAGACCAGAACAGACAAACCATTGGTGTGTTCATGCTGGCCAAGGTGGTTCACCTACACGTGTGCAATCTGCAACCTCATCCAAATCCTACACATTGCGTCTTTAAGAAACATTTAAATGAAATACAGCATCCATCAAGGTTTCCAGTCTTTTATATACCTGTGGGGTGTATATATATAATTTAACTATACTCCACATCGGATGAAATTTGTCACATTCACGCAATGAAATCTGCGGAAACACAATCACCTGCAATTGTTCAATTGGGTTTTTTATATTTTTTTTGACACCTTTCTGGTCATAGTTTGTGGTTTACTTAACTTTTCTCTTTTCACTGCAGTATAAAATCCCCTCCATCTGACATTGAAACTTTAAAATGAACAGACTTTGAGCTGCGGTGAATACACTGTACTGTAATTAATTTACAATGCAAAGCAGCGCTGCGGCATTTGCAAACCTGCCACATTAGATTTAGTTTAGAGTATTCTACCAGCTCTCAGCTATTAACTTGCACAAGTAAGATGAGAGATCGGTGTGCAAAATATCGGGGGTCTCGAGAGGTCCGAGGGCCCCTGAAAGCCAGCAACGTTTTGGGGAGCAATGGAAAATTCTTAAAAAAAATAATTTGTCACTTTTAAAAAGTCTTTTAAAAGCTTACTTTGTCCAGCAGTACAAAATAGTATTGTTGTGGTGTTTGCCATTGAATACTCGGTTGTTTCTGGTAAAGCCTTCATTACCCAATAGAACCTGAACAGCATCATGGTTACACGCGGTTAAAAATAGAAACTCAGAACGCATCATGAATATGTAAAAGGCAAAGCAAAGTTTAGATTCCCTTCAGCATCCAGTTTTGATTTTCCAGAGGCTCTGATGTTCGACTGAAACAAATAATCTCTGCAAATTTGGTTTTGAAATGATAGTGTATTTTGCAAATGCTTTACGAGTCCTTAAGCGAGAGCTCTCCGCTTGTTTCACATCAGCAGTCATGCTGATGAGGGTCCATTAGGATCCAGATGTCTTGGCAAGGAATTCTCAGGGCAGCGCTACCCTGACAATGGAGCCAAGATAGAAATATTGATGCTGAAAGTTATGTGTGTTACCCTTTTAGGAGAGCTGAGCGTCGTCTGTTTTTAAAATGCAATCAAGTTTAGCCGAGGAAGGGTTGACAGCATCTAAAGAGGAGGTCACATAGATAGAAGACTGATTGGATTAACCTCAAGTTTGCTTGTTATGATTGAATGCACAAGCGGCCTCCGAATCTCAAATGACAGACGCGACGGTTGCACTTCACAAATCACCACTCTGCTCCTCGGAGATTAGCGACTGTTTGCCGTTGATGGCGTATCAAAAGACACAGAATCACCCACGGGGCTGCCAGCGCTCGTCACCGGGGTGAGAGTCATTGGAGGAAGCGGGGCAGAAAAAAAAAGTGATCACAGACATCCAAACCTCAGAGGGAAAATTATGTGATCTCGGAAAGCAAAACGATTCATTACCCCCCCCCCCCCCCCCCCCCGATTTTGCATAAACAAACATACAGAGGTGATAACGCGAACAGATAATAACAAGCCCTCAGAGTCTTCATAAAAAAAATAAAATAACGATATTGTACGCAGTGATTAAAGCTGAAAGTAAACACAACAACAACAAATCCAACTGTGGACTGTAGGCTCCGCATTAGAAGAATGTTTCCAAATGAGTATTTGCTTTCGGAGGAGAGGCTGGCTCATTTGGAGAGAAAGAGAGAGAGAGAGAGAGAGAGAGAGAGAGAGAGAGAAAGAGAGAGGGATGCCTCATTGATTTAGCAGTTGCCTTGAGATTTCCCGTGCCAGGGAGGGAAAAAACCCCAGAATAAGACAAAATCGCAAAACAAACGACAGCACTGGCGTGAGGCAAACCACCTGTCAGAGCTGGCGAAGCCAAATTTCTTTCTGATTAGCGGGGAGTCTGTCACACATCGCACACAAACAGGTTGTGCTCTATTTTCATATTTACACAGGAACCCCCCACCCCAACGTGCACACACACACACACACACACACACACACACACACACACACACACACACACACACAAACACACTCTCCATAAGAAGTCCCAGATAGCCAGGCCAGGACAGAAAATGTTGAACTTCATATCATGACACTAATTAGAGTGGGAAAAAAACACACACAGCTTCTTTGCAGCTCAGATGCCATGGCGCACACGCACAGGAGTCTGTATTTCGTCTGCCCTCCAGAGGTTTGCACTGCTGCTGTCAGTGGGTTGAGAGAATCGTAGATAATGAAATGCGTGCGTCAAGGGGGGGGGGGGGGGGGGGGACGCGGGAAAAACAGGAGGTGACGCTGTCCTACTCGGACCTGAGTGGACGGACACCCGCCTCGTCTGGGGACATGTAATCTCATCAAGCAGACGCAGGGGTGGATGCATGCGGGAGATTTGGAAATCGATAGGCAAAAAAAAATAAAAGGCTCCGGAGGGGCGCGACGGGGAGTTGTGCCGTGTCACTAAAATCTGTTTATATTTTGTCGTCGATAACTCATCAAGAATCTAATTTTCCTATGCCGCTGGAGAAAAACAACCGCAACAGACAATGGAGATATTTGAAAAAGGAAAAGATGATGTTGTTATTTACATTCAGTCCTCCTCAGGTACTGCAGAATGTAAATCTCCCCTGATTTGTGTGAGAGTGGCATCAAGGGAAAAGACAGCGTGGGATTGTCTCATCTCCTTTTTGTTTTTTTTTGTCTTTCCTCTCAAACAGCACCCTTTAGAAATACTTATTTTCACACATCTCAGAAGTCTAGAAATGGCTTCTAAATAGGCAAACAAGCAGACAGCGAGGCAGAGAAATGAGAAATGGGCTTTTCAGGTGTGATTAATTTGACACCTTACGAGTAATAACCCCAAACTCATACCTTTATCAGACTTTTCCTTCTCCTCTGACATCTCCCACTGCGTGTCTTTTGATGAGGGCTTGTGTTGACAGACGCGGCACCTGAAATATCAGCGTAACCGTGTTTTACATTCATCAAACCATCAGGGTTGCTGTGACATTCAAGGTGTTAACAAGCTTAGATGACTCATTGGGAGGAATACATTCAGTCCACCTTAAAATAACTTGCATTGCGTTTCGCAATTTAAGGAGTCTGCAGCCAGAGAAGCCTTTCTCACGCACAGTCATATCTCTTTTTACGGTAAAATAAGATGTCAGGAAACATGGCATATTAATGCTTTTCAGCTCCCTTCGGTCCCCATAACAAACGCAAACAATGGCTGCACAAAGCATCTAAAAAAACAAACAAAGCACTTAGTGATGCGCTTTCCAAATTCACAATAAATCAGATAGGCTTCCTGACAACGTAAACTATCCCATTTAAGCTCTGGCAGGTGCACTGCTACCATTGAAGTGCATCAGATAAGTTAGCACATTGTAAAACAGTGCTGAAAAAGCTGCAGAAATGGATATCTCTGATGCTTTATTTACCCGAATCGACACTGCAGCTTGTCCCTGGGGTCCCCCATGTTGTTCTCAGCAGGGAGGAAAGAGATCGTGCCTTCATAGTAGTTGTGACTCAGAAAGGTTTTTACGCCTGGAACACAAACACAGTGTGGGCCACATAATGCATGTCAATATGTTTTATTTGTTGTGTTTAATTTATCCTAATTACAGCTTAAGTTCTTTAAGCGACACATCTGCATAACTAATTGGACCACTATTCCTTATCTTTCTATTCTAATTCCTCTATTCTCTAGAGGCTGTTGTAGGTTTAACTGGGTTAAAAAAAAATACTTTCAGCAAGTTTAGTGATAATGCTATAGTAAAAGTACACAGTTAAATGCCTTGTTGTGTTTGGAAGCCCTGAGGCCTGATTAATAAAAACAAATTTAAAAAGCGTATCTAGTTCTGTGCTTGAGCCATGCTCATTTCTGCATATACAATTGAATTAAGGCTCGGTCAGGTCATGTATTATATTTGTATTAAATTATATTTACATCCTGACAGCAAGTACTACTACTACTAATAATAATAATAATAAGCATGTCAATAATTTCATTCGGCCTGAATGATTGGGCAGGCTACCTGCCTGTCTACCCGCTTGTGCAATCATTGCACATCACCTGAGTCTTCCACAAGCTGCTAGCTTGACAGTTGTGACCAACAGCCATGTTCGTTGTATACGGGCTGTCAGTGTAGCCGACTTGGCAAATTTCTCGCAACATTTAGCGAATTTAACGCTAGTGCTGCTAGGTACTTTCACTGAAAAAGCAATTGGCACTTGGCTGGGTGTTTTTTAGTTGGGTGTTTTAAAATCTTGCTTATGTTGCCGACCCCAGCTTTTAAAGGCGCTAAATATAAGATTGGGAGCATTTCTATTGCGTTTTAATGGCTCTCAAGATGGCGACAGCTGAGCTGGCACCTCCCAGCTCACGGTGCTAATTGAATGGTAGATTACACTAATTAGACGAATGAGCTAATATTAGCACGCTAACATGCCAAACTAAGATGGTGTACATGGTAAAAATTACAACTGTTTAGCATTAAGTTTTTAGCATTGTCATTGTGATGTTAGCATTCATTTCAAAGCACCACTGTGCCTAAATACAGCCTCACAGAGCTGCTAGCATTGCTGTTGATGATTGGTCTTGTTTTGTCGATCTCTCTTGGTTGCTACTTATCATTATTAAGGATACTAGAACTTTACAATGGATATGTCCTAAATATGGCATTCTGGGGACATTTTCATTCATAAATGAGCCTGTACGTTCCAGGTTTTTGCTTAATAATTGATCTCACCAATGCAGTTGTTTAAAGCAGTGTGCATGCCTTTAGCCTGAGTGGGAAGAAAAATCTTGGTGAGCCTTTTTGGTGTTGGTGGGTCCAACTACTGAGCTACACAAATGCTTGCACTGAAACCCACAAGCTTAAGGCTGCGTGTTAGATTCATATCTTAATCCTCCAAAGTCTTGACCTGGAGCTGGACCAGCAAGCTCGGGGATGAACTCAAGGTTACCTCACATTAAAAAAAAAAGCCTGTGTGAGGTCAGTGCGCCAAGGGTTTTTAGAAAAAGGATAAAGTGTGTGGGTAGGCTTAGCCTGAAGACTCACTCAAGTTTAGAAAATGATGGCCCTCATACCTGACAGGTCATATCTAGCAGGACCCAGCCATCGCTTCCTCTCGCTGTCTATCAGTACATCACCATAGAAACCGTAGCCAAGCAACGAGACGGAGTATCTGAGAAAGATGTCGTCGTGGTGAACTGAACACATGTCCATCGGCTGGGAATCCCCTGTTAAGACACACCCAGCAGAGTCATAGAAAGCCAACTCCCTACTTTGTCGCCGCAACATACACATGAACATGAAACTGAAAACTAGCTGCTGTAATAATCGCTCAAAGGTTGTTTGTAGCTTCACACGCAACACTGATAACAGAAAATGTAATCAGCATGCCACCCTGACACGTAGTGTGCTGTAAGTCTTCCATGAGTCTTTCAATTACTAACTCACCCACAATGATGTGTAAAGCAGAAGTAACTGGATCGTTGGTTCCCACTGTGGCAAAGCAGATACAATCAGTGGACCCTGTTGGATAAGAGACACACAGATCGATGGTCAGCCATTATAGCCCCTGTATAGACAGGTTAAAGACACTGTGATGTGAAAAAACAACTTTTTACCAATAAAATGTAATATAAAAATCACTCGCACATATACCATTTTCAGCAAAAAACAAATAAAATAATATTTGCTTATGTAACATAGTTGAAAAGGTTCAGGTTAAATCCTGCTAAATGAGAAAACTACGCCACCTGCTGTTGAAAATGTGTACCTGCACTGAATAGTTGCCGCAAAGGACTATGGGTAATCCTCAATGCGACGGAGGATTGGTTACGAGGTAATGTGTCTGTGAATGTCCGTGGACAATATAATGTTAACTAGCTTGATAAGTACTTAAGAGTTGAGGTGGCTTTATTTGTTTGAATATTAATTGTCTTAGATTATATTCACCATGTTTTCATTAAGTTAACTATACGTCTTTTATGTGTTTTATTGCCAGTAAAAATGTCTCCTGTTTAGCTAGCTAACACTATCGCCGTCTTTCTAGACAGAGCACGCGCTGTTGTCCCCAAGAGATGACCATTCTTCTGTTGTCCTTTTTCATAAATGCAGGTATGTTACATGTTCTATAGAGTGTGGTAATATTTTAAACATGCAGATGGAGTATTTTCTATAGTCTGCATGTTTACTCAGTTACACAATTGTTGTTATAAAATGAAAAATACTTTAAAAAAGATAACAGTCTAGTGTGAGAAATCTGTATAAATATATTTTTGGTTATATATTTATTTGTATTTCTCCTCATACATTTAAGAGAGAGACAGTTTCTGTTCTATTTCAGCTATTTTATTTACATGAATTTAAATCCACTATACGATCACTGTATCATCATACCACTGTATCTATGTATTTCAAAATGTGTAATCCTCAATGCGACGGAGGATTTGTTACGAGACAGAGCACGCGCTGTTGTCCGCAAGAGATGACCATTCTTCTGTTGTCCTTTTTCATAAATGCAGATGTGGAATAAACCTGCTGTTACCACAAGCCTGACCAGCTCCATGAGATTCATTTAGCCAGGAGACATCTTACAGAGGTTACACTAACAGCAAACCCTGACTATTCAAAGCCAATATGTAGAAGTTTCACCTCACCTCAGACACCCTCCCACCAGAATGTTTCGTTTTCTTTTTTTTTTTTTAACACAACAACTTATGTGATCCAACAAGTTTTTTCTGTTCTGTCCACATAGTTGAACACTTACTGGATTGTTTAGTAAATACCTACTTACAAGCTGGGATGCATACACAAACAAGAATAAGAGAACTGGGACCCTTAATTTTTCTGCACATTTACGCATGCGCTTATGCACACAACATAGACATTTTTATCAGGATAGGGGACATTGTATTTATTTCAGTCGAAATATAATACAAAATTGCATAAGGAGTGTAGTTTCGGTACTTCGTTATTTTCATGCAGCTTAGCTGGTCTGGCCGGTTGACCTAACCCAGTTTTTGTAAAGGGATGTGTCAAAAGTCATGCCCATTTAAAAAATACTGCTTTGTCCTCCATTGCTGTGGACAGGAAGTGATTTAATCTATTGTCTTTGTTGAAATTACTGACTTTATAAATGTGGAGTGTGAAGTTTGGTTAGATCGACCAGTAAAATACAATATCACATTGACATTAATGTGAATGTTATTCATGGACTCTGCAGAATCTACAGTAATAAAACAGACTATACAGGCAGGTAAAGCTGCAAAGATGTATTTGACATGTGTACACCTCTTATTCATAGTTAAAATCAGAATATATATCGCCCTTTGGTAGAGTTACATGTCTTTCAAAAGCTGCAACCTTGTACGAAGAATTCAGTGGGATGATTTTATCAGGCGCAAGTAAGGAGACGTCTCAGTTAAGTGAACTAATAGGATAGCTCCGGGCCCTGGTCTATCATCAACGCTCTTCAGCCAACAAATGAAGGATAAGACGCATCCCCTGCCTTGAGAAAAATGTAGAGCTTGATATTAAATCTTTCAACTTGAGAGGTAATAAGGCTCCATCTCTCTTACCGCGCCACATGGCGTCATTTCAAACCTATCTGCCCAACTTTGATCAACTTCAAGTGGTGAAATGGACCTACTGCCACTGATAAAAGACAGACAGAGAGGGGGAGGGAGAGAGGAGAGTAGCGAGTGAAATCTAACTAGTGGTGTTTTGAGCAGGCTCACAGACGTGTGACAGAGGAGATCAGGTCTATCATTCAGTGGTGGACACACAGATGAGTATGAAGATGAGCTCCCTCCGTCGCTGCCTCTGACTTTCTCCTGCACTTTCTATGAATATCGCTTATCTGGCCTTTGCTCCCCCCCCCCCGAGCTTCATGATCACATCCGAACACTTTCAAATTGCTCCTGGCAGCGCTACAATGCCTGCTATTTTGCAGAGTGCAAAAAACAGCAGTGACACACGCTATTTGACTTCTCTAAAGTTACCCAGTAAAAGTCAACTGACTTTGTATGGATATAAGTGGCGCACACAGATGTTCAATGACGTTCAGCCCTCAGATGTTCAATGTTTTATTCCCTTTAAGTTACTCAACTGCAGTAGCCTGTTGGCATATTCAGAGGAGAGAGCATAAACTGTCAGAAGGCATACCCTCTGCGGAGAAGCTCCAGTTTTTATCTGCATTTCCCCCAAAACTGTCTCGCCAGTAAGATCATCTAGGCAGTGAAATCATCTTCATCTCAGGGACAACAATGGAGTCGAGATGCTTTTTAGTGCTGGCCCAAAAAAGATATCTTTGCTGTTTGAATCCTCAGTACATTAATGTATTTAAAGCTGCACTTGAGACTGTGTCTTATAACGACAAGAGTGAACCCTTTGGAACTAGACAAGTGGACCTTTAAACAACACATTTTTTTAATCAAAAGCTACTTTCAATGTTTCAGGTAGTGGCAGGAGTACAGTGGCATTTGAGAAAACATCTGACAGAACGAACATTTGTGGATATGACGGCTCGATGACAAGGCCATAAATGAGATCACGACTCTAAATTTGAACCTTGGCATTGAGGGCTTTGATATCTTACTGACACGTTAACGTGACTTTGACAGCAATATTGATTGTTATATTGATAAAATCATGAATGACAGCCAGGTGGCAAAGATACACTCCTCCATGATGGTGTAGAAGCATAGATCTAAAAAGTACACGTCTATGGCTTATAGCAAAAGCTCAACGTCAGCTATTTTTCTCTTTTTAGACAAGATGTAAAGAGACACTTTACATTATCACCATTATCTGAGACATTACTAGCATTACAACCGTTTTACAATCAAAGGACATTTTTGACTGACAGAGTTGAGATCTTTTTTTCTGAAGTAATCTTATATACCTTTATTAGAGAGACAGTAGTTTCCAACATCCCTATCTTGTAGTTCTCATGCCCCAGCCTGGGTAAACAACTTCTTATATCAGCTGGGCACTGCAGTTTTTTTGCAAATGTTCCTCAAACAGGAGTAGACAGTGCATTTGTTGGGGACTACTTTCATCTGCAGATTAATACACATTTAGTGCTCTAGAACGTATTTCAGCAGAACAGTGTAAGGGGGATTGATTGCAATGACACTACAATGCCCATGTTCATTGTAATGAAGGAGCCTGTCACCCAGTGCAACATTGTGGCTCACTGGTGTGTTTTTAACAGATTGTGGACACGGAGGAATGAGATAAATCAGGTTTTGACTACACAGACAATACTTATTATTAGGATCAATTCATTGTAGGTTTTGATCATATGGATTGTTATTGTTGCTGCGGCTGCTATTCTCACAAAAATCTGACTTCTCCTGTCTGATTGTCTGCAGTTATTTCCGTCAGTGACCGAGTACAGAAGACACTCTTGAAGGTGCCTTTTTTTAATGAAGCTGTACTGCTCATCAGCATGCCTTTGCTTTAACAATGCTCTGGGAGGAACGGCAAAAACCTGCTTTGAATTTAAAAGCGGAGCGGAGAGGACTGCCTTGGTCACTTTAGGCTTTGCTTAACTCTTGATCCAAGCAAACCAGAGGACCATTAGCCAATAAAGTCCTTTCATTTCATGAAGGGCATACCAATTACATTTCAAAACATGTATATCTACTTGAGAGCTTTCATCAATGCAGCCCTGAGTTTTTACTAACAGCTTAACGTCATTGAGCTGAAGTGTAGTGACGAGATGTACCTCATACAGCTGCATGAAAAGATTAGATTATCTAACATTTTATTTCACTCGTAATTGTGAAAAGTTAAAACAACCGAGTCAACACATCCAAATTATGATTGTAATTGGCCTTAAAATAATTTACTGTGTCCCCAGCTGATTTTGAAACCCCTCTGCTATTACCATCAAGCTGTGCACCGGATAGCCTCATATTGGTCTCCGTGCACTGTGTTTCTATCCTCATGAAAATTACAGTGATTTCAAAATGTCACGCAGCACGTTTCCATTCATGGCACTTGGAAAGATTGACCCTCCGCAGGCCCCTGGTGGGACCCCCTGCCCTGTTGCCATAGAGATTCTCTTATGTAACTCAGCAACTCCGGATCAGCAGGGCTGAAGCTCTTCAATATTGAAATCAATAACAGTTCTGTTAAGTGAGATTTTTATGCAGGGGTCCATTTAAACCTTTCTCTGACTCTAGCAACTTGTCATCCATCATGCAACACTAATCATGACAAAACACATAAACACTATCCATTAAAGTATCGGAGGCTGTGCTGGAAGGGGGCACTTCTACATTTTACTCTTTGGAGTACCTTGACTTTTTCACAATGTGCCGGTACTCTTTTCAGCCCTCTCTCCATATCGGGTTGTCTGGGTGATCCATAGTGGTGATTAATAACGGCACGGCGCCAGCATTTGTGCGCTGCATCTCATAGCCGTAAGGATATTAAAAACCCTGCGAATGAGGGGGCTGCAGTTAATCGACACAACGCTCACATCCTTTTTGTGAAATAATTAGTGAACTGTTTTTCAGAGTCTGCTCTTTTGATTTACAGAATATGATTTTACAGAAGGATTAACTGTTCAGACAAAGGCTGTGATATGTGTAATTAATAAAAGTATGATCCAACTATAGCAAGTTTTGTCTTAAAAGCTTTTTGGGTCTGTAGTAATAATAATGGCCCAAACTGATGTACAATTGAATAGTTTTAGGTAAAAAGAAAACCTAAAAAAAAAATTGCGGGAGGACTCACAAACTCAATATCTGCTAATATATTTTATTCACAATAAAAATTCAGAATGTGTTTCTTTATCCTGCTGCATAATATGTACGAGCATCTTGACAGGGACACTGCTCCTACCTGCCTGTCTGTAGGCATCCTATAATACATTATAGAGTAAAGGGTAAATAAATATACAAACACACCTCCGTAACCCGATAATGTTTCGGTTGGAATATTATAGGCTTTAAAAAAAATCATATGGAGAGACGATGGAGAGCGCTTTTCAACATTTATCAACATTTTTCTACTTTTGACAGCTGAGAGTGACCTGGTGTAAACTCTGGGCTTTCAGCTGTTGACCATACCGCATGTGTAGGTGGAGAGAGGAGAGTCATGGTGAGAGTGGAGCAAGTTTTTCCATTTGAGAAAAAGTCAGAGTTGTTTCCTTTAGGCAAATTATAAGGTGACTTGCCAGCATTGCATTATGTTCTAGGCTGGTGGTGGACATAAGTGGCGTTTTTTTTATTATTTTTTTTTACATATGACTGAATGTAAGGGCAAAATGGTGAGCTGTAAAAAAAAAAAAAAGCTTGTCTACTCTTGATTCTAGAGAAGTTACACAACAAGCTGCTCTTTACCTGTGAAGTGTTTGTAGTTTAAAATAAGGCAACTAAAATTGCACGCATGCAATTTTAGGGTGGAATTTTACTTTACATACATACATTTGTTTGACTGAGTTGCTAAAGAGGAGTGTTATCAATCTTCTATGATTTTATTCAAAATCTATATTTCAATGCTTTTAATTCGAAACAATGGTGTGGTTTCAATCTTTGCATCAAAACAAAGCTAGATAAACACCAAAGTGAAATTCCTTTAAAATGACATTCAGAGATCATTATCACCAAAACCATTCCTTACGCGCTGCTGTTTCCAAACCCTGTACACATTTGTATGTGATATAATGACCACAGCTCACCAGCAGGAATGATACCTATGCGCAGAGAACACGGGACCAACTCCGCATCTGGTTGGTTCTGGTCCACGCCGCTGTCTGTTTGGATCCTGGTGACCAACCCGTGCAGGATCTCACTGAACATCCCATCTCCACCCACACACACCACCCTGGACGGAGAAATGATATCAACGATGTACACGAGTTTCACATGACATCTGTTGAACATTGGAATATTGTTCAGAATAGTTTCAGGTCATACAGGTAGCCTAGGCGGACGCTGAGGAGTTACTTGTGTGGATTTAAGCAAACTACAACAAAGCCAGAAGACTTTGACAATAATAGGTAGGTGTAACTGTAAAAGCATTCACTAAATAAGAATATCACACTGGGCCACCCAGCATTCTGTCTTTTGTAAAGTCTGTATAAAAACCTTGCAGAAATGGACCTATGAATTATATAAACTGCAGAGGAAAAGCATAATGGACGCTAACCATAATCTGCTGGACTGAATATCTGATGAATAGAAGCTGGAGGAGAAAAAAACGTTCCTGTTATTGATGACCTTTATGTATTGGCTGCATTTTACCCTTTGCTCGCGGCCGTGAGCTGCATGGAAAACATAAACTTATGTGGCTTATGTGACTGATTTGTACATTTAGATTTATTGTAGAGTTATTGTAAGTGATTCTAGAGGATACAATCGGCTACATTTCTAAAATGATCATAAAGTGTGGATGTTCTAATGCGTGTTCTCAGTGACATCTGTTTTATTGCCTTTAGATCTGATCTGCTGCTTTTGCTTCAGTTGACCACTTGATTTGAATTGAATGTCTAAAGCTTTGAGTAATCATAACGGGGTAAAAGATCTCTCTGAAAGGACCTTTTGTATTGCTACAGGCACTGTAAATCCTGCACTACCCATTCTGCTCGAGGCGCACCACAGGGATCTCTCCTGGTTCCTTAACTATCTTCTGTTTACACCTTTCGGTCAAATATTTCAAGCGAATCGTATCAAATTCCATTTTTATGCCGATGGCTATTAGATCTGTTTTACATTGATTCAAAGCATATCGTGGAATACACATAACAAAGCACACTAAAACCCCTAAGTCTTAACCCCTAAACAGCACTTTGAAAAGGGCTGTTTGAGGGTAAAGACTTGATTTTACACGAGGAAAGTAAAGTGATTTCACTTTTCTGTTGCACAACTAAAACTGGTCCTCACAAGGATATAATATATACTCCACGCACACACACACACACACACACACACACACACACACACACACACACACACACACACACGCCCAACTGTCCGAGGAGAGGGGCTCTCTCTTTGAATTGCCTTTCCCGAGGTTTCTTGCTTCGGGTCCTTGTCTTTAAACATTAAATCTCTTTGCAGAAATCTCTGCGTCTTATTGCCTTGACATTTTTCACAGACAACCATGGTGCCGAGACGATGAATCCTAATCACTTAAGTGGTCCACTGACTTTTTCTCTAGCGCCTCCATTAGATTGAAATTTGTGTTTTTTTTGCGTGAAACAATTAGGTATATACATTCATATTTTCCCCTCGGCATGAATTGTAATCACTTTGGTGATCTTTTAACTTTTTCTTTAGCGCCCTCATCGGGTCAGAATGTTAACTTGGCACACACTTGGAGGTTGAAGGAAAAAGTCCTAACAGGAAGGATAAAAGCAGTGTCTCTTTGTTACACTACTAGCATGTTTAGTCATGTTTGACTGTCAACTGTAAGGTAATCCTGATCTAATGTAGCACTGATCAAAAGTCACGCCAGGTTACAGAGATCCGACTCTGTTAAAGGTTCTCTGTACAATATTCAGAGCATAAATATCGCATCAAACTACTTTTTGAGACATAGTGGAGTAATGGTTACCTGAGCAGAGAATGAAGTCACACTTCCTGTGTGTGTGTGTGTGTGTGTGTGTGTGTGTGTGTGTGTGTGTTAGTTCATGTGAGTGTGCCTCACTGGCTAGCTAATGGAAGGCGGAAACATAGCGCCCACCCTCCAGTTCCCCCTCAGGCATACGCTGTTTGCTCTGTCAGCACTGTTGCCCGTTGTTTGCACCGTTAGCGCTGTTAGCAACCGTAAGCTGCTAACTACCGCCTCAGCCGTTGGCATGTCGGGAGCCGTGTGAGCACTAGATAGGCTCTGAATTTCTTATTGAGCACCTCCAAGTGGTGAGGAACACACAGGGCTTTGCCTCAGTGCGATTACAATCTGACAAAGCACAGATTACAGCACAACACGGCCTCATAACAAACTCCGAATGTGCGATAAAACATTGATGCACATGACGATACACAGCTCATGGCAGAGTCTCTCGAAGGCTGTGTTGCAATATCAACAGACAAGAGTGAACTTCTGTCACAGTGAAGAACCGGTGTTAAAAGCCTGAAAGCAGAAGCTGCCCTGCTTGAGCACTCACCCGTCATATTTATCTAGATCGGCCTCGGTTTTCAAGTGGTCCCTGGCATGATTGGCCCGCTCTGTAACTACAGAAACAAATCAAACGGCAAGTGTTAGTGTAACTTCAATTAAAAGGAACGTACTGACAAAACAATAGACTCTTTGTGGGCTGACTAGCACTAGCATTTTGAAATACAGGACAAGGAAAAGCTTTGCACTTTTGTAAACACTCCCTGGAAACCCGTCATGCGGATTAATGCTCAGAGAGAGCAAAAGGCACAGTGGCACAAAACAACCTAATTCAGCTATCGTATATTAGCCCCCCCCCAAAAAAAAACCCCAACAATATTTCAACAGTAAATCTGTTTTCCAGGAATAATAACAACACAAATGCAATCCTGCCATTCACAGAAGCTGTAGGAAACCCGGAGTGAATAGCATTCAGGTTGATGGACCATCAATACCGCAAGACTATGTGTAGCTGTTGCAAACACTTATTGAATAATAGATGTGTTTTGGATAGCCAAGCTTATCAACTATCACAGCTTCCATTAAGGTGGTGGCAAGATTAATGGCACTATCAGCCAAATCATATCCTTGCAAGCCTCTTCGGCCCCTTGGAGAGGCCACAGTGGCAGCGGAGATCTATATACGGCGGCCACCGTGACTCATTTTTTATTTAAATGTTGAGGAACGCTACTGATGGGGACCCACCAATCACGTCGGCGGAGATGCAGGCGCGGCCAAACAGTGGAGCCACCTTCTGCTCGTAAATGCGCCTCCCGTGCTGCTTTCCCCCGAAGGGATTGATGTACACCAGGAGGCTCTTCGGTCGGTTGGCTGCAAAGTGAGGGAGGGGTATGAGATAGTCATTAAAAAGGTTCAGCATATACCTTTTTTTTCTACAACTGTCTCACTGACAAGCAGCTTGATGAAGTTTTCATTAACCAGAGACCTTTCTCGAAACGCTCAGTCAAACTGACTGGTGCCCGCAACACGCCTCTCAAGAAATAAATGGTGTGTCTACCGACTATGGGAGGAGTGTGAAGCAATTCAGAGGTGCTGCATCATTTGGTGATAAACCCACAGAGTGCCGCGATGGAGAATACTAAATGGCTTGTTTATGGCTGCTGTGGAAGACTGCGTTTAGGACAACAAACTGAGATACAGCAGCTGCTCCAATTGGAAATGAATGGATTGGGATCGGGAGTTAAATGAGCACAAAGAAATATAGGGTGCAATATTTGTTTGGCAATAAGACAAAAGTTCCATTAAATTACATAAATGGATTGTCAATGGGGGATGTAAAGGTGCACTGTGGAGGAGACTAACACTATTGAACACACTAGAGCTTCATCTTCACAATGGATGTAGTTAATTTTCTTGAATTGATTCATCCTGCCAGGCAAAGTGGGGCCAAGTAGGCCGCTTCAAATGGACTAAACCCATCTTATGCTCTAATTTCCACATGCTAGTTACATACTAAATCCTGAAGATCTCCAACGTAAAATCACTTGGCAATCCCATTATACATGTAAAGCACTGTATTTTGCACTCAACCAGGTCAAACATGTAATAAAGCTCAATGTGTAGTGACTGATGGTGTAATAATAACCTTTTTCCAGGTCATGTAATGTGTTAATTCATCATTGGAAAACCTGTTAAATTCCTTACATCTGTAAAGATTTTGATGGATGATGCGCTGTTGTGTACATTTTCAGCCTTGCAGTCTTGCACGTTAACATGCAGGAGAGAGAAATAAAGATTCCCAGGAGCACATCTGGACAGTAAGCTGGATGCAAACAATAATACAAACAGACTCTCAATGCTTCTTGTGCAAGCCAGCGAAAGATGTTTTTAGTACACTCTTTTAAAGTTTGTAAAACCACCATTTATATGTTTTATCAGACTATTGGTTATTCCTGGCTCCATTCTTTATGTCCCTGCCTGTGAGGTACTATCTAGAAGAGAAATGCAGGAGGCCAACCTGTATTGTCGGTTCGCCTCTGGGCTCTCCTGAGGGCATTGAATCAACTGTAAAGAATTAAGTGGGGGTTTTTTTATGCACAATAATGCACACTTTACATACAGTCTGGTTAAGGAGTTAAAGAGCTCATTTAGCACTCCAGTCTCGAATGCATTAATGATCAACCGTTTGGTCGGAAACTTAAATATAAGCTGAATATACAGTTTCTTGGTCTTTGTGATATTAATCTGGAAAATGATTACCGTCCTTTCCCTTTTGTTTGTTTCAAACACTATCGATATACCTCACAATAAAAGCATCTTTTAAAGAATCTCAGAGTTTCAGGGGTTTTCCTTGGGCGTTACAGTGACTTATGTTACATACTGTATGGTGGTGTCCCCGATGAAGTAGTCCATAAACCACTCAGAAAAAAAATTGTATTCCATATCCCCTGTGCCCATTGCTGACAGCTATTGAAATTGCTTGAGAGATAAAAAGCCTGATCCTCACAGAACACCCGTTCCCTCCATGCAGAATAAACTGTACGGCACAAAATCTTACAGTCCAATCTTAAAGCCGTTTCACACCAAGCACGGATTTTCCAAAATACGGCACGGAAATTCATAAAAACTGGATTTGTGGGTTCTTATAAATGTTTGCAAGCCCCTGTGGGTCATCAAAAAAACCAACGTGTAAATAACTGTTCCAAGTTTTGCCATACCTCCAGCTTTAACCCCAGGCAGCTCGCTGCCACACTGGACGAGAAACACAAGAGATGTTGTATCGTGGTTAAAGAACAGGGCTAGTCACAACAGCTATAGCATTAGAATCAAATTTGGGGTCCTATTAGTTTATGTATTGTGTAGTTAGCCAAACAGACATACTCTGCCTGGATAGGTTTTTGTCGTGTGGAGTGGACATAAGCACTAAATAAGGGGTATGTTTGCGATGAAAATGGAACACGGCAATACAAATATTTCCCACCGGACATTTTTGCATCAAACTCTTGAGAAACAGCTTTTAAACCAATTAAAGGAGCAGTATGTAGGACACACTGAATACCCCTC
This sequence comes from Cebidichthys violaceus, assembly GCF_023349555.1. Classification (NCBI taxonomy): domain Eukaryota; kingdom Metazoa; phylum Chordata; class Actinopteri; order Perciformes; family Stichaeidae; genus Cebidichthys; species Cebidichthys violaceus. The sequence goes on from NW_027176384.1 coordinate 2,207,681, forward strand.
CGCTCCGCCTTCCATTTCCAAGAGTGTGGGAGAACTACAGTGGCCGTAATGTAAAAAGGTTTTTCCTTGAGCCAGTGTTTGGTTTGTCCATTCCAGGCTACTGTAGAAACATGGCAGTCCAACATGACAGAATCCATGAAGAAGACCCGCTCCCTATGTGACACAAACGGCTCATTCTAAGCTTACGGAAACACAACGTTTCTTAGTTTCAGGTGATTATCCACTAATAAAAACAAATATTACATTCAATACCTGCTAATAAATCCCCCTAAATCCTAAACACTGTCCCTTTAAATCTAGTACTCTACTCTGCATTTATCCTAGTGCTCACTAAGCCAGATTTCTAATATGTGGAACTTTTATGGCGCATTGTCCATAAAATGATTCTGATAACGTTGAGAAGCTCTGAGTGAGTTCAAAGTGCATCCCCACATCTGTTAGCGAACATCATTAAACAGTACATACCGAGAAATGACAGTTGCTCATTGATAACTTGGATCCACTGTTCGCAGAGTCCCTCGTTGGCAGAGTGGAAGGTGACATCACTACACCGCCACTGGTGCTGCCTCGTTCTTCTAACGTAGGAAACTGCAGAGGAGTGAAAACAGAAGGAACAGAGAACTTGCTGTGTTATGATTGTGGTTACAAATTTTAGGTCTAGTCACACTGTTGCAGGAATTGAACCGTAATCTTAACACCTAGTCCATTAGACCACCGAATGGAAAAAAGATTATCAGCAAAAGAAAGATGATTTCAGAAGATAACACCACATGTGCTCAATAAAGTCTTACCTTCTCTCACAATCAAACACCCATCACAGTTTGTGACACAGAATTTGGGCAGCAGAGAGGTATAATTCTTTTGTCCAGTGGGCATTTTGCACCAAGTACGTTCATTACCACCTGGCTTTGCTAAGTTGCAGACATGGCCTGAGACTGACAATGGACCCTCGCTTTATCCTTAAAGCCAATCAGATGTGTGCATGAAGCAGAAATGAGTGCATATGAGAGTTATGTAAAACTGGTCTCTGCTGATACTCAGAGAAATAGAAGTCATAATATCCTGCTCTGAACATTACTGAAATATTTACGTTAAGGGGCAAAAGAAAGAAAAAAAAAAATCACTCGCTAAGCACTTTGACAGCCGATTCACTCACTAAGCACTTCAAAGTCAAATTATCACACTAAGCATTATTTTCATCAGATAGGGAAGTTTTTACTTTTCAGGCAACTTCTTCAGACCAAAATCGCTTACAGTACCTCGCACTCGCGGAGGGGTAAGCACGGAGAGACGTTTAGGAGTGCGTGTAAAAATCATCCTTTAATAAGTTACATAATCAGGACGGAACTGATGGGACGTGTCTTTGAAGCCAGGTTTCCACGGATCGTGGGAATGCAGTCGTGTCAGGCTCAACACACTCTAATGCCAGTAAAAGCTCACATTAGCGAGGTAATTTTTTTTACATTTGGCTGTGATAAATAATGTAAATCCGATCTTGTTTGGATATAATCTAATGGCTCAAAATGAAGCATTAGCCCATAAGTCACTGGCATGCTGCCATCTTAGACCTAGTCGGCTAAGCTGTGAGGGACTCTCTTGTTAATGCATTACTTTCAGACTGTGGAGCTGTCGACAGGCTTATTTCCCATGTCAGATCACTTGTGATTGGTGGAGCTGAAGACTGGCTTTTGGCACACTTACTCAAAATGTAACTGCGATGTGGCATTGACCTACTACAGTAAAATTAAAGTGACAGGGATCAAAAACTGGCTTCAGGCAACTTTGTTGGAGGGAACAAAAGACACTATATCTATTTCTTAGAGCAGCAGCTCAGCTACTAAGTGTTGCACTTGCATAAAGATGGAGGACTTGTGAGAGACATTAAAAATGGCTTAGATATCCTATCTTTTTGTCCCATATATAGGCCAACACCCTCCCCCCAAAAGCACTGGATCCTACGCTTGTGTAGGTTTGATACCTGTGAATGCATGCGGGTACAGCTGGGAGTGCTGCTTTGCTTTTTTCTGACTCCTCCTGGTCTCTGCGTTGTCTTGATCATCTTTGGTGCCGAGGACAGCCACTATTTCACACACCTGAACAGCATGGCTGTGTGCTGGATGGAGAGACATGAATAAATGCATATTTTACTCAACTGCATTACACAAAAATAACCGGTGCATGATGCTCTTTTGATGGAATGGTTAGTCTGTGTAATACATTCTCTGATGTATACACACACATATTTGACAAACCAAAGCAATTGTGGACTATTAGACATATTGCCAAACATCATTCATCATTTTTGTAAAGATCATTAAAGCTGCAATAATCAATATTTTTATATATTAGCAATGACCAAAGGTGTCACTTATAGAGACAACCCCTTCAAAGAAGTATCACCCAACTCAGTAGTTCTCCTCATTCATTCCAGATCATTGTTTTGGTTTTTACGGCCCATAACTTCTACTGCTTATTGTTTCTGCTCAGTCTCGTCAAACTCATCAGCCTCATATCCAGATGTAGCACGCAGCTGTTTCAGTGAAGAAGCTCCCATGCAAACCCGCTACACGCTTCCTGCCCAGCACCAAATGGCACACAGACAAAGTTAGCGACCAGCTGATGAAAGTTAAACATTTAGCAGCTTAAGGGGTATTCCCTCGGGATGTCGGTGGAGTTCAAAAACAGAGCTAAAAGAAGAGTGAATATTGGACTAACGGTCATCAAATTAATGCAAATGTGCATGTGTAAACAGGCAAACGTTTGCTAAAAAGTAAAGAGATAAAGGTTTAAGTAAGTCTAGGTTGCCCCTTTAAAATGAAGACAGCATCATCCATATCTTATGACCTCAGAATGGCTTACCATTTATTTCATAAAAAGGAGTAACAGCCATATCCCAAGAGAGCTGCTGTTTGTTTGGAAAAGAGCTGCATCTTCTTGTTCTTTTTTTCTCCCCCACGGGGGAACGGGATTCAGTCTGCTAGTTTAAAATGATGTGGGATGAAAGACTTCGGCTGTGTTTGAATGGTTTGAATGGTTTACAGAATTAGTCGAGTATGGTGTGATCTGGTACCTCTTTGGCAGGGAAGAGATTAGGTTGGGTCAGTTGCCTTACAGGGCTGCTAAGTCACATCAAAGGATTTAATGGGTATTAAATTACTCCGTTTGAAAGGCAGAGATTGGGAAAATAAAAGGGAGTTACTGGGAAATGGTTTCCTTTCGCATCCATACTGGTAAGTGACAACAAGCTGGTCTGAGTGTGAAACAGAGTGGCCAAGGGAAATCCAGATAAAAGCGAAGAAATCATGACATAAGAAGGGGCAACTCAATGCTATTTTACACTACATCTCACAATATAATATATATGATTTCCCTTGTGAACCATTTCTATGTTTTAACTCAGAAATTGTGAGCATTCAAGCACACAAGATGGCAACGCTACTCACTGAACAAATTCAAAAAGTGCACTTTTGTGCATGGAAAAGGGCAATATTACTTTCAATGAGTTTAACTGACCTCTTCAACTGCATCACATACAGGCATTACAGTCTCTCCTACAAATGTATTCAGCTGATATGGTGAAATGGATGGGAGGGAGGCATGACATATTATTCCTCTCCCGGGACTCTGAGGGAATAGGATTTCATTTCTTTCTCAAATAAAGATGATGCGCCACGCAGGCATGAATAACTTTATAGCCATCGATATTCACACTTTGACAAATAGGAAGAGTTATGGCCATGTGTGTAATAGCTTTATTTTGAAAAAAAAGAAATAAGAACGAGGAGTTTCATTCCAGGTATTTGAAATATGGCACCTATAGCGTTCTGCCGAAGGGACTGTTGGGGGTTGAATTAACATATATAATGGATTACTGAAAGTTACTGACTAACACATTCCATCCATTTTCTAAACATGTTTTAGCATTTACCATTTATTCCCACTTGTGACCGCGGCAGTGGCTGCTGGTCAGAAAAAAAGATATATAAGCTTGCTTTAAAGCTTTCCCTTAGGTACTATTTTCTCACAGCAGGTGTTCTGGTTTATCATATTAAGAAAAGCCAACTAAAAACATTAATTATGACTGTTCTATTGAGGTGCCCCAGTAAGCATAACAGTGGAATAGTGATCTAACGTGCACAGTATCAAGAGCCCTGAAGCTGAAGGCTAAATGGAATGCAGCCATTATCAGTTTAATTATTTACACCTGTGCTTTCGCTAATGTGACATTTCAAAATGTTTTCTGGGGAAAAAAAGGTGTCGGCCTACGATGGCTCATTATTGACTATGAGATTTAGGCCACAGTCTATGGATTTAGGTCAGTATGTCACACTGACACCTGGGGACGTTTGAAATGAGTCTTAAGGGAGTAACAGATCATCGAGGAAGATCATTTTTTGAGCAGTTTTTTTAAGCCGACATTCTGAATACTTGCATCAGAATGTGGAACATAAAAAAGCCTCGCAGGGAGATAGCCAAGATACCTAAATCTACTTGTACTATTTCTGTTGTGCAACATGTGTGTCCTGAGAAAAATAGACATGGCATATTTAGGATGATGTTCTGACAGTCACGCAAGCGTGCGCAGATGAGCAAAAGCATATCATCTTTGGTAAAAGGTTGCACGTTGAGTCACAAATACCGTAGAGTGGGAAATAACCCAAGATTACAACAAACTGCATTACACTTGAGATAATTCAACACAAAATCTTGCATTTGCTGTTTGTTTCATATCCGAACACCACACTTGTATCTGATTTGTGCCAAAACATTCATTGGAATACATTAGAATATCTTATCAAACCCCCAAAAAATGAAAAATTTATGAAATTTTTTCTCTGTGTTAGGCTGGTGGGCAAATCAACTTCTGTCAAAGGCAAAAAGCCAACATTATTCACTGAGTCAGTAAAAGCGGTGTTTCTCTCCATCGCTAGTCAGACCGGTCTTTAGAACGATTTGGTCAAATTAACCCCCAAAAAACAAGCACAAAGCCAACAATATCAATGAACTGTGACACAAACTCTTCACATTCCCACATTCCAACACTGCTCCAATAACCCTGCCACACACACACACACACTCACAGGAGGCATAAACACGCACACGCTCAAGTACACAATAATCCCATTACTACACACACACACAAAAGACACACAAATTCCCCTACTTCTTTAGCTCAGTGCGGTCTGTAAGCTACATGCTAAGCCCTCGGCCATACAAGGTAGAGCCTCTCTGCTCTGCTTTGACATACTTTTCTTTGTGCTTGCAAAGAATCTTAGCACCGACAGTTAGCCAGTGTGTGCTGCCTATTCATACCACAGGGCTCAGTGTGTTACTGTGAGCCGAAGGGGTCCGCTACCTGAAGAAAAGAACAAAGTCAGCTTTTCAGGGACTAAGGGTTTATTTTTCTAACGTCTGGAACTTGCTCTGGACTTAGAAGAAAGTATTCAAATGTGTGTTTGTTGCTGCAAAGCTGAGGTGATACCTGTGAAGAAAAGTTGTGGCAACCAAGCTGGTGCTTGAATGCGGCTTCAACTATCAGTTACTCCAAAAAACAAACAAACAGTGAAGCGCAAGAGGACGAGCCCTAACATCCAAACAAACCACAAGAGATTGTGTCACAAGCTGGGCAGTAAACACTTGAGGCTGCCAGGTGATATTGATATCAATTTTTTCATATAAAGTTTTAACGATGTGGTCATAAAAAAAAAAAACACTTTATCTCCTGACTTGCAAAAAGTATTGTTTAAGAAGTAGTAGGCCGTACATCATTTACAGGATGCATGGGTATGATTCCAACTAAAGCATGGCCAGTAGTTACTACTGCTTAGGCCCAATAATTATTAAATTAATATCGACTTGAATTTAACTGGAGGATTTAAAATGATTACCTGCAGATAATAACAATAGGACAAATACATGACTTTAAAGGAATATTCAACATTTTGCAAAATACAATTATTTGCTTTCTTGCAGAGAGTTAAAACCTAATATTGTCTGTATGGTAAAAATGTATGGTGCTGGTTAGCTTAGCTTAGCATAAAGACTGGAAACGGAGGAAAACAGACAGCCTTGCCCTTTTCCAAAACAAAACAATCCACGTACCAGGAAGTGCACCTGGCCAAGAAATGGTCTCGCTATGAAAGTATTTAAATTTTTAGATTTCACACAGATTAAACAAACAAAAGGAAGTGTTATTTTATTGAGCTTTAGAAGTGCTGGTATAAATTTTGGACAGAACCAGGTTTGCTGTTTCCCTGTTTCCAGAAATCAAATAATTGTATTTCTCAAATACGTCAAACAACCTGTGAAGTTTCAGTTTAGGCTTCAGGTTCCCCACATGAGAGGTTCAAGTTGACGGCCATGGAAATAAGGACAAGTTGAAAAGCACAACCACATGGGATCCGATGAGAACAAGAGGCAGCATAGAGAATAACCCTGGCATGCGCAACTAATGTGCAAGACAGGAAATGGACCTCAAATTTTGGCAATGGCAGTGTGTTGCTTTGCCCAGAGTGTGAATGTAATCCCCAACTCTGGCATTGTTCGAGCCTTTTTTTCCCAGCGAGCCAGAAACATCCAAGTCCTCGGGGCACAGGGTGCTACTGGTTTCCATTCCAACCACATGAGATGGATTAACACCCGCACTGTTGTAATCTGTTAAAGGGCCAGGACTAGTTTGCAGATCTTCCAGACGATCTGTGAATTTGTATTTCACGTGATTGCATGCATCAGTGGCTCCCAAGCTTTTTGGCTCGTGACTCTTTAAACAAGGGGTTAATCATTGGATGCATAATGTGACCAGTTTAATTAACCAAGGATTTATTAATCCCACGGTAAGGCTTTTAAGTAAAGTTACAGTAAATCACAAGAAAGAAATACTACTCTATTCCATTATTCTATTTGTGATAATACAAGCAACCTGTAGTTTCCATTCAGGTGATAGAACAACCTTTTGCTTAAGCATATTTTAAAAGAAGAACATAAGAGAAGGCATAACGTTTAAAATCAGTGAAGTGGCCCTTTAACTACCTGAAGGGTAAAAATCCAGCGGTACTCAACGAGGATTTAGAGCCACTGGTCTTGGGAACAATTGCATCCTATAATGATGGAACAAAGAGGATCTTTCAGTTAATGTAATGGAGCTTAGGGGGTCAGTTAAATGCAGCTCTTCGATCGCGGCAATTCCGTTGAAATAACTTTTGCCCTTTTAAAATGCTGGTGCCACCGGGACTTTATGGGTTCAGGCACCGTTGCTGGGTCTCTGTGGCGGCGGGTTAGTATCTCTCCCCTGTGACAACTGATGAGCGACCTTAACCGACTTTAGTAGCAGTAGCTGAAGTTCAGACTAAATTGGTGCAAACGTTATAGAGACTGCTTTGTACTTTTGTGGTGGATCAACAAGTACCTGTGACTGCCGTGGTGCATCTGTGGATACATCACGATCCGGCTCGTCCTGCTACCCAAAAACTGCGTGGCATCGCACTGAAAAATGTCGGTTTCCTAGACAGTGCTTGCATTAACATAACGTCCGTGAATGCCTCGTCACCGCCTTTGGCTTCTCATGTTGAAGTGCCCCCAGATGTTCTCTCATCGGCCCAAAATGAGTTAGTGTATGATATATTTGGGGATGATCTTGCAGGATCTTAACTCGATACATCCGACGCATTCATGCGTGTGCGTGTGAACAAGAGATTTTGTGTATATGATATCTGTGACAGTACAGAGCCTGGCCTCACCTTCTTTCTGTCCCCACGACAACAACAACAAGCTGTCATCATATTCATATTCTGCTGTTGTTCTCGGCACCCCTCCCTTTACACAGTGGATCAGTATGTAATCCCTTTATTGTTACGGAGGTTTTGGCACCGACAATGTGCCAGCGCAAGCTTAAGGAAATGCTTTGAAAGGTGTCCCCGCACTATTTATGTAATTTCCATATCATTCCTCTTTTACTTGCACATATTTCATTTCCAAGTGGCATGCAACACGGGCGCAAGAGAGTGATTTAACTGAAGGCGTGAGACTGATGATGTTTATGTTGTCGGGTGATGCAACCTAATATTTAAGCATTCTTTTGGCCCCGTGCTGGATTAGCTGCAGATGTATGCGAGTGTTTTACTGCAAGATATCCTAAAAAATATGAGTTCATATCAAACAAGGTGGAGGATAGCACTCTGTCACTCAACCGCACCAACACACCGTCTTCCAGGTCATTGATTCTCTGTGTAATTACCTTTAGAGGTCCTATTCTTTGCTCCTACAGACCCAAGCCGCAGGTAAATAAATACAATCAATGTAATGAAAGGGCCTGTATGGCTGCCAGTAAAGCAGTAAAAAAAAGTAATGCGGTTTACCCGATCTCCAGATGTTGTTTTTTGGCACTGTTTATTCCTCGGTATCTCTCTCTCTCTCCCCCTCCCTCTGCTGCTGTCGTCTCACAACGTACAGACAGGGCTGTGCATTGAGCACCCGCTTTAGATTACAAAGCGCAGCTCAGCCTGGGTACACATGGCAGTGAGCTGTCAAACAAGACACGTGGATTCCTCCCAGGCACAATGGGTTTGTTAAGTCAAGGCTTGGGCAAACAGACGGCGAAGGAAGAAAGCACAGCAATGGTGGAAGGTATAACAGGAGAGCAGTCAATAGGGGTGCGGTGGTACTGCTAGATCACTACACAAGTCATTATTTTGAGCTGCGTTTGGATTTTCAGCCACACCAGCAGCATGGCTCATGGGACGGCAATGTCGGTGCGTCTGTCCACCCCTTTGGTTCAGACTGAAATATCTTATCTGCGTTATTTGCAAATATTCCATAAAATGTACTACACACATTCATGTTCCCCAGAGGATGAAGCCTAATGACTTTGGTGATGCCCTGACTTTTTCTCCAGTACCTCTGCGAGGTTTTTAGTTTTTGCCCTTTCGTTAGATGCCTGAGGAGATGTTGACTGGATTTCCATGCAATTTGGTACAGATAGTCGTGGTCCCCAGAGGTGAAACTTAATGATGATTTTGTTGATCTTCTGGCTTTTTGGCTGGTGCCGTCGAAAAGGTCAAACTGTTCACTTAAGTTGTTCACAGAAGACACAGCGCTGTCTTTCTTTCAAAACTTTTGAGACTTACTGTAGTTCTATGAGTGACTGATGCACAAAATCATGCAGCTTTGTTTTGCTTCTTTACTTGTTATATGTGGATTTTGCAAAGGGATTTTGTTACAGAGGAAATTCTGTGATGCTGATACCCTATTTCAGCCTGATTTCCAATACTTCCTGTATTTCTATAAGTGAATCCCTGACTGTAACACTTTGGATCAGTATCCAGCTCTGCCATATGGGAAAGCAAATATCTAAACCTCCCCCCCTGGCCACGAGAGATATCCAGGCTTAGAGGGCCTGAGGATGTACTACTCGCAAAGCATAGTGATTTGGAGGAAAAGGGAGATGCTCTCCAAAGCATATGCCATGATTTAGTGAAGATTTTCCTCCAAGATGGGAGCATGCATTGTATAAGAGGAGTGACTCTGGGATTATGTGGACGTAGGATTTACTCTAGGCTCGGAGGCCATGCCATCTCAGTGATTGGATTCCGTCTGTGTGTATCTGTGTGTGAACAAAACATTCCTGGCTCGGAAACCCTCGTCTTGTTCTCTACTCGGCACATCTGACTGACGCTCGTGATTCGACCGAATCCACTTAAACATCAAGGAGGTAACATCCGCTAATGTTATCTAAACCAAAGCATCAGGACCAGGGTTAGAGTGGTGTTTACCGCTCATATCAGCTCCTCTTGGCATTTATGGCACTTGTGTGTCAGTTTGATGTTAGAGGGAGAAATATAAATTTTGGGAAGAAAAATGGAAAAATACGAACCACCTGTCAAATTTGAGTCACGCTGCATGAATTTCTGCTATCAGCTGGGATTCACTTTTTCTCTGTCTTCTCAGTGCTGCGGTTCACAGCTTTTTCTTGACTTCTAAATGTTATTTGATAGAAAATGTTAAATCTGTACCAACTAATATGTCACCTTCTATCTGTTGCATTTCCCCTTTATATCCTTGTTTGTTTTGTCGCCTCATTATTCCATTTTAAGTAAACTACATTGAACAATTACGTTGTACGTGACAAAGAAAAATAATCCGTCCTACTCCTTAATTACTCATTAATTTGCATGTCATGGGCACTGAACCTACGACCGTGCCGGTAAGGGTCTGTCGTCTAGAAACTAACAACCCTGCAAACTACCAGAACAAGTTATCTCAAGGACATTTCACCAATCAGTCTACGGCAGCTGCACGAATTTACAGCTTCAAATGTAGCTCGAACACAGAGAGAGAGAGAGAGAGAGAGAGAGAGAGAGAGAGAACCGTACAAAGAGGGAAGCGTGGAGCGCTTGTGCAGCCCATGACGCATGTCAACAACATGTAAAACACGTGGAGGGTTTCTTTCTTTGGGTCGGTGCAAACACGGTCACTCCCGTAGTCACTGATTAACTTGACCGCATTGACTTCTAATGATAGCCACACTCCACTCAAAGAGTACATGTATAAAAAGATAAACATAATCAGCCACTTCAGCTTGCTTAAGCAGTCACAGTCATTGATTTCCTCGTAAAGAGTGTGGCTCTACGGTGTTTGATGTTGGACTTACTGGATATTTATCACCTGCAAAGTCTCCTTGCTTGATTCCTAACTCCAGGGTAAACAGCCGCTGTCGTCGCAGCGATCGCTGGGGGAGATTTTGGTGAAGCCGCGTTGAACATTGACTCAATAAATGGAAGTCTTTATGGCAGGTTATTATAGGGCGCTTGATACCACTTTGAGGAAGGTCAATGGCCAGGTTTAAACTGAAGTGTGCAGTGCCAGCTGTAATAACTCCACTCGATATGGTACAGTAATTGCAGACCGGGGAACTCATCTAGATGAACAAACATTAGCCTCAGGAGGTTATGAGGACGTCTGGATTAAGTGAAAGTTGTCTGATGCAAAAGATGGAAAGTCATCGACAACATCTCTCCAAATTCATAGTCTATGGAGCAGCACCAGACGTTGGACTCACAAATTACAGTTTTGGCACTCTGTTTTTTTTGATTTGGTAAAGAGTTGTTCACGTTAACTATTCTTGGACTGTTATAGAATATAGGAATAACACGTATGAATTTTTTTTTATCAGTTATCACTGTGAGCTGGACAACAGCAGTTATTGGGTGGGTGTAAACATTAAAGCTGGAGTAAGTAATGTATTGTAGAATTAGTTTTTTGTTTTATTTGTTGAAATTGTCCTTACAATAAATATGTATGGTCGTACAGCTGTAGTGCAGAAAATCCATACTGTTTTTGTTGTTTTAACAGGAGTAAAGTTAATACCCCGTACTTTATGTTTGGAGAAAATTCTTCCTCTTCTTTTGCCCCCCAAAAAGTTGAGTGTTAAAAAAGCTGACATTTTGCAGATTTTTCTCAAAGCCAGCCGAGGCAGAAAGTCCCTTTCACGAACGAGAGAGCACGAGCAAACTCCTTCAGCGGGACATGTTAAATAACCCTCTTCTACTGTTTGCTTGTAAGAAACAAGAGCCTCCTAATTATCTGTCTGAAAAACCCACGCGTGTGACCTGCTCTTGTCAGGCTACAGACCCCCAAACTACAGTGGCAACATGACCCGACTGTTGCTCCCTCAGTATGTGCATGATCCTGATAAGGAGTGCAGAGAGTGGGAAGACAGCTGCTCCACACATTTGCATGGATGACATGGTTACCAAAGGCAAATTTCTTGGAGGAATATATATATATATATATATATATATATATATGTATATATATATACGTATATATATATATACGTATATATATGTATATATATATATACGTATATATATATATATATATATATATATATATATACATATATATATACATATATATACGTATATATATATACGTATATATATATATATATATATATATATATATATATATATATATATACGTATATATATATATATAGGCTTTAAATGAAAACTGAACAACATTGTTACCTCCTTTGATGTTTTTGACCTTTTGTGTTTATATTTAATTTCCATATTTTATTTAAATATTTATTTCTCAGAATTCCAACAGGATTATTTGGGGCTGTTTGGCATATACTTCTTAGGTTTTAAAGATATTAACTAAAAGGCTGTTTATTTATTTTTGCGTGGAGTTATGACAAAGCAAACTTCATTCAACTTGTTGGACTTACCCGTTTCAGCACTGTTGCTGATGACTCCAGAGCTGCATTTTCTGCGCCTCCCCATTTCCTTCCACGCTAAGACACTGCGGTTCAGAGCAACTTCTACCTGTCTATGCTTGTGATAAAGCATCGAAGACAGTAGTCGGGCTTGTTCTTCCATAATATCGGTCAGACACGCCGTTAGCGACGCTGTCGCCCGATGATTCTCATCTCTACTTCGTTGCGGGCCCGCATGACAGAACGCTGCTCTGCGTCTGAAGCGTGTTGAGTCAGTGTTGGCCCCGCGCTGCTGCCAGGAGAAGAGGGGACTTTGAAACAAAGATCGTGTGTGAGAGAGATGACTCACTCTATTGTGAAAATGAAACTGGCCTACCTTCCACAGGCCACTGGGCTGTCCTACAACAATCATACATTGGAAACAGCATAATAAATGACATTACCCGTTTGTTTTTATTTTAAACTATTTATGACAGTTCAATTCATCCAGTGTATTATACTTGAAAACGTAAGTTGAGTCTACATGGCGTCCTGAACTAGGTCACTAAAATTACAACAAATAATTGCCATTTTTATTGAGACTTTAAGTATTTTTGATATTTCTCATTAAATGTGTAAAGGTTGATTTATTGATCAGCAGTGACCGATACAAAAGCCTATTTGACTTTCCAGCACATTGTTGTTAAAATATATAAATGCCGAAAGGTATGTGTTTGTTTGCTTTGTACTGGAACTATAGGCGCCTCTCATAGTAGCGCTGGGGCCCACCGTAACCACCTTACGCCATTGTTTATAACTAAAAACTATTAAGAGTAGGTTTTTTTTCTAGAAATCAATGAAAAATAACTAAATCTTAGATGTTTTATCAGTAAATGTTTGCAGGGGTATGACAACTTTGACCACTTTCCCCACTAACACCGACACCCCAACGGGCGTCTGCAGTACCGCGAAATAGTGAAGGAGTGAGGGCTCTCGCCTTCCATCCTGCCTCCTGCAACCCCGTGGAACAACCACTGCATCAGCGTTGCGTAAATACACATGAGTCCTCTGGTTCATGACTCAGAGCACTGAGGTGCCTCCACGCTGTCGCAGACTGAGAATTTAATAATTACCGTAACCTCGCACAACCTCCAGACAGTGACGTGGCAAACACCAGCGTTAACAAAAAATGATGACTAAACTGTGTTTATGTGGGTTTGACCTCCACAACAGGCTTCTGCGTTGAGAGTGAGGCACAGTATTAAGGGAGTAAGAGGAGGTTTTGTCCAGGTACAACTTTTACTAATAGTGCATTTCCATGTGCAGGCTAGATCTGGCTCTTAAATAAATAGACTTGCCCCTAGCTGAAATCATAGTGTATGTAGGTAAAACGGCTCACGTAATTGTGACTTTGTAATAACACTGCAGGGTGCTGAAAATACTTCTAATAAACTTTATTAACACTGGTGCATAATACAAAAAACGTTTTGAACTATAAACACATCCGTCTCATACTATAAACTGCTATGGAAACAGTAATGTTAAATGGTAAGTATCTTTCTCTCCCCGTTCCTGGTCCTGATGCTGATGGTCTCTCTTTTGATTGACACACAGCTCGTGGTTTCTTTCAACAAAGCGAAGACAGATCATGACGTCAGCAGCCACCTAACAGCGGATCTCACTTGTGATTGGCTCACATCGCGGAAGTCCCGCTCCAGCCAATCACAGCAGCGTTTGCTTGCCGATTAGGCAGTAACAACATGGCAGCTTTCTGAGTTTTGGAGGAGGGTACATGGTGTCAATAAACACACATTTCACGTTTTAAAGATAACGACAGCGTTAGCGTGTTTGTGTTTGAGACTGGTTGGACCATAGAGGGACAATGTCGAATGACGGAAATAAGAAACAGTTCTGGAAAAGAAACGCAGCGAAGGTTCCTGGCAGGTGAGTGACGTGTTCCCTCCTGTCGGCTAGCTTAGCGTAGCTAGCCTCAGTGAACTGACGCTGCACTGTTGAGCTTCAAACGGAACTTTCACTTTCACTGACGGTCCTCCGATGTTGCACAAAGTTTGCGAGTTACACCCCCTGTAACGTGCCATTGTCTGTGGTAAATTAGCCCCCAATCATAGGTTACGCATCTCCGCTTTTAGCTGACTTAGAGCTACGTTGCTAACAGCGGCTAACAGTTTAGCAATTTACCCACACACCGCAGTCACAGAGTTCTAACTAATTATATTATAACCATTTTATAATACGAAGTAGCCATGGTTTTACAGCAGCACGTCGTTTTCATGTCACTTAGCCCCCAAATTCTAGCATTAACTGGCATTGTTTTTGGTATTCAGAAGCTAGCATGGCTAGCTTGACAGCCAGTTCTGAATTAGCTCATTCATTTACATTCTCTCTTCTTCACTTCCTCAGCATTCAGCATGTGTACGGCGCACAACATCCACCTTTCGACCCGCTCCTCCATGCTAAGTAAGTTAAAAGTACTTCGTCATTGTAGGCTAATGCACTACGATGTTACTGGAGTAGTTTGGTGCTAGTCTGGACTTTTGCTCACCGCAGGTATTTAAGTTTCTTTGCTGAAGCTAACCGTTTGCCTCAGGCATTCTCGCCTCTCCTCTACGTTTGCTCCAAAATAACTTTCAAAAGCGGAAGTGATGTATTTATTCTGCATGAAACAGTGGAGGAATATGTATTTCCTAATAATGGAAGACCAGTTTTCATCAATCACATAATGTTTTGACAAACAGACAAGCTTATCTGATTCGTTTTAGGCTAAAGGGTTGTCTTTCTAGTTACTTAAGATAAATACTTCCTTGATCACCACCTACTTTATGGGTGATTATGCAATACTTTTATTGAAGTGGTAAAAAAAATATGAGCACATCATTATAAGCCAGGACTTCATCTACTGTTTTGAGTTCATTTCAGTTCACCATTACCAGTAGAGGAGAAGACGACAAAACAAGTCAGAAATCTTGAAGGGTAGCCACCGATCCCCTCAGAAGAGAGAACACTTCATACTGTAAAACATGTTATACTTTTAGCCACATCCCCAGGACTGTGGGAGTGTTTGTTCTGCCATTCGACAAAGACAACCAGCTGTTACATCGTGGACTGGGACGTGGCCACAATTACAACATGGGTTAAATGTGTGAAACAGCATGCATGGTCCTTGCAGTATAATTCTGATAACCTTTTTGTCTGCACTGTATGGCCTGTGCTGTTCTGCAGTGTCCGTGGAAGTGCACCGACCGGATAATCTAGTTGTTAGGCGGCTGGTTTGACAGCTTAAAGGACAAGCTTTCAGTTAGTTTTATTTTAAAGTTTGTAATCATGTCCAGTACAAATGGTTATGTTACATGATTTGAAAAACTAACAATTCAAATGGAAGTTGGAAGTATCAGTATTTCAGGACTATAGGGTACCTACACAGGTCTTAGGTGTGTAAAAATATGGGAATGAATACATTTTTGATTGAAATCATTAATTAATTAATGTAACATCTTGAAATGTTAAGTGTGTACACAACCTTTTTTTTAATTTAACCATTATTTAGTTCTACATAGGAAATATCTTTGACTTTTTGGGCTGTACCTATCTCATTTTACTCACACTTGCACACACAAAGATAGAAAAACACACTATTATTTCGTAAAAACCATCATTTCCTTTGACTGATGTTTAATCATGTACATTTCCACAGGGGGTTGAATTCAATTTTCTTGTTTTTTGTCCGTGTCTAGGTTCAGACTCTCTTTTCTTCTAATTTTGATGAAAGTAAGCTAATATGGACAAGTCTCTCCCTTTATTATGGTAATGCTTGTCTTCGTAAGAAATCAGAGCACCTCCCCTCCTCCCACCTTCCCCTTTTTTCGCATCGCATGATAAGGAAAGGTTGAGTTTAATTGAATTCTCTTTTTCTGTTGCGTTTCTTGTTCTGGCTGAATGAAACGATGTCCTCGCGCCACAAAGACAGCAACTCGGTTTCTTTTGAACATGACCCAGAGTCGGTCTCTTTAGGTCGTGAGACCTGCTTTTGATTCTAGTGCTTAAGATGCGTGTCTTCTGTGTTGTTAGTGGTAATTCTAGCCAATGCTGGTGCGTTAAAAAGTGGATATTTTGTAGACTTTGAATCACGCCGAATGTTGAATAAGTCATTAATTATTGAGCGCCTCTTTTTTTTTTTTAAATGGTAATTCTATTTCTTTCCCCCCCCTGTCAGTGTCAAAATGATTCACTCCTCGTCTCCTTCTTTCCCCCCCTTATCCTCACTCCTGTTCTCTTGTCCCTGTCTCCGTCCTCCAGCCTGATTAAAGCAGGCAACAGGCCTCCTCCGGCCACGCCAGGCAAGCCCAAGAAGGCTACCACCTTCCAGGAGTTCGAGAGCATCACAAGCGACGCCTGGGACGTCGGGGATGATGACGACGAGTTGCTGGCCATGGCCGCACAGAACCTTAACATTGAGGTGGTGATGGAGACAGCCAATAAGGTGAACAACCTGCCACAGAGACTTGGTCTCAGGATAGATCCCCCCCCGCCCCCACACACACTATAACAACATAGTTCATCTTGGAGTTTTGTCATTTTATTAATTTTCATGAATGTAGGCGCCCTTTAAACAGCTGCCTGTTTAACTACATTGTCCATTTTACATAAAATGTGTTTTATATTTACATTTTTTTCAGACATTTTACATAAAAAAAAAAAAACATGCTTCGAAATGTTATCCTGGCTGAATATCCTGAATTGGGGATTTTTCTATCGGTTGTTGGATTATTGCAGATAATAAGCTTTGTGGAAAACAAACGTTTATAATACTTACACGCTTTGTTCAGCAGGATAATCGTCACAAATAAGCACAACTTTTGAAATGTGAATACGGTCATGGAGTAGTCTCTCTCATTGGCAAAACAAATGAAGCTCACCAGTGCCACGCCTCTTTTTTTCTGTCAACCGAGCAGGTCATCGAGAATCACAGCAAGCAGCAGGAGCGACAGAGGCAGGACGACACGACAGAGCTGGAACAGAGAGGAGAGGACACGCAGGAAGAGGCGGCAGAGGACGACAAGGAGGAGGAGGAGGAGGAGGACGAAGAAGACGAGGAGGATAGGGCGGGGGAAGGAGACAGGACCAGCCCAGAGGTCTCGTTCGCTTCCCAGAGCAGCCCTTACACCGAAGGCCGCCTTGTAAAGTCCCAAAGCGAAGCTCCAATTGGGTCACCTAAAGGTTAGTGAAGTTTTCTGGCTCATGTCACCTGCATACCAAAAGCTAGACTGCTTTTACTTTTAGTGCACATGTGGAAAACACAAAGGAAATGTCACCATATCAACATTTTAGTGCTATGCCATCAATAGAACAGTGGTCACTTTTGTGTATTTATTTACTGTGGTCTCACAACTGTTGCGGTTCACCACATTCAAAGAGTATGAAGTGCCAACAGAAGCGTTCAGCATCCAAACAGCAGAGAAACGAGGGGAGAATATTTGGCAGTTTCCGCCAATGACAGACTGCCAATGCCGTGCTTTGATTGAACGTGCTTGTGGTTTACACAGAGCGTACAGAGCTCAGTGTTGACAGAGCCATGTTGTACGTGCAAGTACAAAAGCCTTCACAACAATAACGCTCAGAGTGTTGTTCAAAGGTGGTAGGAAGTGTAGCAAGGGATACTTATTTATGAATATTGGGCAGTATTTATGTCAGAATACCCTGTTATCCTCTCTCATAAGCAAAACAAATGCCAAGCAGTGCTGTCGGATGTCGCTTTTTTCACCACATGATTATTATTCCCAAAAGAACCCACGGTGCGGATATTATAGTGATATCTATAGAAACAAGTCTAATTGATCTTTAACTAATACTACTACTAATAATAATATTAGTGTAGGGGGATGGAGAACGAGTCTGTAACCATCACTGTTTATATATATAATGATTGAAGAATTGTAATCCCAGTGACATCCGTTTCTTCCCCTTCCTCTTTTATAGAAATACATCTTATAATAGATATATAAAGATGACAGTAGAAAGAGACACTTTCCCTCCAACTCCTCCTCTTCAGTCTGGCTCTGTTTCCCTTGTAGTACACAACAACTGCTCCTGTTGGACCCGTGTCACTGTTCAAGACCTCCTCCATATGTCGGGCGTTTTTTTTTTTGCTTTGACTTAAAACAGAGGCACAGCAGCACTGTGTAGCAACACCGTACCCTTGCGTGTAACCGTTTTATCCTCTTCCTCGTACTAGGAAAGGTAAGAAGAGATGGTTCTATTGCTGCTTCCTAGATTATAACATCAGCAGCAGACGCCGTACATGCTGAACGTGTGGCTGACTATTGTCCTGTCGGCCTGGGTGTCTGCCATCCTTTTCGGCGCAGATAACACAAGAAGCCCGTTTTGCCTTCAGGCAATTCCCCTTATCTCCTCAGAGAAGACGACACACACAGGTGTGCATGCACTCCACGTCCTCACGTTGATGCAGGGATACGCGAGACAGCGCCGTTTCGCAAAACACACCGAAGCTTATATAAAAACCTTATGTGCTTGGCAGGTTGGGCAAACAACTTGATATGCACAGTTCCAGTAAGGCTGACTGCTGGTTTTGATGCGTCTCATTTCTTTGTAGATTTTGCTCTACTTCTTATTCTTTTTCCTCTTCTCTTATTGTGTGTGTGTGTGTGTGTGTGTGTGTGTGTGTGAGTGAGTGAGAGATGACAGCAAGGAATAGCGTGAACACACTCGCTCCCTTCTAATTAGATAGCGGCACACAGCAAGGCTTTCATTAGCGAGGCCCAGACTCCCTCCATATACTTCAACATTTCCGACTCACGCTTGGCACTGGCTATACCAGTGAAGCGACACACACACACACACACACACACACACACACACACACACACACACACACACACACACACACACACACACTTGGCTCTGTGAAGCTCCTGGAGAAGTACTCTCCGGTTGTGTACTTTTATGTTGTCGTTTACCCTTTCTTCCCTGTAATAATGATGCAGTAAACTGTGACGGAGGAAGTGAGTAACGGTCACTTATCAATCTTGACTTTGTCTTTTACGGCCCTTTTAAAAGAAGCCTCCGCAGGCTTTGATCTTTTTTAATTTTTGTAAGTGCAAATAAAGCAGTTGAGAACAGATTTGTAGCTTTTCATTTGTTCTTGTAAAAAAACTGAACGGGGTATTACGACCGGCAGCATTCCAGTTTTCTTAATTGCCGTGGAGTGTTTGTGCGACTTGATGCGCGTTTATATGTCGCGGGTTTGCTCCAGCACTGACAAATGTTGGCAGTGCTGCTCTCAGGGATCTTTATGAACTTTAGCTAGAGTGTCTAGTGCGACAGAAGGAACATCCCTCTCCACAATGAAGTCCCGACATCACCAGCTTGTTCATAACTCTGCCTGTGTGGTGCCAGTGTTTCGTTCTTAGTCCTATTTTAGCACATCTGGGGGAACATGTGGCACTCGGCAGACTGAATTAATGCGTTCAGTTAAGCCCTCAGTTAAATCTGGATTTTTTTGTTGCCGCAACAACAACTGCTGCCTTCCTGGAGGCCTTTAACAGTAACCGCATTCATCTCCACCTGGACAGGATCCAAATTTAGCTTAGCTTAGCATGATGTGACTCATCGTTTTTGCTATATTCCTACTCTTGAGTACTTTTTTTTTAATTTTTCAATTGTAGATCGAGAAATATCAGCCCCCTAAACCTGAAAGTGCAGTTCTTCAACTTCACTTTGCTAACTGGCTAACTAGTCAGCACTCTAACATTGAAAGTTGCTGTGCACAGCAGTTACTGTGTCGCCTTACTGCCGCTGAAATGGAAGCCTAATGTAGGCTGTGAACATTTCTTGCCTCCACAGGAAGAGGCTAATCAAAGTTTTACACAGAAATACAAAAACTGACCTCTGAACACAATCGAGGGAACGCTCCGTTCAGAAGAAGCTGGACTCGATACTGTCGGGGCCTTTTGGTGTCGAGTGCTCTGAGTGAAGTTCGGCTAATTCAAAATGTTTAGCCATGCGAGCGTCATGGGTCTCGGTGTCTTGTCTGCTCAGCCGGTCCATCCACCGCTCCGCTCCGGGCTGAAATATCTCAATAATTATTTGATGGGCTGCCATGAAATTGTTGTACACGCATTCATCTCCTCTTCGGGATGAATGTTAATAACTTTCATGACCCCCCCCCCCCCCCCTTAACATTTCATCAAGCGCAGAGGTTTTCTAAAGCGAGAGACCGGCCTCCCCAGGGTGGGGGGGCTCCACACAGCTTCAGGGGAAGGCTCAGTGAATGGAAGTAAAAAAACCTATAACATTAGTTATAATATTAGTTGTCGAAAGACGATCGCATAGAATAGCCTAAATATGTGATGATGGTTAAAGAGAGAGACTACAGTAATCAGAAAGTAATGTATTTGTTGTATTTGGCAAGAAGCTATTGGCTGCCAACATTTCCGCATCACCTGAAAAGCCCGCATTTGTTGAGCGCGTGTTTGTTTAACCTTTCGACAATTCCTCCTCCCAACAGATGCAGCAGGTGAGCACGCAGGACTCCACAGACAGCGGTCTCTGCCCCACCGGCCGCCTGTCATCCCACTGGTGGCTCGCATGGCCGACCAGAACACATCCGGCACCCCGGCCATGACCGAGAGGGAAGCGTCCCGTCTGGATAAGTTCAAACAGTTGTTGGCCGGCCCCAACACGGATCTGGGTAAGAGATACTCATCCAAAGATCCCCCCACTTATCTGTCAGTGTGTGTTCCTTTTCTCCTTTTTGTTCTCTGCGCTCTTTCCTCGCACTCTTTCGCTCCTCTCTCTTAGTTTGCTCACTCTCAGTCTGCCAGCTGTGCCGCGTTTTTTAACGATGCTGTGAGGGGGGGGAGTCATCCAGCCATCTGGACATGCAGATTACAAAAATACCACCAACAACAAAAGCAAACGACAGGCCTTTGTTCTAACCGAACGACAAGCCTTTAGTGTTTATCCAACCCCAGAGACTTTGTCCGCTCCCACTGCCGCCCCAGTGGCCATGGAACTCTCGCAGACCTCCCTCTTTACCGCTGACTTTGTGTCCCCGAAAACTAAACTTTTTGGCAACTGCGACACGACAACTTGTCGATCTCACAGTTTCAGTAGATTAACTACATAAAGAGGCAATCAGACAAGTTTGCAAAGCAATGATTTTTAAAGTCTAAAGAACTATCAAAGTTCTCAGCAGCGTCTGAAGTTACATCCAACACTGGGGGAGCACAGGTCAACAGGAAAACATCTGGATACAGATGGTGACCTGCGGAAGTAGTCTGATGCCGTCAAATATCCCAGTTTATATTTAGGCAGTCACTAAACATTTCAAACATTTAAAGTGGTGCTTCTGTGTGATTCGTTGTGGATCTGACGATCAACTATTGGAGTTGTATAGATTCAAACTCTTGGTCAAATTTCTGTTTAGAAGCCTATTTGAGCGAAGAACGTAAAGGATGTAGTCTTTTAGTGTTTTTAGTGTGTTTACACAGCATTGTGTGCGTGTGCGCCTGACAGAAGGGGAGCATGAAGCGAGAAGAAGGGGAGACGATTCAAAAAGTGCAGTGCTCAGCAAAAGGATGGGTTATGTGCCTGTCTAAATATGCTAAATGCAAAAAAAAAAGGAGCGTGTCGGAGATATTTCAGTGCGGAAATGACACAGTTTAAACATCGTAGCCTCCGTTCTCAAACAGTGGCTGTGGTCCTAATTTACCACAACTGTAGAGGCTACCATGCATTGATTTGAGACCGGCTATTATTAGAAACGAGCCTTTGTTCACATCCTCTTGTATAAGTATACTTCAGCATATTTTTGGTTACAGTCTTCTCAGTTTTTCTAATCTGCTGCGTTTCTGCTGCTTGCTGGAGATGCATACACAACACATCTGTCTCACATCCAAAACCGTGCACTGTTTCATATATTGTTTTATTTATGTATATATATATATATATATATATATATATATATTTCGGGTCAGGCTTGGCCAGAAGCTATTCTGGTTCATTGTTTGGTTGTGTTTGATTTATTTCGGGCCCGATCTTTGCTCTATCGTCAATACGTCAACATTTGTAATAAGGTAATGTTGGCTGATTTATTGGCTATCTGTGCATTTCAACACTCAGCTGTTTCTCCGTGCATTTTTGTATAATATGAATGATTAATGATAATAGTATTACCAGTCTGTTAACCTGCATCCACAAATCATGTTCTGTCAACAGACGTGACTTGATTGGTTTACAATTTGAATAAAAGTCTGCAATTTTGTAGCACTTGGTGCCACTGCTTTAGCTGCCACATGTAGATTACTTCGAGACACACACACACACACACACACACACACACACACACACACACACACACACACACACGGAGCGTTGGCTAAGATCCTAAAATGTAAATGCTGGATTTCATTAAGCTGGAACGGCCTTAGTCAGCACAGTGCTTCACCTTTACGTGTGATCCCCTTGAAAAGTTTTTTTGCAAACAAAACTGGTTCACAAGTCATCAGCGTTAGTCAACATCGGTTTGCGGTCCCCG
The DNA here is from genome assembly GCF_023349555.1 of Cebidichthys violaceus. Classification (NCBI taxonomy): domain Eukaryota; kingdom Metazoa; phylum Chordata; class Actinopteri; order Perciformes; family Stichaeidae; genus Cebidichthys; species Cebidichthys violaceus. The sequence goes on from NW_027176384.1 coordinate 2,230,450, forward strand.
CTCGCGCAGAGTGTACCCTGTACATCAGCGCAGTGTCTCCAGGTGTCAGCCTCCATTAGGGCCTGCCAGGCATCACAAGCCGGCTGTCTAAATTTAGTTTAGACTCCGCGCCATGATTAGATAGCCGAGAACGGGCGAGCCACGGCTGCTGGCTGCTGGCAGCATGAAAGATGAACTTCATTCGCGGGACATAATTAAGTGAAGGATTGGGGAGGTAGGGAGGGGGGGGGGGGGGGGGGGCAATAGGGGGAGGGAGAGGGTTAGGGGCAGATACGATAAGATAAGATGAAACTTTAATGATCCCCGTGGGGAAATTGGGTCATTGCAGCAGCAAAGAATGAGATATAGATTAGAATACAAAAAGAAAGAAAGAAAAAGTAAAGAATGGCCACCATCTGAAGGAAGTGTACTGCACCGTCAAAATATTTCTGTGACAAAAATAAATATCATTGTTTGCTTAGAAATACTCACATAACCGCTTCCACGTTTCATGTACACATTAGTACATTTTTTGCAGTTTTTAGTTAAGAGGAAGGTGACAAGACGGATGAAGCTCCTTGTCTTCAAAGCAGAGGTCCTTGTCCGTGACACGCATAACAATCAACGTCCAAATTCCCTCACGTGCCAGTGGACACCGTCAGCGGGGACGACGCCCCCTTATGTAAAGGAGGAACTCGACCGACCGTCCTTGAGCTCAGAGGAAGATGGGGGCCGGGGATGATCCATCGGTCAGCTTCCTCACTTGAGCGGTGTAATTAATTGCCGGGGCAGCCATGTTTTTGGGCCAAGCCCCTCGACATGTCGGCACCGCCGTTCTCCAGAGTCCACAGGTGTGTGTGTGTGTGTGTGTGTGTGTGTGTGTGTGTGTGTGTGAGAGAGAGAGAGTGTGAGAGTGAGAGAGAGACCGTGTTGGTCAGTGTGTGATTGGTAGAGCTAGCGCATAACTTTTCATTCTAGCTCCCTCCACTTTGTTTTGCAGGCTTGTTAGTCTTGTCATGGTGGCAGAGTGCAATAGGCCGCGTTAAGTTACACTCTTCATGCTCGTGTGCTATGACACTAATTGAGGGTATAGATGGTGGGAAAAGGCAACAATACGCACGCTAGCAGACGTGTTTCCACCAGTTTTTTTCACTTTTTTTTTCTTTTTTGGTCCGCCTAACTCGCCGTTGTGATCCTCCTTTGTACTTGCGTCTTTAACATCCTCGTCAGTCTCTCCCTCTCCCTCTCCACTGAGCCTTGCGACAGGTTGTGATAGCGGCCTGTTTAGCATGTAAGGTCATGCAGAAGGTGACGACCTATGTGCGCGCGAGAGTCGGGTGATTGATGTGAGGCTGATTCCAGCTAATTATTCCTGATGCCCCGAGGCGAGCCTGTCTGTCGAGTGAACCTGATCACAGCACCCGCTGAACACTCAGCGAGGAGGGAGTTATTGTAGCTGGGAAACTGAGCGAGGAAAAAGTCCACTTGCCAGTTTCACTTCTTGTTAATGCGACTTTTAACCACGGCTGCATTATTCGCAGACGGGTGCGAGTTGTCAACTGCCGGTTGGAGAAACAGACTTGAATAAATAGCCAATTACTTGACTTTCCAGCTTAACTCGAGCCGATCCAGGAGCACTCTTTTGACGAACAAACAGAATTTATCTGTTTTGGTGGTCATGTGACTAAATTTGTGGTCCAGGAATAGGCGAAAAGGACTTTTAGAACCGCTGGTTCCATAGTTCCATGATTTGTAGTAGTAGTCAGCTGTTCACTTTCCAGCTTCTAAACAAAAGGCATTCATTTCTGTGGGCTTTATGTCACAAAGCCAGGTTTTACAGACTTCCTGCATATCTTTTTCTTTTTTTTAAATTGATTATAATACCAAGAGTCGGCATCTGACATCAAGCAGTTATTGCTGGATGGCAGAAACACCGCTGTTGCTATGGCAATGGTCCTTTCCCCTTATTCTCCGTCCTGGCAATTTATCCTTACTCTATCTTTTACAAGCCTTTTTCATTCGTTGCTTTCCTTGTTTGCTTCCTCTTCTTCTCTCTTAAAGAAAGAGACTTTCTGTTTGCTCTCTGTGTGGTCTTTATACGAGTCTACCTCACACGTGTCCACAAACGTGTGTCGAGTCCGATTTACGGTGTCGAGCCGTGCGCCATCAACGTCGTAAATAACATGACGGAACACACGGACACAAAGAACCTGCTAAACCACCAATAAGAACCCAGAAAACACCTCCTCCCGTGGGCTCGCTGTGTGTCCCTGCCCTCTGTTGGGGGTGCTGCAGCTCTTCATTCCACCTCCGCCGCCGTCTACAGCACGCTTCTCCCCAACCGACCATTGCCCTCACTGCAGCAACTACGGTCAGGAGGCCCCGCTTCTTTCGCGCTCTGTGGTGCTCCAGCCGCGCAATCCTGTTACACAGCAGCCACCGTATGACAGGCTTACCATCAGCGCCGCCTGGAAAGTTAAAAGCCGACCATCAAAGTGGGAGGTGGTGATGTAATTCAATTTAACTCGGCCCTAATGCCTCATTTTGAAAGCCCAGTCGTTGTGTGATAATTATAGATGTGTGTGTGTGTGTGTGTGTGTGTGTGTGTGTGTGTGTGTGTGTGTGTGTGTGTGTGTGTGTGTGTGTGTGTGTGTGTGTGTGTGTGTGTGTGTGTGTGTGTGTGTGTGTGTGTGTGTGCGCGCGCGCGCAGGTCACAGGCGTGGAAAGTGGAGATAATGAAGCATTGGACTGTCTCCCATCGTTAAAATCTCTGGGAAAATGTGGCAAGTTTACAGAAAAACGGTTTCCACGTACATTTCTCAGGAGCTTCCTCTTTTATTCGGGACCTCAATGGCACCGATTTGACGAAAAAAGAGATTTATGCACCGCGGGTTGCTTTCTGTGAAGTGGATACTGCTGACGTCACGGCATTCTGTTATTTCCCTTTTCTTTCCGCTTTAAAATTGCACCCCGCCGTGTGTTCCTCGCACTGTGCGAACAAGCCAGCGATGTGTGCGTGCATCTGGGCGAGGATGTTCATGCGCATGTGGGCTGATTCCTTGCATGTCCCCGGGCAAAACACCTGACTTAATAAGGTTGGTCCAACCTCCAGCTGTCTCTCCGTGTCAGCAGCCTCGCAGCTTGTCTGGCTTAGTTTACTCCGTTGTTACTCGCTGGTCTTCCATGTGAATTTATTTTTTCATCCTTTTTTTCTCTTTTAAGAGAAGCTTCACTGAGCAAAAGTCAGTCCTCACAGACCGCACCTGTTCTCTTGCAGGGCACTGGGAGGTGCTGCTTTATGTGCAGGAGAAGTGATGTTGTGTCCACTGCCTGCGGTTTCAGAGGAATCCTGCGATTTGTTATCTGGATTTCAGGAAAAGAATGCCGCCGCCATGTAACGGCTAAAGCAAGAAAAAGGCCAAGCGTGGCCAGCTGGTTGACATAGTTACGCCGTTAAATAGCACCGGAAACTGACTTAACCGGCTTTTTTTTTTTTTTATATGACTGGTCGACGACTCACAGCGTCATTGGAGCATCTTTAAAAAAAGTTGATTTGTATCGATCACGCCCGTCACACAGCGACAAGTGTCGGCCATCGGTTTGTACTTTCTCATCGGCCTCCATTGAAAACAACTTGTAGAATGTTGCTGTGTCGCTCGTGGTGTGACCGCAGCAATAACCAAACAAAAACTCAAAACCAACAAATCGGTGGTTTTGTCAAATATCCAAAGTGAGTTTTTCAAACGGCTTGTTTTGTTCAAAAATGCAACAATATTCAATTTACAAAAGAAAATCTGAAAACATTTGCCAATGTGGAACCAGTGTATTAAAACATTACTTAAATGATAAGTTTGTTTTTTCATTGACTAATTGATTAGCCTAATTAAGTTAGAGGATAACATGAGCAACGCTTGGAAAGGATCTTTTTGTGTGTGTGTCGCATATGAATGAGGTATATTTTTTTTTTGAAAAGTGGAAATGTATCCTTACAATATCACCATTACCTGTAAAAGTGACATAACTGAAATTCAAAATGTCTCCATAATCCCCTCATAAAACTGTGTTAAATTTTTTTTTTAAATGTTACCATGTCAGGTATTTTGCAACCTGTGTGATCGAAATCATTTATCGGCGAGGCACGCCTCAGGAAATTGACTATGAACGTCTGTGTTATAGCACACACACACACACACACACACACACACACACACACACACACACACACACACACACACACACACACACACACACACTGTCACACCTGTACGCTCATCTATGCTCGGTGTCCTCTCCCGGCCATCTGGGCCATCCATCAGGCCTCCTGAGCAGGTATAATCCAGAGGGGAGTATCTTTTTACAAGAGCGCCATTAGTTTATGAGCCGTCTGCTCCCTGGCGCCATCACTTTGTCCTCTAGATGAGTTAGACCGTTCAGGGCTCTCTCACTGCATTCAAGGTTTATAGGAGGGGAGCTTAACTTTTTAATGAACTGCGTGAGAAAGGTGTCCGTCCCGATCGTATTGTTTTTTTTTTTTTACCTCACTGGCAAAATAGTTTTGGATGACACTGGGCCAACGCCTGCAACGGTGGCATTTAACCTACGTTTTCTGCCATTGCAATGTTATCCAAGGCTTTCATGGGCATCACACAGGCGGCACACATCGTAATTATTTATTGCTGCACTTTAAAGCAGGGGACAAAAATGACCCGGTTCTTGTGCTACTTAAGGTTTAGGAAACAGTGAAAAAAGTGTTGATTTTGGATTTGCTGAGGTAGAGTACAAACCCCCTTAGTTTTGGCAGGTGTGTGCACACGCTGTTCACGTGCGCACGCGCGCGTTTTGCCGAGAACCTTGTGGTGTTTTGGCCCAGTGGTCGCACTCCGTCTGAACGATGCCTGAATAGTGCATGGCTCCGGCCCGCCAACCGGCTTCCCTCCTGCTCCCGTCAGCTCCCCGCTCAGCCAGCACTGACTGACAGGCGGCGCTTCTCGCTGCCGTCTGTTCTTCTCACTGGCCCTCGTACACTGCCGTGCACACGGGCAGGTAGACTGACTGACAGGTGAGGAGACGGGCAGACATGGAGGAAGTGCAGGAGCACACACACAATCACACACACACACACACACACACACACACACACACACACACACACACACACACACACACACTCACACTCACACTCACACTCACACTCCATTTGATTTTCTTTATTTTTCCGAACACAACCACCTCGTATTGCTCGGTAGCTTATTGCCAGAGCCCTCACTCGGCCAGTGAAGCTCACAGAGCACCGTAGTTTCAGTTTTTCACCAATAAAAATACAATCTTTTATTTGTTAATCATATGAATTGTGTGTGTTTATGCAAATAACCACTATAGCTGACAATAACAAAGTAAAAAGATAACATTTAGATTTTTCGATGGTTACCACAGACTTCAGGGTGGCTGAGTCAGTCATTTGATCAAAACAAAGTTATAAGAGGTTATTTCACTTCTGGAAATGTGTTATGTAGCCAAAATGGTGACCCACATGTGAGCGGGTCAAACCTCCACGTAGGCTCCATTGAGGTGGCTGCTGTTTCAGAATCCTTTCAGTTATCTTGGTTGACCAAACAAGTCCAAAAAACCCCCAAAAACCTCAGACACGGTATTTAGTTATATGTTGCCCTCTGAATGTTTCAAAGAGTCGTTGAGCATTCACTACCTCTTGAGGGCCACCCCGTCAGAGCAGCTGTTGCGGGGGTGGGGGGTGTTCAACACAAGGTACGTGGTGTCTTAATCGGCCCCTGTGGTCCCCAGCTTAACTCCAGCCAAGATAAAGTGCACCCCTGTACGTTTATGCATAATGGAGCACAGCAGACGCAGAGGAAGGACTAGCAGCGGTCGCCCTTGAGTTGCACACTGCTGACGTTACAGGTGTTTCTCGTGCCTGTGAGGAACGTAGCCCCCCTCCTCCTGCCAGCATGATAAAACACCCACAATACTGATAGCACGAATTCCAAAAGCATGTATATAATAATGTGATATTTTATTGGTCCCACAAGTGGGATTCTGGTTTTCGCCTGCCCCCGCTTGCACTTTTATATGTACATTTTGAAATGACAGCCTGCGGGGTGAATTGACTGTAAATTGCTTTAATGAGTTGCCTCCGCCTTGTTCCTGTAGAGACCTGTTAAAGAAATGTCTTTACAGCTTCAATTAGTATTTATTATTTTTTTAAGTCGTGCAGATTACTACGTTTAAAGAGGAGTGACAGATTTGTCAGCTAGAAATGGCTTGTTTGCATTATTAGCTTGGTGGGGACAGCTAGTCCCTCGTCGCCCCGCGGGACAGTTGGGGGAAACCTTTTAGCCACATTGTGACAAGTGCCCGCTGAGCAAAAAAAACAAAACAAACAGATTCATTTTCCAAAATGTCACAAAATGCCTTTTTAATTTATTCCAGTGGAGCTGGGACTCGGCTGTCTCATTCATAATGCACTGGAGATGCCCCAGAGAGTCAGACATGCTCTCCGCGAGACGAGCCGGCCTCGCGCTAATGAAAACAACATCTGCAATTTAGCCCGTACGTCAACTGAGCTCACGCTGGCCTCTGTCACTGCCCACTCCGGGGAATGGAGATTAGCGGGTATAGACACCATTCCCTATGAGAGTGTATTTGCATTACAATAAAGCATCGTCGCAGAGTCCATTCAGAGATGGATTATGGATTACATATTGTTTTAGGCAGTGCTTCCTTTTCAAAGCAGCATTTTAGCCCAGGACTAATTTCAAATGTGAAAACGTCTTTGCGAGTAGAATTTACCGCTGTCCTGTAGCAGCACAGTGCATCGGTACTACCTGGGTCTACAGGGCGTCTGGGCTCTCATTGGCGTAACTGTGATCGGGAGTCTGCAGTGGTCCATCTCTCTGCTGGAGACGGCGAATTTTCGGGAGTAGGGAGCTGTGTTTGCACTTTTCTGTGTATGATATACGGGTCTAACGGGTCTTCTTCCGCTGGTCCTCATGGTGCCGAGTAAATATTTGCCCCATGCCCTTTCCGGACTCTTACACACACACACACACACACACACACACACACACACACACACACACACACACACACACACACACACACACACACACACACACACACACACACACACACACAGAGAGAGAGAGAACAGGCTCCTTCAGTGCACACATTTGTTCTCCCACAAGCCCTTCCTGCAAATACAAAGTGTTTGCAGGAAGGGTACGGGGGGCTTTCTGGAGATCACTATTAGCCAACTTGCGCCTCACGTCCTCTCACCCCTCCCCTCTGTAACCCCCCCCTCATGGGGGGATTAATGACATGTGGGGGGGAAATATAACATAGTTTGATTAAGCCCGAGCCCACAAGATTCATGGACTCATTTCTTTGTCCGACAGTGCAAATGAAGGTTCAAAAGGTGCGAGGCAAGAGGAGAGACACCCTCGACTAGCTGTTCGGAGAGTAATTAATATAGAGGTGCACACAGGGTAACCGTTTCCCTTAAGGTCTTGTACTTTTTCGTTAGCGCCTTCGATGTCACTTCACTGCGGCTGTCCAGCTCTACAAGGTTGACGTCGTTGCAAGCATTCAGACATAGGAACACACACACACACACACACACACACACACACACACACACACACACACACACACACACACACACACACACACACACACACACACACACACACACACACAGGTACTGGCCGAAGAGATTGGAGGGGGTGAAAATGAATCGGAGCAGTGAAAGTTGATGGGAATTTGCAAATACGTGTGCACATCGTCTTTGACGTGCAATAGCATTTTAACTAATTTTAACATCCTGTGATGGAATTTTTAGAAATGATCCAAATTGATGCAATGGAACCAATTAGTTAATTCCACGCTTTCTCCTTCCTTGTCAAAAGCGGTTGCCTACATTACCCACAATCCACCTCTGAACTGCTAATGTAGTCGCGAGCTTCAAGCAGAGATGGCCAGCGGGCCACAGAGGCCTAGTGAGCTCACCGCTTTCAAAAATCCATGCCAACAGATTGTTTAGCGTTAGCATAGCGTTTCCCTGTTTCCAAACCGGGGGACAGGAAATGCGTCGTGCACAAAGGATAGTTTTTTTGTTTTTTTAGGAGTGCATAGGCTACACACATGCATCTTTGACATTCCTCTGAACGAAGGACTCTGTCCTCCACATAAGAACAGTCCTTAATTCACAGAGTTAGGTGACGTAGCTTCTTTAAAATCCAGCGGTTAAAAGATCCCTCCTTCGACTGTTGACTCGAGTGACGTCACTTGAGGCATTTTTTTATCAGCTTCCACACAGCTCCCTCTGGAGCCACAAAGGCTTTATAACAACCTTTTTTTTGCATATTCAGTGATACTCCCCGAGGCCTGTAAGCATCTTTGATGTGTAGAATTGATGGACTTCACCGTTTAAGCGTCTCGTAGTGCCAATCTCAGGAAAAGGGGCAAATTGAATTTACAGTCATGGTCCTATCTGTGCCTGAAAGGCAAACGCTTTTAATAGACGACAGCTTTTTTTTCCCTGTGTCTGGACTATGTCTGTGAATGAAATGATGTCTGCACTCAACATAGCCTGGTAGCAATACACACACACACACACACACACACACACACACACACACACACACACACATTGCCTTCTCCTCTAGTCCTGAGGTAAGAGACACAGAAATAATCTGTAGAAAACCTGCAGCAACTTTTATGGTCGGTGTCATATCTGAGAGACATTTTCTTCTTCTTCTTTTCATCCGTGCTCTTAAATGCGACTTGCTGCTGCTGCTGCACAGGTAACCTTGGGGTATTTGAAAGCCTCTCCATACTGTGGGGCCCCGACTCGCTCCAAACCAACAGAGCCGCGCTCTGCACTGCATCACCGTATTGAATTTCTATGTAATTAAAGTCACCGGGGACGAGGTAAGGGAGAAATCTTAAGTGGGAGATGCACAGGAACTATAGTGAATAAATAGCTTCTCCCATCAGCTGAACAAGCTCTAATGCGTTTCACTCAATTTAGCCGATGGACTTAGCCCATTGCTGTTTAGCTGATTGTTATTTCCTATTCCGCTATCTGTCTCTGGCCCTCCATTGCATTTGCCTTGAAGAACAGGCAAGGCAGAGTCATTTGGCAGCGCTAATCAATATCGTTCGCGCTGTGCGAAAGGGTTATCAATTCCCAGCCTGTGCCTTGAATAAGAGTCAAGGAAGAATTTGGCTTATTCATTAGGTGCAGTTTCATTTTTTTAACTCAGAAAAGTATATCAAGGCAGTGCCGTTTCATTTGCACGGAAATCAATTCCCCCCCTTTCCCCCCCGTCCTCTCTTGGAATGCAGGTAAATCAGTGGCAGCGCAATTACAAGTGAAGAGATTTCCATTGTGTTTTTATGTTTGCCTCAGCTTGGCTGTGGCAACTCGTCTTGTTGAATGCTAATGGTGGTGGTGGTGGGGGGGGGGTATAGGGAGACCTATCTGTGAATAATGGATGAGTTAATGTTCTCATCCAGGAACCTCCTGCTGAAAAAAACTAAAACGTATGCAAACAGATACTGTATATGTTTAATAACCTAAAGCTCAGTGATCTCATTTCCCTCTTGGGATAGTATATTCAGGTGAAAATGTGCCACGGAGAGACGCAGCGTTGGTCACAATATCAGTGTTATTGGAATATCATGAATACAGCTCATTTTGGTGCAAGGAAGTGAAATCCTACACCTTTTATTCTAGTCTACTTATTATGTTTGATTCACTGGAAGAAGGTTGAAATAGAAGAGACGGGTTATTAAATGCCACAAGACAAAGCAACATCTCCTGTCGGATCACTGTTGATCCCTACACCCAACCCATCCTGTCTTACTGACAGAGTGTGTGTGTGTGTGTGTGTGTGTGTGTGTGTGTGTGTGTGTGTGTGTGTGTTACAGAGAGACGGATGTGGGTCGGATGTCTGTGTGGCACCCTGACATTAAGCCATATTTTCCTAGGTCTTCATGGACCCAAAGGGAACTGCTCTTTGCCAATTTAAAAGTTCAATTTCCACCTCTCCAGATTTATTTTACATTATAGCCCAGGCAGATCCCCCACCCACCCTGGGGGGGGGGGGGGTCTAGTTAATAATCCTCTTCTAATCCATCGGAGCATTTCAGTGCAGTGAAAGAGGGACGGGACTGGGGAGCTTTGGCGGCGAGGACATGGCTGGTTTGCTAGTTTGTTGATTGATTGAATGGTATCCAAGAATGACTCACTAACCCAATAATGGTTTGAATTTCTGTCATGGTCGATGGATTCCTTTTATCACAGCAATGCTGCATTCACATGGAATCAGGCAGACAGACCAACATGGCAAAACAAAAAAAATACACTTGTAGATAAGGTGCTATGGTGATTTAATAAAACATATTAAATACAATAATTTTGTGTCTATTTTATGTAGTTATTCTACTAATGCACGTCTGTAGTTTTGTGGTCTGTGGTCGGAAAAAAATCCAAACGAGGCAAGGGAATAGAGCTTGACTGACAATGGTATCGATATTTGAGATTTATATTTGAAATTCTCTGCACAGCTGTATTAATGCAGTCTGCTGCGGCGGCAATGAGAGGAATCAAAAATCTCCAAGGAAAATAAGTTAAGAGATTAATTAGTTTTACAGTGTGCTGCAATCCACTTCTTCATTATCAATATTATGTACCAACATGTACTGTAATGTTCAGAAATTTCTCAAACAGAGGGGAAGAAGGCCACTGAGGAGAAGAAGCAGCAGCCCCCCCCCCCCTTTGCACTCTTTGTTCCATCAGCAAGCAGGGCAGGAGTCAGCAGGTCCAGGTCAAAATCAAAAGTATTTAATATTGTTAACAGAAGCCAAAACAATCACAAACCAAATTACACTATTGATAGTAAAATATTTCAAGAAATATGAGACGTCGTTCATACCACAGGACAGATTGATGTATCTGCCCCATGGTACGAAGGAAGTCTGAGGCTACATCCATACTACTCCGTTAAACGAAAACGATCTCCGTCCACACGGCGTTTCAGCCATCGTATTTTGTAACTAAGCAACCAGAGTAATAAAGTAGTCTTTAATGATCGTAAGTACGTGTTTGATACTTAAGATCTTCTCTCAAATCTTCCTCTATAAACTCAGATACAGTTCGTGGAAAGTTTAATAAGTTTTATTTTTCAGACTTAACGTTAGTTACAGCGCTGCGGGTCTCTCTCTCTCTCTCTCTCTCTCTCGCTCTCTCTCTCTCTCTCTCTCTCTCTCTCTCTCTCTCACACCGCTCACTGATCGCTACAATAACAGCTGTTTCCTCCGCAGACATGCAGACTTTAACTGGACAACAGCTGCTAGGAAAGACAACAAGGTCAGCAATGCCTGTAATCAGTTGTCCGCGTTAAATTAACCTGGTAGTCGATCGCGGGTGTTACCTCATTGTTTCCAAACTTATGCGTTTCCGTCCGTCCACACGAATACGCTACCCGGAGTTTTCAAAGTTATCCGGCTTCGGGATCGTTTCTAAACTCCTCCGTTTACGGTGCTCGAAAACGCCGGCGTAGTGTGGACACTCAGTGTAACCATAGCAAAACATATGCGTTTCCAAACAAAAACGGAGTAATGTGGATGTACTCTGATTCTCTCGGGGGACAAACATCACTCAATCCCCCATCACAGACACTCAATATACATTCAATGACCACACTCCTTGGTTTAACACTTCCTAAGTAAACACACTGTGACACATAATATCCAGCACTAGGAATGCTTTAAAACTTAAAATTCCTCACAGTACAGAACAGGAGGTCATTATGTGGTAAAATGATTGAATGATTAACTCAAGCATTCCTGTACCACAGTTCTATATATGTGCCCATATGGACATATCTCTGATGAGCTAGTATTGATGGGTCATATTGGTGATAACGTAATCTTGGCGTATAATATCGGCCCACCATTTATCGGTCGGGCTGCAGAGGGAAGTCAAAAGTCTCTGAGGTGAATGTAAAATAAACCCTCTGGTGCTTCTGTTCTTGTTTCACAGAGGAGCTACGGAAACTCAGCTGGTCTGGAATCCCGCGACAGGTCCGACCGATAACGTGGAAGCTGCTTTCAGTAAGTGTTACGCACAGCATGCTCACTCGCACACACACGTGCCGTGGATGTACAATGTCCATTCAGGCTCCGGCAGACGCGGGGGAAACAAACACCAAATTTGTATAAAACATGGAAAACACTTGCATACAAACACGCTTTTAATGCAGAAAAAAACTATGTAACCTCATTCATAAACCCGCAAGTAAATACCCAGATTCATCACACACACACACACACACACACACACACACACACACACACACACACACACACACAAAAAGCATTACAGAGGATCTGAGGCACACAAACACACAAAAAGTTGCCGTCATGTACTCTCTCCCGACTCCCTCCTTTTTTTGATTTATGAAGACTGGTAACAGTCCTGCTTTTTTTTCTTTCAAACTTCAATAGGGAAAATTAATTGCGAGGCACAAATAATTTATTCATGAGACGCGCGGCGTGTTTACTCATTAAGCCATTGTTGTGGCGTACAGCTCCTGGTCTGCAGAGAGAAGACTGGCTTTTTGAACGCCATGACTCTCCCATTAATTACCGCACAATAGCTAATGTGCCGCAGAAAAGATGTCATTAAAGGTGTGCGTTTGCACACGCGCCCGTTTGTGTGTTGTTGTTTTTTTTTCCGGTGGTGGGAGGTTACCGACTGGGTGCTTCAACCATTAACGGCCACTTTGTTAGTTACTCGACTGAAGTGAGGGCTCATATGAGGGCCATGTGAAGTTAAATCCGGGGACGGGAGGGGAGCACTTTAGCTCACTGTGTGTGTGTGTGTGTGTGTGTGTGTGTGTGTGTGTGTGAGAGATTAACTAATGCACACCCCGTTAATGTTTGTGTTCCATGTGATTGTATGTGTGCAGTGTTTCCCACAGGATTGACTATGGAGGGTGGACCTCGGACCCCACGTTCTAAAGTTGGATGCATCAATCTGTTCTAGCAGTTGTGGAATGTAAAGATGTACATTTAGGGTACTCAAGTACTAGTTAGGATACCCAGAGGGGGAATCTTTGCAGATTCCCATTCTGAACACAAAGTAGAAAGCAACAAATATGATGTATTATTAAGTAGTACACAGCCTAATTATTAAGTATACTGAGTAGTTAAACTTAGCTGTAACTTTGCCAGCTGCAACATTTAAATAATGAACACATTAATGCATAAACAATTATAATTCAATCATGAAATTTATATGATTCTGAAATGGGCCATTTGGGAACTTTGAAGGGAGTGAGTCCAGCTGTTTCCCCCATGCTTACAATCTCTATGCTAAGCTTTGAGTATCTACTCTAATGGCCCCCTACAAACATGAGTGGGGCAAAATGTCAAACAATTTCTTTAAAGTCATCCTAAACCCAAAATATTTAATATATATAATCATTATATATATTAAATATTCAAGTCAAGTAGAACTTTATTCGTCCCCAGAGCGAACAATTGGTTGTGCAGCAGTGAAAACTGTAATAAAACAATATCAAAAACGCACACACGGCAGTTAAATATAACATATAATAAAACAGTACATAGAAAATGAAAAGCAAGTTTTGCCAAACGTGGGTTGGCAATCAAGCTGATATTTGACTTTTCTCTTGGAGTGTAGCAGTGCAATGGCTGAAGTTATGAAGGAGTGTTTGTATCTGTTGGTTTTGGCTAGCTAATACCGGCTGCGATTCGATACCATATATATATTTAAAATACTGATACCAATATGTTTTTTCCGATATTGGTATCAGTATTTGTTAGGTTAGGCTTCTACTGCTGCAGGAGGAGGGGGGGTCGGAGGTTTGACCCTTCAACCTCAAGATCCATTTCTGAGGTTACGAGTCAGGCTTTCGATGCATTTCTAGTGCCTCGCGCGACGAGAATTGTCCCTCCGGGTTAAATCCAAGGTTCGGATTGAAGCGAAAAGTGGGCACAGTGTCAAAAGCAATCATATCTTCTGAAGTGTCACAACACTTGACTGCCTTCTCCATCCTGTCTGTGGCATGATCCAGTGGAGAAATAGATAGGAGGGATCAGGCTCGGAAAATCTATTCTCCGTCCGGCATACACACGCACGCACGCACGCACGCACGCACGCACACACACACACACACACACACACACACACACACACACACACACACACACATTGAGAGTCTCAGGCCACGCTTGTATTCCATAAACTTGGCAGAGGCACCTAATAATACTTCACTCCAGTGGTGTCCCTTGTGCCCTTCTCCTGCTCACCAGCGTGCACCAACTTTTTATTTTTTCCTCTCTCTCCTCCATGCTTGAGCCACACTCTTTTTTTTTTTTTTTTTTTTTTTAACTGACAAACGAGAAACGGGTTTCCCCCCCTCAGTTTAGAGCTCGGTGATGCTCCCCCAACGGTCACAGACAACGTCCTCAACTGTCTTAAACTGTTATTGGTTTGTGTGGAAATTAAAACGCATAAAAACAAACTTCTCCAACGAGAGCGATGATTCGCAGCTCCACAGGTTGCCCCCCAGCTTTTTTCAGAAAAACACACCCGGTTGAACTTTCTATTATTTCGGAAATAATAACCCTTTTATTTCATTATTTTAAAGAGCCTTTTGCGTCCGAGCCCGAAGGAGAATGAAGAAATTAAATGGCTTTTTTTTTTCCTGCTTTGAGAAAGAATGTCAGCCCCGTGGGCAATATGTACATTTGCTAATGGAGTGTGGCTGTTAAATGTGAAGCGGGAGAGGAGTAGAAAACCAACTGGCTGTGGAATTATTGACAAAGCTGAAGGCTTATATGAGACGTGTCGGGGACAGATTCAGATATTGTCACGCTTAACTGTTAGCTCACATCAGCGCTCATCATCCATATCGCCCGAGAGAAAAGAGCAATGATTTTTAACTTTATTTTTATGTGAGGCAGACTTGTGATGAACGTCCCGAGAATGTAGGCACGATCTTAAGAGGCATCTCGCACCTCAGATAGAGCATTTAGTTCCTTTTTGCCTTTCTACACTTCGACTGTAATTTAGGAGAATTGCAGATCCGCCGTCTCCTCTCAATATCCACGTCCCAGACCTGAGCAAAGTGCTTTTTGTAAACAGATGCAAAGTAATATATTGCCTTTTGTGTTTGTGTATCTTTAGTTTGTATATGTGCAGGGAGATACACTCCTACGCTATCTGTTAAAGGTTCTATATATGATACATTTAGAGCTTTAATACAGCTGCAAAAATGAGAAAGAGAACCTTCATGGATGGGTCCCCTTTAATAGCGAACTTGAGTGACAACATATCTGTTCCTCTTCTGGATTATAAAGGAGGAATATACCACATTAAAGCCATATGGTCAAATGTAAACAACTCATTTAAAATGTGTTAACAATAACTTATTTCACAGGTCAGTTGGGAACAAACCGTTGAACGCAAAAACCCAAAAGACGAGCCGCTAGATGGTTGAAGGGTCCCGGTCATATATTCGTATGGTAGCTGCGTGTAACTTAGCCTACAAACTGTGTTTTTTTTTTTTTTCTTTTAATGGTGCCTTCGTTGTTGGCGTAAATCACGGTGACTTCAGAGGAGCAGGAGGATTTTAATTTTTGTGTTGCTTCAAAAGGTGCAGCTGCAGGCTACCAGGAAGTCATTTTTGAAGAGTTGTTATTTTATTTTTTATTTCTTTTGGACATGCACAAGGGTCAAAAATCGAAAGCTCATTTCGACCGAACCACTCATTCGATGCGGTCGGAAAATGTTTGAGACCGTATCCGTCTGCACCTGGTTGGGTGAATGCACCTCTCACTTTGGCTATTACGGTCGTTTAGTTTGGAAAGCCACAGATGCAGTCCAGGCAACGTCGTCGAACCAAAGCTATCCACCGAAATATAATTTCTGAATACATTTGAGGTAAAAAATAAGTCGTTTCATCCGTACAAGTTGCAGTAAGTCACGGTGTGAAGTTGATTCTCATGTTTCCAAAAATCAAATCATGTTGTGAAACAGCATAAAAATGGACACGTACAGACACGAGCGATTTTAGAAAGAAGTTTTATCTGTTCAACTTTTCCCTGTGCCCGTAGTGGGACAGTTTGTTTCCAGTCTGCTTCCAGAATTATGTGCGCCTGCTAAGTACAAATCACTTTAGATTGCGCGAAGACTAAAAAAAAACACAGAAAAAACCCCAATTTAATCTAAATTCCCCAAATGGATTCCCTAAGCATATGTTTTTATTTATTATTTTCTTTACAGAGAGCTTACTGAAGTGGAGGATCCATTAGAGGGATGGAAGGGTGGAGGAGTAGATTGATGCGAGGAAGAATGAAGAGATGAGCTTTTTGTAGACTGATTAACAGAGGCAGGAGGAAGCACTTGCGCCGCTACATTTTATACCACTGGCAGGTCATGCGGAGACGTCTCACATTTATGCTTCAATTTCTGCCTTCCATCAGAAAAAAATAAATAAATCTCCACTCACCCTTTTTAACCAGTGGACCACAAATGAAATGGAAATTAGTCACTCAGGTTCAAGCGTAATTACACTTAGATCTTCAGCACTTAATGCACTTTACTGTGAGATACACTCATTCTCTATTTTCTAAAAAGAAAGGCGCGCCGCTTGTTCCGCATCCTTTTTATTCATTAAACACATACAATTATGTTTAAAGAAATTACAATTATCCTGCATGGTTTAAAGCCTGGGTACACAGACCAATACTGACACATTGAAATATTCCCGATACCCGGTTATTAGTGATAAAGAGTAGTAATAAAAAATAAAATCATAGCAGAGTGTGTGACACAGCTTGCGTCCTCTTTATGGCCTTCAAATCCCGAGTGTGTGTCCTATCGAGCAGTAATGCAGCTGTGGTGTGTCCATTAACCTTCAGCACACACATGCTCTCCTCTCCCTCATTTGGCAGAGTGCACGCCGCACAATACTGTTTTGGTAGCTGGCCGGTTTTTGGTTCGCGCGTGCGTTTGCATATGGAGCCGTTTCAACATGTGAAGCTCAGCTTAGCCCCGAGTTCAGTCTGGCGGGCTGGCAGCGGTCGGGCTCCTTCGACGCGTTCTTGGTTTGTCGCGGTTCGTGACTGAAACCAATAAAGAGAATTGGGGGGAAAAAATGCTTTGAATGACGGTGTTATTGAAGTTGGAGAAGATAGACGGGCCGGCAGGGGGATGCTGGATGCGACGTGTGTGTTTTATGTGTCATAGCGTGCACATGTGTCGTATTTTCTGAGCACTCCTGAGTACGTGATTGTGTGTGTTAGCCAAGTGTTTGCAACAGACAAGCCCCTAGAGTCTCCAGGCTTCTCTAGAGGCCTTGTGTAGGTAAAAAACTAAAAAGAGAGCAACTTTTTGTTGCCGCTCTTATTGATTTTCCTCTAGACAGTTGCCCAAAATTGATACTTTGTGTGTGTTTACATGCGCGCCTTTTCCCGATATGCTCGCTGGCGTGTTCCCAAAAAGTGGCGGCCAGCTTCCAAAAAAACCCAACAAACAGCAGAGTCACAACAAAGACAAAGATGCACATGGCTAACAAACACACACATAAATAAATATGTGTGTGTGTGTGTGTGTGTGTGTGTGTGTGTGTGTGTGTGTGTGTGTGTGTGTGTGTGTGTGTGTGTGTATATATAGCACACACACACACGGTCATTATCGGCCTGATGTGCAGACCGTTTTTGATGGCAAGTCCACTCAAGCCGGTCCAAAACAGATCTGCTCTCAGACGTGACTGAGCAGCCGCCAAATTTCTCAGGGAAAAAAAAGAATAAATAAAAAATGCTGTTTAATAAATTGAAAGTCAAGACATATAAATGTAAGAGACGGACAGAGCGGTGAAGAGACTGAGCTGTCTGTCTGGCTAAACATTTACTCTGAACTCTTTTTAAGAGCTGAGCGTGGAGGTTTAGTCCCGACCTTTTTTGGAGCTTTCAGCTGCACCGCCAGGTCTTCTTTGGTAAATCTTGGATTGTTTTCGGCTAATGTAGCTGAACTTAAAGCACTTCTACTCTGCAGGTCAAAACAAAGAAAATGGCCAGGGAAATGGAGAGGAGGAATTCTTCTCACATTGAATGATGCAGACAGAAAAGAAAAATCTCAAATTACTGCTTTTAAGCCAAGAAGGGGTCAAACTATTTTACAATTTTATGGGGGGGGGCAACTTCGGAAAGGTCTTGTTTTGTTGAAGACCCAAAGATATTCAGTTTATTATCACAAAAGACTAAGGAGTCATTGATTATCAAAACGGTTCCAATTAATTTCCTGTCGACTCACTAATTGATTAATCGACAACCGCAACACACACAACCACATATATATATATATATATATATATATATATATATATAAATATATATATATATTTATATTTATATATATATATATTTATATATATATATATATATATTTATATATATATATATATATTTATATATATATATATATATATATATATATATATATATAGATAGAGATGTACGTAAACCAGGTGACCAACTACAAGAAACTTCTGACCTCTTTGCCTGCCAACAACGGTCTCTCCACCAAGTACTGAGTCATGTTTTGCTAGGGGATTAAATACTTATTTCACACAATCAAATGCAAATCAATTTATAACCTTACAAAATCGGCAAGGGATCAAATACTTATTTCCTCCACTGTCTGTGTGGGTGTGTGTGTATATATATATGTATATATATATATATATATATATATATATATATATATATATATATATATTGTGTGGCAGATCTCAAAAGTTTTTAACATTACATACTCTCTTTAATCATCCTAATATTATTCATGTATGAACTCTTACACAGCAACAAACAAATGCACTCACGGTAATATACAACATGAAAAGAAAAGGGCCGTTTGCCAGCTTTTTTGTCACGGGGACGACTTCTTTTGAGCCAGCAGTTGTGTTTTTGAGTTCTGTTTTGAAGACTTAAACTGTGAATATTTCAGAGCCCCCCCCCCCGGTCCCATCTCTCGCTTTTAGACTTTTTAGATTTGTTGTTCAGTTTGGAGTTGACTTTCTCCTCATTGCATAAGCCTGACTGCACAAGAAGGATACACACTTCCCCAAATACATGTACGCTCACATGAACCGTCTTGTCAAACACATTCCCAGACGCACGCACGCACGCGCACGCACGCGCACACACAGGAAGGTATCTCCCCTAAGAGGCTTGGTCAAGCAGCAGAAAGTTTTCTCTGCAAAGTGAAGTGTGTCATTTACAGACTGCGTCATCCCAGGAGTTTGGTTTGTGATTGAACTCGGCTGACACACTCGCAGCCGAGGTTTTTAAGACCAAGAGGCTCATTAAACGGTGTATACTGGCAGACAAATAATTACGAGGAGACGCGACATGTAATGAACATTTGCTTTCAGAGAAGACGGTTTTACTGAGTATCTGCGGAGCCAAATTAATGAGTCCCATGTGGAACACACGAGCGAGTCCATGTCACAAACAGACAGGTATATTAGCTCAGAGGCTATTACCAGCTACTCGCTAAAGTTAATAAGGGCCTGTACTAGAATAAGTGCAATGTTTTAAGGATTAATAAATGTTGATTGCACATTTCAGACTGTTACATTATGGAAGGGCAATTTTAAAGAACCAGATTAATGATAAAGTATATACAAACACATTGTAAGACATTTGACATGAGGAATAATTTGCCATATTTTGGGGAAATGTGCTTATATACGTTCTCACTGAGTTCTATGAGAGAATCCATACGGCTCTCACTAAAGCCAGTGAAACAGCTCACAGACGATGGCTAGCTTAGCGTAAAGACAGGAAACAAGGAGACACGCAGCGAGTCTGATTGACCGATGATTTATAGTTATTAACAATCTTTCTTTTTTTTATTGACTCTTTCTGTCTCTCACCCTCCTCCAGGGTTACCTCCCAGCTAACGCAGAGAGAAGAGAGAGCGTCCTGCAGAGGAAGAGACAAGAATATTTCGGCTTCATCCAGCAATATTATGACTCCCGCAACGACGAGAACCATCAGGACACATACAGACAGGTATATATATATATGTATGTATGCGCATACACTCGCACGCTCTCGGGTCCTGTTTACTCGTGTGTTTAAAAGAATTGATTAAACACCCATCTGAATCCTAGAACCTGAAGGACTGAATGAAAGAAACTAGAAAAAGTTTCAATTACAGGAACAGCTTCTCGTCACTAATGTATTCCCTCAGTGCAGACAGGACTTGTGTGTGTGTGTGTGTGTGTGTGTGTGTGTGTGTGTGTGTGTGTGTATTGACAGGATTCGCAGACAGGATTACTGGAACCGGTCCCGTGCTTTTCCTCTTCCTCCCTCATGTACTCACAGAGCTGCTGTCCATTTGTCCGCCCGTGTTTCTGTCCCATGTTGACACGGCGGGAACGTGGTCGAGCTTCACAGAGCAGAGACAGCCAGCCCCGAGCTTCAGAGAGCAGCTGAAACGAACACTTTTCTTTTGGCTTTGAAAATATCTACTTTTTTTTTCTCTCTCTCTCTCTCTCTCTCTCTCTCTCTCTCTCTCTCTCTCTCTCTCTCTCTCTCTCTCTCTCTCTCTCTCTCTCTGTCTGTTCATCTGTCTCTCTTTCTCTCTCTCTCTCCAACCACCTCACACAAGCTTTCATTTTAACACTCGACTACTTCCCATTCATTTCAAGCCGATAAGGAACATCAAAGTGGGCTGTCGATCGCAAAACCCCCCCCCAAAAAACAACCCCACACATTTCTCATATTCCGTCCAATTTCCCATTGATCTGCTGTGCCCTGTGCCAGAAAGCTGGCATACTTTGTTGTGATGGCTGTTTGGATTGCGTCTTGATGCTTCTTTTTCTGCCAAATTCTGCCTGTTCCAGCACTGTTTGTGTTGACGGACTGTGCAGTGATTTTAAGTGATTTTCTTTTTCGTGTGTGTGTGTGTGTGTGTGTGTGTGTGTGTGTGTGTGTGTGTGTGTGTGTGTGTGTGTGTGTGTGTGTGTGTGTGTGTGTGTGTGTGTGTGTGTGTGTGTGTGTGTGTGTGTGAGAGAGAGAGAGTGAGATTACGTGTGTTCGCACATATGTCGGTTTGGCACTCAAATTGCACACGGTGGTGGGTTTGTATGTATTTTGTGTATATTATGTTTAAGTGGCTGTAGATGTATTTGCACACATTACATGTATCTATATGTCTTATGTTTGTCTGCGTGTGAGTGCTCGTATTAGCCGGTCCGTCAGCTGGTGCAAATCTCCCATCTGTCCCTGTAGCTAGTGTCTCTTCTTGTGTCTCTCCATCTGCCTCTTTTATATATATCTGTTTATGTCGTTGGGAACTTGCCCAAACAGCTTGTGTGTGTGTGTGTGTGTGTGTGTGTGTGTGTGTGTGTGTGTGTGTGTGTGTGTGTGTGTGTGTGTGTGTGTGTTTTTTATGCATATGGATGTATCCATTGTAGAAGTCCCAGCCTGCACGACAAGCTTTTTGAAGTACTGCTGCTGTTTAGTTCCATCCCAAGAGAAAGGGTTGAAAAAGATTCTAGCTTCATTTCGGCTAACAGAGGAAGTAGACCGGAGTTGTGTGTTTGAAACAGCTGATTGAGTTGTGCCGTTAAGACGGCATCAAACTGTTTTTCTGTCACCACTAGGGGGCAAAAAGACTTCAGTAATCCTACTCCTTGTTGTGTTACAGGCTTATCAAGTTCTTGTGACTGCATTGGCCACTCCCCTAAATCCTCCGTGCCACCCGTTGATTATATTGTACATTTGCTTAACTGTCCTGGTCGCTGGTTCATTGTTGCTCGTTTGCATCAACAGCCGCCCCCTAATTACCCATTGTGGTTAATTGTCTATACATTAGTGAGAAGGGCCACGGTCATGACATCATGACCCATGTTGAAAAAATGGCAGAATTTCCCCTTACGTCAGAACTTCTTCATTTCGGGTTCAAACCCCTGCCTGGGAACATCTGGGTTAAAATGTGGAATAATGAGGACAAGTACATGTAGGGGGACGACTACGTTGTGTGTGTGTGTGTGTGTGTGTGTGTGTGTGTGTGTGTGTGTGTGTGTGTGTGTGTGTGTGTGTGTGTGTGTGTGTGTGTGTGTGTGTGTGTGTGTGTGTGTGTGTGTGTGTGGACGCGCGCGCGTCTCTGCGTCTCTCTCGTAACACCCTTCTCTCCAATGTCAGATCCACATAGACATTCCCAGGATGAGTCCTGAGTCTTTGGTGCTGCAGCCAAAGGTGACAGAGGTAAGGCTGATCGAGCAGACAGGACTGTGAGTACAGCTCGACCCCCCCCCCCCCCCCCCCCCCCCCCCCCCAGTCCTGTCAGCAACAAAGCCGTGCACACTCTCACTAAACGCACCCCCCCCCCGACCTGTCTGGTCCTGGCCGGCTTGGCTCCAGCCGCCGCCGCCCTGCAATCCGCCTGACTCCCTTCTGATGAATCTGTCCTATCGTCCAGACACTCTGAAATGGTGTGAACGTGGTCCAGCACGTACAAAATGTACTCCCCGTGCACATGATGTCACAAGAGACGTCTCCAAATCTGCACACTTGCATTCAAGACCACCGCTGCTATCCATTTCAGATCACAGGAAGCTCCGTCTGCATTCAATCAAGGACACCAATCCACTAACGGATGCTCTCTCTCTCTCTTCCTCGCTCCGTCTCTGTGATGCCCTGATCTGTGCTAACCTGCCCGTTGCTTCAGTGTTTGTCTTTTTTTTTTTCTCTCTTTCTCTCTCTGCAGATTCACATTGACATACCGAGAACTAATCCTCTTATTCCTCTCTTTCAACAAGCTTCTGTCCAAGAGGTGAGACCTGCTGCACCACACACACCACTTCACCTAGCAGCCCCCCCCCCCCCCCCCCCTCTGCTTTTGGGCAGATATGGGCGCTAACGCCATCAAATTGTTGGGACGAGTGTCCGTAAAAAATTAAATCGCAGTGGCTTGTATGACATGAAGTGATTCAAAGATTTTAATGCTGGAAGTTCAGAGTTAAAGAAAGTTTGTCTGCCTGGGAGTTTGAAACGGGGGGGAAAACCCTCGCTACAGCACACTGCATGGTCTGGCATGGCACACACACACACACACACACACACACACACACACACACACACACACACACACACACACACACACACACACACACACACAGAGGCACAAACGAAGATTGCATATAGAATTCTACACTACCTTCAGTCTTGCATGTGATCAGACACACACAAACTCCCAGCCTGCATGGTTCGCACTCTTTGCTCTGCTCTGTTAGTGCTACTGAATGAAGCATTTCCTGTTACAGTCGGGCGTTTTAGGGGATATACGAAGTAATTATCTAAAAACCCTGCTAAGCAGTATGTTTGATAGAACAACAACAATCGGGTGGTAGTTAGGGCACATTAGGAAAAACATACGGCGAGGCGTACATTACTGGAATCCTTAACTACTAAATCGCTGCGAGCTGCTTCGGATAGCGGTTACTTAAATACTTAAAATGTAAATGCGGTGCAAGTCACTTTTGTCTCTGCAGCGGTGCGAGGAGTTTGCCTCGGCCGGCCTAAAGGGACGATCAGCGCGGCTTCCCGATGCAAGTTAACACGGAAATTAACTTGATTCCCTCTATTTATACGAGGTTAGGTTCATCTTATTATTTCGGTGCTTCTGGGAGGTCCTGTCAGACGCAGAACCAGCCGGCCTGAGAAGCACAGAGCCGAAAAGCCCAGTAGGAAAAAAATATATAAAAATCCTGTAATGAGGCGCAGGCTGATGAGGCGGCCGGGGCTCTGGACCCCCTCCGTGTATACACCTACACAGAGGTGTGTGAGCGAAAACGCACACATCTTGTATACACACAGGGGACAGCGAGGAAGCTAGCATTCATCAGTGCACATTAACTCGCACACACAGCGCCACAGGCGACGCCACCTTCCCTTGCACCCGTCTTGTACGGGATACAACTCCGGGCTGTAAGCGGGAAGGTAAGGAAGAGAAATGAGATGAGACGACGGGGATGTATAGTGTGTGTTACTACTGTACATGTCCTTTTCCCCTCTCACAGAACTCTTTCTCCCTCTCATCCCCCACATAGCAACTCTCCCCTCTTTGAATGCAAAAAGAAAAGCCAGCATTATATCCAAGCAGTGTGCACCTTATATAGTTTGGTATGCAACAGACTCCAAAGCCCCCCCCCCCCCCTCTTTTATTTTATTTTTAAAATATGATTATGCTTGCAGCGGCGCCACCTGAAAATCACCTCTGCTTCATTTTATTCACTTGTTTGTGGGGCCTGGAGAGATTTAGTCGAGACGGAAGGCAGTCAACAGTGTTTTTACATTTTCGGGGGGGAAAGAGAGGGATATTGAAGCGGTGCTGCGGTGATTTCATAAGTGGTATCTAAGTGTTTGACTTTTCTTGTTCTGGAGAACAATGCGGCATTCACAAGAAGTTGATAATCGGCAATTACAAGTTCCCAAATGTGAAAAGAAAACAATATTTTATCGCCTCCGAATTGTGATCGGGGGCTGAAAGAGCTTGATTTATCACCGTCTGCTTTATTGAGGAATCTTTTTTTAGCGCTGATGCTTTTTCAATGAATAACTCCGCAGTTTAAAGTGGCTGTTGATGAACGCATGGGATATTTGAGCGATTGAGCCCATGATATTTTGACAGAGGGGTCATGTTTTCAGCCTCTCAAGCAAACTTTTTTTCATTTTTACGTGTCGGATTCATTATTTCCCTATTTATTTTCTCCATTTTTCTCGATACCTGTTCCCTTATCGGGGTCCTTCGCGTCTCCCACACACAAACATTCCTTACCCCGTAGTAAACCCTGCTGTGGGTTTCGGAGCTGGCGTGACATATGGGTTGCAGCTTTTGAGGCTGCACAAAAAAAAAAAAAAAAAAAGAGTCCCATTACCCACTCGCCCTGAAAGCAGCAGCACCTCTCCGTGTTTGATAGACGGGGCTTTGATAAGGAAAGAGGAGGTGTGGAGGCTGCTGAAAGGGATTTGAGGAGAAAAGTGTAGAGGGAACGCCAGAGAGAGACTTGCATCTTACCAATCTCTCTCTGGCCATCTCAACATTAAATTACTTCAAATAGAAAATGAGAAGTTTTGCACGCACAGCTTCCAAAAAAACCAACATTACCTTACATATTTATTTTTCTTCCTCTCCATAATACAATGAGCTATGAGGTTATTTAGTTGACAGGGACATGACATATCTCCAACACGTAGGAAAAGTGCTCGATGGGTGTGGTACAGCAAGGTGCGTGTTTTGAGCTGAACATCAAGCCTCCCTTTAATTCACTGGGCCTGACGGCATTAAACAGCCGCCCATAACGAAGATGGAAGTGTTTGTCGTGCCAAAATATTGAGAGTCAGGGAGAGAGAGAGAGGAAGATGGAGGAGGAGACGGACTCAGAGGGGAAGAGACGTAGACAAATTGAGGAGACCAACCAACCAAAGCAGAGAATAAAGCTCAAAGAGGTTTTTTTGTGTGCACAAAGTAACAAAATGCAGCTGAAAAAAGGCAAAAACTGAGGTGTTGCTCTGTGCTCAAAGAGAAAATGGCAAATACAGTTTTCTTGAAAGTCAATATTATTAAACTATTATTAGAACGTAGTGCTATGCACAGTCAGTGTTTCTAACAGTGTCTCCTTGAGGTCTAACGGACAATTTAAATGCTTTTCCTTCCTCATAAAACATTTGCAAAGCGGATTTTTTTTTTTTAATTGTTTAATCTATATTTCCTAGCTTACTTGTCTTTGTTAGCGCATTGCTACGTTATTTTGCGTGTTACCACCAGTCCATAAAAGTCTGAGTGCGTCCTCGGGCGCCGATTCTAGAGCGATGCCAGTAATTCATTCCACAGGATACCGTTAGGTCAAACACATCCACAAATACATTCTAATTCTGTGATCATGTAGGTGATTGCTCTAGTAAAGTCAGAGTTTAAACCAAGTTAATGTCCGCTCAAAGATCAATACCCACATCTGTTCCTGCCAGACTCCCACAGAAAGCATTCAGCCGCTTTCCTCCTCACCAGCTCGCCATTGTTTTGATTTCTGCCTTCGCATGCCTCGCTCACTTCCTAAAATGTGCGCTTCTCTGATCAAAACCTGTCATTCAAAAGGCCTAATGTTTGGCTGTCAGACAGTAACTGTTAATGAATTTGTCTTATCGAGCGGAAATTTGACAAAATTGACAAATTCACCCCGACATTTCCTGACTTTCAGCTTCTCCGTCGCTATTGTTTTTCTCTCATGTCGTTATCAATCGACTTCTTTTGTGCATTAGTTCCTGTAATGCAGGTGTGTGTTTTTTTGACACTGTCTCTCTTGTGTGCAAGATCTTTGAGCGGATCCTCTTCATCTGGGCCATCCGCCATCCAGCCAGCGGCTATGTGCAAGGCATCAATGACCTGGTCACGCCGTTCTTTGTCGTCTACGTCTTTGAGTACATCGGTAAGTGTCACCCCACCTCCCACCTCTCTTTATCTTCCATCTACCTCATCTTCTTTTGAGTCACCAGGCGCTTGAGTCTCCATTTCATCCAAGCAATACAGTACGTGTGAGACGGAGCGTTAACCTGTGGGTGTGCGTGCGCTCGTCTGTTCTCTCCGGAATGAACCTCCACTAACGTTTTTGGTCCCTGGTATTTTTACCCAAAGAGTAGGGGCCTGATAGCCTTTTTCAATCACCTATTGGGAGTTGTTCTTATGGGGTTTTCCCAGAATATACTGTAGAAAACAATTTGTTTTAAGAAGTTGCAGCACACTCCTCTTCTTTCTGTGATGATCAGTGGGAAAGCATCCAAACGGTAAGCGATTGGGAATTGCTCCCATGCGGTTTGTAAAGTTTTTAAGTGGCCACACGGCTCTTTTATGTTTCTGCGTGCTTCTCCTGTGATGTGAGCTTCCATTCCATATACATATATACATTCCACATACGTGCTGTGTTTCTTTTGTGCTGTGACTCGGCCCGTTGAGCTCTCTCTGAAGCCGTTCAAAACAAAGCCGCCGAGTGGAAACCGCAATGCTCCGCGGACTAAACCTCGCACACTCCGGACTGTGGTCGCAGCGATGCAATTAGGGAATCCACAAGTTGAAGTGGTGGGAAGCGCGCAACCGGATGGACTCCCAGACTCCTCTGCTTCTCTGCATTGCTATAGACACGCAGCTAATGAGTGCTCGTTTTAAAGGGGTTTTCTCTACTTTTATTGTAACTTCTACTTTTGTTCACTTCCTGTAGCTGTTCATCGTGTTGGACTGCGTTCGTTTTAGCTAGGTGAACCTAACAAATGGTCGTTTCCTGTGACTCGGTTTCTCTTTATTTAGCTTCTCCTGTCCTTCACTCTTCTCCTTTTATCATCGTGGTTTGTTCTCCCGTGTCTGCTTTCCTCTATCGCCTCTACATTTTCCATCCCTGCATTTGTCTCTCCTCTCTCTCTCTCTCTTTGCTTTTCTCTGTGGGCGAATCGCACGCTCTCGTCAGATCTTCAAGGCGCCACCCCCGCTCTTTGTTCCCCATGCTTCTCCAATGCGCTGATGAGCCTCCAATAATGTACACAGCCAGCAAAAACCTTCAAACGTGCCCAGGCTGACATCTTACACGCCAGGGTTGACGTGCTGTGTTGTTGTTGTTAGGTGTTCCTTCTTTCTGACGCAGAGAGAGAGAGAGAGAGAGAGAGAGAGAGAGAGAGAGAGATGGCTCTTTCATGAGGTAGGACTAATTCCGCTCCTCTTTTTTGTGGAGGGGTAGGAAGTGTGAGACGCACACTCTATGTGGTGCCGTCGTGCTCTCTCGCTCTCTCTTCTTCTCCTGCCGTCTATTTTTCCGTCTTCTACCGCATTGCCCTCTCTTTCCCTCCCTCCCTTTTTGTACGTGAGCTCACAAGTGGACGGTGAAGGTGGTCGATTCTCTCGAGTCAGAATTCGCTCCTTTTTAAAGAATGATTACAAATGGATACTATTACACACACACACACACACACACACACCGTGGGCGATGTAGACATGCTGTCTGAATACCTCTCGCACAAACAAGTATAACAATAGTAACATTTGGAGGTGAAACACCAGAACTGTCCATCTGTCTTACTTTTATTTTACTCGAATCCTGAGTTGGTGAAAACACACTGCCCTATATTTAATAATTCAGTGTTCTTTTTAAACTGTTACATCTAGTCTCTCCTTTAGAATAGGAGGGATATTTGTAGTGAAGAGTGCTCAATTGTATCCTAATGCCAGGAGATTATCATTGACACTATTGATCACAGTTGATTACAAATGTTTTTGGACCACTTTTGTTAGTGAAATTAAGCTCTAAGCAAGTTGTAAACACCAACATATCAGCTTGAGCATTTCAAGACACACACAGAGCAAATAGGGAGCAACATCAGCACTCATTCGGAGTCAACATTGACCCTGTTTAGCTCTGTTTTGGTCTCCAGATCTGGCTCTTTAGCTGCTAAATGCTCCGCCGTGTTGCTTATTTTGTCTGTCTGCCAATTGCTGCTGAGCAGTTAGCTTACAGTGCTTTTTTATTTTATTTAATTTTTTTAGAGCTTTTTCACTGCCGGCTGCATCTGAAAAGAGCGCTGATGAGACCGGTAGACGCCACAGTAACCACATTATGCTGTGTATATTCGGGGGGCCTGTGCGTTTATGTCCCGCACAAAGTCTACTCTGCAGATGTCTGTTTAATGGACTCAACATTGGCTGTTGTTGGAAGTGGGCCCTGATAGTGCACATTATGGTACAGTGACCCGATCAGTAGCCATTAAAGCTGTAAAACCAAACGAGGAGCGGTGAGAAAGCGGCTTAGATCAGCGCGCGGCAGAACAAAGACCCATACGGGCTCGTGTCCTGCGGAGCTGAATCGAGCGACAAAGCAGCCAAACCCAGAGCAGAAGTGTCTTTAGAAATGTATTTGTTATTCACACTAATGTTGAATTCTAAGCAAGTCTTTTCTGTCTATTCTCTCTTCCATGTTCTGTGTCGTCTCTGTCGTCGTCATTACTTTTTTTTGCCATTCTCTTTTCTCCTCTTCCTCTCTCTTCTGAATGTCTGTCTAGTTTGTCTTTTTGTGATTCTCCATTGATTGATTCCTGTAGTATTTCTGCTTGATATTCTGTAAAGGCTGCCCCCTAAAAGCAGGTAGGGATAGGGCAGGAACACACACACACTCTGCTGCCCGCAAGATTTGTTTGGTTGCGTTACTTACTTATCTTCCTTTTGTTCCACTATTCATATCTGTCACTTTGTCATTGCCTTTTAGTGTTTTTCTTTCCTTTTAGCTCTCTTGCTTTGTGTCTCCGGCGTCAGAAATCAGCCTTGGCCTCGCAGTGCTCGTTCAGCCGCCGTGCACTCCATTTACCTTTTGATGATGCAACGCGGAGTGATGGCCCGACCACTTAACCACTACACAGCACTCCCCCATTACCTCCCCCCCCCTCCTGTCACTGACTTTCATTAACACCTGACTGTTAATCCACAGTGAAAAGTTCCAATTGGTGGATTATTGATAAACTCTTCTGATGCCAGGGAGGAGGGGGAAAAAATCCCACTAAAGTTGTTGTGTATCCACCTGGACTGTTAAGCAATCTAGCAGGCCTCCTTTGTGTCAAAGGAGGAATTGATTCGGAGAGTCCATCGTTCTCGTTCTCCACCTGCGAGGCTTCGCTTTTTTCTCTTCCACAGCGCAGCGCCTCTCCCATTAGCCAACAATAAAAGCCATCTAATTAAGGGCCAGGATGGGCCATGACGGGGCCAAGGAGCGGGGGGCCGGTCCTCCTTTTAATGTGGAGCGGCCATTGATCGGGCCAGCGGATCCATAATGTAATCTGCATGC
Source organism: Cebidichthys violaceus (assembly GCF_023349555.1). NCBI lineage: Eukaryota > Metazoa > Chordata > Actinopteri > Perciformes > Stichaeidae > Cebidichthys > Cebidichthys violaceus. The sequence goes on from NW_027176384.1 coordinate 2,260,365, forward strand.
CAGTGTCTTGAGTATGGATCCACTCCCAGAAAGAAAGATGAAGACAAGGGAGCGGGTTAGAGAGACAGGGGGAAAGAGATGAGGTAGTGCCTTTTGGAACTAAATTCAGAGAGGTGAGGGTTTGACAGAGAAGCGCAGCTGGAATGAAGACAGAGTAGAGGACTATAAGTGTGTCTCCTGGCAGCGAGACATTGTGGCTTAAGAGAAAGAGAGAGCGAGGGCATGGGGAATGACAGAGCGGGACAAACAACAGAGCAGGGAAATAAGACTTTCAAGAAAAAAAAGGGGGGAAAATGACTGACTTAGAAAGTGCCCCCATGCTGTCAAGAGCCAGGCAGTCCTTCCTCCCATCAAGTAAGAGAAGAATGGCCTGGTGCACACGGTCACCATCCCTCCGCTGAGAAACTGTACTTGTCATAGCAGGCGGAAAAGTGGCTAGAACGTATTTCGAATGCCAGAACAAAAGTTTTCACATATTTACTCTGGTTCAAAGATTAACAGCGCGTCTCAGTTTAGTTCTCTCTGCTGTAGGCGTCTGACAGCTTCTGCTATTTATGTAAACGTGGAGGAAAAAAAAGAGTTGTGAATGTTCTGAATTTAACAAAATATACTGTAGAATAAGGTCCACAATTGAACCTTAAAACTGCTGTAGTTGTATGCAATATATAATAAATCTATAGTGAATATTTAGCCATAAATGCTACCACAAATGAATATATCTGGGTATGAAAGCAGCTGAAGTTTCTTAGCAAAAAAAAAAAAAAAACACCACTCTGTCTGGTTTTGATATTTGAAAGGAAGAGAAGTGAAGAGTCTTTTTTAGCATTTGACAAAAGTGCTCTCTGCCATTTTGTCGACATATGTTGTTGTCCCTGTAGAAGCGGGGCAATTTGCTTACTGAACAGCAACCCTTGAGGAAGGAGGCTTCAGGACAAGCATAAAATGTTCTGGGTTAAGTACGTTTTAAAATTTAAATGCGTTTTTATTGCAACAGAAGCGTGAGGCTCATCTCCAAATGGCAACGGGAAGTACTGAAGAAGGGAAGTCTTCGGTGGAGGGCATGAGCAGCAGAAAGAGCAATATGCCGGTGTGATGGAGGTCCTGATAGCTGTGTGTGTGTGTGTGTGTGTGTGTGTGTGTGTGTGTGTGTGTGTGTGTGTGTGTGTGTGTGTGTGTGTGTGTGTGTGTGTGTGTGTGTGTGTGTGTGTGTGTGTGAGAAACATAAAGACCCCTCAGATCCCTGGACACATGCCTTTTCTCCATGGGCTTCAGCCAAAAGTCGAGTCCCTTTTATGCTCTTTATCACTTGCTTATGCGAGGCAACTTCTGTCTCCTTAGGGCACATTTGTGAATTATACATGCAGCTTTTAGGAAGTAAGAGCTTTAGGTCACTCGGTGTTTCTCATTAATTACCTAGACTGGCAGCCCGCCACAGTCTCAGTTTGTCCCACCACAGTTTCGTAATGAACCAAAAAGTCTTTTTACACCTCCCGTCGAAGCTGGCTGACCCTCCGCCGCCCGCATTTCCTCCGCAGCGGCTACTTTAATGTAGCAGCTGGCAAAGTTGAAGCTAATCGTAACTCCTTTATATAATTCCATACTTAATAATACATCCTAGTTTAACAGTTGATTTGTGTTTTGTATTAAGAATCTGAATCAGCAAAGCAGCGAGTAACTAGTAGAAGTATTTACTTAGTAATTTAATTAGTACTTGAGTAGCCTAAATATACTTGGTTGCATTCCACCACTACTAGAACAGGAAGTTGTTTACAAGGGCACAAAGTTCTTCGTAGATCCAGACTCTTAATTTTGCTCCAGATTGATGCACCCGTGGAGCGGAATAAAATAAAAAACCTGGCTGGACGGCGACCCCTTCTCTCCACTGCAGGTTCAGACCGTGCCAAATATCGATTGCAAGTAGATGCGGAATTGTACAATTAGAGAAGTACCTCCTCGGTTTAGCGGCCACGGTTCGGTACAGCGAGGAAAAACAAAGAAAACGCATTTATTTTGAAAATTATCAAACATTCAACAGCTGCTCATTCGCCATAATTCTTACTTTAACAGTTAAGGCACTCAGATCCTGGCATACTGTGAATAAATAATGAATAATTCACAAAAATTAATAACACCCTTTAATGTAAATGTGACCCAGTTTTCCCCCGGGGATCAATTAGGTCAGGGGTCAGCAACCTTTACTATCCAAAGAGCCATTTTTCCCTATTTTCCACCAAAAACATTTTGTCTGGAGCCGCAAAAGCTATTTGATATTACAGCTTATACAGTTTTAAATATAGTTATATTATATATACACAAATTATAGTTAGTTGTATTTATGAAAATAGACAAAAAAGACAGTTCTTGACATTTTATTGCTATTTTACCTGTTATAACAATATCAAACTTATGAAGAGGAGAGTTTGTTGCAGCAGTTGAGAAATCGCTCTTTTTCGCTCATCTCCAGTGTGATACTTTTCAGTTAATGCGGTGCGTTTGTTCTGGAAGTGTCTTTCTACATTAAATCTTTTACACATTTCAAGCATACAGGTAAGCCGGCATCGTTTGCAGTGAAAGCAAATGAATACGTCCACGCAGAATTAAACTCTCTATTTTCCTCAATGCCTTTTCTTTTTTTTATCCATTGATAGTTTACCGAGGGGGGGGGGGCGGGGGTCTGCAAATCATGATCAGCCACCTGCAATGAAAGGTGCTTGACAGCGACGTAATAGGATGTGACATTTTAGTTGACAAAATATTAAAACATTTTGTATTTTCAGTGACACAGTAGAGACACCCACATTCGCTACTTGATTGGTTCGTAGCAGTCACGACGTGTCCTTCCCTGATTCGTCACGCCCCTATCACGTGACCCTTACCCGGAAATTCACAAACGACAGCCTTGGTTATCTATCGACTACCAGGTTAATTTAACATGGAGAACTGATTACAGGCGTTGCTGACCTTGCTGTCTTTACTAGCAGCTGTTCAGTTAAAGTCGGCATGTGTGCGGAGGAAACAGCAGTTATTGTAGCGATTAGCGAGCGGCGTTATCAGACCTACGGAGCGGCCTTCGGTTAGCGGCTTTGAGCAAACAATCTACTTCCTGTTTACATTGGCCCCACCCGCGTGCCCAGTGTACGTGAATAGTCATCTGATATTCGTTTTCAGGCGTTGTAGTCTGGCCAGAGATCGTCTCGAAAACGATGCTGAAACGCCGCGTGGATGGAGATCGTTTTTGTTTGTTAAAACATTATTTTTATTAGTGTGGATGTAGACTCAGAGAGCCGCAACAAAGGGGCTGAAGAGCCGCATGCGGCTCCGGAGCCTCGGGTTGCCGACCCCTGAATTAGGTGTTTCTGTAATGCTCCATAAAAAAAACAATGTCTCATATTGGAGAGAAAGGCCTCGGCTTGCCGGTGTCTTTGAGACTGTCATGGTGCGACAGGTACCTCTTATACACGTGCATATACTCACACACACACACACACACACACACACACACACACACACACACACACACACACACAGCCCCTGCTTTGTTACTGTGTGCATGTGCGAGCATGGAGAGAGGAGGGGTGCAACATTGCAGACAGGCTGGCTTGGTGGGGCATCCAGGGACAAAGCTTGGAAGATGGAAGCGTACTGTCAGTCAGCTGTGATGAAATGCCTGCAGGAGCGTGACACCACACACACACACACACACACACACACACACACACACACACACACACACACACACACACACACACACACACACACACACCCACAAACACACACAAACACGGGGCTCAGACTGGCGAGGTGAGCTATTACGAATACAGACTCGCATAGAGAACACAGACTGAAGCCGATGCCTCCAATAAGAGGGGAGTCTCATCAGACTGGATGACACTAGAAACTGTCTGTGAATTCAGATTTCTACCCTCCCCGCAACAGAAATGTCACTCATATTCCGCGCTTGCTTTACTTCAGGCTTTCACTGTTGGCCCTTTTTGGCGTTGTTTGCGTCTCCCCCCCCCCGTCTTGTCCTCACATCTCCCCTTCTGTCGTCTGCATTACCCCTCATATCTCCTCTCTGATCTGTTGTTTGTCTGCTGGCACGGAGCTTCGGCTGTGGCACAGTTGAGCCCTGCCACGCTGCGCTGTGCCACACTCATTTGTATTTCAATTGGGCGTCCTCGCACCGGGGGGATTACAGCGCTGAACCGCCGTGTGATGATTGGCCCAACGCGTGTGGTCACAGAGAGAGAGTGCCAATCCTTGAAGGACTATTCTGGTGTCGGTAGCATAGGAGTCGCTTTCATTCTGTGTTTTTAAGTGACTCCAGTGTTACTGTTTCTAACGTCACCCAACAGATGGGCGCTTTAATGAAGTTTTACTCTGTTGGTAATGCACTGTTAATGCAACTAATAGGGCTGAACCCGTATCTCCTTTTTGTTTTTGTTTTATTTAACGCTTCTGTTGAGGGTTTTTTGAATGAAGATTTGATTGTCTGTCGTCTTATTTCTTAGCGTCGGAGCCCTAAAAAAATGATGCATGTTTCAGTCGAGCATGTTTCAGTGTTTTTTAAATAAATATGCATTGAAGCAAAATGTTGCAAAAGCCCGATGTGAATTTTGGAAACGATTGCATTGATCTTTTGTCAAAAACTTTAGACTTTTTGAACTTCACAACGCTTCCGAGTTATCGGAAATGTTTGGGGCACACGAGTCAGAAACATTCCCACTTTACCCGCCAATGGAATCTAATCCTACAAATAATTACGATACAAAATAATTCAGCACAGCTCTACCGGACCGATTACTTTGACAGCTGCTTCGCATTTAAAAAAACAGTGAATCGCTAGAAGACATTTATTGTGAACGTGATTCCTCTCCTTTTGTGTTTTTCATCCCTCTATAGATTGAGCAATCCGTGGAGTGGGCCTTGGCTATATCGGCTTCTCTCTCCGCGACGGTCTGACCACTGTTGGTCGAGCCTTCTATTCCGAGTCTCCCTCTGATTAACGGCTGAAATTAGCTCTAATGAGCTGCTTAGCGATTGCCCCCGCGCACAGCTGCCGTCTTCCAGCACGGAACACTGTCTGTTCTACTTTGTTCCTTATCAACTTTTGCTTTCTGTAATTTCTCCAGCTTCAATCATTGGATGAGATTATTGACTCGGCGTAGGCCTCGTTCTCCCCCCAGGCAGTTTTGTTTGAGATTTGTTCTTCAATTTTCTTTGAGGGCCGTCTTACTCCCCCCCCCCCCCCCCCCCCCCCCCCCCCCCCCCCCCCCCACTGGAGCTTTGTCTCACACTCCGCTGCTCTATTTGGTTTTAGAACGCAATCACCATGTTTCTGGGGTTAAGTAATAGCATTTGGACTGGCAGGAATTGAATCAGATGTGTGCTTCTGACCCTCAGTCGCTGTCTATCTCCACGTTTCTCTCTATAAATGTCTCTCTTTCATTCCCCTGAAGTATGTTCTTTTCTTTCAGATTTCTGATGGTTGACACTTTGCATTCAGTGTCTACTTCTTTCTCCTTTTAAAGAGGCTGCATTCAGTATTCTCATATAGAGGTTTTTTCATGCAGGATCACGATTCATGATGTTATCACAATCCTAATTCATGTTGGTATTTAACATACATGTTTTGTTATGGAAGAGTGCAATTTACCTAATTTCCCAATTTAAAAAAAAGAAGCAAAAAACAACAAACAGGTTAGCATTCAGATTGTACAAAATAATGAATCCTAATTATCTATTACCGTAAATTCCGGACTATAGAGCACACCTATATATAGGCCGCACCTGCTAATTTTTAAAAGAAAAAAGAAATTGTACATAAATAAGCCGCACTTGTCTATAAGCCGCAGGTGTCCCCCGTTGAAACATGAGATATTAACGTGGCAAGATGTTACAGGAAAGATTTTTTAAAACTTTTAATTAAATAAATGCCGGTAACATCCACAACTACATACATACCGCAAATGCTTTTTTTCAGAACAGTGCTTTTAACAGTACTAAAGTTGTCTTCTTCAGTATGGGAATTGAACAGCCTGAAGGTATGTAATTACTTCGTCACACATTTTCTCGGTGAAAATACAGGAAGCTTTTGTCGTCTTTTTGCAGCGAGTCAGTTCTTCATGTTGCCGTCTCCAGCGTCTCACCATCGATTCATTGATGCCGAGCGTACGTGCAGCAGCTCTATTTCCTTCTTCGACAGCCAGACGGATCGCTTTTAACTTGAAAGCCGCATCATATGCATTTCTTCGTGTCTTTTCCATGATGAGGGTGCGTGCACGAAGCGCAAAAATGGGTGATCTGAAGAATTAAGAGTGAGTGAGTTTGCCGAAACAGTTTCAATTGGTCCACTGTGACCTGTTCGGTAAATTTCATTGGTCTGATATGACGAGGTTAAATGTGTTGGCGGCGGGAAGCTAGTTAGCCTGTGAAAATCCATCAATTAGCCGCATCGTTGTAAAAGCCGCAGTCTCAAAGCGTGTGAAAAAAAGTAGCGGCTTATATACCGGAATTTACGGTAGAATAAAAACCTAATTAAAGTCAATTTATATGATGAAAATGGTTAAATATTGATAATCGGTTTCATTGTTCAGCATTGTATATACTCAACATATTCAAAATGCATTCAGTGTTTTCAAATCTGGAGCTTTTTATGGAACCTTTTTATTGAAGGACATGGAAAGCGGAGAGATGGGTGAATGTTCTTAGTATTAGAGTGAACATGTACGATTTGTAATATGAAAAATATCTTCTATAATTAAAGTCTGTAATGTTGCAGAGGCACAGCAATCTTTGCTGTAATGACTTAAGTGCCTGTAAAGGCCAGGGCCATTATGGAAATATGTTGTATTAACTTTTAGTCTTCATATGCCTCAATTCGATGAATAACACTTTGTTTTTGTCGTATGCTGTTTAATTCTAGTTTAATTTAGTGAATATTTGGTGAAGAGTGTTGGTGTTTAGGTTGTTTCTGACAGGATCAAACCAACTAAACTGCACCCGGCAATTGCACATTTTTTTTGAATGAAAATCAAAACACGAGGCAGAGAACAGGACACAAATGTGGTAATTATTTTCAGTCATACAAGAAATTTGCAGAGCGTGGATACGATTACAGAAATGGGAAATCTCTTCAAGCTGTGTGATAACCATTTGCAAAGGGATTGCGCTGCGTTTTTGTTGTCGTTTTTAATTGCGTGTCGGGAACCTTCCGTGTTTTGGCCCTCGGTGTTGAGATGACCGTTGAAACCACGGTGTCCGTTGTCAGCCCTCGACAACAGCAAATATTAAGCTGCAAATCAATAGCTGTGCTTTCATCTGCATCCGGCCTGATCTTATTTCCCACGTCTAACCAGAGATCCTCCTCATTGCTCCTGATAAAAAGCAATAGAGCTCCGAAATGATCCGGAGAAATAGTTCTGTCAAAAGATGATTTATCTTCTGTGAATAATCGCAAAGGGGTTATTGAATATTTTTAGATTAAGTTAATTACTTGACTATAAAAAGCCATAAATTGAAGCTCTCCTCACCGCGGAGCTTCAGATCTCTCCAAGTCTCTATTTCTCGTTCTTTCTGTCAGCCCTTTCATTTTGAAAAAAAATCTGTTTTATCATTCTGTCACCAGCGAGACTCGTTCCGCTTGACCTGATGCAATTGGAGGCAATTGAAACAGTCATCTTTACCGCGATGGCGCTGTGCAGCGTTTTGAGGGGGGTTGCATCATCACGCTCGCGCACTAAGACTGGCACACGTCTGAAACAAAGCCATCGCGCACGGAGACGCACTCACCCATGCGCGCACACAGAAAGATCCGCGACGTGTCCTCACACATGTTTACACAAATACCACCAGGGTGTGTGTGTGTGTGTGTGTGTGTGTGTGTGTGTGTGTGTGTGTGTGTGTGTCAGTCAATGTGTCAGCTGCCAGTCATAATGTCTGCCCATTACCGTTTTTCCTTACTAAGCCTGCAGATTACACACAGTAATGACTTAATGGACTGATCCTTCACTTCCATCTTGGGGAAACTTTCCCGCCGCTCCCAAATGTGTCCTGAACATTAGCCAGGGCAGATTTTCTTGAGTGGATTGGGCGTGATTTTAAAAACATGTTTACGTGTGTCTGTAAAAGGAGTTCACAGCATTTTACTTTTAAACCAAAAGTTGAGTATTACATGAATATTGTTTGAACACTAATTAAGTACAAAAACGTACCTTAAAAGCCTGGAGCCTACACTACCCATAGAGCAGTCAATTGACAATTGACTCATGTAAAACAATCCACAGCCGTTGGGTTAAAAAGACCAATTGGTGTCTCCTGTTTTTATGTCCCCACTTTCCTATTACGTGATGTTTTGGCAAATCGACCTTAACGTCTCTTAGCAGAAAATAAAGTGTTCCTCCCGTGGGGACGCCTGCAGCGCTGTTGATCGGTCGCCAATGCCCCCTACGCCCCGCATGTGTTAGCGCCGTTAGCACATCATCCCGGGCAATGTTGCATCTCCCTGGCATGGCCGCGGTTACAAAAATTGTAGAGCGCGTCGCCAGCTGCGCACATGTTGAAATCGCACTTTTCCCACACGATGGGGGGGGGGGGGGGGGGGGGGGGGGGGTGGGGGGGGGGGGGGGGGTCGCAGTGGGAAAAGAGATATTGGCAGCGACAGCAACAGTTAATGCGATGCGGCATGTCCTTACTCAACACTACGCACTCAAAGCTTCCTCGTACGAGACACCATCTTACCTCGAGGGCCAAGTGGATCATTATGCGTCTGCACATAGGCAGATATGGTATTAATGGCCGTATTCCACTTGATGTCGAGGGCTCGCATTATCTCGCCAGCAGCCGTGGGGCCCCCCGCTGTTTGATGTATGGACACACGGCTTACAGTGCCGATAGCGGGAGATGAGAACATTGTTGGAGTGATTGTGTCGATTTTCCGGCCCAAAGCGTATCCTTATCACCGGGCGAGGCTGAAGTTCAGTGCTTTCAATGAGTGAGCTTCGTGGTGCACTTTGAAGAAGAAAAAAAAAAAACACTTGTAACTTCTAAGAAGTATGAAATGAAGACGCTGGATAATGTCCCATTGATTAGATTTCTTTTTTTTTTGGGATACTAGACAGGAGACTTTAGATAAGTTACTTAGTCTCATGAACTCAAAGGGGGAAAAAAAAAAAAATGATTCCTGCTTTCACCTCCTGTTCTCTCTCTCTGGTCCCTACCTTCCTTCACATCCTGCCGTCTATTTTCATATCTTCACATCTCGCTTCGCACACAACCATAACTCTTTCCTCGTAACACTCCCGTGTTCCCGCCTGTGTGTGCAAGCTCCTGATGCGTTAGCGACACCAGGTTTGCCAGGTCGACTCTCTTTTTAATTATCCGGCGGTAGGACTGCCATGTTCAGCTCTCATTACCAACGGTGTTATCACACTAATTGTGCGACGGTGGATACATTGTTGTTGGAAGTATTGCATGTCTAGCAGCTACACACGTCTCATTTTTAAACTGTCAAGCCTTTTTTCAGCTGTGTCAACTGGGTGTCATTCTGAAAGTGGATTGGGACATGTTTGGAATTCGGCAAACCCGATTGTAAGTCGTTGGATTCATTGGATTTAACCCGAAACCGCCGCTGTAAATTATAAGTAATGACTGCACCACTTCATGTGAACTTATGAGGTTTTGACGAGGAAATCTTGTTAAATCTCTCTCTCTCTCTCTCTCTCTCTCTCTCTCTCTCTCTCTCTCTCTCCTCTCTCTCTCTCTCAGCTTTGCTTGTGATTAATCTGAACCAACAGAAGGTTGTCAAACGAGACTGTTTTTTTTATCGCCAATTGCTGTCTGCAAAGACACACGCACACTCGGGTCGGACGCACGCTTTATGATTACATCAGGCTAAACTAGCTCGTTTATCATCTTACATCACATTACCTTGTGGCCCATAGTTGTAGGGGGCAGATGGCGGCACTGGCGCGAGCGCGCCCGTGTTGTGTATACTCGCGAGCCTGTGTGTGTGTGTGTGTGTGTGTGTGTGTGTGTGTGTGTGTGTGTGTGTGTGTGTGTGCAGGGCGCCCGGGCGCTCGGTCTCCGGAGGTGTAACCCCGGCTCTGCATGCCAAGCCATGCCAAGTGCTCACAGCTGGCAGCGACCAAGCAGTTGGTCTCCCTGGACAAGTTGCCCCCTGCGCCAGGACAAACAGGAAATAAGCCCCGAGGCCTGGCAGGAAACTGGCTCTGCAGCCAATGGGAAGAGGGAGGTGAGGCAGAGGGGGAGAGAGGAGAACAGCTTGGAGAGGCAGGGTTGCAATAGCAACAGAAGAGATGTCAAATGGGTGTGTAGAGGGGAAGCGGAGGAAACGAGGGAGGAGGGAGAATAGAGAGGCAAAGCGTCGGTGGAGAAGGAGAGAGATCAAGAGACTATCAGAGGAAAATCCAGGTGTATAAAGAGATGGGAGCAGCAGACTGATGGGGGGGAGCTGTAACTATGTCAAGAAGAGAATAATAGGTCACCTTAAATTCGGGTTGTCGGAAGAAGTTTGGATTCCTAAATTAAACACTCCCGTTTTGTAAATACAGGATTTCAAAGAAAATCATGTAATGTCTCTCACTTTCACGCGATGCCTCCTTACTTTGCCTCCAAGTCGTCTGCGTGTCCTGTGCTTCCCTGCCAATTTGATCACAAGACGCCCACCTTCAGAGGCCCACGCGTCTGTGTTTGTGCTCAGACGCAAGAGTTTGACGCCGCAAAGGTGAGCGCACGTGCGTCAGACCGGCTTTTTCAGAACCTTCCGGCTGACGTTCGGCGAGAGGTTTATTTTGGGAGGCACCTCTCACGCAGAACTAAAGCTGCTGAGACTCCCGATTCTGTGAGGCGAGGCTCACCGAAGCTTGAACCTCCCAGAAACTCCTTGTGTTCTTATTCGTGGAGCGTTTTCTGCTGAGAGACACGGATCATGTCCCGGACATGTATCGTCAGCTGGTCCAAAAATGCTCCTGTAGTTTGAAGGTGGATCAAATTCAGCCACAGGTTGTGATATCGTCAGGCATTCAGCACACAGATTTGATTCTTAAACAGTGAACAGAATGAGCTGTCTGGACTCCCCGGCCACGGAAGTGACTAATGACCTGAGCTCCGGCTGTTTTTTAAGCATTCATCAGTGTCGAGCGGGTGTGTGTGTGTGTGTGTGTGTGTGTGTGTGTGTGTGTGTGTGTGTGTGTGTGTGTGTGTGTGTGTGGGTGTGCGGGTCAGCAGCGGTTCCACCAGCGACCACAGGGGGCACTGTTGCCTTATGTGATCCGGGCTGCACTGATCAGGTGCAGGCACTCCCACCACATGGCCCCTTAGCCCTTCCTCTAGTGTGTCCTTGTTATTGTGATGAGCTACGCCCAAATTCCAGCGTGACCACTTGGACTCCTGGAAGCCGTCCCTTCTCATCTGACCCGGAGTCGAGGTCCGGGTTTGGAACCGAGCCCGACAGCGAGGCTTCAGCCGGGGCGACGAGGACTGATTTGAGACTTTGGGATGCCCAAGGTCCCCCCAGAACGCCGGAGTGGCGGCACTCTCACCACCTTGTTAATCAGCAACGACACCACGCGGATTGCCAGTCAGCCTGTTTACAATCAATCTTTTCTACTACAAAATTAATGGCACCACTGTTGCCCAGAGAGAAAAATACAGAGAGAGAGAGAGGGCCGTATTCATGTGTTGTCATTGTCTTCTGCATCGCTTTAGAGAAGCCATCAAACCAAATACTGACTTCAAATTGGTCAGATGGCGGCCGCTGTTGTCTCTGTGCCGTTCCAACAGCTGCGCCAGCGCTGCATTTATCTTTAGCTGATTGTGGTTGACTTCATCTGTAGCCTCAATTTAAGCAGGGCAGAAATATTGCTTTCATCCCGTCAGCTGTGTTGTTTTTTTTCATTTAAGATGTCGCTCCAAAAATGGGGTTTTCATGAATACTGTGCATGTTTGCACTAATAATGTCGGTTAGGGCCTGCGGGCTGCGTTACACCGCTTGTGTTCGCGTTGTGGTCAGAATGAACTGCGCCGGCGTCTGATCATAATCCGAACCCCCCTGACCACACGTCCGCATCTGGTATTAAAGATCTGGTAGCTGTGCGGACGCAGTGTGCAGACCTCCTTTGATCTGTCTGGGTGTGATGGGATGAAAGGGTCGCGCTGAAGTGAAGGAACCGTTGGCCTGTCCGTCCGCCTCCCGTCCAGCCTTTACCTTCAAGCAGACGAGACAATGATGTGAGTGCACACGCAGCCTAGTTGTAACTGGCTTTGTAGTCCTGGCCCGCCGTCTGTCCGTCTGTCTGTCGGACTGAGCATGCTCATTACAACCTTGACAACATTCCACTGGGGTTGCCAAGGATACCAAGCAGAGCTGCCAGGTCTTGTGTGTGTGTGTGTGTGTGTGTGTGTGTGTGTGTGTGTGTGTGTGTGTGGGGGGGGGGGGGGGGGGAGGTATTAGGAATGCAAGAACTCACACAAATACATAACTTTTTTTTTTGCAGCCAGCACGTCCCTTTTCCTCCGTCTCTCTGTAGATCATTGTTAATCAGTCTTGTCCCGTCTCCTCTCCACTGGCTGTCAGCGGCTTGTCAGAAGCCCGTCAAAAGCCCCTGCAGTCCGTCACACACTGCTGCCGCTAATGACATCTGATGACACCCGTCGTCGAAGTCACCCCCGCTGGAGATGACTGGGGACTCGGGGTGCTCGCCCCTGCTTGGATGTTGTTTTCTTCTGCAGCAGTGCCCTCGCCTTAATCCGTACTTTCTTCTTCACCGCGCTCTTCGCAAATGCCGTTGTGCCTATTTTAAATTTTTTTTAGAGACGTTTACAAAACAGGAGTCGACAGAATATCGACAAAAATAAGGCATAAAATGATGATGACATTTTCGTGACATCATTCGGAGTGGTTGTTTTACTTCCAGCACATTCGAAGCAAAGCAGATAGAATAATTCAAACGGTACAAATTATGCCGTGTGCGCGAAGGCTGCTTGACATTTTCCGAATATTCAACGCAGCTGTGGGAAAAGGTTTAAAACAAAAGAAAAGAAAAGATGCTTATCATTCGGCTGCTCTATTAGTTTTATTTCCCTCCCACGCGGTCAGCCGCCACGCTGCCTGCGCTGTTTGGTTCATCCCTCCTTTATTCACGACTTGGTTCCTTTCCATACATCTCTTTCATAACCACTCCACCTTAACCTCTCCCGTTTCCCCATGCACTGCTTATTTCTCACTCTCTCACTCTCTCTCTGTGTCCCCCCTTTTATGTCTTCTCCAGAGGAGGAAGTGGAGAACTTTGACGTGTCCAGTCTCCAGGAAGAGGCCCTGAGGAACATTGAGGCTGACAGCTTCTGGTGCATGAGCAAACTGCTGGACGGCATCCAGGTAAGCATGCGGACGTGTTGAAAAGATGTTAAATATCTTAGAATAAAACGGCACATATGCCCACGTACGGTTCTGTCTGTACAGCCTCTCTTCTCCCTCTACTTTTCTTCTACTCGCTGTAGTAAGTGTTCCACTAACTGCCACTTGTTTACCTCAGCTCCCCGCCCGTTTGCACCAGTCAGGAGCCGCAGCGCGGCTCGCAGCGCGGCTCGCAGCGCGGCTCGCAGCGCGGCAAGCGCTGCGTCTGCACGTTAACATGAGGTGGGTCGGATGATAACCCGAGGGTGAGACACCCCCCCCAACCGCACAGACCGTTGATCCAAAACGGCGAGCTGAGAGTGGCTGGAAGCTGTGTTCAGCTGCACGCCGAGGTAGTTGATTCTCTGGCGGTATTAGCGGCTTCTAGCAACCGCTTCACATTACGGGAGGTCATGTGCTTCACTGGTTGCTACACCAGGCCTGGATTTCTTTGTCTAATCGAAAGTTAAGCTCAAGTTTCTTTCTGACTGGAGCTTTCACATATTTATCAGGGACAGTATAGCCGGGCATACACACTCGATGAGGTCACGCTGCACTGCACAATGTGTGAAAAAGGAATGAAAAGATATCTTAAAAAAGATCCCCCCCAACGGTCTGATCAGATCAGCTTTCCTACTACTGTATACACGGTAACATGTGCAGGTTGTCATGTTCTTTTGTATATCCAGGGTTACATGAGCGAAACACCAGCGACATCTGGGATACGTGAGGAGACCCATCACCACATGCAGACTCTCAGTTAAATAGATATATTTATGCTCAGCGAAGCACATGTGTTTTTTTGTTTGTTTGTTGGTTTTTTTGCTTGCAAGTCTTTCCCCCTCTATTCATTCTGCAGCAGCACACAGCTGACAACTGGTCACGCTCATGTGGTAACTTAAGAGGCAATTTTGTGCTCTGATTTAATTTGGCATGCAGTAAACACCAGTCATCATTTTTGTTTTCAGGAAAACTCAACTTTTGGCATTAGCTGCTGGGGTTCTTCACCACGTGAAGAGGGAAATAACGTCGGTAGCTAAGTTCAACACCGTGAATGTAATCCTTGTCGTGTGCGTAACATCCCTAAGAAGAATGCACATGACAATGCACTCCGCTGCAGATGGTTCTACACAGCGTTGTGTACAAAGCTGTGGCTTTAGTAAATGTGATTGTGTTGCATATTCTAAAGCGGGTCCGAGTGTCTGGAGGCCAGATAATTGTGTACAAACTTAATTTTGTTTCCTCAATTTCTTCCCCAAAACCTTATTATCCACCAGCTGAATCGACCTCGCTCTCAGCGGTCACGGTTGAGCCCTCTGTCAACTCTAAACGTGCCTGCATGGGTCGGCGGTAGATTTGCCCACGTTACTTAACATCCTCAGTTCTGAAATATGTTTTTAAACCATTGGTCTCTGGGAGAGTTTCTGCCTTTGGAGATGCTATTCGTGCCATCGGGAAATGTGGAGAACTTTAGTTTTTGCCACATTTTGGTACCTTTTGACTCCCTGATAATTTCAGATCTTTGTTTCGCTCTAATAGTCGTGGCCTGGGTGTCACCGTTCTGTCTCTGCGACCATGTTTTAGCACAGCTACTCTTATCATTGTACATCCTGGCACAGTTACAGAAGCATCCGCCAAGTTTCTCCCCTCCAGTCGGGTCAGTGACCCTAATCTAAAGTAACACTTAAGAGGATGGCCACGGCAGTTAGTCCTTAAGTGTATTGATTTGGCGATATGCTTATTGTTGTATGGAAATAAGTGTTTCTGGGGATGAAAGAAAAACCCTGAACCTCGATGACGAGGTGACGCGTTGGTTGAGGAAAGATGGTTTTTAAATAGGTCATTTCTAATAGTTCATGTTGTTTCATACACTGCATTAAAGATACACTCCATGTCGTGACAGTCAATATATATCGCCCAGCCCCCCCCACCACACACACACACACACACTAAAGGTAATTAGTGAGGAGCATGTGGTGTGCATAAAGCGTGATCATCCATAAATAACTATCAATTGGTCGGCTATTCATTTAGGAAATTAATAGAGGCTGTGCCTTGTTGGCCCTGAGAGAGAGAGAGAGAGAGAGAGAGAGAGGTAAGAAGAGAAGAATGGCTGTTTGTCGTCCCCCCCCGCTTGTGTTTGTTCGTGACCTTGGCTCCAAACTAATTACGTGCAATGCACCAGGGAAGCCCATGTTTCCCCCCCTAATGCTTTCTAAACAATCTGACGGAGGCTGAGTGCCTCCGCACCATAATTAGTTGGTGATCCTTGTTCTGACCTCGTCTCCAGCCCTCTCACATCCACTATACACTATTACACTTAACTGAGGGGCCTGAAGGCGGGGGGGTTGGGGGGTTGGGGGGTTGGAGTCTGCATCTGCTCACTGCCTTTTTAGCACCGTATATGTATATCCAGTACCTCCTGGATAACCGGTGTCCACGCCGGTGTCCACGCCGGTGTCCACGCCGGTGTCCACGCCGGTGTCCACGCCGGTGTCCACTTGTTTTCAGACCAATTTGTGTAAAATATTTAACGGATTTTAATTGCGGAACAATGCGGGACAAACTCATAAGCGGGGAGGTGGGAATTCTTCCATTCACCCATGAAACAGCTAGTGTGGCTTCCTGGCAATGTTCTATCATCACGTGTACCTGGTGTACAGTGGAGATACTTTTGAAAGTTTTCCTCGTTTATAATGCGGCAAATTGGCCATTAGCTGTGGTTTCACTGTCTCACTGCCAGGCCTCTTCCCCACCTAAGAGAAGCAGAACGGGCTATTTTGGCTGTCAATTCGCTTAAGCAGCCTCGCTAATGAGCTGCTGCTTTAATTGGCAACACTGCAGCCCCCCCCCCCCACACACACACACACTTCCTTCAGGAGCAGGCCCTGGGTATGAGGTGCGTAGGTGTCCCAGCTGTACAAATGAGTTGTTTAGGAGGATGTTTTTTTTCCCGTTAATCTTCACACTTCAAGAAGCACCAAAATGTGGAGAATACCTACATCTTTGGATGACCCCCTTTTTAACAGCAAGGGACTGACTGAAGAGCTACATTTGTTTGTGTGTGTGTGTGTGTGTGTGTGTGTGTGTGTGTGTGTGTGTGTGTGTGTGTGTGTGTTTTATTGATGACATTAAAGCTGTGTCGTCAGGCTGACATCCAGGACTACACACACACACACACACACACCAATGAACCACATGTCGCACACTTCCCCCACATCGCGTTAGCAGACAGTGAGTGACAGTTTGAGGGCTAAATGAGTGAAGACAACTATTCTTCTGTCCTGACACGACCTTTAAGGAACTGTTAAATGGACAAGCATCCCCCCCCACCCATCAAACAGGCTGCACACATTGGCCACATCTACTTCTGACAAGATAAAAAAAACAAGACACGGCACTGAACTGGAAATGATTATCCAGCCATGTGATTCATTAAAGTGCTTTTATCCATGACTCTGCCTCTAAACCGATACATAAATTATCATCATTCCCTAAGAATTTCGGTGAATTCAAATGGCAGTTTAACCTAGAATAAATGGACAAAAAAAAAAAATATCAGTACGCCAACCAATTTGAGACGCACCTCAACGGTAAGTCGACCTCGGCGTTGCCCTGGTCTCTCCAGCAGCCAATTAGTCTCGTACATGTGCTAAATTGGACGCCGCCTCTGGCTAACCTGGCTAATTTAACTCGTTAAAAAAACGGTTCCATAACGGCCAATTGCGATGGATTTAAATGGAACCGTCATCTCTGCCCAATACCGTGTTGTTGATTTAAACATGTCCTGTTAAACCACCAGACCGTAATACATCAGTAAACTCAGCAGTAAAAACAGAACGTCTGTGTCACGTTATTCTACAGGTATAGGTAGCTCTCACTCTCAGTATGTAGCAGCTCCAGTATGTGCTGTGAGCTAGTGTCTTCACCTGCCAGGCCCAAAATGAAGTCAAAAAGTTCATTATTCCTACAGCTCATCCCAACGGGCTCTCCGTTTTTAAAGCCAGCAGATGAAAAACCTGCCTTTTATGTTAATTCTGCAGATACGCCTTTTTACGGCGGGGGCTCTTAAATGTATTTTTGTGAAATGTAATTTGACCCGGGATCCGAACTTATTATATTTCGGCGGCGGTCTCAACAAATGCGGAGTTCAACAGGAAAACTTGTCTGACCCGACACACAGTTGTCAGGAGATGTTGATATTATTCATCAGACTCTCGGCTGTAGCCTTTAATTCCACTTCAGAGCCATTCTTATTTATAGCCACAGAGGGCAGAACATCAAGGATGTCTTTATTCAATCTTTATTCAGTTTTTTTTACAACAACTTTTTGACTGGAATGCTATCAGAGATGGCCGAGCAAAAATCATATTTTTCTGGTTTTCAATTCCGTTTCATGTCTTGAATCAGGCGCCAACAAGATAAAATAATCAACGTTCAATTCATGGCGAGATTCAACGGTCTGCAGCTCCCTCTCCTGCCTCCACAGCCCCTCCCTTGGACTGTGCCCGCTCATTGTCAAGGTAACCATCTGTTTCCACGGCACCAACTAGAGATGGGTTCTCCCTCGAATGGGAACAGGGGTCCAAGGACCGATGTCTAGCAGACGGTAGCCTGACCGAACCAGACGCCGTGTCCTGTTCTGGTTCCCTCAAGGGTCCCCCCACTGTCACAGTGGGCTGTCACTCAATCCGACGCACACACAGGAGGAGTGATCTGCCAGCTGGTGTGTGTGAGTGTGTGTGTGCGAGTTGCTTGACAAGCTTGTTTGTACATGTGCATGTGTTTGTATTGTCTGTCTTCCAAGTCTCATCGGTGTGCGTGTAAATGTATAACGACTCGCCCGGTATGTGCCGGAAGTTAGAGCTTCTTTAGCTTTTGCGCTGTGACACATTCCCTCGTGAAATGGAAGATTTGAGCAGTGTGCACGCACAAGAGGGATTTAAATCCCTAAAAAAAAGTGGCCGGGCTTTGAATATTGGATACAGAGCTGCAGAGGACTGTGGCTCCACCCACACACACCTCTGTTATCACTAAAAGTTTCAGATTGATGGATGGAAGTCATGATGTCATTGGTTGGCACTAGCTCACATGAGCAGACTTAATATGTTGTTATATAGGAAGAAAAGATAATTGGATTTCCATATAAATATATTAAGTAATTTGTTTTTATTTATTGTTTAATTGGTGCACAACATGACTGGGCATTTAAAAACATTTTTTTTTCATTTCAGCACTGCTCCTCCCTCTTCATCTTTCTCTCATGTTTGCTAAACTAGTTCACATGCAGTTCAGTGGACATGGTGGCAGTAACAGCTGCTGGGGGGGGTTAGAATAAAGGCTGAGGCTGGATAGAGACATTTATGCAATAAGAATGGCATAAAGGAAAGAGTGTGCACCCTTCTGCTGGATGAAAACATTGTTAGCAGAGGGACAAGTGGTCCTGATCACATCAGGGGTCATGCAAGGCACGGCAGGGTTTCTTTATGCTCCACGGCGCATCCACCAAGGCAGCCTCAAAGTGCAGGTTAATCTCTCTGCAGCTGTTGCTTCCTTGCAGGTATAACAAAAAAGCTTTTACATTTGATCTTCTGAGAAATCGGCATTGGTTCGCTCTCGGGTAAATGGGCCACTTCACGAAGTAAATGCTTTTGAATAAGGCGACTGAAAGGTGTGGGAGATGTTTCCTTGTCTTTAGAAATTGATGTTTAATTGTCCAAGAGACACTGACTGAGGTCGGGGTTTACACTCTGCCTTCAGCACTGACCTGATTTCTGAAATGTCACATAAATGAGAAACACGGTTTCTGTAATTGGGGTGGGGAATTAGAGAAACCCGGTGACCGGCTTTTTACATCTGCCCCTCACCTCATCTTATTTAGTTTTTTTGTTTTTTTCCGTCCACCTCCGTAGTCCTTGCCTTTCTTGCGAATATCAAACGGCTGGAGGGAATTTCTTCAAAGGTGGAACAAACGTCGAGGATGAAGTGATTTTGATTTTGGTGGTCAAAGGTTGACCTCACAAAAACTCAACATTCCATATGCTTATTATAACAACAGGTTTTTTTACCTCATTTATTGGCTGGATTGCCATGAAACATAGCACACATACATTTCCCCCTCAGAATATATTGTAATGTCTTTGATGATCCCATTACATCATATGGTTAAATGTTTTGCAAAACCAATAGCATGTCCATGAGCCTGAGCTGTTTGTGTTGAGTTAGATGCTGAACGTGGTATAATGATACTATATTATACAGCCTCACGGAGCTGCTAGCACCGCTGTAGACTCTCTGTGTTGCACTTTTGTCAGTACCAAAAAAAACAATGTATCTTTTATACCTCTGCCGTGTCTCAAACTTATGGACTTAGCTACCCTCCTGTGCTGCCAATACACATTCCAGTTCACCGCCCTGGAACTGGACACAAACGTGCACTAAAGCAACAGAATGAAATCTGGTCGCTCCTCGTGTAGCTGTGAACAACTGTAATTGTCCACACCTTTGTCTACACCTTATCACAACCTGTCATCTCTCTCGCACAATCACTTTCGGCTTCTCTTTCTCCCACACACACACACACACACACACACACACACACACACACACACACACACACACACACAGACGTACCAGAGGATGACAGATCATTGCCCTGTCCTTCAGTTTATTGTCTGCCCTTTATCTTGACCTGTCATCTCTCTCTCTCTCTCTCTCTCTCTCTCTCTCTCTCTCTCTCTCTCTCTCTCTCTCTCTCTCTCTCTCTCTCTCCCTCTCAGCGTTGTTGTGTTGATTCTGTCCAACTTGCTGATAGACATCCTGTGCCACAATAGGAAGGCAATCTTAGTCTGGCATGAAGCCATTGTTGTCTCTAATAGAATGGACTGAGAGGTGAAGAGCTATTGATTCAGCGGACTGAGAGAGAAGAAGGGGGGGAGAGAGAGAGCGACAGAGCGAGTGGACAAAAGGAGGAGAGAACGAGAGGCTGTTGACACCTGGCCGAGAAAGAGAGACGGCGAATTCATGTTTGCGAAAGCGTCTGTTCGTTGAAGCGGCTGAAACGGGGAAAGCTCGACTCAGTCGCCCCGGTCAGATGTGGCGGCCGGACACAGATGGCGGGAGAAGGGGAGAACGTATAAATAATGAAGGCGTACGAGTGGATTTCCTCCTGTTGCCTCAGCTGATCAAAGATCCGACATATTGGATTTGAGAGGAAGTGAGTGAGGACGGGCATAAGAGGGGAGAAAATGGGACAAAGGAATAAAGGAGGTGAGAGAGTGAAAAGGTGGAGAGAGGAAATAGGAGAAGCAGTTAAGAAAGAAAGGTACAAAAAAATGGAAGAAAAGGAATAAATGTGAACGCAGAAGAAGAGAAGAAGAATGAGAATAAAGGCACAATTCCTTTTAGCGTCTTAGCCTTGTCACAAATGTGTCTTAAGTAAAAAAAAAAAAAAAAAAGAACAGATCTAACTAAACAACAATCAGTCACCAAAATAAAATGCAGTGCAGCATGGAGCAAAATGAAACACCAGGGAACAAAACAAAGCAGAGGACACATAATAGCATGTTCAAAACACTTAGTCAAGTCTAGCCTCATTAGCACCACCAAAGTGATGAAAATAGACAAAAGAGACGGAGAGCAGAAGGTGGGAGAGGAGAGGAGACGAGCGATTGAGGAAGGGAAGAAATGAGACGAGGGAGGGATGTGGAAGGATTTCAAAATGAAGAAAGTGGAGGGGAGCAGAGCAAGATTTAGAGGGAAATAAATGGGTGTGGAAAGAGAGAAATATGCAAATTCACAGAAGACAGAGAGGAAAAGAAAGGAAGAAGAGAGAGATGAACGACGAACGAAAGTAAGCATCTTAAAGCACCGACAAACATGAGTCTGGAAAACCTCGTGACCCTCAAATGCATTACTGTCTTTTTTACATCTGGTTGTGATTTTGTGGAAAAAGTAGATGTGGATGAAAATATAGAAGCTAAAAGCAGAAACCGGCTGTATCGAATCACCAATGTACAAAAACATGAGTCATACCTTTTTAAAAACATTTGTGTTCCGTACTAGCAGTGCTTTTACAAGCTGATAGACGCAAATTTCATCCTCATTCCAAGAGTTATCTTTGCAATCGAGATGGCCAGACAGAGAATATGAATTAAAGAAGGTGCGAGGCACACTTTTAATAACAAAGAGAGACCAAACAAAGAGGGAGAATAAGACGGATTCAAAAGCAATAAAGATGCTGACGGAGAGGAAAAGGAAGAAGAGAATGTGAGCAATTGTTCAGAGGTATAGAAACCATTTGAATTGTTGGTAAAAAAACTAGAAAATACTACAAGATGATTTTGAGACAGACAGCTGAGAGATGCTGAGAGAGAGAGAGAGAGAGAGAGAGGAAAAAGAGAGAGAGAGAGAGAGAGGAAAAAAAGAGAGGGAGAGAGGAAAAAAAGAGAGGGAGAGAGAGCGAGAGAGAGAGAAGGGCATTGATTAATGCCAGCAGCTTCAATAATGCAAATGTAATTACTTGTACTGGGCCTCACACTCACTAAGCACCTAACCACATGAACACGGGGGTGGTGGGAGAAGAAGGGAGACAAGAAAGGCCGACATATAAATATAGGATTAACAACAACAAGAAGGATGATGGGAGTTGGAGTAGGCATAGTGTGTTTGAAAGTGATAGCCGAAAAAGGATTGTTGAGACCAATCCATACTTGGTAATAAAAAAAGAAAAAATCTGATTTTAAAAAATCTGATTTTTTAAAATGTAATTTGTTGTGACCAAGCTGTATACTGAGCCAGACGCTTTACTGCTGCCAGTGCTCTGCGGCCGACAAACTGTGTGGCACAGTTTTCTGAAACAACAAGTGATGCTATAGATGCAGTAATAATACAAAAAGAGAGGAAGCGGTTTCTAGCCTGCCAGCCTCTGATGGACTCAGGAGGACATGCAGGCCTTGGTTCTGCTGAGCCTGAAGGACAACTGGAGCTGTTTAGTGCTAAATGCCCCCCCACACACACAGACACACACACACCCCACCCTCTCTCTCTCTCTCTCTCTCTCTCTCTCTCTCTCTCTCTCTCTCTCTCTCTCTCTCTCTCTCTCTCTCTCTCTCTCTCTCTCTCTTCTTTCTCTTTCTTTCTCTCTCCTCCCTTCTCATTTTCTCTCTCCCTCTCTCTCCATCTGTTGGATAGTTTGCCACATCAGCTGTTCTCCAGCCACACTGAAATGACCCCTCAAGGAAACGTAATCCGTGTGTGTGTGTGTGAGAGAGAGAAAGACACACACAATACTTATGTGCATGTTCTCACATGTATTGAATTCTGCAAGTTCAACCCACTGCCGCCCCCCCCCCCCCATATTCATCATGTGCTCCAGGTTCAGTTATTGTCTCCGTGTCCCATTACAGTCCCAAAATAATTCTAATGAGTCATGTTCTAAAATGTCAAAATGTATGTTCACCACAGCGCCACTCATCACTCAGTCACCTCTTCCAAAGGAGTAGAGTTTTCTGTCTCGGTCGGCGTTTACGGAGCCTCCCTGATCTTGCACGTTTTCAATGTGTCCTCTCCACACAAACGTCAGTGGCGGAAAGCTCAGAACATCGTGAAATATTCATTCTCTTTGTGAGAATATTCATGAGGAAAAACAACAGTTCAAAGAAACAAATTGACTTGCATAATAATAATAATAATAATAATACACATCTAATCATGATATCTTCTTTTTTATCTTTTTTTTGTGCACACAATGGAGGGAGATATTACGAGCACTCTTTATTCACCAGCTGGTCTCATGCAGTCCACATGAGGCACACTAGCTACTTGAAGGGGGCAATAGTGGAGTGAACGGCTTCAGCTCTTTAGGATATTTTACGATTCCCCCACTTCACACCTGAATCCGAGACCAGGACCCATTCACGGCTCACCCTGTTCTGTTCTTCAGCCACAATCACAGGCAGCCATCTCCTTTTGTCTTCAAGGCCGCCACCGCCGCTCTGTCACGCTGGTGTTTGTTAGGTGGCCTATTTCCTCTGTTTGCTGTTTTTAAAAGGCGCCGCCGGGCTTTTTGTGCGAGGTGTGAAATGAGCCCTGGCAAACACTTCACATCTTTTAAACGGCTCCTGCACTTTTCTGAAAATGAGCGCCCCCCCCCCCCCCAAAAAAAAGTGAAAATGGGAGATCTCGAACCCTCGGCGTGTTTCTCGGGACAAACGGCTGCAAAAAAAATAAAAAATCTGTGTCAGTCACAGATTATCTGAGAAGTTATGGAGGAATGTGACGAATATTCCTGTAATACAGATTTCTACTTGATGTCATTAGCTCTTGTTTTGAATGCTTTCCCTCGCACTTTGTTGTTTATCTGGTCATTTCAGGCTCACAGGAATTTTTCTTTTTGGGACCTTCGCCCTCCTTGTTGTGGCTCACAATGATTTAACTCCTGCATTCATTCACTTTGGGAATCAGCTAAAATGATTCAAAGTATGACAATTAGATATCACACAGACCCACTGTTGTAAACGGAGTCTTTGTCCGTATTGACTCATTCTGGTTTTCTTCTCCCCAGGACAACTATACATTTGCACAGCCAGGCATCCAGAGGAAAGTCAAGGCCCTAGAGGAGCTCGTCAGCAGGATTGACGGTGAGTGATCTGCCTTTTGTCCGTCTGTCCGTCCGTCCAACCACTCACCCACCCATCCACCCGCCCTCTAGTCCACCAGTCAATCAATCCATCCATCCTTTTCCTTGTGTCAGTTGTATTTTCAGTGTTCGGGCAGGCTTGCCTCGCATGTATGTTTTTAAAGTCCTTAGTTATGTTTCCTCTGCTAGGCAACAGGAATCTGTGTTTGTGATTGTTCACCCAAAAATGATAGCCTGCTGAGGACTGGATGTTAATGTATGCACACGGAGTGTACTCATACAACCGTGGTGTTAATTAGCAGTGCTGCTTTCCCCTTCCACCTCTTTTTCATGTTGTCAAAACAATAAATGTATTAATAACGTTTGAATGGAGTGCAGTGTGCAGAGCAAGGTCTTATCAAAGCGCGCCTTTCGTACAATGGCCGTGTTCTTGGCTAACCTTGGTGCTGTCCAACCATCCCGTCACCCGCTCCGTCAGCCAGAGGGAGGGGAGGACTCACCCGCTGCATCCAAATAGACACAGAGAGAGAGAGAGAGAGAGAGAGAGAGAGAGAGAATGAATGAATGAATGAATGTCAGGAAAGTTAGCGTGCGTATGCCGGCCTGTCCGTTTGTGTGATCGTGACAGAGTAAACTTGCCGATAGAGAGGGTGAGTGTGTGTGTTGGTGCCTGTTAATGTATTCTGCGTGTGAAAAAGAAAGATATACTGTAAGTTAGTGCACATCGGACTGTATTTATGTGTGTGAATGTGTGTGTGTGTGTGTGCGTGTGTGTGCGTGTGTGTGCGTGCGTGTGTGTGTGTGTGTGTGTGTCTTTTCTCTGTTTAGAGAAAATAAATTGACAAAATGAAGAAGCAAAGTCCTCCCAAGCCGCCGCCACACCCCGGCACAGACATAAAGAAATTACTTGACATTTTTACTGTATCTTGTTCCATAAGTGCCCCGTCATCAAAGTTGGGGCAGAGCCATTTTATACCTCGCTAGCTTGACATTACCACCTCTAATGAGATCACAGATAGCTTTTATCTTGTGTTACGGGATTGTTTTTCGCCCCGCTGTCGACACAGCATCTGTTTTGGGAACAATGGCCTCTCATCTCCTCCAAAATTACCTATCAGCGCTTATCAGATGCAGGGTTATCCAGAGTGTTGTGCCGTTGGATAAAGGTTGGGCTCTTTTCATAACAGGCAGATGTTGCAGCGACTGGTACAGATTTACCAATATTACCGTTTCACTC
Organism: Cebidichthys violaceus; assembly: GCF_023349555.1. Taxonomy (NCBI): domain Eukaryota; kingdom Metazoa; phylum Chordata; class Actinopteri; order Perciformes; family Stichaeidae; genus Cebidichthys; species Cebidichthys violaceus. The sequence continues at coordinate 2,285,655 of NW_027176384.1, forward strand.
CTGATAGAAATCCCACGTTGGAGAATCCTATTTTACGATAATTTTTTTATTATTTCTTTATTGTTTTTGTCTCTGTGTTAATGTGTTTTGTATGTTTCTTTTGAGATCCCCAATTCATTACATTACCGGCACTAATTGCAAAATTAACACATCTATTTGTAACCTTCCCAAAAAGGCTAAATAAAACACGTAAGCTGTTGTGTCTACATGTTGTGTCGGTCGGGTATCCGATACAGCAACATGAGTAGTTTTTAGTGCTGGGTATAGTTTAATAAATGACGTTGCCAGTACCAATCAGGGATGCAATAATCCGACTATTTAAGTTCTGACAGCGATACCTGGGCTTTGGCTATCGGCCGATACCAGCATTAAATGAATCCGCTGTATGCCTTGACTTAACCATTGCTGCCCGAACCTTGAAATCAAAATGTAACAAATAAACACATTGAATAGAAACTTTGAGCTTATCAACTCCTCTTCACAAACCTATGCAAGACGTCGGAGACTGTCAGCGCTGTTCACTACATCGCTGATTTCAGAGCCGTGTGCAAGCAGGCAATCCCGGCTGTGTGAGTTACAGAAGCTGCCGTAGCACTCCAATTGCATGTTGCATTGAATCGAAGAACACTTGTGCTGATTGACTGCAAGCAAAAACAATGCAAATCTATTTTTTTCTCTAGATTTGGGCACATAAAGGATTGTTTGCAGGTATTGTTTGACTGGAGAAGTTTCGATACGACTTGATCATGAGTAGTGAGATCCAGCCCTCGTAGTTATTGGGTATTTGTTAAGCCAGTGGGAGGAGAGAGGGAAGGGAAGCAGGGAGTTTTTTTTTTTTTTTTTTACCTCAGCTCAGTATTTCTAACAGAATGATTGTTCACAGGACAGGGTCAGTAGGGTTCGGACAGAGCTGATGTGTCTGTCTCGCACCACTGTCTCTTGTCACCTTCTCTCTGCTTCTTTAAAACGACTGCAGCGAGCTCCTCCTCTATCTGTCCGCTAGAGGGAAAACACACACACACACACACACACACACACACACACACACATACTGTACATTCACAGAGATAATGTGCAGGTTTTATGACCATGTCCCCGCTGTCATTATCTGCTACATCTTTTAGCACAGAGGTCTAAGCCATTTTCCCACAATGTTCTCCTTCTCCTTCTACTCCTCCCCGCTTTCTCTCTCCATGTAACCTAACTTTTTTGGGGGGGAAAGACTACTCCACCCTTTAAAGGGCACATTTGATGGAAGTAAATGAAGCGATATACCCGGGGAAAAAAAGAATGGTCAGCTGTGTCGAAAGCAGCTGACATGTCTAACAGAATCAAAACGGCATGATTTCAGGAGCATAAATTACAAAGTTTCCAGGATAAGATAGTAACCATATTACCACCAGTTTAAGTCCTGGAATGGCTGAATAAAGTTTAACTCAGTCACCTTCCCCTGTTTGACTCAGCTAAAAGCAGAAAGGCTTTTACTTTGAAATCTCTTTGTTTCTCTCTTACAGCTTGCCCCCACCCCCCCACCCACTCAGACTCTGTCTAATCACCCCGCTTGTAATAAGTGACGCTAACTCCCATTAGCCTTGCTTGACGTTAGCATGTGTACCTCCTCAAAAGACAAGGCACTTTGTCGGCGTGTCTGTGCCGTTCCTCTGATCTCTTTATCTCTCCCTTATCTCTTTCTGTGAATCTGTTGCAGGCGAGTGCATTAGCACAAGTTCATCAACATGCAAATTGCCCGAAGGTGAATGTATTTATGCAGATGAGGGGACGCGCTGGCGGCGCGCTCTCTCAGCCTGAATCGTTTAAAAGAAAAAATAATAATGTGCGTGACGGTCTGTGTGTATTTACAGTTCTATTTGTTTAATGTGTGGTTTTTTTGGGGTGGGCCGGTTTTGTAAATTTTTGAGGATCTGTGGAGCCACTTTTTTAAAGCCGCGTTGACTTCAGCCGCATTGACTTTTTTTTTTTTAACCGGGCCTGAGGTCCATCACACCATCTTTCCCCGTCTTCCCACACAGTCCTCCACAAACTCCAGACATCACCACTACAGTGTGCATGCACTCTACTCCCTCTGCCTCACAGCACTTTAACATTTTTACATTCTTGAAAAATGCATGTTGCATTTTTCTTTTTCTTTTTTCTCCAAGCATTTATTAAAAGAAATCCACAGCTGTCTAACAATACAGTATTTCTCTCAAATAGTCTGTCCCAAAGCCTGACTTTTAGCTAAAATAGATTGTGTTTTCTCATGTCACATGTCACATGTGTTTTCTGAACGTGAAAGCAGATGTGAATGCGTAACGATACTCGCACGAGCCCTGCTGTTCCTTGTGTCGTTGTGCGCCGCATTACACAACATCCTTGTTATCTCGCATGTTTAGGGCAGAGAGAGAAGCCCCGTTGATGTTTGACATTGCACGCACATACAGTATGTGTACAGTGACGCCATCGCCACAGTCTCCCTCGGGCAATCAGTGTGACCTTCTGCTTGTTTATTGTGTGAGAGGAATAAGTAAGCACCACCCAGCGAACTCCATCTTCTCTACTTGACTTGGTTATTAAAGATTTTTACCTGGTATTGATGCATCTCGCCAGAGGGAAGAAAAAAAATATTCATAGTGCGACCAGGGACATGCAAATATATGTACAAACAACATTCTATGCACAGTTGTATTATTATTTAAATACAGTAACACAAAGGTGACAAATACTTGTTAACAAGTACAATAGGCCGGCACGATATGAGGACAATGTGCGATAATATTGTTGTTGATATATATGACACTTGAGATAAATAAAACAAATATTGAAGTGTGCATATTAGCTATGCATATCCTATGACAGTTTGTCTTTAAATACTGAACTGGATTCGAATTTTCATATTTAAACTGTAATTAGCAGAAAATGTTCACGACAGCAAAGTCACTCTATAAACTTCTCATTGGAAACAAATTTAAAAAATAAAACACCGCCGGTGGAGAGAGGAGGGGCTGCTTTGTTTGTGGCAAGCTAAGCTAAACCGTGAGACTCCAAGCAGACAGCTTTAGTTTTAGCTTGTGTAGCAGAGGGTGTACTTTATGATGAACTATATCCAAAGGAAAAGACCAGAGACGGACACATTCGGCGTGTACGTACACTGGTGACTGACTTAGCGTGTGAGAGTCTTGTTCCGGAGAAGCAAGCGCTGGAGAGCAAACAGGACCCCGCTGCCTGGTCTGGATCGACAGTAGGATTTGGTTAAATCTGTGCTAAAGCTGGCAAGAGTTAAAAAAAAAGAATGGATAAAAGGTTACAGTGAGATGACAACATTGTCTTTTATATATTTACAGAGACAGGAAGTGAATAGTTCACAGTAAAAAAAAAGTAGTAGTAGTAAAAAAGTAGCTTTTTTTTTTTTAACAGACTGAGCGAAAGTTAAATGGTGAAAGAAATAAACAGCCAGTAGGAGAATTGGAAGAGTGTAACTGTAATTACGTTTGGCACCAAGAAGACCATGGAGTCGGGGCAGAATTGGCCTCATCGGCAGAATCCTGGGAGCCGCTCACTAGTCACTGCACGACCTCTGACCTCCAGCTGTCCACCCGCACTTCACCGGCCACGGGCTGCGGTCCGCCGCGGTGAGCAGACGAGCCGGCGTCGTGGCCTCCGTCCTAAACTTTAACCGGCAGTGGGAGGGAAGACAAGACTCATCAGTCAATCATTGTCTGTGAGAAAGCTCATCCTCAACCTCCCTCGGTCCCCACAACTACGCTACCCAGCATGCCGAGTCCCGCCGCCAGCTGGGCCGCAACCAAAGGTTTAAAAGTCACAAGTTTTAGCGCCTTAGTTCATTTCATTGTTTCATCCTTCATGTTTTTTTTTTTCATGATTATTAATTGATCTCCTCCTCTCCTCTCCTTCCCTTTGCTAACTCCTCTCCTTTCCTTTACTTTCCTCTCTTTTCCTTTCCTTTCCTTTCCTTCCCTCCTCCCCTCCCCTCCCCTTTCCTCCCGTCTCCTCTCCTTCCGTTTGCTCTCTCCTCTCCCTCCCTTTGCTCTCTCCTCTCCTTCCCTTTGCTCTCTCCTCTCCTCTTTTTCCCTCTGCTATCTCCTCTCTTTTCCTTTCCGTCCCTCTCCTCCCCTACCCTGAACCCCCATCTCCTCTCCTGCCGCGATAACTCCTCGTGACAAACGACTCTCCCTTCCACCACTCCCCCATGGTGCACCTCTCCCTCTCTCTCCGTGTTTGGTGGAGTCGCTAATATTAGGCAGAGCAAGTTCATTAGTGTAATTTAACATTGTCTAAAGTTGTTCCACTCTCTCTCCCCCTCCGTTTGGCAGCAAGCTAAGATCTGCCACCATGATGCATTTGCTGTTAATGAGCTCGCCTTGTTTATGCTTTTACAGCAGCGTGTGATAATTAAACTGCAGAGACGAGCGTGAAATAATCGCTTTGTGTTTGCTTCGCGCCCCACTCATGTGGTGGAGTGTGTGCATGATTGTTAAAACATGCATGTGTGAGCAGTGGAAGACAGGTGCCATTCAAGGGTGTGTGTGTGTGTGTGTGTGTGTGTGTGTGTGTGTGTGTGTGTGTGTGTGTGTGTGTGTGTGTGTGTGTGTGTGTGTGTGTGTGTGTGTGTGTGTGTGTGTTTTTGAGGGCACTAATGTATATGTTCTTGGCTAGAAATACCCTCCATGTTTCACCAATTAAAGCTGTATGTGCGTGTGGGAGTGTTTGTCAGTCAGCCCTGATTAAGAGTGTGAGAGAAGAGGCAATAGCCCCCCCCCCCCAAACTGGCTTTTCGCATAGATTCTCTGACAGCTCTTTAATTACAGCTCTTTTGTGAAGTGTGTGTTTGTGAGGAGAGAGAGAATGAGTGTCACTGGTGTGACGGCAATGAAATAGGGAGTTGCTGAATACCGAGTGGTATTTTCATTCTTTTGTCATGTAAAGACGCACAAAACAAACATTTATCAAGAACAGAGGAAGGAAACAAAAGACAGCCGTTCCCCACGCGTCACAGCTTCACGCGCGGCGAATCTTTCGGCCGACACTTCTGCTTCTCGTCGGCACGAACGTTCTCCGCGGCGCCACCTGATGTAGGGAGATAAATGTGGACGTCTAATAACCAGCTGATCTTTATGTTTGGAGAGTTGAGCTCAACGAGACAAACTGAGTAGAAACTGCAGCCTTGGCTGGTGATTATATCCCAGCTATTAATGGTACAAGAGAAGTTCAATTACGGTAATGTGCACAGAACCATAAAATCTCAGGATATTTTATATTTTTCCCAAAACAACAATGTACTTACAAGTATTGACTGTACAGCTGAAGTCTAAAGTAGCTTATTCTCCATTTTTTTTCCAAAAACTACTGAAAGCACATCAATGAGCCAGTACATAAGGAGTACCCACATTATAAGAAACATGGGCATTGTAGTTTAGTCGAGTCCACATACACCGTTCTGGTGCCAGAAATATATAAAATCAAACCAAATGTGTATTAATCTGCCGTGAAAATAGTCCCCAACAAAGGCATTTACTCCAGTTTGAGTAACGTTTGCCCAAAACCACAGTGCCCAGTTTTTTTTGTTTTAATGAAAGCTTTTAAAGATGTATATTTTTCTTGTATCCTATCGTATTGAATGATGGACAAACACATTTTTTTGGTCCTGTTTTTTCCACTGGTTATCCTCCTCCTATCGTCTCAGTGGTGACCGGTTACTGATTCTCTGTCCAATAAACCAGCATTTTATTGTCTGTACTACTCCTGCAGGAATCCCATGTAGCCTTTTGTTAAACAGAGGCTGAACAGGAAATGCAGCCCGACTCGCAGAAAACTGAAGAGATAAACAAAAATATGGTATTAATTTAAAAAAAACAAAAAAACGTCAACAGAAATAATAAACCCACGCTGTACCTGACATAAACCTGTCCTCACCTCTGGGTGCTTCTGACTTACAGTGTGTGCACCCTGTTCCTCACTGGGCTGACATGCTGTTGGAGTTTCATTTAATAACGAATACACACTCGTCTCAACTCGGTGTGTAGCTTTCCTCCGACAGTTCTGATCTCTCGGTAATTACGTCTCTATTATGAGGAAGAGGCCGCACGTGCGACACCGGCTGCAGCAGTTATTAACAAAGAGCGGAGCTACGAAGGAATCTGTCGACACACTTGACATCTGCATCTCTACTATCTTTTTTTTTTTAATAGTGATTATTATTATTTTGACAGAGTCCGTGCACCGCCACATGCAGCAGTACGAGGTGGAGTACCTGCAATTTGCCTTCCGCTGGATGAACAACCTCCTGATGAGGGAGCTGCCACTACGCTGCACAATCAGACTGTGGGACACCTACCAGGTAAAACACACACACACACACACACACACACACACACACACACACACACACACACACACACACACACACACAGCAAACACTACTCTTATTGAGCGTTTTGTTATCTGTTCATTATCTGGCTTTGCCTTGGATCTCAGAAACGGGGGATATTCTCTGATAATGACGTCTATGATTGCCGCAGGAGTGGCCCTTTTGTTAATTCCTACCGTTACACCCCCAGCCGACCCAGAAAGCACGACGCAACATAACACAGGTTTCTTTTATTGAAGGTATTCAATCATGACAGCCTTTCGCCGCATGCTCTTAATTATACAGAGCTTATAATACAGCCTTAACTATGCTGCTCTGCCCCATTCACGCAGCCATGCTGCCGAAAAACTTGCACTTTACTTGTTAGTTTAACAGGAGCGGTTGATTTGTTCGGAAGGGTTTTTAAAAAAAAAAAAAAAATATGCGAATAAGACTTTGCGAATAAGGGATTGCAAAGGATTAGTTAATTCAGTAATGGAACAAAAGATGTCAGAGGCCCCTTTCGTGCATGAAACAAACGTTTTTTTTGCAATTTCAAATGTGGTTTGATTTTATGGCTGCTCGGTTCTTTTGTGCGAGTGCCAAAGTAAAGCCTATTACTGTGTTGACCTAGATGTGAGAGAGAGAGAGAGAGCAGGATCTTAATCCCATTCAAACACACCTGGACCTGCTCATTCCGCTGCCCTTTCACATCTGCACGCGGCTTAATAGGCGGCGCCTACTGTTGCACCAGATTGTTAACCTCGGTTGGCGTTGTCAATAACACCTAATGTCTGCTATTGATTCAGCGGGGAGTGGGGGTGGGTGGTGCGCACAAGGCTGGAACGTGTGTGTGGGTGGGTAGTTCGGGACTTGAGCTAAGTACATATAATGGATTTTCCAGCTGATGCAGAGGTTGAGTGTAAGACACCGTGATCGCACTGTTTGATTTGAGAGTCGAGGCAGGATCTCAAATGAACGACTCCACCGCGGCCGTTGTTTGCACGAACATGTGTATGTAACTTTTCAACGGTGTCTGCAGCTGTCTGCCTTTCTGCCGCCGCATCTCAGCATCAATCAAGAGTCTAATCGTTTTCTCCCCCCGCATATTCTCATTTCTCGTTAAGATGGGAAAGTATAAACTGCGGATGTTCTTTTCATATTTACCCGTTAACGTTTGCTCGTAGCACAAAAGTCTGACATTTGCAACTGTAAAGGCCTGTGCACACCTGGGGGCGTGATGAGCAAACGACAGGGATAATGCGGAATATTCATACGGGCAGTGATACAAATTTGTGACTTTTGTACTTTTTCAATTAAAGGTTTGAATAGATTTGCGCAGGGCTTTTATTGTGAAAGGTAACGACGGAAGCAGTGGATCCGGTCGTACATTTTGAGTATATAAGATTGTCCGTTATACACAATGTGATTGGTTGATGCCTTTTTCTCGGGGTGCGAAAGAAAACAAATCCTCCCGGTTCCTGGGAAACAAATTACATCGGTTTTTTTTCGCGCAATATTCGTGTTCGTCACGTATAGGGCTCATGTCGGACATTTCCACAGCTTTGAAGTCAGTGTGTGATAAGTGCAATGTAGTGCAGTTGCTTCCCGTACAACACAAACGCTACCACGTCTGTCAAGTAACCGCACCTTGGTGTGTGCGTGCCTTCGTGTTGCAGGGAAAAGCTCCAGCAGAAGCAGAGAAGTTAGTGGATGGGAAGCGCATTCAGATTAAGAGAGATCAGGGAGCAAAGTGGGGGTGTTGAAGAAAATCGAGGATGAAAGGGGAGAGAAAGGTGTGACAGTGTGAAGTAAAAATAGACGAGAGCAAAAAGAGAGGAAACTTATAGAAGGAAAGACTGAGCGCTTAGTCCACAGCCTTCAACAAACCATCGCTCGGATGAATGAACACCAAATACATCTCGTCTGAATCTTTCTGAACTTTAACTGACTGAACTTTGGGCGGCGTGAAGTCGATTGCAGCTGACAGGTGAAAGCCACGTAACTATTTCTTGCCTTCCTTGAATTAAGAACCCCACGGCCATTTTTGTGTCAGATTTGGTTTGTGTTAGCACCCTCGGATGCTGATAGAACACCACTGCTGGCTTGTAAAAAAATTTTTTTTTACTAATTATATATAACGTTTTCCTTTACCGCAAGCTCAGGGTGGAGTCTAATATATTCTTTCTCTTTATCTTATGAAACGTTGAGGCCTTGTGCTTTTTAATTTGAATAATGCAAACTATCATATGAGCACTTTAACTATTTTAAATCCAGGAATTTTCAGCATTACCATTGCTTCCAAATATTTATATTACCATAAACCTATTAGGGCTGCAACTGACTGTTGTTTTGATCGACAAACGATTGCAAGTTGATTTAAAAACGTTCGGTTTTGTCCGTCCTGTTTGTTTCTGGAACCTGTAATCATTCATTTGTCTTTTCTCCGTTGTCTCCCACCCTAATTGATGATCAGATTCGTTGCCAACTATATTTTCCGTGATCGATTCTAATCAATTAGTTGTTGCGAACCCAAAATTCCACTCCCAGTAATTGATCCCCGTCGGCGTAGATTCATCCTCGCTTTCTCTGCTCTTGACGGCATGAAGCTGCTGCGTCGTGAACCGGAGAATCAAAAACACTCCCGAGTCCTCCGGTTTGAGTGCAGCCTCTCCGCCCGCATGACTCATGCGGACATCGGCCGTTTAGGAAGCCAAAGAACCACATTTGTCTCGGAAAGAAACACTTTTGGCTGACCCGACAGCAGCGCTTATGTCTTCATGGACCCCGCTTCCTGGTTCAGCCCATCCCTTAAAGATACCGACGGGCGTTTCACTCTACTGGGGGATTGATACTAAATCATTACATCTCCCATTTAAGATGTTGTTGGTGCATTTTTTACTGAACCACAGCCAGCTGGCAGGGAAGACAGACATATCTAGCGGCGTACAGCTAGATGGGAACTCCATGCCGGTGTACTTGTGTGTATGAGGTGCACATGTGAGGAGAAGGCTTTCCACGTACACTCGGAATGCATCAAGAGTCACAGAGTTCCAGTCCTCCGGATTATTCTCATGAAGTAAATGAACACAACGTGGAACACAAGCCCGTGGTTATTGAGATGTACTCGCTGGCCCGGGTACCGCTCTCTGTACCTCAGCCAGCTCTATTATACGTGAAGTCTGCATGGTGTCCATAGTAACAAGCAGTTATCTTTCATCGTGTGTCAACAGTTTAAGAGCTCAGCGACAAATCTAATCACCACCCTGCTGAAAGATGGAGAGAAGAGAGAAAAAGAGTGAAAGAAAGAAGCCAATGAGACGAATACAGTAAAGACGCGCAGAGAAACAGAGGAGTGCTGCTTTCAAAGTGGATTTACAGCATCGTAAAACATAATACCTTGTCCGGACATTTAATTACAACTCGCGTGTCAGTTTGTGACTATGATTTACGCCTTGTTGTCAGAACAGTGGGAACAGTGATGGATGACTTAAAGCCACATGGATGCCTCAGTTTAAGTTGTATTCATTATGACTTTGAATTATTTGGTTTACGCAGTTGATTTATACACACAGGTTTGTTTAAGCAGCAGAGAACAGCATGTTTGTATTGGACCGTTCCTGAGGTTTGTGTGTGTGTGTGGGGGGGGAGGTTAGTTCACCAGATGCGATGGAGCTGGAGCTGGGTTTGGACGCATGGATGGAGTGTGTTGACATGATAGTTGGTAAATAAAGAATATGAAGGATACAATGTTCATAATTAGCGTAATTCTTTACTACGATATCTGTAAGCCACCATGGGCGTAGGAAGCATTGAAAATGTGGGCGGGGCAATCTGACAGGTGCCTTTGGTCCTCGCTATCATTTCCTGTATTTTGATGGCTTTTAACAGGTTGTTTGATTATCAAACAGGGTTCCCACGCACCCTGGAAAAACCTGGAAAATAGCAGACCGATTTTCCAGTCATAGGGGTTCTGATAGGACAACGTCAACACCCTTTACTCATGACGTGGATCAGTCCCGAACAAAAATGTCAATATTAACACCAGCATTGATGTACTTACGAAACCTGTTGAAGTGTGCAGTACGCTGTGTGCTCGTGTCAGTGCACAACACTGTACACGTCTAGTCCGAGCCTTAGAAAGAGAAGCCGGAATGAATGATTAAACAGTGTTGTTTCTTTGTCGTGACTTGACGGCAGCCCAAGTACACGTTGTACCTGTAATCCATCCTCTGAATATTTGATGGTTGACAATGTCGTCTGCCCCCCCCCCCCCCAACACTCCCTCTCAGAAACAACATGCACTTTTTTTTACAGGCTTCGTTGCGGTCCCTCACCTCCACCCCCCCCCGCTAGGTATATTAGGCCACTTTTCCACTCATGAAACTTTCAGTGGAGGCAACGCACAGCGCTGTTCTCATCTGTCCCGTTCTCCTTTTTATAGAACTTTTTCCTCATTCTTCCGCACTGCTACGATAGTCCTCTTCTATCCTATCTCTTCCTGGATGTCCTCACCCCACCCCCTCTCGCTCCTCCACATCACACTTGCCCGTGAATGACGCTTTCTGAGAAACATTCGACAACAACGCGCAACCAGGTGGAGATTTGGAGTGCTTAAATTAATTGGATGTGCTGCGCAAAAAAAAAAGAGCCCGTGGCATGTGATTTCATCCTTTTTGATGAAGTCGGTTCTTTGGCAAACTTCCGCTCATGGGACAATGCTCTTGAAGCTATTAAAACCTTTGTGTTCCTTCCCTTGTCAGTAGGCTTTCCTGTGTTTGTTTGAGCTCTTGTCATGCTTTACCGACTTCACCTCCAAGGCAAGAACTTCTCTCTCTCTCTCTCTCTCTCTCTCTCTCTCTCTCTCTCTCTCTCTCTCTCTCTCTCTCTCTCTCTCTCTCTCTCTCTCTCTCTTCTCTCTCTCTCTCTCTCTCTCTCTCTCTCTCTCTCTCTCTCTCTCTCTCTCACTCTCTCTCTTCTCTGTTCGGGAGATGATTTGGTTGTTGTACGGGCCCCTTTTCAACGCAACGAAATATGCATTATTCATTATTGTCTAAACAACCTGGATTTCCAAACCAGATTAATGCAGCTCGTTTTTTGACAAACGTCCTTAACGCACATCCGTGAAACACTGCGAGATGGGGGAAGACGTTGGCCTTGTCGGGACAAAAAAAAAAGAAGAGTGTTTGGGTCTCTCACAAATGCAGATAATACACAGAGAGACCTTGCTCTTTGCCACTGTGTGTGTGTGTGTGTGTGTGTGTGTGTGTGTGTGTGTGTGTTCCAGTGGAGATTTGAACCTGAGCGTTGTAATGTCTCCGCTGTGGTCCTCTCTCTGCGGTGCGGCCATCTGTTCGTTTGCCCGATCCAGCACAAGACAGGCTTCTGTCACCTTCTCTTTCTGTCTGCCGTCTCTTCTCCATATTTGTCTTTTGTTTTACCTCTTCATTTCTTTTTTCGTCTATTTTGCCGTCAGTCTGATCCCCCCCCCTTCCCCTTTGTCACTTTTTCTCCATTTGTCACTATCGATCTCATGACGAGGAGGAGAGGGAGAAACGGAGAGATAAACATGAATGATGTGGAGAGAAACACACTCGCACATGGAGAGACACACACGTTCTCTCCCTGGCATACACACACACACACACACACACACACACAGACACACAGACAGACAGACAGGGACCAAATTATCCCTGTTGCGTGGAGCATGAAATTAGCAAGTAGCTCAGTGTGGCAGCATTAGCATGGCTGTTAAAAGGATACGGTGACACTTTTCAGGTTCTGAAATATGGTCCTTTCCCATATGGACGCTTGTATTTACCAGGCAGCGAGCTGTTCAGCGTTGTAAGTGGCCCCGTTTAAAACCATTGCGCAAGATGTGATTAAATGTGCCGATTCTTGGTGCAAAAAAAACAACCCACGTGGTAATTTACTGCAACAAGAGTCAGAAGATTAGCTCAGATTGAGATTAAACAGCCAAACTAAATGAATCAAATGTGCACAATGGTCCTTGTGTGTTGCTTTGATTCCATTTCAGCCTACTTTAAACTTCTACTACATTTTACGGTCACATACTGTACTGTTCAATGCTCCAGCTTTTCTAAATGATCATACAGTATGTGGTTTGGAACCGACATTTTGTTTTTTGATTTTAGGCTGTTTAGTAATAAACCAGTGGTTTTATGGTGGATGAAAAAAAAATATGTTTTTGGATAAATTATTGTAAATAAAACCGTTTTGATTTCTTCTGCCCCCTTTGATATCTCTATTCATTGCTTTACTCATGTGCCACAATAATGTCATTGTTGTTGAAACATATTCATTTTGGGGGCTTTTTCCCTCAAATGCGCTCCACACATATTTGAGAGTGGTATGCATATGCTTGTACATATGCATACCACAAGAAAAACAAAAAAACACATTCCATTGTTTCATGGCCTTGAGTATTCTTCAGACAGATTCTTTCAGTGTTCATGGAGATGAATGACGGGAAAGAAAGAACCGTTTTCTCAGTGAAATAAATGCTCCCATTGAGCTTGAGTTCCTTTGACGGCATTATTTAATCACAAACACATATTTTATTTTTTCTCTCTCTCAAGTGAAACCAAGAGGAGTAACCCTTCTAAAGGCCGTGCTTCAGACCTTCTTATCTTTATCAGACTACACGAGGGTTCTCTTGAGTGTGAATGAAACACCTGCCTGCCAACGGAAGAAGAGGGGAGATTGTGGGAGCGTCCCAGAAGGGAAGTGGCCCTCCTCACTTTTCCTGCATCTGTGTCTCCTATCTGTAGTAAGGGTTGGCCTCGCAGGTCACGGTCAACAATGAGACAGGACCCCGATCTCACACACACACACACACACACTGACACATTGAGCCTTACCATAAATGCACAGGCCCGCACATAAAACTCTCCTCCGTGTGTTCCCCGTCACACTGCTGCTGACATGAGCATCAATAATTCTCCCTGTTTCTCTCTTATTGTCTGACTCTGACAAGGTCTCAGCGCACAATATAAGTTGCAACAAAGGTAGCATTTATCGCAGAGTTAATGTGCCGGCGTTTCTAGTTTTCTCATACTTTCTCAAGTACAACATAAATAAAGTGAGGTTGGAGGAATGGGAAATCTGATCGTATTAGTTGATGTTGCTTTTTACCCCCCCTTTGATTAACCTCAGTGCTTGGCAATTTAAAATATAGCCTTAAGCAAGACACAGAATAGAAGAGCGAAGCGCACACAGGGACAGAAACTATGAAAGTTAATTTTGAATATATTTAGAGCCGTTCCTCTTGAATGTATTCCCTTTCTCTGAGATCTTTCACTGTAATCTACGTTTCTTTAGTATTTTTTAAACGCACGCTGCGGTGCACACGCCCCGCAGCGTGCGCACCGTCCCGGCCCTTAGAGAGCGATCACACGCAGGAGTCCTTGTACAGCTCGTAGCGGTTAATGTCAACCGTCGGCAAATAGCTACCATCGCCTTGTTCATCTGAAACGGAAAAAAAAGAAGGGGGGGGCGGGCTTTTAAAACTCAGATCAAATCTGCTCGTTCATCGCCTTGCATCACTCCCCCTGCAATGCCGCCTTTTCACCTTGTCTGGAGTCGGCCCGTCAGGGTATCGAGTTAGTCCCGCGTCAGGCTGCTTTGTTTTGGAGCGATGAGACTAGTCAGACAGCCAGCGCAGCAGTTTAAAGACACCATGACATTGCAACACTCACTCTCACTCCCTTTTCCTCCCCCCCTCTGTGCACCTTTTGCCTCCTATCCTCTCCGTACTCTCGTGCACTCCCTCTTACCCCTCTCCCTATCGACTCCTCTCCCCCCGCCCCCCTCTCTCACCCTTTCTCTCCCCACTTTGATGAGCAGCACTTGTCAGTCAGAGTCTTGCGTGTCTCAGCTAATATGGCTGCCCTGACACAAGGGGGGAGACCGGGCATAACAATGGGGGAGGAGGAGAGGGAGAGGCGAGTTTGACAGAGTTACCTTGACTCCCATCACAAACTTTATTTTGCAGATCGTAATGATGCGAAAGCCTTCAGCTGATGCAGCAGCAGCGGATGGATAGGGCAGGAGGGGCTGTCAGAAAGAGGAATGGAGGACGAGAGCGATGTGTGGTCAGACAGAGGAAGACGGTTTCAGGCTGTGCATTTTTTATTTTATTTTTTTTTCAGTTATACATTGCAATGTAAAAAAAAGAATGTTGATAACAAGTTGGACTGCCGCTAACAGTGATCGCTACTGTGCTGTCTTCATCTCTGGTGTCGTGCACAACACGCAAGACATGGGAGTTCTCAATCAAAATCAAAATGTTCGATTAGCCAACCGATTGGTTCTGCACTAATACGCTTAAAGCTTAATTTTTTATCAATGCGTGGATGCTGTTCATGTCTGTCAGTCAAGTACAGACCAACTTTTCTACGCAACTTTGCAATAAAGGAGCGTTACTATAGTGACGTGCACTTTGACAACATTTTTGTGAATTATTTTGGCCACGATCGCTCGGTGAAAATCCAATATAGTGACAGCTTTATGCCAGAAACGCATCAAAGTTAGCAACAAAGTCATACGTTCCTGTCCGCCATTCCTGCAGCGGCCAATGGAGGCAAACGGTTTCAAATGATTTGGTGGAGCGCCGTGGAAACGAGCACCGACCAATCAAAAACATCAAGACAATTCGTCGACAAACGTTATCTTTCAATAAAGACGAATCGAGAGAGAGAGAGAGGATTGAAAACGAGGGAGAGTGGGCAGACGGAGAGAGACTGGAATTCAGAGTTTCACAGTCCCTGAGAGTTCATCGGTGCCCTCAACCATGAACTCACACACACAGAAACCTCACAGAAGAAAGGAAATTAAAAGTGCGCGGAGCTTCTGTGGGCCGATAAACATTGCCCCGCCGTATGCCGCTCGTATACTAACTCATCTGTTTGTGCGCGGGAGTGTTTGCTTGTTTCTGTTTTGTTTGGATTGTAGATGCAAGGTTAGACCAACAAGCCAATCACCTGCCAGTTTACAACTCTCATCCCGCTTCGCTTCACTGTTCACAAACACACCTATTTTTTTTTCCTCTCTCTCCCTCACCACACATTTTCTATTTCTCACTTTCTCTTTCCGCCACAAACACACACAAACTGAGAAATTCTGAGAATTGGTTTAACTAAGTGGGTGAAGTAAGAGGAAACCCAAACAACGGGAGACGTACACGAAGGCGTAGCGAGGATCAATCCGCCTAGAAAAAACAAAACACAAGAACGGCAACAGCGCAGTGCGGAAGGAGAGCTGACATACAGCTGGTTTATATATTTCTGCATCGCGCCTCTTGTTTAAATCCGTCT
Organism: Cebidichthys violaceus; assembly: GCF_023349555.1. Lineage (NCBI taxonomy): Eukaryota > Metazoa > Chordata > Actinopteri > Perciformes > Stichaeidae > Cebidichthys > Cebidichthys violaceus. Next base: position 2,301,357 of record NW_027176384.1, read on the forward strand.
ATCCACTATTATTTCTTGCCTCGTTCCTGGAAGGAAATTCAATTATCACAGCAGAAAGGCAGTTCCTGTTAATTTCTGCAGAGTTATGGCTCGCAGTTCTACACAAATGAGTGTGGTGGTTAAAGAGCAGCGCTTGGTTACTCTGAGAAAGAGGAAATGAGTTAATGCTGCAACCCCCTCCGTCTAATTGCAGTCCTGTAAATTAGATGTAAAAATGCGGTAAACATGGCTGAGTTATTGGAACACGTGTGCGGCCCCGGGGCTCTTTTATGCGCTCACCTGTGCCAAAGAGTCTGCAGAGCATGCTATTGAATTAAAGAGTGTGCGGGTCAGTTTCCTCAAACTGTAAATGATGCCTGGGTTTGTATTAATGCGGCATCGCTTCTAAAACTATCGAAGGAGACACATCAGAGAACGAAGAATGATTTCATGCTATTTACTAAGAGTGTGATTGTGATTTCCACGTTACTTCCACTCAAGTTCATCTGTGAGTTGGGTGAAGCGCACAGACAGTACAGACACCGATTTCACGAGGACAATTCCATATTTTAATTCCATGAATTTTTAAGCTGGAATAACGCACAGCATGTGGTTAACTAAACCCCGAGACAAGCGTGCCAGAACGCATTGAGAAAAGCTCACACATTAAAATGCTCTTTTGATATTCTATCCCACCTTTAAAGGGGGCATACATTCCCTATTCACTTACATTTAAAGGGCTCGGTAATTATCCTCCCTCTGATAGGGCTCTGGAGGAGAAAAAATAAATAAATGAATAGAGCAAGGAACATTTCATCCTTTGTCTCTCTCGCTCTTTAATTCCCTCGCTCATTGCAGAGTCATTAAAAAAAAAGAAAAATGATTCGCCAAACATAACGAGGGGCTGAAGTAAAAAGATGTGAGAAGAAGAGGGGATTTATATCTTTCTTTGTCTCTGTCGCCCTGCGAATGTAAATTTCGTGGAGTGTGAGAGATAAATGTTTTATATCCGTCTTTTTTTTAAAAATCTCTCTTCTTCTTTTGGTGTAGAGGGCAGACTAAATACATCATGTAAAAATGCTTCTTAATCTTAAAATGAAATGTGATAAAAGAAGCGGCGAGAGCTCTTTGAGGTATCCTGAGCTTCTGTTTTAACAATGTGACATCGCTGTGTGTGTGTGTGTGTGTGTGTGTGTGTGTGTGTGTGTGTGTGTGTGTGTGTGTGTGTGTGTGTGTGTGTGTGTGTGTGTGAGTGAAATGTTAAACTTGCTGTAAATTAACATTTTAATACCTCTCTCACTGTCACCAGGCTGAACCAGAGGGCTTCTCCCATTTCCACCTCTACGTGTGCGCCGCCTTCCTGGTGAGGTGGAGGAAAGAGATCCTAGAGGAGAGGGACTTTCAGGTAACGTGCACACAACAGACACAAAGCTTTGTGTTCAGGACTAATCCATACGTGCTCTCATACCCGGCTGGTGACGCCCGATGGTGATACGCAGTGCGTAGCTTTATATCAATATATTGCAAATGAGCCTCGGTTGTGTGAAAAAAAAAAGAAAATAAAATCCAGACCGTAGAGCTGTCCGTGGCCTACATCCCTCTCCATTACCTCCCTGGTCATTAACTGGGAGGTTCAAAAGTCGTTGTGAGTGCATTAGTAGATGACAGTAGACAGCTGCCAGAAGGTGACTTTGGTTGCCAGCTCACTGGGGGGACCTGGCTTCTTAACAGTAGCAACACGGTCTAATATCATCACATACAAAACATCAGCTCTGCTCTCTGGCTGCCCTCTCTTCTTCTCTTCTTTTGCCTCATTAGTGCGTCACGTTTTCCTCCACTCCCACTGTTCTGTGTCACTTGTTCTTTTCCTCTGCTGTTCCAAGTCGTTTCATGTCTCCCTTCTTTCCATCACTCTACAATTAGAAACGTTTCAAAAAAGCCCACGAAAGAAGAAGGAAAGAGTTAAGATGAAATACCGGAAATCAGTTATTAGTGCAAACTAATACCTAATTGCAGTCAACTGAGTCCGGTTGATCAATAGTGATCTTTAAGTTACCTTTAACTCCATACGGACCGTTTTCTTGAGATAATTCTAGATATGTGAACTCAGTGAGGATTTATTTACTGTAATAGTTTCGAACAACATAGTGTATTTAATGTTCCATAAAGAAAAAGGCTGAGTACAAACATATTCAGGTAAAGTGATTTCACCGTGCGCTGCCACTTGTTAACAAAGCTTTTTTTTTTTTTTTTTGACAAATGTGAAAATAACGATTTCCCCACAGTGTGAGCAATTGGCTATGAATGACACCTCGGATCATAGTAGCATTCCCTGCGACAATTGCCATTCTGCTGGTTTTTATTTATGAGAATCACAGTTTCGTGACATTATTCAGTAACTCGAATGAGAAACGACTCTCAGCACCTCCGATGTCCTGCACATCTGATTTCTACTGTAGCTCCCCGCAGGTGGTTACATTGAACGCCATGTAATACATCAGAAGACGTCGATAGCAGTCAGAGGGTTACAGTTCTAAAGAACCTGTGTTTTTAGATGGACGGCAGTTGATTAAAGCCGATTCACCCACTGAGTGAGACACTGGAGGCTGTCGGAGTTTGAAGATGAGGCATCCATTGACTCATCTGTTCTTACTTTCATGCTCATCTTAACGCCCTCTCTATCGCCTTTTTTTTCTCCCTAAACCAAGTTCAAATAAGATTGCTGCTTTTCGTTGGATCCCATTTCAGATTGAACTTAAGATGGTAATAGGGTTTTTTAAATGGATTGCTGCGGCATTTTTGAGCTATGCACACAGAAAAGCCTCGCTAACCTTTGTGTGGTTAAAGTGTGTCCGCTCTTGCGAGAAAATGGTAAAAAAAACGAAACAATAATTATGGAAATGTTCACAATTTGAACAGGACTTGGCAAGCATACTGAGAGCAGACAGAGCCTGTGGGAGAGTCAACTATGGCAGACTTGAGAAACATTATGAATTCAGGAAGTTCCTAAACGCCATCAGCTTGAAGACACATAGGTCAGCTTAAGTATGATAGAGGCTTGTGACTAAAGATCGCTGAAAAAAATGCACATTATAATTTCCTCCTTTCTGCTTGTTAGTCATGCTTACAGTATGACTCTCTGCGTGGCAATGTTCGTCAGACTTTGGTCCAGAATAAATCAACTACTGGTTGGATTGCCATGGAAATTTCTGCAGACGTTCATGGTCGCAAGAAGATTGATCCAATCGTCACTTTTTGTGAAATGCCTCAGCGACATTTGGTACAGTCGTACAGATATCCATTGTCCTAAATTTTCCCTCATTCAATGAAATATCCCATCTGCTAGATAGATTGGCATATTTTGTACAGACATTCATGGTCCCCAGATGATGAATTCTAATGACTTTGCAAAAACCTGCAAAACTAAAGGACCTCACCATCAGCCTCATGGCACTTAGTGTTTCGTGCTAATTAGCAAAACTAACACGGTGAACTTTACATTATACCGGCTATGCATTTGCAAGTTAACGCTGTCACTGTGAGCATGTTATCATGCTGATGTTAGCATTTAGCTCAAAGCACTGCTGTGCGTACAGCCCCAAAGAGCCGCCAGCATCGCTGTAGATTTAGTCTGGTTTTTAAAATGTGTCTCTGCTGTTGGACAAGAGTTCAAATGTTTGAAAACTAAGTCCACACTGGCTCTCTCCAACATGTACTCAGGCATGCACCCCACTGTCAGTCCAAACTTTTCTGCAGTATTAGTACAGGACTCCAGACTCTTAAATGATGGAACATGTGATGGGAATAGTATATAGTCCTCACTGGCAGCGGGAAACTTAAAAAAACACTTGGAAAAGTTTTCATCCCACTTGTATTCCAAAGGCTCTGCAGGGAGAACTGGGCCTTTATTTGAAACAGCTTTCTATAAAGAAAAACGTTATTCTCCTCTATATTTAGTTCATCACATATATCAATAATTGCATATAGTATAGTGGACTAATAGCATTAACTCAACAGCCACGCGTTGTTTCTCTTGTCACTCTCACGAGTCCCCTCTAAAATCCTATATTGTATATTCCTATACATCCAGATTAAAAATATGAAATGCAAGTAAATGTTAGTATCTATTTTAATTTACAAAAAACAAGCTTGTCACTTAATAGATATGTATGTTTTTTTACTTTCTGATGGCTCTCTCGGGATTTGAGAGAAAATGGTTCATTTTCACAAATTGATCAACCAAAAATAATACATTTTACTAAGAACTTTTTTTTTACACAGATTAGCGTCGGTGAGGAAAGAGAAAGATTTCTTCTCTTGTCAGCTTTAGTAGTTTAATTTCAAGAGATTTCTGCCTGGGATCCACTGAGCCTCAGAGTTCAAACGTGGGCCTGCCAGGTTCTTAAGGGCCTGTTGAACAGCTCTTATCTCAACATGCTTCATCCAAGAACCCTCACGGCGTCATTTTCCTCTCATGCCTGTCTTTCTCCTCCTGTCTTTCTCTTCTTCTCTGTCACTCCGTTTCTCTCTCTGTTATTAATTCCCAGCTGCTCTGTTTTTGCCATTCTCTATGTCTTTGCTGCCCCCCCCCCTCTCTTTCCCACACTTGGCCCATATCATTGACATCATGATTAGAGGGTTTCTAGGGATGGCAATGTGTGTCAGTCGGTTGGGCCACCACTTTGGTCCAGTCTGATGACTGAAATATTAACTTGGTTAGATTGCCATGAAATTATGTACAGACATTCATGGTCCCCAGAAGACCAAGCATACCAACGTTGGTGATCCTTCATGTGCCACCATGAGGTTTACATCCGTGGTTTTCACCAAAAAGTATAAAACTATAAATGGATACCCTTGACATTTTGTACAGACATTCATGGTCCCCAGAGGATGAAGCCAACTGACCTCTGTATTTCCTTGAGTTTTCTTCTACCTGCACCAGCAAGTCAAAGTTTTCACTCATCTAGTGAAATATCTCATGTAATAGATGGCTTGCCACAATATTTTATTCAGATATTCATGGTCCCCAGATGATGAATCATGCTGACATGTCCTCTAGCTTGTTTTATAGTGACGTATCTCGACAACTATTGGACGAAATGCTCTAAAATTTCCTTTAAATATTCATAGTCTTCAGAGTTTTTTTTGTAGCACCACCATCGGGTTTACATGTGTGTTTTTAGTGAAAGGTCTCGACAACTATTAAAATGATTGCCATGGAATTTTATAAATGTTCCTAACAGGATGAATTTTGAAACATGCTTAAGAGACATCTTAAACTTGTCTGCTTAAAGTTTGTGAGAGCGCATACAATAGTATAGAGTCCTGAAACTGTCCAAAGGCAATAACATGTTGGCAGTCAAACAGACAATCCAACACACGCATTAAGGATTTACCCAAATTGGTCGTGCCTTTTCAGCCTACAACATGCATTCACAGAAACAACATGCCCTCCCAGCAATATAATAAAGGTTTCCAACATGTTCTCATCAATCTACTTATTATTACTCTGAGTTGCGACACCAATTTCACCAGGCCTGGAGGCTAACTAGAAGTGTTACAGCTAGTTAGCGCAGCACAATATTAAGAATTTGTTGTTTTGTGTAATAGACGGAAATTACAGTTTTGATTGATTTGTGCTTTGCTGGATTGGGAACCTGTGTTCGTCCTGCTGAAATACATTAAAACTTTCAAATGCAAATGTGGGAGTTGAAAAACAAGTTGTTCTTTTGAGGCCATTCTGTTTGATACATATAACCCTCTAAAAGCTGCTCAACCATTACAGTGTAGTCACTCACATGTACACAAGTGTGAGCTAATTGTCTTTAATGTGAAACATAGGAACCGGGGAGCGGCAACGTATGACAAACTGCTGGCGAGTTACATGCCTGGGGTCCTGAGAGGGAACACCAATGATTAATTCACTTTAATAGTTTTCATTTAAAAAGCCATGCAGAAAGTAATTTCAAAAAGCTAATTTGTGCATTGTTATCGAACATAGTAAGGAGAGCGAGTGTGAATCTCCTCTCCTGGTTGTGGGATTGGATTGGTTAAGCTGCTAAATGAAAAGCAGGAGGAGTGTGGCACTCCCCAAGCAATCTGCCTTCCACCGTTCCACCCCAGCTAGCACACCACTGCTAACTGCAGGCCTGGACTGCTTGGATAAGTTTTGGCGTCCACCAACACACACGCATTTTCATTTATTTTCTCTGTCACTCAAAGCCACGCGCTCACAGACACAACAACATAAACATGCTCATACACAATTCTCTCTCACGCCATACAAATCTATTCACACATTCACTTTTCAGCACACCGTAACGGGGCCGAGTTATTCTGCAGGTTTGCTGTTTTTAGTCGGGCCGATACTGTCAGCGCCATTTCCCCTTAGTCCTTGCCACCTGCAGACACCAGCAGGGCCACCGCAGAGCTGCATTTAAATGACGATGAAAAACATCCGCACTCTGGTCCGTAACCCTGCATTTGTGGAGCTGTACCTCATCCCGGGAAAATGAGACAATGGAGCCGTCTGCCTTTGAAAACCCGCCTCGAGGTTCAGATGCAGCAAATAACCTTGTTTTTCAGCGATATTTTTGAAATGGAGTAATAAGACACAACCCGACAGCCCCGAAATTCAGCGAGACGAGGGTTCTTGTCAGGCTTTAGCACAAATGTCAACTTGTTATGCATGCCAGAACGAAGGGAATCATTGCTCCTTTTGCAATTTAGGCATTTTTCGCAATTTGTTTCCCCAAGATGACGGCCTCAGAAGTAGTCGTTCAATTTACTATTTTCACAATTGCAGTAATTCCTGGCGCTTGCTGCTGTCCGTGTAAACTACTATTTGCTTATATATATATATATATCTGTTTAAATTATGCCTCTTCATTATTCTCAAAGTGTTCGGCGTACACCCGTATGATTCAACTGGAGCTCATATGCTTTGAAGTTGGCAGTGATGTGCAGCAAAGAGTGCTACATTGCATTTTAAAAACAAGACACATACACTATATCCTCTATATGCTCTCTGTCTCTATCTCTAATGTTTATTGACGTGTACAACTCCTATTTTATGCATCAGAGCACCTTTACATGCATTATATAAGACCCCCTCTGCACTTGGTAATGTAAAAACTAAAGTCCATTTCTCAGCCGCAAAACACATTTTACGAGTAACACATCTAATGCCTGTTGCTTTCTGTCCGTATCCTACTTTGGACCATAACAGTTATGAAGATGTACATATTAAGGTGCATACTTAAGTCTTTGCACATAATAAAAGGTGATTAACGAACTGTTAGATCTACCCAATTATTTTTTAATAAATTAACTTGATTTTGATTTAGCATGTTTAAGGATGTGACGCTATACTATCTGCGTTTCATTTTTTTTTTTTTTTTAAGTCAACGGTCGAGCAGCACTTAAATGAACCTGCAGACTCGCAAGTTCAAGCTCACATTTGTGTCCATCCACAAACGAGAGCAAGCTTGCGTTCGTCAGCATTGATTTCATGGCCATCAGTGGAACTTCTTTGATCTCGGGCCATCTCTCGGGTCTCCCTGAGATTTCATTAGCAAGCGGTGTTGAATAGTCCCCGTCGTGAGGTCCCCCCCACCCCCCCTCATCGCGATCATTAATGTGAGGCCAAGCGTTTATGTGAAAGCAAACCTATTAGTTCGGTGTAAATGGAATTTGACTGTCGCTACAGTTTTTTACCCGCAGACACGCAGGAGGAGCTGAAGTGAGGAAAAAGAAAGTGATGGGTGGAAGAGTGAAGGAGGGAGGCCAAGATTTGTTTTCACTTTAATTAATGGCGTGTGAAAAGCTGTGGACCTTTTGTAAATGTCAGCGTCTGTCCTCCGATCAGTTACGTGTGGAGAACGCCTTGGGTTAGGCTGCCTCGGCAATAAAGGAAAGGAGGGCACTCCAGAGGAACTGGAGTGTTCTGGAAATGTCAGCACTATTTCATTGGGAACGCTTTGTTGAAGATTCATTCTTATACTCTACAGAAGATGAAAACCTCAAATTCTGTCTCAAATTCAATTTGGGAAATGTTTGTTTGCCAGTTAGCTGATTAAAGTACTTTGTTTTTTTCTGTGGTGATGGGACAGTGATTATGTATATTTTATTTGAAGCCTCAGTTAGTAACAGCAGCATCTGCACACACAGTGTAGTAGAGCCCAAATGACACGGGTTTGCAAAACTGAAAGCCTTATTAGAGAAGAAAACAAAACTCCCACCACATTCATACGGAGACACAAAAATATGTGAATTGGGCCGTTGTCTTTTGCCCGTCTGTGTTCTGTTGGGAGAAAATGGCATGCAATTAACTTATTTCCATGAAAAATGCTAATGTTATGCACATTTAATAAATATGTGTGCTTTCCCTGCCACTGTTGCCACTGGTAAAAAGATTAAAAAAGACATTAGAGCGTTGATTCGCACCAACCATTGTCCTAATAAAAACCAGTGTTGTGCCTGGCGACACATTTCACAAAGACCTCTTTTAATGTTTATTTTGGGACAAAATAAATTCACTCAGTCTAATTATCGGAACAAAGTGTGTCCCTGTCAGGACGCCAGGACAAATGCTTGAAAACTGGAACTCGCGCGGTTTAATCGGGACATCTGGTCGCTCTAGATGTTTTACTTTGCCAGCACCAATGCTGCAGTGTGTTTCAAACAACACATAGGGCCCTCTACTGGTTTTACTAGAATGCATTCTACATGCAAAATTGTATTTCTGTCCATTTTACGATGTGATATGTTGAAAAGATATCAATCATCCCATAGAATCTAGGCACCAATGTCTTGGTCAGTAACTGTATTGCATATGTGTCTATATTACTATTATTTGTCACAAGGGAAATTACTTACTAAGTTCCGTGCAGCTCGGAAGATCACTTATGCCGGGTAGAATTCATTGTTTCCTTGCAGCCAATTTGAGTTTTAGTGTACATCACCATGGGCCTGCATTGCAGCTCAATCCCTCCTTTGATTAATTCCACATTCTCCCCCCCATTCATCACGACAAGACCTCCTCATTTTCTCCCCCATAACTTTCTCCCCCGAAAACTTGGCTGGTGTGGAGCCGACCCGCTCAGGGGTTTGCAGCTTCTCTGATGGATGGCACCGTAGTCAATAGCGTGGAAAGTGAGACAAGGCCACCCCTGGTAAACAACTTTTAATAATCACCCTGCAGATTGAGTGCTGCGCTGATGTGGCATATGAATCTATTTGTGCCAAAACAATAGGAGGAGAGAGAGAGAGAGAAAACAAAAAATGAGAGGGGACTTAATATGTTGGAAGTTAATTATGTCGCCATGCCTTTTACTCTGTGACATCCCTCTTTCATTGCTCTCCCTCCACTTACACGCTCTCCATCACTCATCATCCACAGCTAAAGTTTCACTATGAAGCTAACTTGCACGGGCACGTACGCCGAGTCGTCGTTGCGTACGGTTTTGATGACCAAAGCTGCCTGGAAAGTCGGTAGCGATCAGTCACGGCGTTGCCATCGAGGTAGGAAGAAAAGAAAAAAAAGTGAGTGAGGGTGTGTTTGAGCTAAAATATGTGCATAAGCGCAGTTGTTTATTAGCGGAGACGCGTTGGTACTGTTGATCACCACGTGCGAGCACAAGTTTTTGCCGGGAGCCTCGTAGAAGCGTTTATCAGCTCAAGACAATCGGGTGTGGGATGATTAGCTTTCGGTCTGAGTTTCTCATCACCGACTGAGGTTTATCCACAAAAGAGTGGGAAATAGAGATAGGAAGAGTCTGCGTTTTATAGCTTCTTTTTTTTTGCCCAAAGATAACGGAATAACAGTTGATGTTCTGTCAGCCCCATAAGCCAACTGCATGCTCCCCTGCTCAACTCAGTTAAGACACAAAAATGCCAAATAAACAGCAATATCGACCCGCTTGTGAAGAATAAACAGACTGAAGCAGCAGGAGGAGGAGGAATAGATGTTTTTTTAAGCAAAAGAGAAGAAAAAAAAGGAGATTTGAGGAATGGGCTGGGGCATGAACTGAGACATAACTATTGAATTTTAGATTTAAATGCCCTTATGTGCAGTCAAAGCAAGAACTGAGGCGTTTCTGCTCCTGGTTGTTATTTTTCTGGGATCATGAACTGTTGATTAGGGTGGCGTTAAACTTTCTGAACTCGGCAGTGGGTGACGGCTGGAGTAATACTGTTGAGGCACTATTTTTTTCTTTTGTATAATCTTGTATTCTGAAATGCATATGGCCTCTGCGCGGTCAAGTGCCTGTTGTCTGTTTCGAATTGCCTGATTTTGCGGCGCAGCAGTCGGCATGATATTCAGCAAGCAGAGCAACCGGCTCACATATTTCTGAAGTCGTGTTTGCGTGTTTTAAACGGTGTGAAATCAAGAATGTTTGGGCGGTAACGGTACAAGCAGAAGGGGCCAAACAGCTAAATATCGACTGCTCCTGAACTTTGAAGTTTTGTATGTGCCGAAAAAGTGAAACTAGTCGAGCTGAGTGAAATATCACCGTGAATGCTTCAACGCACGGAGGAAAGCACAGACAACTGTTTTAGTACTCGGATTGCTTCTGGCTGCATTCTCTCCGGAGGTGGTGAACCTGTCATTGATTTGCCATTGAATGCTGCAGAAATGGGCGCGAGGCAGCAGCGTGGATCGCTGAAGAGCAAAGAAATCCGAGTTATTTTATCTATTTACTCTTTTATTTTTCTGTTTTAATTAAGACCATTAAAAGGCATTATTCTACGAGGTGTCAGTGGGAGTTGGAGCATCAAAAACGATAAGCTCAACTCCAAACGCCCACGCTGTCGGTTTCACGCGTACTCTTTCGCTTTCAACCAATCTGTCATCCGTTCTCATTCGCACTCCCACAGTATTTTCATGACCAGAGGTTGTACCCACAGCCCACATGTCCCCTTATCTTTTCCCTTTTGTGAAGAAACAGTGCAGGACTTAATGAATTTGTGTTTGTGTTGCACAATTGTGGACAGTAAGCACGTCGAAATGACGGTTGTTTATTTGCACTTCTCAGCGCTGCATGAAATATACAAAAAAAAAGACTAAAACATGTTCTGTTAACGCATAATTCATCATATTTCATTACTAATTGTGCTTTCTCCCATCAGTCTATTCAAGTGGGGACGCGATGGGTTTATAAAATGCTTGTTTTGCATCTATTTCGGCAACACTTTCCCTCCGTTGTTTGAAAAATGTCCGTGAACTTAGGTCTTTTTGTTCATGCTGAAGTTGAAGATCCAATATCCTTTCCATATATAAACAAAATACCATATATATACATGTCATATAGAATGTATATGTGCAAAGATGTGAGCTGAATCACTTGTAGCTAAGTGGATGATTTACATATGAATGGGGGCCTGATAACCCTTTAATGGAACATTGGCGTATATTTGTACTGCGTGACGGGTTCGCCAGCTTCTGCTTAGATGTGGCTCAGAGCTATGAAAAAAAAAAAGGCAAGAGGCTGCACTGTCTCCTCTTAACATTCTCTAAACAGCTTAAACCACCTCCCTTGCCCCAGGCACTTAAAAAAAGAAAAGAAAAAAGGAAGCTCCCCCTAGAGAGACCGCCGGTTGACACTGCCAAGACAAAAGACAGGCGAGGTGTGAATGTGTGTCTCTGTTTTCTGTCCACTTTAAACTGAACCTGACACGCCTGCACAGCACAGTTACCTCCAATGGTCCATTACTACAACGTCACAATAGGTTTTTACTGGATGAATAATTTGGTACTGGTAAAAGGTAATGCCACACAAAATGAAAATGAAGTAATAGGCATGAATGTGTATCTTGTGTACTTGTTGTCATTAACTTGCTTTTCATCAAATTGCAGAAGCTTTGGAACGACTCTTGTTAAACACATTTGCGTTGGGTGATTAAATATCATTTCATGCCGATTCCGGTTATCTGACGACGGAAACATACCATGTTAATTGGAACCGCTATATAGAGATTATTTTGTCTGCATAGGTGTCTACAGAGAGCAGGAGGAGGACTAAGCGGAGGTCTACCAGGCTGCCACTCGGCAGAGTAACAGGTCGCTGTGTGGCAGCAAAGTTAATAATACAACTTCCTCTTATCTTCTGAGACAGTAGACATTTAAAATGACCTGTGTACAGCCGTGTGTGCGAGCCGGCAGCCACGCTGCAGGCTCAAGGTGTGGTGCGTGGCAAGCTGCCATCCCTTTTTACTTGACGACTTGGCTTTGCCATCCTACGTCAGCTCCCATACCTCCGCACGCCGCAGTGCCCCGCTCCTACATTAGCACCCACTGTTTGCCAGAGTGCCCATTTTGTGTAATTATACGAACTACAGCTAGCTAATGGCCCTGACTGAGCCGTGCCTAGGCCCATTACACCTCGGGGTGCTGCAAAACACCATTACCGCCATCCGGCAGCCCGCCGTGTTTGCGCGTGCGCAGGTGACGGCCCGCGTGTGCGCGAGCAGCCTCGTCTCCGATGCGTGCACTCATGTAGATGCGGTTGGTTTGAAGGAGGTCGGAGGTGGAATAATACATGTCAGCGGCTGCGCCGTTTTTTATCCCCAAACAGTGTGTCTGTTGGTGAGCTTGTGAGCGCCACACCTGTCATCACCCCCACCCCCGGGCTTTTGCCGCTCGCTGTGGGGAGCCATAGTTGCGAAGCACCTCTCAGAACTTTGTACTCACTTCACTTAGCGCCATCTCACTCTGCCAGAAAATAGGCTATTTGGTTCACAGGAAGAGTGGGCTTTAATTGTGTGTTTTATCTCTCTCTCTCTCTGTGTGTGTGTGTGTGTGTGTGTGTGTGTGTGTGTGTGTGTGTGTGTGTGTGTGTGTGTGTGTGTGTGTGTGTGTGTGTGTGTGTGTGTGTGTGTGTGTGTGTGTGCGCGCGCTGCCGAAAGGCCTCAGCCACTGCGTTAATCTTACTTGGAGTAACATTTCTCTCAGACTCCATTCGAGGCTTCAGCTCTTGTAACTAATGGTCGTCTGTAACTCAAATTGCGTGCACTACGCAGTCTCATTCGACCCAGTGTTGCTCAAACGTGACTTTCCCCGATACAGAGATGCAAACTGCGGCGTCTTCTGCGCGTCCGTCGGCTCTGCTTTGCCTCAGGATTATTGCGCGGCTTTTTGCCTTTACTTCCTCTGCTCCCACGCCACGTTCCCACAGAGTGAATCAGCAGCTTCTTCTCATTAACCAAGGTGGAGGATTTGCCACTGAACATGTGCGGCTTCACAAATGTGAAGCGGAGATGAGGACGGAGCGCATTAATTCAGCCCACCACCGGTCAGATGGAGGTTAAAACAGTAACTATACACACGGCGAGCGCATTTCAGTCGACAGCTGTCTCTGCGTATTCATTACATTATCCTTTCACTTTTCCTTTTTCTTTTTTTGAAGAAAGAGCCTTAGCAACTGCCTCTATTGACAATCTGCTTTCCCCTCACTATCAATAGCCATTAACCACTTTAAGCCTTGCCAAGCTTAGGAGATGGAGAGCTAATTGCCTTCCTTTTGTAGCCTACTGTATACAGTAATGGGTGGATCAATGTGTTTGTTAGCATTGTGGGATAAATATGGGTATTCATGCCCGAATAGCCACAAGCTCCCCACACACACACTCACACACACATACACACAACAAGCTACCTACATAAACGCCTTACACCCTTATAGTGCACATACACACACATCTCTGTCCTTTTTCTGTCGCGCCTGTACCTTTAATGAACTGTATCATCTTTCTTTCTTTGATTTATTCCTAATACCCAAAGACAGACACACACACACACTGTAACAAACATACACACTCTCACACCAAACCATACATTGACTTTAATGCATTGCACTGCACAGATCCCCCCCCCCACACACATACACACACCCGCATGCACACACTCATTCATGCAAACACTCATTCATGCAAACACTCGTGCCTCTCAGCGTGGAGTGTTGCCACCTGTGTGGAGTGGAGTGAGTGCAGCCCCCCCCCCCCCCCCCCCCCCGACAGCGAGATGTATGCAATTAAACCGTGTTAAAGTCATTAGCCCAACAGACGTGATAGCCAGCAGATGGTTGCCACGCGGAAATACGCTCCTAATGAAGCTCCTCAGTCACTGAGGGTGTGCGCTCGTGCGGCGGACGATCGCACGAGTGCACGCGCGTAGTTGACGGGCGTTCGTTTGTTCAGGTGCGTTGCCCAGCGGCTGAAGCACTCGAAGCGGGACTTGATTAGACTCCCGTGGTGGTTGGTCTTTCTTCTGTAGCAAAGAAAATAGTGGCCATTGTTGATGACACTAAGATGACAGGGAGAGTTGAGAGGCATAAGCACACAAAGTACCGCTTCTAAAACATGATCACTCACCAGTGACATGACCAAAGTGTTCCTAAGATCTATTTCTACACTATTTATGAGATACTTTTTGCAAATATATTGACTTTTATCTTATGGGAATGTGTACGGAGCTTCATGAGTCTATGTCATGGTAACATAACCTCTCCATCTTTGTGCTGTGGAGGCTAAAACTGGACATTTTATACACAAGGTCTGGCTGTCAGCTGTCTGTATTTATATCAGACAAGGGGCTAGCTAGCGCTAGCTGTCTCTCTAGGCAGTTTCTTAATGGGACGGGGCGGGGGCTCACAGTGCAACTGTCTGCAGCGTACTGCTGTCAATCACTATTCATATTTATGCAACCCACAGTGTTTATGATTAAATTGTTTGATAGAAGACAAAGTTCTCCACAGATCTAGCCTAGAGATTGATGCATTGAACTTTAAAATGTACAAAATCAAAGTTGAGAATTCTTGCTCTTATACAGACGGACACATAGTAATGTACAATAAGAAGATATCTACCCTTTTTTAATTTTAGCAGTACTTAATTTTGATTTCAGCGAGACTTACAATACTGTTGCGGTCTAAAATGTGAAAGCCAACACTTCCCATCCCTTGATTCAAATGTTTGCTTTAAAACAACATCAACAGCATCTTAATTGTCTCGTTCGGCTTCAAAATTCATTTTAAAAACCGAGGAAAGGAGGACTCTTTTAGTGTAGCGATGCTCCTCGGCATATATTATTTTCACTACAAGTCATGTGTATCCAGGATACAGTGTTGTTATTCCATAGGGAAACTTTCTGGTTTTTGTGTGTGAGCCTGCGGCAGTGAAGTACGGTAAGGGAGGTACATGGTGTCTAGCCCCGGGCATCCAGGACCCACCTGGGCGATGCACGGAATACTTACCATAACTCATTCACATAAATACATACCGCACATACACACATGGACCTTTTAAGTGGGACTGACACATGTGATTGAATTAGTTATAGTCGGAGCAGTTCTTCTTCTTTTGAACCTGCTCCCTCTTTTGTTCCTGTTTAAATGAAATAATGTTATTTGTATTCAGCTCAGTCCTGCCTGACAGATGTTCAGCTCTTTTTGTTTTGTCGAGCATCTGATTGTTGTCACGTGAGCAGACATCACACAATCGTAAATACGCAACACGGGAACCCACCCGTGTTGACACGCAGTCCTTTAAGCTGTGAGCAGCATTGTTGCATTCCCATTGTGTGTGTGTGTGTGTGTGTGTGTGTGTGTGTGTGTGTGTGTGTTGTGTGTGTGTGTGTGTGTGTGTGTGTGTGTGTGTGTGTGTGTGTGTGTGTGGAGAGAGAGAGAGGAGAGAGAGAGAGAGAGAGAGGAGAGAGAGAGAGAGAGAGAGAGAGAGAGAGAGAGAGAGAGAGAGAGAGAGAGAGAGAGAGAGAGAGATGAAAGGTGGGGGGGGCTGATAGTGATACTCTATTGACTACAGATGAGAGAAGGGCGAGCTGATTCTGATCAGGCTGCCTCCTCTCTTTTCCTCCGCTCTCCATCCCTCACAGTGGGAAAAAAAAAGCGACTTCAGAGAAGTGCGTCTTTCTGAACCAAAAGGGGGGATGTTACAAGTCCAGCCTTTTTAAAGTCAAGGTCCAGGTCTCCTTCTCAAAGGGGCGTCTATTACAGCGGGTTTTTTGAGTGCAGAATTAACAAGCAGATGGATTTTTATGGTAGTGATAAGGAGCGGTAGAGAGAATCTGATCATTCTGTTTTAAGTTTAAGCAGTGCTCGCTCACTGCCCGTGACTTTTTAAAAAAAAATGTCAGCCAACAAAAATAATCACGAGTCACTTTTCCACTAAAGACAAAGAACACAATTTCAACACTTAGTATGTGTCCCAACTGAGATCCACCTTCTAGTTAGCCAGAGTGTCGAGATGAAACGTGGCTGCGGCCTAATCTGGAAAAGAAATCCGGCCAGGTCGGCGGAATTGAGCTTAATCAGTTGAAGAAAAGTTATACTTCTCCGGTCTCCCTCAGAATACAAATGCTTTGTGTTGAGAAGTCGTCGGGGTCGTCTCACCGGCTTATTAAAAACGTTCGAGGAAGGGAAAAAAATTAATGGAGCCGAACGCCATCAATTTATTACGTAGGAGGGTAACCTAATACAAAAAAAAGGGCCTCGCCATAGCGAATCTAAAGTTCTGTGTAGTTTGACTTTTGCAGCAGTTGTAGAAAGACGAGGGTGTAATATGCATCGGAATTTACTTTGACGCTCACTGATTGATACGTCAACCAGCGTTGAAATACTCTTTTTTTTTGGGGGAACCGGGGGTCCTCTCGGACAGCGGCGAGCGGCTCGGGAGTCGGATGAGTGTCGACACCAGAAGACCCCGACGCGACTTGTCCTTTCCATGTGATTATCAGCACCGTGATTGGTTGTAAACCCTGTTGTCACGGCAATGATTTCAGTCATGATGATGAAAGCTCCCGATACACTGATCCATAGCATGCGCACACACACACACACAGAATTAGTCTGTCTCCCAGCTAACCAGTCTCATTCCCCTTTGAGAGCAGAGAGGCATTAGATGGCGAGATTAAAGTTACGTGTGTGTGTGTGTGTGTGTGTGTGTGTGTGTGTGTGTGTGTGTGTGTGTGTGTGTGTGTGTGTGGCTGTGTGTGTGTGTGTGTGGCTGTGTGGCTGTTGTCTGTCTTCTTACTAACATAGTAATGTACAGAACAAGAATCTGGGGAAAGGCTTGAGCTCCACTGAATTGTACTTGACACTTTGTTCTGTCTTTCCTGATTTTTTTTGTTTTTTTTCCATCCCCGCCTCTTTATCGTCTTTCTCTTTCTCACACAGCTGTTATTAAACCACTTTGACTGAGTTAATAACATCTGTGTCACACTCTCACACCCAGAGAGGCAGAAAGCAAGTGGAACTGTGCTTGTCTGCCACACTAGCATTACCCACAAAGGGTGTACTTTGTGGATCCCAAATCCAACCGCAGCTTGTAATAATACTGTAGATGCATTTCGATAGTTTAGCATAGTTTTGGGCTCTGTAGTTTTTAAATGAAAGTGTTTTTTTGGGCCCCCGTTGATACCTGGTAGCATGCGATCTGTATCTGGATACGTTACACAGATAATGACATCTGATCACAGGCCTTTTAACAGAGACGCACTGTGTCGAGGCGGCACATTTTCAAATCTAACTCCATTATTTTCTCTATTTATGTTTTGGTCGTTTGATCATCAAACGTAAGAAAATAGTGGAAAAATGGCTGTCGCAATTCACCAGAACCCATGGTGACATCTTCAGCCGTCTTGTCTTGGCTGCCCAACAATCCAGAACCCAATGATATTCCATCTACAGTGAGATAAAGCACCACATAAGAGAGAAGCTGGAATCAGCGAATGTTTGGCAACCCTGTTTAAAAAAAATGTCTTACACGATTATCAAAATAATCGACTTAGCTCTAATTGTAATTTTTTATTTTTTTTCCCCAACAGGGTCTGATGATCCTCTGCAGAACCTTCCCACAATGCACTGGGGCAACGAGGAAGTGAGCGTACTTCTGGCTGAAGCCTACAGGTTGAAGTTTGCCTTTGCGGATGCACCCAACCACTACAAGAGATGATAAGCGTGGCTCTCTGCAGCTGCTCCTCTTCCTCCTCCTCTTATCCCTCCTCTCCTGCCCCTGCAGTCGTCTGCTGAACTGCGAGGCCTCTATTCCCACAGGGAAGGACCTCCCCTTTTTTCTTAACCTCCCTTTCCCACATTGCCCACGTGGGCCTTTCAGCTACTAAGAGATTTGAATCAACCAATGACCGGGAGGACGTGCAGCGTAGCATTTAACATGATGAGTCTTTTCTTTTTTTTAAAAAATTATTTTTCTCTGATGTGCACTCCTTCCAGTCCGGGGCAGAACCTCTTCATCACTGACGACCACGACAAAAACTTTTTTATTTTTATTTTTTTTGGTCCGCTCAAGCTGACTCCTCGGAGTACGAGCTCAGGCCTGACGCAGGACCGTGAGCTCAGCACCCGCCGGGAGTTTAGTCTGTTCTGTTCTGCTCAAAAAATCCAATACCATGGCAATACATTGTGTTTTGTTTCCCGAGGCCAAAAGTGTGACCTTTTATTTTATTTTTGCAAAGACAAAGAAAGATTGCCAAAGGGCACTGCACTAGATGGTTTACATATCTGAGGCCCGCTGTCCTGGTCACAACACCACCCTGGAGGAACATGACCTCTCCTGTTTTCTTCTTTTTTTTCCTCCTCCTGCTGTGTGACAGGAGCGACACAGTTTGTTTTCCTTCTTGACAAACTACCACACTAGGACTTTACACAGAGAGAGAGAGAGAGAGAGTTGTCAGTCTGTGAGGGGAAACATGACTCCTTCTTTCTACAAACCACAAACACCAACCGCCCCGCGCTGCGACATCACGCTGTAAGACAAGCAGTGGTGAGAGGAAGAAAGCTACTCGACATGCTTATACGTGAAGGGCCGAGTCTTATGTCTTGTAACTACCCCCTCCTCCCGAACCCAGGACATACCTCAGAACACATTTGTCGCCAAAATGAGAAACGTGCACACACCAGTCAAATCCCCTCGCGGAAGCAACATTTTAAACGGGTTGTTTTTGAAGTCAAGTTCCAAATGTACAATTTTGCCTTAATTAAGAAATACACTGTCTTCGTTTACTCTCCCCCTCCTCTCCATCTGTCTTTTGGGCCGCGTCTTCAAGGGGTGCAGAAAAAAACTTAAAAAACGCAACCTTCCAACATGTCTGTCAGTTTTTGGTGTGGGCGCGACGAGTCTTTTGATATTTCGCTGAGAATTTGTTTCAGAAGGCACTTCGTCAGAGAGGTTTGGGATTCCAACAGCAAGCCCAAATGCAATGTGCATCAGAAAGAGTCCAAATAAATCACTTTGGTTGCACACCTCCCAAAAAGTAGGTTCCATTTTAAAAAAACAAAAACAAAAAAACAAAAACACACAACTGTAGTCTTAAAAAATGTGGCAAGAGAACAC